>NW_027072172.1:2400000-3000000 GCF_008065305.1 Cutaneotrichosporon oleaginosum | reverse complement strand
GAACTGCGTCGTGACCCAGGGCTACGGCCTGACCGAGACCACGCCCATCATCACCTGCTTGACGGGCGAGGAAGTTGTGGGCCGGAGTGGATGGGTCGGGCGTCTGCTGCCGACGTACGAGGCGCGCCTCGTCGACCCGGACGGGAACGACGTCACGACGCCGCTGGAGCGCGGCGAGCTGTGGGTGCGCGGGCCCTCCGTCATGAAGGGGTACCACAAGAACCCGGCCGCGACGGCGAACACGTTCCACGACGGCTGGTTCAAGACGGGCGACGTGCTCATCCGCTCCGAAGACGGGTGGTACAAGGTCGTGGACCGCGTCAAAGAGCTCATCAAGTACAAGGGCTTCCAGGTGCCGCCTGCGGAGCTTGAGGCGCTGCTGATGACCCACCCCAAGATCAAGGACACGGCTGTGGTGGGCATCTACGACAAGAGCCAGGCGACCGAGCTGCCGACGGCGTACGTCGTCGTCGGCAGCGACGTGGACACGAGCGACGAGGGCCGCGCCGCGTTCGACAAGGAGATCCAGGCGTGGGTGGCCGCGCGCGCCGCGCGCCACAAGCGTCTCGGCGGCGGCGTGTGGATCGTCGACGAGATCCCCAAGTCTCCGTCGGGCAAGATCCTCCGTCGCTTCCTCCGCGACAAGGGACAGGCCGAGCGCGACGCCCGTGTCGCCCAGGGCGTCCAGGCCAAGCTCTAGTGTGGGAGGTCGGTTGCATATGGTATGGCATAGGAGATCCAGCGCCGCACGCAGCGGCGCCAGGTAGTTGTAGAGCAGGTTTCCACGAGACTCGATATACTCTGGGATGCATCGATCTGAAGTCAAGTTGCAGAAGTCGGCAGCGGAAGAGCGAAGTGATGCAGAAGCCAAGTTGCTTCAAGGTGCAACTTGCGGCCGACGCCACGCTGTCGAAAACACGTCGTGTAAGCAGTGAGTGGCATAAAGGGCGCAGTACGAGCATGTGGAAGTACTGTACATGCATGTCGTAGGCTGCGTGGCGCACACTTGGATCCAACTGCGTACTGAGCGTCTAACTAGCATCAGCGCAAGCCGCCCGACAGACTCACTTAATCCCGCGACTCCGTCGCCCAGCGGTATCCGGCATACCCGACGCCAACGCCGACCGCGAGCGCGAGCACCCCACTAGCCCCATAATATGCACGGTACACACGCGCAAAGCCAGCGGGCATGCGGCCCGCAGCCTCCTCCGCGCCGAGGTAGGCGAGGAGCGCGCGCTGGCTGCGCGGCGTCTTGCCTGCGCGCGCGGCCGCGTTCAGCTCGGAAAAGGCGAGCGCGTACGAGCCCATGCGTTCGCGGACGCCGTGTGGGGGCGGGGTGGGTTTCGGCGGCGGCGTGGTCATGGTGCGGATGGTGATGAGGTTGGGCGTCGGCGGCAGTGAGGGGAGGGGAGGGGGTGTCACGTGATCCTCTCTGCGCGGATCCACATGGCCTCGCGAACTGCAATGTGGGATAAGCCAAACACGAGGCATTCATATACAGTTGGCATTCTAGATACATGATTAAACTGCAAGCGTGTCCGTCTGTGAGCGCGGGCGGCCGGGCGGGCGTGCGTTACTATGTGGCGTCTGCAGTCTGACGATAATGCGGCGAGTGGACTGACGCAACAGAAGAGCGTCGAGCCGCAGCTTCGGCGACTGACTGCGGGTTTGCGGCGACGCCAGCAGGCGGCCCTACCACGACGCGCGTATAGCTTAGAGTACCCTTCCCGGCATATCCAGGTTGAGCGATATGCGCACGCCCTAGTCCGAGTCGTCGCGGTCGCCGAGCCGCCGAGGCCTGGGATAATCGATCTTCTCGCGCTTCGCAGGGGCGCTCGCACCTGCACCGGAGCCTCCACCTCCCACAGAGCCAAGAAGCGAGCGCCCGTGCCGCGCAACAGGAACGAACACGAGCGCGCCCATGACGAGCACGAGGAACGCGATGCTCAGCTTGTGCAGCCGATCGAGGGTGCGCAGGCCCTCCGGGCCTTCGGGGGGCATGCGGCCCGCCGCGACCTCGGCATCCATCATGCGGACGGTCGCGTCGGTGTCGTAGCCAGCGGCGCGGGCGCGCTGGCGGAACTGCATGACGTACGCTATTGTCTCGGGGGTTGTGGTGGGGCCGGGGGTCGGAACGGCGTATGTGCGGATGAGGGAGGAGGTGGGTGCCGGGGCGAGGACGCGCGTCCGCGCGCGCAGTGGCGCTCTCGCTGATGATCGGAGAGATCGGAGGGCTCGTGACGGGAATGTCATTAGGTGATATGTGGCGAGATGGTGAGAGATGAGAAAGTGCGGAGAGGCTGAGGAGAGACTCAGGTACTCCAACATGAGAATGTGGAGGTGTCGGCAGTCACGTGAGACCTAACGAGACCCGAGTCCGCTCGGTGCTCTCGGGCCTCTCCAGTCCGTCCGAGCGCGGCGAAGACGCGATAATTATGCATGAGATGTGCGGCGTGCTATGCAGTGGTGTCTAGTGTATGAGCCCCAGGGCCCTCTACGGTCAGTGCTGAGCTGCACGACTCTCCTCTGGCTCGTCCCATGGCCTGCGTGCGAACGGCGTCAGTCCGGCAGCCAGCGGCGCAGGCAGGACCTTGAACGCAGCCCAAGCCGTTGCATCCTCGAACCACCCGAGAACCGGCAACCTGGAGAAGCTGCGTCGCGTTCGTTCCTGCAAGTCAGCACTCCTCAGCTCATCAGGCTCACGGATGAATTGATGATGAATGCGGCGTGGAACGCCCACTTCAGCCTTGCGAATGCGACTCCCCCGCCTGCCTCTTGCACGATTCCCACCACGCCGAAGAGGCTCGCCCGCCCGCCCCACTGCAGCCGGCCTTGCGCGTCCGAGACAAATGCCGGGTGCTGGTAGACCATGATCTCGTTCATGGTCCACTCGTTGCCCTTCCACAGCAGGAGGAAGAGGGGGAGGTAGCTCACGAATTTTGCGGTGAGGGGCGGGAGGCGGGGTGGGCCAGCATACTTGAATGCGTGCCAGGCACGGCGAAACCGGCCTGCTGAAGCGTCGAGAGGAGGAGGAGGGGGGAGGCCACTTGGACGGCCATGGGTGAAGAGCGAATCGTACGGCCGCCGCGGCGTCGCTGGAGGTACCGGCACCGCTTGACGCGGCGTAAAAAGCGAGTCGTATGGCCGCTTGGGCGGCGGGCGGGGCAGCTCTGGCTCAGACATGGTGTGGAGTGATCAAGGAGGCTTGCTGTGTGGACTTGTTCAAGTGGAGGTCGTCGCCCTCGCGTGGCAAATTACGTGTCCGCAATGCTGCCCATGTGCCTCTCCTCGCCGCCGTTCAATACGCGGCTGTCAGCTGCACAGCAGCCTCTCTGGGGCAGCTGGGAATCACATATAAACACTCGACTACCCATCATCATCCATCATGCGCGTTGCCCTCCCTCTGCGCCAGGCGCGCCGCGAGGTGCACGGCATGATCCTCGTCTTCCGCGAATCTGCTACTGCCCCATCCCCCATCCGCTCCCACCCAGGCGCCCCCGTGCCAAGCGACACCAACCCCTTCGCACGCGACCCGCCGTCGCCACCAGAGCAAGGCCAGACACCATCGGGCCTCCCTGCATGGCACCTCAAGTCTCGAACACGGCAGGTGGGTAGCAGCCGCTTTGTCGACTACGAGCGCAAGCAGGCGCCGGTGCCGCACGGCGTGCCACCAAACTTCCCCGACGACCAGCTCGAAGGCAAGCGACGGCTACCGGGCTGGGCGGTGTGGTTTGTCGGCATATTTGCCCTGAGCATCATCGAAGACATTGTTGTCGCACGAACCCGCGCGGCCAAACGCCGTGACGAAGAGGTGCGCGGCGACGTCGACGGTCCCCCACGACAGCCTATTCAAAGCCAGAAGGACGAGCATGGCAATGAGGTACGGCCTGAATGGGACGAACGCGGTGACCGGATGCGGGCGATGAATGCACAGCGCACCCGAGTAGAGGAACAAGCTCGTCGCATCCAGGGCGGGAGGGGATTAGGGCCTGCGCCGCCGCAGCAGAACCAGTGGGGCGACTCGCCCGAGTCGTTCGACGCCGGCGCCGGACGGAGCAGCGAGGCCTTTGGCCGTGGTTGAAGGTATGTCTGTGCATGCACATGGCTGACTGAAGATGAGGGTTGCTCGATAGCATGTGGAAGACTCGCATGGGGCATGGGCATGTTGGATGCATGCTGCAGATGCTCTTAGTGAGCGCCTGTTACTAACACCCTGTCCGAGTCGACAAGGTCCAGTGACGCCACGTGGCCTACGTCGCCGTCACTTTGACAGTAGTACCTTTCAGCCCCTAGCGCAATTCACTGCGGGGACAGACGAACAAACACGCTCTGCTTGGGCTTTCCGGCCCGGCCCAGCCTTTCCAGCTTGCTAATCCACTGAGTCGTAATCCACTGAATTGAAGTCCACTGAGCCGTAATCCACTGAATTGAAATCCACTGAATCGTGCGGCGGCGACCGAGGTGAACCGTGGTAGTGGCCGCCGTGAGGCCGTACGAAGACACCGCCCCCCCTTCAGGACAGTGATCTACCAGGTCCCCCCTCTGATCCCACTCTTCTCGTAGAGGACCGCTTGCAATGCCAGCCTAGCGGCCTCTGGCCATGTTCAAGGAGCCCCGTTGCTCGCAGCCTGCCGCGTCGCAATGTCCCAGCCCCGATCTCGCCGGTTCTGGGCGTGGGCGTTGTTGAGGCGATCGCCGAGGCCGGTCCGTCAGCCAACTGCTGACGGACTAGACCCAGGGCTTTGCTCACTTTGTGTACAGCAGCGAAACATCTCAGGTCTGCGCCCTTCAGCCTTCTCAATCTCCCAGCTTCGTTACGCCACCCTAGCGTCGCGGTTACGCCGGTCACTAGCCTGCCGCTTCAACCGTATCCCCGTGACAATCCACTTGTCATTCGTGCTTGATCTGATGTCGCGTGTCTCCGTCTCCGCCAATTCAACGCCCTAGAGGCAACACTTTACGTATTCGACCGCGCACTGTGAGCTGCCAGCGCACCTAACCCAGTCATGTCCGCCAACGCGTCTCGAGCTCGCATCTCCATTCTCATCTCTCATCTCTCATCTTCATCTCTCACCCATCATCTCCCACCTTAACTTGCTCTACAGCACTCTCATAGCACCTGCTGCCATCTCGACAGCTTCACAGCACTTGTCGCCATCTCTCTGCTTCACAGCTCACATCTCCCCTGCTTGCATACCTGCCCTCTCGGCCCATTCTCCCATCCATCTCCCTACGCGCTCTCGCACCATCCACAATCTCTCGACCATGGCGCCCACTCTCAAGCACCGTGATGTCGTCCCCGTGATCCGCAAACTAGGCTGGATCGAGAAGCGCGGCAAGGGGAGCCACACTCATTATATTCACCCCTCGCGCGCGGACGTGCGCATCACCATCACGGCCCACGGCACGGGCGGCACCGTCGACGCGGCGGTGCTCAACACGCTCAGAGCGTTCGTCGACCGCGACGACCCCTGCGTCCCCGAGTCGTGGTTCAGAGGCGTCCCCCAAGATCGCGAGGTGAGCTGCCCCGCGGTGTAGACTGACCGCAGGCCCTCCGCGCCTCCCTGTAGGCAAATTTGATCCCGCCTCCCGCCGGCCGGCGAGGCGACTGTTGTGCACCGCTGCACTGTACCTCCCGCAAGTGTTGTTGCTACCATTGTAGGCATGTTGATGTTATACTTCCGTGGATCGATAGCTCGGGAGGCGCGGTCCGGTTAGAAGCTGATCCAGGCGGAGGGGAGCTCTGCAGGCGGCGCAATCTGACGCCAGGATGGTTCAAAGGGTGCTTTCTCAGGCGGACTGTGTTTGGATGTCGTCGCGTGGTAGATACCGTGTACGACGTGCAGGAGAGACGGGCGCTCACCTTGGTGAGAGACGTCAACGATGCAGCGATCACGGTCAAAAACACTGAGCAATGGGCGACGCGGCGGCGCCAAGCTTCGTTGAGCCGCGAGTCTTGGTCAGGCGCGTCGCGCATAGTGACGGGGGCGAGAGACGGGCTGGCGGGAGAGACTGGAGAGGTGTGGCGAGCGTAGGGCAGAAGGGATTGGGCGAGCGCAGGAGAAGAGTAGGATGTGCAGAGTTCAGATGAGCGGCCAAAGGGGGAGAGGTCGAAGGGATTCTAGCGGCGTGTGCGAAACGATGGATAGCAGGCGAAGGAGGGAGGAGAAGGAGACAGCGGGGAGAGGGGAAGAGGGGGACGGAAGGGAGGGGACAGGGAGAGAGGACCCAGAAGACGCGGAAGACGAAGCAGTCGTAGTGAGAGAGTAGATAATCAGACTGCGCGAATTGATTGAACGTAGCATTAGCTGCTGAAGATCATAGAGCAGGGAGAGGAGACGAAGCTGACGAGGCAAGCAAGCAGACAAGGCAGACAGACCAAACGGACAGGCGGAGCAGACGAACTGACGAGCTGACGAGCAGACGCAGTAGATAAAGCAGAAGAGGCGGACGGAGCGGACGGAGCGGATGGAGCGGATGGAGCGGATGGAGCCTCTAAGCAGCGAGAGGGAGGGCTAGAACACGGCCTCGCACGATAAACAGCAGGCCCACCGCAGCATTGCCGTCTCGTCAGCGGTGCGACGCACGTGATCCCCCATCACCATCGCTGCTTGTCCACGCGCGCGCTGATAGGCTGGATGGACAATGATCACGTGTTCGCAGACGGTGGAGAGTTGCCGGATGCCCGGACATGCCGAGCAGGCACAGAGGTACATGAGAGGCACCGAGATCTGCGTCCGCCCCCACACTGTTGGTGCTTGGCAGTGGCTATGCACACCTTGTACATTGCCTCGCTACATGCTGCAGTCGGTCCTGCTCTCCTCAGAGTCTTCCCAGCCTCATCGACCCGTGGTGTTACTCGCCAGAGCACGATGGCTGGGTTTGGGTCTGAATGGAGAGACAGATATAAACATCAGCATGGCGTCTAGGGCTGCCTGGGATGGCCGGGTGGTGGCGCATTGTCTTTCCAGCTGACCCGAGCCCCAGTCCAAGCCCAGTGCAACACCCGCACATGACCGAGTCCGAAGCCAACAAAGCCCTGCTCTTGCACAGTAGGTAGCCCCGGCTGCCCGAATGTACAGTACGTACACACGTCAGTGCCAAGGCCGCATAGGCTGTGTCACCAGTCACGCCGCGCGCCCTGCGTTTGGGTGTGGGGTGCTGCAGCATTCCTCTGGCTCCTGGGCCATCGGTGCATGCTACTCGGCGGATGCATGCTTGGCACCACCCGCCAGGGCCAGGGCACGAGAACACAATGCCGGGTCGCGCAGAGACAATTAGCGTACAAGAGGGGGGAGGGGGGGTGTCCGGGCCGACGAGGGACGACGAGAGGCGCGGCAGGATGGTCGAAATACCGAGACCCCACAGTCCATCGTCCATCTTCTTGCCGCCACCTACATACCTGTGCAAACACTCGCCATACAATCAATGCACTGCCGTCTACCGCCTCTCCGTCCTCTGCCTCTCCCCTCCCTCGCCCTTTAACACCACCTCTCCATCGCTCTTACACTCACAATGCAGACATGACGATCGACGAAGCCCACCACCCCGCCCTCGCCCCCTTCGCCGACTTCGCCTTCGTGCTCGCCGCGCCCCCGCCCCACCCCACACCACTCAAGTCCACACCTGCGGTCACATACCATGTCCTGCCTCCATCGACGGTCCGCGCCGTCGGCGAGCAAGCACCCACCCAGCTCTACTTTGAGTCGTTTCTGCTCGACCACGGCGCGCTCGCCATCACACGCGCCGACCTCATCCACGTCCTCTCCCTCCTCTTGACGCGCTACGCTGAGGCAGCCGACCTCGTCGCCCAAGTCACAAAGACCATGTCCGAGCCGCTCGGCAAGCCCGACGCCGCATGGTGTCTCGAGATCCACGCCAGTGTAAAAGAGGTTGCGCGCCGGCGCCTGGAGATGGCTCGTGAGTAGCTCGGAGCAGAGGGGGAGCAGAGCAGTTCCCACGGGGTCCATGATACCGCTTTGCGTCGTCAAGCACCCGTGGCTGTGAGATGACGTGAGACGCGTGTGGGAAGTTTCGCGGTCGATCCTCGCGTCCGCTCGCCAATTTCCGATCAGAGATCGGCTCCTCTTCGCTCGTGCTCGTGAACTGCCCCGCTCACCCCAGGCACATTCAACCGCGAACTGATGCGCCTCTCCGACCTCGAGCGCACAGGACACCCCCCGAGGAGCTGGAAGACGTTCACGCGCGCCGGCAAGCCGTCTGCGCGCCGCCGCCGCTCCCGGCCCTCCTCGTTGTCCGAGGACGAAGTGGAAGAGCTCCCGTCTCCGCCAGAAGGCAGCCTGTCGCCGCTGCGCCGCCCGTGCGCCCTCCCCCGCATCCGCGAGGACAGCGACACGGACTGGACAGGCAGCATGCAGTGCGGCGGGATCCACTTCGTCAGCGAGTGGGTGTTCCGCGTCACGCGGCTTATTACGGCCGAAGGTTTCCCGGGCGGACAGGAGGAGCGGGATGCGCGCGCCCTCGAGACGGCGCGTGACGAGCTCGCGCATCTCCAGCACCATATGGCGCATGCTAGTGGATCCCGGTCGCCGCCTCCGCCGCCGTATGCGCCCCGGTCACGCACGCTTTCGTTGATGCGCTTCCGGTCTACGCCCAGCCCCTCGCCGCCACCAGTCGAGAAACCCAGGCCTAAACATGCAGAGTCCAGCAAGTGCGACGGCAAGGACAAGGCCGGGGTGTGTGACTACCTCCGCCGTCTCTTCGTTGGTTAGAGATCCTCCGCTTCTCTCTCCCCCACCTCCCCACCTCCCCTCCCTTCTACACGCAAATGCACTGTATTACTAGATTCATCTATGCAAGATAACGAGAGTCAGAGTTAGCGCCGCACGGACTGCACGCGCCTGTCGCCCTTCTCGGCGCGGGCGCGCAGCTTGGCCTGCTTGCGCGACTCGCCTGGCTGTCCCCCCGCAGCAACGGGCGCCTCCTCCTTAGGCGCCTTGGGGCCGAACAAGCCCGGGAGGAACATGCCGAGGAAGGGCTTGGCGACGCCGAAGAGCTTTGAACCAACGAAGCAGGGGACGAGGGCGGACAGCCACCACACCCAGTTGCCGAGTAGCGCGCCGCCGAGTGTGCAGATCCAGGTGATGTAGATGCTGGTATAAGCGAGATCGACATAGCAGGAGGCAGGGAAGGGCACTCCAGGCAGTTCAGCGAGCTGTGCCAGCCGAGTGGCACTATCAATGCCCTTTAGCGACTCACACATCCCAGGCCACCTCGATCACGCCGCCTGCCCCCAGGTCCTGGGGGACTCGGAGGTCGCCCTTGGCGTTGCGCGTCGGTGTGCCAATTTCAACGAACCAGCGCCAGATAAATATCGAGGCGACAAACCCCAGGCCGTGGAGAAAGCCCACGAAGCCGCCAGGCAAGAGCTGGCGCCCGTACACCTTCCACTTCATGATGCGAACAAGCACTGCGAGGACCTGGGATGAGCGCGGCCTTGACTTGGTGGACAATCGTCTGGCGGCACAAAGAGGCTACTAGCGTCTGGGCTGAAGCAGCCTCCGATCGCGCCCCAGGCGAGCGTCACGTCGCCACCCACATTGATCATGTAGAAGTTCTTGGGGAGCGCCTTGAGCAGCCTTTCGTTGGCTGCGGCGATGCGTTTTGTTGATGCGTTCGCCTGAAGTCAGCTTTGCAGTGTATATCTGACCCACCATGCTGGGTATGAACAAGAGAGTGTCGTGGGGGAAGTGGAAGACGATGAAGAGAGTGGATGAATGCCAAGATAAGTCGAACGAGGACGCGTCCATCTCGGCGGTGCACTGCGTCATTTGCTTCCGCTCATAAAGTTCGGCGGCCAGCGGCGACCGGCTTCGACGCCGCAGCCTTCACGCACCTACCTGAGCACAGCACCGATCGGATGAACGCCACGCGCGCGCTCCTCAAGTCGTCGTCCTCGACGCGCTGGCTCGCCCGCCAGTCGCGCGACCCTTTCGTCAAGTCGCGCGGCGGCGCGTACCGCGCCCGCTCGGCGTTCAAGCTCAAGGACCTGGCAGGCAAGTACCCGATCCTAGGACGGCGCGTCGTCGACCTCGGCGCCGCGCCCGGCGGGTGGAGCCAGGTGGCGGCGGAGAAGCAGCGCCAGTTCCGCGGCAAGGGGGTGGTCGTGGCCGTGGACTTGCTGCCGATGGAGGCGATGCCGGGGGTGGAGGTTGTGACAGGGGACTTTTTCGACACGGGCGTGCAGAGCCGCGTGCTGGAGCTGCTGAGGGCAGCTCCGCGGTCGTGGGCTAGGCTGGGGCAGAAAGATGAGCAGGGAGGAAACGCAGAAGCAGCGGACAAGGAGGGAGCGTCTTCGACCGCCGAGATGGCAGACACCGGCCTTGCCGACTGCGTCCTTAGCGACATGATGGCGTCGATGAGCGGGATCCGGGATCGTGACGTCGCGGCATCGCTTGATCTCGTGTCCGCCGCTACGTGGCTGGCGCATCAGGTCCTCCGCTCCAAGGACGATGAGTACGCCGGCGGCTCGCTTGTGTACGTGCCACACCGGGAATCAAGCAGTGCTGACATCAGCCTCAAGTTCTTCATGCACCCCGAACTGGTTGACTTCCGCAAGAAGCAGCTCGAGCCCTACTTCTTCAAAGTCGTCACCGACAAGCCCGCAAGCAGTCGTAAGGAGAGCGCCGAGGCGTACTGGGTTTGTCTGGGTTACAAGGGGGGATGGGTCCCCGAGGAGGTATAAGTCGACATCAGGCGTCGGTGCATGGCAGCAGTGCTGCCAGTCTCTGCTGCTACATTCTCACATGATACGACACCACGCTACATCGCTCGTGTCGGTTTGTCTCGCTTTTGCGGCCTCTCCCAACAACCTCGGCGGAGATCTAGGCACCAGCGGCGACATCTCGGCCGCGCCGGCGGGCCACCTCCGCTCATCTCCGCCCTGAGCTGAGCGCCATCAGTCAGCACTCCAACCCGAGTAATCTCAAGATAAACCAGCCGAAGATTGATGTTGCTCTTCCATCTTCTGTCTCTGGAACCCGCTTCTGCTCACTGTTTCTATCACTGTTTGTTGCTTTCATCAGCACAGCTTTTCCGTGTCGACGACACTCACGCATTTTGGGACGCCGATAGACGCCGCAGTCTCGGCAACTTCCACCCGCTCCACCTCTCTCCACACCTCATCTCCCCGCCCTCGTTCCCCGCCGCCACTTCACGCGCCCCCTCCCAGCCGGCGCAAACGCGCTCGCCACGATGGAGGCCATACGCATGTCCTCCCCGCAGTCGCCGACGTTCGAGTTGACAGACCCGATCTCGCGGACGACCTCGCGCGTATCGCGATTCTCGCTTGACCCAGATCCCGAGGCGGGCAAGGAGCGAAGGTTGTCACCGAGCACAACCGCGACGCCGCCCGCCGCGGCGGAGAAAGATGACCCCTTCGAAGTACTCTGGGACGGGCCAAACGACCCGGAGTGCCCGCTGAACATGTCCATGGCGCGCAAGTGGGCGATTGTGGTCGTCATCGCCGTGTCATGCCTCTGTGTGACCTGCTGCTCCTCCATGGCCGCCATGACATACAGCGGCATGATCGCGACGTACGGGATCAACACGACGCTCTGCATCTCGTCGATCTCGTTCTTCGTCATGGGCCTGGGATGCGGGCCGCTCCTCCTCGGCCCTGTGTCCGAGTTCGCGGGCCGCAAGCCGGTGCTGCACGGTGGCTTCGCGCTCTTCTTCCTCCTCAACTTTCCCGTCGCGTTCGCGCCCCACATTGCCCTCCACCTCGCCTTCCGCTTCCTCACGGGCTTCGTGGGCTCGGCGTTCCTCTCCGTCTCGGGCGGCGCCATCACCGACGTGTTCCACAACACGCGCGTGGCGACGCCCATGATGATCTTTAGCTCGGCGCCGTTCCTCGGCCCCGTCCTCGGCCCCCTCCTGAGTGGCTTCATCAACCAGCGCCAACCAGATTGGCGCTGGACATACTACGTCGTGATTATGTGGGCATTCGTGTGCATGGCCGCGCTCCTCCTCCTCCTCCCCGAAACGTACGACCCGCAGCTATTGAAGCGCAAAGCGCGGCGGCTGCGCCAGGACACGGGCGACGCGCGCTGGCGCGCGCCAATCGAGAAACTCGACCGCTCCTTCGCCGCAGCGCTCAAGCATTCGCTCCGCACGCCCTTCCGTCTCCTCGCGACAGAACCCATGGTCCTCTTCCTCGACCTCTGGTCCGCCCTCATCCTCGGCATCCTCTACCTCTCCTTCTCGGGCGTGCCGTACATCTTCCGGACGCAGCACGGCTTCTCGCTCGAGCAGACCGGCATGAGCTTCCTCGGCATCGGCGCAGGCCAGGTCGTCGCCGCCCTCTCCCAGCCCCTCTTCAACCGCGCCTACGCCAAAGTCAGCGCCGCTCACGGCGGGCACGCGCCCCCCGAAGCCCGCCTCGTCATGGGCATGTTCGGCGGCGTCATCTGCCCCATCGGCCTGCTGTTGCTCGGCCTCACAGCCTTCAAAGAGGTGCATTGGATAGTGCCGATCGTTTTGAGCTCCTTCTTCGGCCTCGGGTTGGTGTACGCGTACACCGCGACATTCACGTACCTCGTCGACGCGTACCGCCCCGTCGCGGCGAGTGCGTTGGCCAGCAACAGCTTCCTTAGGAGTACCTTTGCGGCAGGCTTCCCCTTGTTCGGGCTGCCGCTGTATGAGCGCCTTGGGCCGGTCGGCGCGACCTGCCTCCTTGCCGGGCTGTTGTTCTTGTTCACGCCGCTGCCCTTCATTTTCTACCGAACGGGCGCGTCGGTGCGAGCACGCTCCAATTTTGCGGCTCACGGGATGTAGCAGGGAGACAGCGAGGTTGATTCGGGTTGAGTAGAGACACTGGTAGATATCTAATAGACTACACTGTACACTACGCAATGTATGCATGGCTACGTAGCGGGGCGCTTGACGCCCGCCGCCACCACTCCTCCCCCGCCCGCCCCCGCGCGCTTGTCGCGGAAGAATCCCGCGACGCCCTTGGCGACCTCGCCCCACTCGCTGCAAACGCGCACTCCCTCCCCAATCCACTTGGGCAACTTGCCGCGCACACGCGGCCGCGCATACCGCGCATCGACGAGGAGGATGGCGGCGTAGTCGCCGGCGTGCCTAATCGCGCGCCCGATGCTCTGGTTGACGGCGCGCATGCACAGGTTCTGGCGTCAGCGAGCCCGCGCCCGTGCAGCACGCAGCACGCACCTCGTAGAGCTCGCGCGCGGCGTCCGCGCCCGCTCCGGGCAAGCGCTCGACGTAGCGCATGCGTTCTTGCAGCTCGGCGCTGGCGGCGTTCGCGAACGGCAGCCCGGCCATGATGACGCACCGGCCGAGCCGGTCCGAGAAGTTGATGCCTGCGTGAGCGCGGCCGCGGCGCGCATACCTTCTGACAGCTTGCCGCCGACGACGGCGAAGAGGAGGGCGCCGGAGCGCGGGCGGCCCGCGCTGTTCGTCTTGGGCGCGTCGATCGCGAGCGCGTACTCGCGCAGCACGGCGTCGACTTCGCCCGACGTCTGCGGCTCGTAGAAGATCTGGGTCAGAGAGGCGCGGGAGGCGCGGGAGGCGCGGGAGGCGTACTTGTTTTCGTTGTTCAAGTTTCGGGAGGAGGTCGCGCCACGCGGCTTTGAGCGCGTCCAAGAAGGCGTAGGAGGGCAGGAAGACCACCACGCCATCCGGCACTAGCCCGATCGTCGACTGCACGACGGCGCCGAGCTCGGCCATCTGCTGTCAGCTCCGCGGAGGGGAGACGCACGAGGCCCGCGTCGCGCCGCTTCGCGAACGTGAATTCCAGATCTACTTTGCGCGGGCCGCGAGTCACGACTTGAGTGAGCAAGTTGGTCTTGGGGATGACGTGGGCGCACGAGAGCGTTGCGAAGCGCTCGCGAGGGACGGATGGGAACAGTTGGGTGTAGAAGTCCGCGAGCTGTTGTTAGTGCGGCGTCGCAGAGCGACTTACCGGCTCCATGGTCCCGCCTGCGAGGATGACGGATCGGGCGGCGGCGACGACCTCGGCGAAGCGCTCGGCTGGGTTCAGAAGGACGTATTTGAGCGTCACGGCGTCGCCGTCCTTGCCGAGAATGACGCGGCCGTCGTCCCGTGCGTCCGTGAGGCTAAGGAGGAGGGCTTCGACACCGCGGAAGGCGGCGATGGACGCGTGGCGCGCCGCTGTACTCCTCTTCTCGCGCCCCTTCTGTTCCTTCTCCTCCAGAGATTCCGCATATCCCGACACCTTGCGTGCAAGTTTGGACTCCTTGAGATATCCCACGAGCTCGAGAAGATTGACTGCGTCTGCGGACCGCCCGACACGCCCCATAAGCGCGTTGACATCCATCATTTCGCTGGCCTCCTTTCCCTTTGCGAACGTCGAGCAGACGCCCACGAGGCCGCGCAGCACTGTGAGCGTCTGCTGGATCATGAGCGCATGTCGAGGCTTGAGCCGCGACCGGAAGCGCTGGAGGTACTGCGTGAGCTGGGCTGCCGCGCTGCTAACATGAGACGCGGGGAGGGAGGCGGAGTAAATGCCGAGAATCGTGTCGATGAGGTTATGCGCCTCGTCGATAACCACGATCTGGTCAGTCAAGTCGATGCCGAGGGCCTCGCGCGCATTCTTCTGCAGCAGGAGATTGTAGGGGAGAGTGACGAGCTGCGCCTGCTTCGTCGCCCGCCGCGTCGCGTAGTACGGACACACGCCGGCGCGGCGGCCCTCCACCACGAGGTCTTCGATGTCACGCACCGTCGCGAGCACGGCGTCGCGTGCGTCGAGCAGCGGCCCCTCGTCCGCCTTCGGTGGGAGGTGGGGACAGCGCTTCACGCCTGGCGTCAGCCGTGTTGGCGGACTACCCACCGCTCTTCTGCATGTCGAGGCACGCCTCGTTCATCTTGTCTTCGCGCGCGAGCGCGCGCACCTTGTCATTGATGCACATCTGTTTCCGCGAAGCGAGGGGGACGGCGGACACGCGGTCCTCGTCGGCCGCGTCGTCGGCCGTGAACGTCGTCTTGAGGAGCTCGGCCGTGAGCTGCCGCAACTGCGAGTGTGTTCGGGAGGCGAAGTACACCTGCCGTCAGTGGAGACTACCGCATCTTCGTCACGCACCTTCGGCACGTCCTCCTCCTCGACCTCCTCGGCGGCCGGCTTGTCCAGCTGCGCCATGAGCGCGCGCACTTCGGCGCTGACGTTCATCCCGTCGTCCGGCACTGCATCCGCGTCTCCGGGGAGGAAGTCGTCTTCGCGCCGTTCCGTCTCCTCGCTCGCCGCCGGGCGCGCACGTTTCCGGAACGCGGCGGGGTTGGCGCGCCGCCGCTCCCGGTCCCGCACAGCCGCGAGGCGCGCCGCGCGCTCGGCTGCTGCGAGCCGCAGCTCGCCCATGTGTCGCTTCACGGCGTTCTCGATGATCCATGGCGGGTCTGCGATCAGCGATGCCGCGCAAGCACGCACCATCCGGATCCTCGGCTGCGAAGCGCGAGCGCAACTCCGCCTCGGCAGCTTCGTCGAGGCGCCGCCGGTGCGCGGCCAGCCAGCTCAGCGTCGCGGTGAGCAGCGTCAGGCTCTTGCCTGTGCCTGTGGGCGACTCGACCTGGCGTCAGCACGGCGTGAGACGGGCTCACGATGGCGATCTTGCGCGCTTCGATAGCTGCGAAGACGGTGCGCATTAGGTCGAGCTGGATGGAGTACGGCTCGGGGTAGGGGAACGGGAAGGAGGTGGGGGTCGGCAGGCGGGGGAGCGGCGGCTCATCTTGCCTGGAAGGCCCAGCTTCCGCCGAGTCGCCCATCGCCATGAGAGAATGAGTGAAGATGGGAAGAGAACTGATGGTGAGACGGCAGGTATCGGCACCGGGCAGGGCGCGGACATTGATTTTCGGTCGCGTCGCGTCGCGGGTCCCCGGCCCGGGTGGCGAATCGATGCCGCAATTACATGTAGGTGCTCCACACTCTGCCACGCACATCTGCCAGTCTTCAGACGAATAACGACTCCATGACTGCTACTAGACTACAGGGCTAAAGTTACTCGTTCTTGAAGTTGAGCGAGATGCCGTTGACGCAGTGGCGCTCGTCCGTGGGCGTTGCGTAGCCCTCGCCCTTGAAGACGTGGCTGGGGTTAGTTACTGTAGCTCGTGGTGGCGTCTGTTTACGCTGGATTCGCGCATTCTCCGGACTCTCGCAAGCGGAGGCGCGTTCACAGCGCATGTGTACGGTAGACGAAAAGGACAAGCTACTCACCCGAGGTGGCCGCCGCTGTCCGTCAGCTTGAATCAGCGCGCTTGGACTCACCAGTTCGCGCAGACAATCTCGGTACGGGTCATGAAGTTGGAGTTGTCCTCGCGGCGGATGACGGCGCCGGGGATGGTGTCGAAGAACGCGGGCCAACCGCAGCCGGATGCGCTGGTGTGAGCGAGGGTCGAGGTTGATCATGCCCGATGGGCTCCAGCCGAAACGCCGACCACTGGCAACTGTCCAGCGTTTGGGCCTGGATGTAGGCAGTGCTGGCCCGATGGCCAGGCGGCGAAGCGGCGACCATGCCACCAAGCCAGAACCCAGCCTTCACATTTGACTTACAACTTCTGGTTCGAGGTGTAAAGTGGCGCGTCGCACCCAGCACAGGCTGACGTCAGCACAACATGGCGCCGCCACTCACTGTACACGCCCGAGTCCTCCTTCTTGTCAAACTCGTGCGAGCCGGGGCGCTCGGTGCCCTGCTTGCGAAGGATACGGAACTGGGATTAGGGGGTGATCATGTGGGTATATGAGGAATGGCCAGAGCTTCTGGGATACCATCACTCGCATCCTCCCCTCTCCCACCACCGATTCGTTAACGCCGCGAGCGACGTGAGCTCCGTGAGCTTCGTGAGCTGCCAGGCAGCTCTTCCTGCTGCTCCCATACACACACTCACCTGCTCGGGCGACAGCTGGGCCTGCCACTCCGCCTCGGACTTGTTAACCTTGAACTGCTCAGACATTTTGGGCGTTGTGGAGAAGAGAGAGAATGGGAAGATTGCAGCGGCAGAGTATGCAGTGTAGCGAGCAGACGGACGGAGCGAGGAGAAGACGGGCCTGATAGTGTGCAGGGGGACGCGAGGCATATGAGTGGACGACGAGGAGAAAAATGCAGGGGATGGCTTGGCTGGGCTAAAGAGATGGTGTGCTCGACAGGATGAGTTGGGTGGGCAACCTCTCATTTGAGCGGAGGGGCCATGACGTCGTTGCCCCGCCGCTGGGGTGACTGACCACAGCTAGGCCCTACTGGAGCACAGCTTCGCGCAGCGCTCCGTCGCCGCTCGGCTGATGAGAACGCCCGAGTTGATCGTGAGCAACATGACAATGGAGGAGTGGATCTGTAGCAGAGCGGAAGCGACATGCATACCCAAGATGACCTCGCTAGTCCGCCGACCCACGAATCGCCAAACCCCTCGTCCGCCGAGCCTCCGGTCAAAACCAGATTACATAATCCCACGCCATCACCACGCGGGCGGATTTCGCCACATTCGCAAAATTCATGAAACGCCGCGGCGATCCCAAACTGTTGCTGGCCAGGCTGCCGTTCAGTGAGCCATCTGTCGCCAGCGTACACCCATCCGACAACAATCATCAAAATGGCTTCCTCTACCGGTGAGTAGCACGGCCTTACGCAGCACGGCGACAGCGGAAATCGGCACGGCACGCGCGTTCGAACGGTGCGCGTATGCGCAGGAGGGCTCGAGCGACCGGGGATCGAAACTTCGACATCGAGTCCGGCGGCGGAGAAACGACGAGGTCGGCGCATATGGCGGCGAGCGCGGGATGCGTTTACCATGCGTTGCGTGGTGATGGCGCTGTCCACGTCGTTCTACGTGTCTTTGCGCAACCCGCGATACATCGACATGCGCTCGAAAGTTTCGACATGGCTTGATCGCGAGACCTTCCCCCTCCCCCAACACCCCAGCCGCCGACCTCTTCCCTCGCACGACCTACACCTCGCCGCGCCCCAATTTCCGCTGTGCTGCGTTGCTGCCAACCACCCCTCTCCCCACACTAACCCCAGGCCTCGCCTCGGACCGCCGCAAGTCGCGCAAGGCTCACTTCTCGGCCTCGTCGGGCCAGAAGCGCAAGATCATGTCGGCGCCTTTGAGCAAGGAGCTCCGTGCCACGCACGGCGCCCGCTCCATCCCCGTCCGCAAGGACGACGAGGTCCTCATCGTCCGGGGGAAGTACAAGGGCCGTGACGGCAAGGTCGTCCAGGTGCGTTGGCTGCCTGCTCTGCGATGTTGCGACGAGATGTTGACCCCAGGTCTACCGCAAGAAGTGGGTCATCCACGTCGACCGCGTCCACGTCGAGAAGTCGAACGCCGCGACCCCCTCGGTCGGCATCCACCCCTCGAACGTTGTCATCACCTCGCTCAAGCTCGACAAGGACCGCAAGGCCATCCTCGAGCGCAAGGGTGGCAAGAAGGCGGCCGAGCCCGCCGCGGAGAAGAAGGAGTAGACGGCTTCTTCTTTGTAGTGGCTCTGGGGTTGGGATGTACCTCGCATCATGACAGTTAGCGGGGGGGGGGGGGGGGGGGGGGGGGGGGGGGTGTGTGTGCTGTGGGCGGGCGGAGGGAGTTTTGACTGAAGGCACAGAGGAGATGGGGGTGGAAGGGCTGCTGCTGGCCCAATTCGGGCAGGTTGCAGGTCATGCCCAAGGCGAGACATGGGATCAAAATGTGTGCGTACGTTGGTGCAGTTGGTCGTGGCTGTGTCGCGCTGCCATGATCTGCATCTCCATCTCGCGCAGTTGGGACACAAGTGGCCTGCAAATGAGAGGGAGGTGCAGTCCGAGTGGTCGTCGCGGAGAGCGCTGCTGTCTCCATCTGCGAAATGCGGAGACGGGGTACTGCTTGATCTCCGCGTGACAAAGCCTGGGCCATAGGATAGCCACGAGGCAACCTTGTCCAAGTGAGTGAATTACCCAAGTGAGACGGATTTAGGCAACGCCAGCGCCATGTAGTCAACGCGTCATCTCTTGTCTCGAGGAGGGTTGTAGAGGCCACTAGTTCTCTAGCTCGCGTGGCTCGTAGATGCCTCGAGGAGGGGGGTTGGCTCCGAGACATCTGGCAGATCCGAGTCGGGAGCTCAAGGGGACATCGGGACACAGCGCGGATGTAAATTTGGACAACAAAGTTCGGACAAGATCGACTGGAGAGCGGTGGGCGGTGGGCTTGGCATCCTCTCAGAGACTGCAATGCTGCGCCAGTGCACGGTGCGCTTGCTTTCCGCCAAGGGGCGTTGGCGTAAGCTAAGCGACAAGCTGAAGAATAACGGCATGAAGGAGATGGTACCAAGTGTGCTGTACAGTACGGAGGACGGAGGCTGATGGGTGGCATGGGTGGTGGATGATGAGGAGCTTGCTTGGTCCCTCCACTCAGCCACATCATCCATCCACCTTCCCTCCCGTCACTCCTCTTTCTCTTTTCTCTTCTCTTCCTCTTCTCATCGCATCGACATCTCTCTCTCTCTCTCTCTTCCCATCCCACCACCACCACCACCACCACCACCATCCCCATGCTCAATGCTTGAGTGACTCTTGCTTTGTCGCGGCCCCCCATCTCCCTCCTGTATGACCATCATTCCTTGACCATCATCGCCTGAACAAGTCAATCAGAGGGAACGCCAGCCTACGCCACTTCCCCCCCTCGGGTGGCTTTTCCTTTACGCCTTTTGGTGTCCACTCTCCATCTCCATCCTCATCCTCATCCTCATCTATCCCCTCCTCCCCTCACATCTCCTCGCATCTCCCCTCTCCCTCTTAGCATTTCACCACTACACTCCACAACCGTCACACTCCACCTCCACGCCCACCATCACCAACCTCCCATTGCATCTCCTCCTCCTCTTTAGCACACGCCCTGCACGCCCCCCCCCCCCCCCCACCAAAGCCCCAAGAGGCCTGAGCGACAAGTCTGGGAGCCTCACGCCTAGACCCCCTCTCGCCGTCCCTCGCATCTCCACTGCACTCTCCCTCCTCCACTTCCATCCCGACGCGCACAATCACCCACTCCTCCATTTGCTCAGCCACCATCATGGCCAGCAAGAAGAACCCCTCCTCCAGCCCCGATCGTGGAGAGGTGTCAACCCCCACCCCATCGGGTGGTCCAGCCACTGCCTTTGCCACATCGCCCTCGGCAGTCTCAACAGTGTCCGCAGCAAGTGCCGCGTCAGCCCCACCTTTTATAAGCAGAGACGACTCGGCATACAGTGCGCTGGCCGCGCGTGTTGCCGCCACCGAGACCAGCCTCGCACTCTTGCAGTCTCAGGTTGCTCAGCTCGCTTCCGCAGTCAAGACGGCTCTCCCGTCGTCCGCACTCCCCAATGGCGCCCTGTCGGGGATAGGCGGCGGGCGTATGTTCTCGCCGTTTGACGCACCTACTCCCACCCTTGCACCAACATCGGCTGCCATGACTGGCCGTTCGTCCGCAGGCGAGGGCGCCGACATTTCCGCCCTGACACAGCAGATTGCAGCGCTGTCCACGAGCGTTGCACAGCTCCAGCGGCTTCAGGCGCAGGGTGGTAGTGCCGCCGGGACCGGCGGTCCACAGCTCGGCATGGGGCAGACCTCGGGTCTCCCGAACGGACATTCCCATCATGGTGACCCCCGCATGTTCGCGAGAATGAGCATGCCACCACTCGAGTCGCCCATCGGCGGCCCGCTCTCGCCCCACGGCCATCTCTCCCCCACTCGCGACTTTGGGGGCCCCCGCACGCCCGTCAACCGATCGTTTGGCTCGAGCCTCCTCAATGACAGCCTGGACAATAACATGTGGGGAGCACCCGGTGGCGGCAAGTACGGCGGCGGCGGCGGCGGCGGGACAGGTGGGGCAGGCCGAGAATGGGTGCCTAGCCCTGGCGGCCACATGCAGACCCAGCGCGAGCAGGCGGGTGGGGGCATGTCCAACAACAGCGCAGCTGCACCGGGCGCAGGCATTGTCGTCACAAAGTGGGAGCAATTGCAGCTCAAGCCCGACCTTTTGCGTTCCATCTCCAAATATGGGTACGTTCTTGTGTAGTCGTCGTCGTCGTCGTCGTCGTCGTCGACTACGACAATGTCGATACCTTGGGCGCGCAACAGCTAACGACGCAGCATTGGCCCTCCAAACAAGATTCAAGCCCGTGTACTCCCGTTCATGCTCAAGGGCTCGGACATCATCGCGCAGGCCCCTCCCACGCAGGAACGCATCATATCATAGTGAGTCCTGACACTTGTGGCACACAGGGGCTGACAGAGCAAGCGTGATCCCCGCCCTCCAGTTATGTCTCACCCTCGCGCCCATGCAGGGCCCATTCCGTGGTCCTTCTGTCATCATCATCACCACCACCGTGGACCAGGCCACGCAGTGTCACAAGCGTACGTCAGCTGTTAACACTTGGGTAATCACTAAACGTGTCACAGTTGTACGCAACGTCGGCGGTCCTCTCGGCGTCCGTGCTGCGCTCGCCGCCGGTGCTACGGGCTCGAGCTCGTTGCCCAACGAGGTGGCAAACATGCAACGCGACGGGATTCAGATCCTAATTGGAACACCGGCAAAGATCAACGAAATTATGAATGCCAGGGGCAGCCTCTCCGGAGCCGAGTGCCGTCTCCTTATCGTAAGTTTGCTTCGGCAGAATCATGTGAAACATTTCTGACACTTCAATTTAGCTCGACGAGGTTGACCAATTAATTGCCCGCAACCTGTACGAGAATGTCCTGAGCGTCGCTCGGCTTCTCCCATCACCACGCCGAGGCGGCGGTGGCGGTGGGCCGCTTACTCCTGGTGGATTCTCGACGACCGTTGGCAGCCCCTTTGACAATGGCGCACACTCGCCCTTCAACCCGCAGAGCAAGACCCCATTCCCCTCCGCCCAGCCTTCACGGTTCAGCACTCCAGGCCCTAGCGGCCAGCCTCCTAGGTCGGCCTCCTCCCCCATCGAACGCCAGACGTGCATCTTCTCAAACACGATTCCAACCGACGTCATCACTTTCTCGAACCAGTTGGAAGTTCGCGACCCTGTGCGCGTCTTGGTGCGCCGCGAGGGCACGACCAACTCGCAGGAGTCGGTGTCATCAATCAGCCCCGGTCTCAGCGTCAAGCACACATATGTCTATCTCACGATTACTGGATCAGCTCGCTCCGAGGAGCAGTCAGCCGACGCCGGGCCGGGCACCATTGGCTCAGGCCGCGCGAACGCTGGCGGGATGAGCGAGGAGGCCGCTCGTGCTAAGGAGTACAAGCTCGACACGCTCGTCAAGATGCTCGATGACTACCCACTGTGGCAGGCGATTATCCATGTCGGCTCGTACTCGATGCTCGAGGCTGTCGTGTACAAGCTCTCTGGACGACAGTGGGAAACGCTATACCTATCGCCCGACATGCCGCCGCCACAGAAGAAGGCCATGCTGCAACAATGGCGTATGAGCATTGCAGGCCAGGGCCCGCGCTTCCTCGTGTGCTTTGATGTCAACCCCAAGCCGCCCGAGATCCCTTGGGCTCCCCTCGTCATCAACTTTGACCTGCCGAGGTCTGTGGAGGGCTATGCTCTCCGCGCAGCTGCCGCCATGCCCCCTACGTCGCGGCAGGGGCAGGCGCCACCCGTCAACGGCGTAATCGTCAGCTTTGTGCAGGCGGCTGGCGGTGATGTGGAGATGTTGCGCTCGACCGAGTGCGCGTACCGCTTCAAGTCGGCCGAGATTCCTACCGTATTCCGCGACCTGTTCCCACACTAAACTCGCTCTTCCGCCTCAGCCTCAGCCCAGCCCCAGCCACGCAACTGTGCAACTCGTAACGTGTGTATCGCAACTTTGTTCTTCCTGTGGATTTTGGGTTCCCTCCTTCATCGTTTCTATAGCACCACATTCAAGGCCGTGACGGCATTCCAACTCATTTCAAATATCACAAGTCACCAAGAACGACCCGTCGGCCACGACCCCCTCTCTGCACTGCTGTGGCGCCGCGTCTCCCCTTGCGGCTGGCGTAGTAGCGTCGAGGCGGGGGAGATGGACTGGCCGACAAACACAAACTGCACTGGAAGTGGACTCGTAACCTGTCATCCATAGTCAGGATCATACGCATATATCTTGTAGCCAGGGCTTGCCCTGTCTCATGCATGTAGCTGTACTCTGATCAGTTCGTGAGCGAGTGAGTGAGTGAGAAGGAGAGAGGGAACGGGGAGTGAGAGGAGGACCACGCGAGTAATGTCGTGTTGATTTTTGACTTGAGTGAGGAGTGATAAGAAAAGACCCGTGTGAGTGTTTGTGCCTGAGGTGGAACGCGAGACGCGTGTAGCTTGTTCCCCGCCCGCCTTGCCTTCCTCGCACCAGAGACCAGAGGCAGCAGGCACCTTGGCACTCGATCTCTCTCTCTCTCTCTCTCTCTCTCTCTCCTCTCCTCACCATCTTACTCTCCTCCCTCACCACCATCTCCTCCTCCCTCACCACCTCAAAATAATGTCTGTCTATACAGGAGCCTGTAAGTCATCTCTCTCCTTCCTCCTCCTCCTCCTCCTCCCCTTCTACAGCCCCCCCAATGACCCCCCCTCCACCCCCCTCCTCTCCCTCTCCCCCACCCACCACGAGGCCATCACCCTGCGGAGATCGCGCACTCGCGCACTCGCGCACACTCCTCCATCTCTCGCATCCACGCATCTCCCCTGCTCATACCTCCCACACCGCTTGGGCACCTCTTTCTATCGCTCCATCTCTCCATCACTCCACTACTCTCTCGACAATCTCCTCCTTAAACAACACACCCTTTCCGCCCCTCTCCCCTCCAACCCTCCCCCTCCTCCAACCTCTTCTCTTATCTCCTCTCTCTCTCTCTCTCTCTCTCTCTCTCTCTCTCTCTCTCTCTCTCTCTCTCTCTCTCTACCACCACCTATCCCAATGAACACCTCGACCTCCTCCCGCATCTCCTCCCGCCTCAGCACGGGTACCGCCACGCCCCCCGCCTCGCCGAACAAGCCCTCGCCGCACTCGCCCAACCTCGGTACTCATCACCTCCTCTCTCCTCCCCTCTCCTTCTAATCCCCCTCCTCTCCCTACTCTCGTGCCTAGAGCTAACCCCCAGCGCGTGGCGAGCTGATTGCATGGCTCAACGACTTGCTCGCACCCCAGGTCGTCCAGAAGGTCGAGGAATGCGGCAAGGGCGTCATCCTCTGCCAGGTAAGCTCCCCTCTGAGGCAGTGCGAGCTAACTGACAGGTTCTCGACTCGATCTATGGTGAGTCGATCAGATCGCCGCGCCTTCCAGCCTCCTGGCGAGCGCGGTGTCATGGCACGGTCCTGTCCGCTTGAACTTTGCGGTGCTCGGCCTTTGACATGCCGCTCGCCACTCGGGACTGCGCCGCTCGGTCCTTAGCGAGCATCGAGCTGCTATGGCCTGGCACTAGCACTTGAGCACTAGAAGCTGTCTCCCGCAACGCACCCAGACATCAGCACTGACCGCAGGCGACCTGCCCATGTCCCGCGTCAAGTTTAACGCGCGTATGGAGTACGAGTACCTCGAGAACTTCAAGATCTTGCAAAAGGCCTTTGCCAAGCACAAGATCGACAAGCCGATTCCCGTCGGCAAGCTCGTAAAGTGAGTACAGGTGCACGTGGCGGCACGGGAGTGCATGCGTCTCTCCCTCCTTGTGTGTCCTGCTCTGAAGCGAAGCCGGTTGTGGTTTTTCGGGCTTGGAGCTGGCAGGAGCGTGCAGTCAAATGCCGCCATGGCGAGGAGCCAAAACATAAACGTGTAGTGCAATGCCGCTAACCCCAGGTGCAAAATGCAAGACAACCTCGAGTTCCTGCAATGGATGAAGAAGTTCTGGGACGCCAACTCGACTGGAGCGGCGTATGACACTGCGGGGCGGGGCATGATTGCGTCGTCTGGATCCAGCGCACCTGCGCCGCGCACGAGCACCTCTGCGCGCGCTCCCGCTCCCGCCCCCCGCTCCTCCGTTGCTGCTGCCGCTGGGGCACGCGCGCCTTCCGCCGCTTCAGCCGCGCAGCTGTCCCAGCTCAATGCGCAGGTGCTTGAAATGCAGGCACAGTGCGAGGGTCTCGAGAAGGAGCGCGACTTTTACTTTGCCAAATTGCGCTCGATCGAGCTCATCGTCGGTGACCGCATCAACTTTGAGCACATTGACCCCGAGGAGCGGGATACGCTTGCCAAGATCCAAGAGGTGCTGTACCAGACCGAGGACGGCTTTGAGGTGGGTCTGGCGCGGGTCGGCTACGTGCTCACACCAGGTGCCAAACGAAGAGTTTGAGGGCGAGTTGGACGACGAGGAGACGTTTTAAATGCGGGGATTCGCCTCCCGCTGCACGACATGCCGATTATTGTAATGCCTAGAACGGTAGTGAGCGTATGGACATACATGCGCGAGTGGGGAAAGAGAGGGATTTAGGAGTGGGGCGGGATCAGAGCCGGAAAGTCGAACCCAAAATTCAAGCTGGCGATTGTGTTGTTGTGAAATCACAACAAATCATGACCCAGCTCGAAGCCGCGCAGGGCATGCTCGCCTGGCTCGTCCAGGAGGGTGGCTACGTGCACCCCAACGTCGAAGCGCGCCAAGGTGCGTAGGTGCTCTTTACCCCCTCACCGCAGACGCCACGGGCCTAGGGCTGTACGCCACATCGCCGATTGCGCGCGACGAGCGCCTCATCTCCTGCCCCTCCAGCCTGGCCGTGACGCCCGCCCTCGCGCGCGCAGCCATAGCAGACGTCTGCGGCGTCACCCCCCGCGGACCTCGTGCACGCCGGCGCGCCGTGGCCCGAACGCATGCTCGCCGCCGTCTACGTGGGCCTGCACGCGCTCCACGCCGACGAGTGAGCTACACGCGAACGCGCTGACGCAGATGGCCACAGGCGCTCAAGCACCGCGCGTATACCGCGACGCTGCGCGCGCCGCCCACCCCACATTTGTGGACGGACGCCGAGCGCGCCTTGTTGGCCGGCACGAACCTGGCCGGCGCGGTGGAGACGCAGGCGCGCGAGTGGCGCGCCGAGGCCGAGACCGTGCGCGAGGTGCTCAAGGAAGAGGGGTTTACATGGTGCGCCCTCCACTCCCCTCCCCCCCCCCCCCCCCCCTCCCCCCCCTGCGCTGACAGCAGGGAGCTGTACGCGGCGCTGAACGCGCACGTATCGTCACGCGCCTTCCCGAGCGCCTTGCTCCGCCTTCCTTCGGGCTCGGAGACGAGCGCCGCCTCCACCCCCGTTGAAGAAAGCCACCCCGTCCTCCTCCCCGGCTTGGACCTTCTGAACCGTGCGTGCCCCTGCGTGCCCCTGCGTGCCCCACGACCCCGCTGACAGCAGATAAGCGCGGACAAGCTATCACATGGCTGTCGGCCAAGATCGCCGGCGCAGCCGCCGACGTCCCGGCCATCTCGTTCGTCTCGCCCGGCCAGCCCCCGGGCCAAGTGTACAACAACTATGGCGCGCGCGGCAACGAGTCCCTCCTCCTCGGATACGGGTTCGTGCTCGCCCCTAGCCCGGACACCCCGGAGGGGAACCCAGACGACACACTCGTGCTGCAGCTCGGCGGGATGAATCCTGAGATTGTTGCGGCGCTCGAGAAACAGGGGATACAGGCTGGACAGCGGTTCGAGGTTCGCCGCGACGGCGTGCTCCCCCAGGACCTTGTGCGCACGGTGCGCGTCATGATGGCCGATAGTGCGTGTGCGTGTTGCGGCGGCGACGGGCATGAGCATGGTGACGAGGACGCGCATGAGCATGAGCATGGGCACAACCACGACGACCACGACGACGAAGACGAGCACGCGGCGCACGAGAAAGAGGTCGCCGAGCTCGAGCTCGAGCTCGACGTGCTCGGCATGCTCGGCAGCATGCTCGAGGACAAGCTCAGCCGGCTCGAGGACGAGCCTGAAGCCGCGGCCGCGGCGCGGCCCGAGATCGCCCGCATGGCGCGCATCTACCGGCAAGGTACGGATTCCGCGTTCGCGCGTCGCTAACCCCAGGCCAAGTGGCGATCGCGGAGGCGGCGCTCACGCAGCTCGCGGAGCGCGTGGAGCGCGTCGAGACACTCCTCGCCGACGGGCCTACCTGCCCGTGCGGGTGCTAGACTATGCATGTGCTAAGTGTATCCGCCGCCCTTCTTCTCCTGCGCATGCCCGCCAGCGTTGGTGAGCTCGCGCGCCATCTGCGCCACGAGGCTGCCGATGTCAGTCGCGACGCTGGCCATGTCGAAGCCTTGCGCGAGACGCGCGCGCGCCGTCTCGCCGTTCCCGCAGAAGATGGCCGCGACCTTGCCGTTATCGTGTGCGGCTTTAAGCACGCGCGCGATCGCGGCATTATGCTCGTCGCCGCCGAACTCGACGTTCATCGACTTGGAGAGGTCGTACGGGCCTGCCGTCAGCGTGTTCGGCGCTAACACACCTATGAAAAGCACATCGAGGCCCTCGACGCGCGCGATCTCTTCGACGTTCTCCACGCCCGCCCGGCTCTCAATCTGCACCATGACGAGCAACGCGTCGTCCGCTTCCGCGGCGTACGCGCCCTCCCCAATCCCAAAGCTCGCACCAGCATACATCGGCCCGAAGCCGCGCGTGCCGCGCGGCGGATACTTGTTCCACGCGACGACGGCGCGCGCGTCCGCCGCGCTGTGGCACATGGGCGTCATGATGCCGTGCGCGCCCGCGTCCAGCGCGCGCTTGACCAGCGCCTCGTCCGCGACGGGGATGCGCACGACCGGCGTCGCGCCGTACTGCGCCACCGCGTTCACCAGCTCGTAGTAGTCGCGCTCGGCGATTTGGCCGTGCTCCCCGTCGATCAGGACCCAGTTGAAGCCGCGGACGGAGGAGAGGATCGAGCGCACGACCGAGGGCCCAGGGAAGCTGGCGTCAGCGAGCGAGCGAGCCGCGAAGCAGCGGCGCCAGACAGCGGCGCCAGACAGCGGCGCCAGACAGCGGCGCCAGGCTAACCGCAGCGAGCGCAGCGCCGCGCCGACCTCACCGCACACTCACGTCAGCCAGAAGCCCATGCCCTTCTCGCCGTTCTTGAGCGCATTCTTGAGCGTCATACGCGCCTGCATTGTCTGTGCCATGTTAGATGAGTGGAAGAACACGCTGAAGCGTGCGTGCGCGCATGCTTTTGTGGCCTGTAGCCCACCTCGCCGCCGGCATAATGTCGGCCCGGCACCGGAGTTGGCCGGCTCGACGCGGCTATGGCGGGCCTTTTGGCGAGAGTTTGTGACGCCGAGTCGTGGCTGACACTGTATACACAGCCAAGATCATCTACACAGCATCACCAACCACGCCACCCCCGCTTCTTGACCTATGCATTGTGCAGTACAATTGTATGAAGGGGGAGTGTGAGCCATGCAATGCAGGATATGCAGTGTTGTGAAAGGTTGATTCTTCTATACGCTGTGGATGGCGGGGTGATGGCGCAATGGGAGCAACGAAGTGGCCACACGGGCCACGCGGACACACTCGACACGACAAAGACGTCTTCAGCCTGACGGCTCCCGATTCGGAGCGCGTCCAAGGTCGTGGAAAAGCGGTGGGCGTCAAGCCGCCGATCGGCGCCATCCTCTGATACACGAGCGACAATCACCACCGCCGCTCGCGCTTGTCCTCGAGCTTGAGCTGCTGCCGCTTGCGGCGGTGGAACATGATGAGGCTCACGACACGCCCATACTTGCGATTCAAACGCGCGAGCATCAGGCGCGGGCTCATGCGCTTCGGCGACCCATCGGGCTCGCGCACAACAACGGAATCGCCGAACTCGCGCAGGCGCACCTCTTCCTCCTCGCCCTCGCCTTCACCTTCGCTCCCGAGCCCCACCCACGCGCGGTACGCCTTCTGGTCCTCGAGCTGGCGGTACGCGTGGTCGAGCACAGCGAGGGTCGCGACACTCGGGCGCCACAGCACGTCGCTGGGCCGCCACTGCCGCAGAATGCTCAGGTCTACCGGCGCGTCGTTCTCCAAGAGCTGCGGCGGCACGTCGGGGTGGTACTGGTGCCGCCTGTTCGGTGGGCGGTGCGCGGGCTCCGCGACGTCGCTTGTCGTCCGCACCGTGTTTGCCTCGCCTGCGGCCTCGACTTCGGCTACGGCCACAGCGTCGTCGCGAGGCGCCAGCTCGTCGAACACGTCGTCGCCATCTTGGATGTCGACGGCGACGTCCGCCGGCGTCGTGTCCGCCTCGACGGCGAGCAGCTGCCCGTCCGCCGCGCGCATCGCCACGTTGTATCGCTCCTTGACTTCGGCGTAGCGCGGCATCAGCACGCGGTCGACGATGTGGAATGCGCCCTCGACGTCGCCGGTCTTGGCGAGCGCCACGGCGTAGTGGTTGTAGTTTTGCGAGTCGCGGCCGAACCCCGCGCGCCGCATGTCCGTCCACAACTTCTTCAGGCGGTCGTGCAGCCCCGCGTCGCCAAACGCACGGATCACGACTGAGAACGGGATGGTGAGCACGTTGTTGCGGGCCCGCGTCCGTTGCCCGTCCGGCAACAGGCCAGGCTGGCCTGGATGCGGTGGGATGACTTTGCATGCCTGCCCGAACAGCTTGAGCCACAGGCGGTAGAGAGGTCGTAGCTGCCCGGCCGCGCGGTACGCTACCATGAGCTTGGCGGTGAGCGAGCGCGAGTGGCCGCCATTCTCGGCAATCAAGTCGTAGTAGTGCTTCGCCTGCGTGAGGTCGCCGGTGCGTACAGACGCGACGAGGAGGGGCGTAAAGACATTCTCCATCGCCTTGCCGCGCGCGTGTGTCCGCTCGCCAGGCCGGATCTGGCCGTAGACCGACATGGCAAAGTTGTGTGCTTGCTTGAAACTCGACTCGCCTGGCGCGCGCGCAAACGAACTCGTGATGACACCGTACGTCACACTCGTCGGTACGAGGTCGCGCGCGATCATCGTGTCGTATACGGCGCGAGCTGACTCGCGGTCGCCCATGCGCAGGTACGCCGCCAACAGGATTGACAGGACGTACACGTTCGGCGGCGGGGCCAGGCTGTCCAGCTTGGTCGCTGCGTCCATCTCGACAAACAGCGCACGCGCCAGTACCATGTTGTCGTTGTCGGCTGCCGACTGGATTACAAGCGCCCACGCTTGTACTGGTGGCTGCGGGATGGAGCGGAAGAGGCGTAGAACAGGCTCGAGAGGCGCAGCGCCAATGACATACGCCTTCAGCAAGGTTGTGAGAATGTCCGAATCCTCGGACATCTCGAGCGGGATCCCCTCAGCGAGCCTGGCTGCTTCCTGCCAAGCGCCTGCTTCGACGTAGGCGTTGAGGAGCGCGGACCAGGCGACGGCATCTGGCTCAATCCCGCTCGCCGTCATCGAGTTGAAGACATTCTGCGCATTGATGTGGTCGGCGGCGTTGGCGAACACGGATATCAAGGATGTGTATGTTTCGAGTGTCGGCATGAGGCGCAACTCCATAATGCGCCCGAACACCGAGATGGCAGCCTCGGTCTTGCCCTGTTGCGCATACAGCCGCAACTGCCTCTCAAATGGCTTGAGCGTGGGCTCGATCTTGGCGATGCGCTCGAGATACTCGAGGGCGAGGTCGGCGTCCTCAGCGAGTATGGCCGCGCGCTGCAGTAAACTCAGCGCCTCCAAGCTGTCCTGTGGCGTCCCAAGCTGTTGCAGCGCCTGTTTCGCGGCATCAACTTGTCCGTTGATGGCAAACGCCGTTGCCACGGCTAAGCGATCGCTCCGTGTCGGCCGGTGACGAAGGTTGATCTCGTCCCATACCTTGAGCGACTCGGTGGGCTTGCCCTCGTTTGCGTAGATCCAGAGCTCGCGCGACAGCGCGTTATGTGGGAGAACGCCGCCTCTTTCGCGGAGGACGGAGATGACGTGGTGCGCGGAAGCATAGAATTCCTGATCCGCGAGATTCGCCGCCAGCTTGGACGCAATGCTGTGGGGCACGTACATCGCGTCGTCCTTGAGCGTGAGCCGGCGCCAGAACGTGAACGCCTTAATGCATTGTGGGGCGTCGGCAACGAGGCCCGCCAGGATGACCTTGGCAGTGGCATCGACTTGTGTCCGATCGCCCTCGCCCAACGCGCCGTACTGGGCGCTGATCCATGCCCATGGGTCGCTCATCTGCTGAAAAGCCGCCTGGAACGCCGACCGGACGCGTACGCTAGACGCGCTGTTTTCAAAGTTGCCCTCCACAGAGGTGAGGAGCTTGCGTAGCATCTTTCCCCCGTTGAGAGCGACTTGTGCGGCGTCCTGTAATCGCCCGGCTGCAAGCACAGTGGTGATGTACTGCTCGATGATCTGTGATGGATATTCGGGGTATCGGTCGATTGCGCCTCTTTCATCGCCCATGGTCTTGAAGATGGCCGAAGCCATGAGCTCCGCGGCGTCCTCAAAGTCACCAAGTTTGGCCTTGACGAGCGCGCGCAAATGCCGCAGCAGCGCCCGAGTGCCAGGGAGCTCGCTGAAGTCAACGGGCGCGTCGCGGCAGGCCTGGAGCCTCGCATTGAGCCACTGCCAGTCCGCATCAGTCGTCCCGCGCGAGGTGAAGATGCCGGCTACAGCACACAACCGCATGTAGGGCAGCAGCAACGTCGGGGACACTTTGAGCTCGTCGAAGCGCGCGCGAAACGCCGCCGCCGTCATGGAGGCACCGCTGCGGCGGCTGTCGCGAAACAGCTCACGGTGAGTGTCTGGTTCGAGCCACGCCCACGTTGGCATGGGCGGCGCCATCGCTGGTCGTGGCGGCCGCATTTTGCGCGGGGTATGCACGATCGCCGTGCCGTCGTCGATCCTGCCGAGTGCGCCGGCGTCATGTCCGGTGCGTTGCGCCGAAGTCTGCCATTAGCCGAGTCATAGTATGAGGGGGGGAGCAACCCACATGTGTGTGCCGCAAGCGCGGGCCTCGCCCTGCGTCGAGGTACGCCCGGCCGACGAGACGGAGGACGTGGGCGACGGTCGAGGGCGCGAGGCGCGCCATGGCGATGGCCTGGGGTGACGGGCAGGCCATCGCCGGGATCTGGTAGCTGGAGCAGGCTAGTGCCGGGATATGCGCATGGCCCGGCCTAGGCCTGAGTCGCGGGGGGTGTGGGTCGAGAGCGGCGTCGCGGGGGCGCCGATAGATGCGATGCGGCAGAGGGTGGTGGGGCTGGCGAAGACGGTGGCTGAGATGCGTGAGCTCGAGTACCGGAGTAGAGGTCTTTGTCGGAAAATCGCGATGCATCAATCCCAGGCCGCGTAATTTGATTCCGTCGCCCTACGACGCTGGGTCGCCTTTGTCTTTGTGGCTGAAGTGGGGCACTTCGTCCAAGCGGAATGCATGCATAAGGCGTGTTGGCAGGGCAGGATGGGTATCGTAGAGCAGCGAGAGGAGATTGACTTGGTGATGCTAGTGAACATGGTCCTCGCCGTTGTCACCAAAGTCATTCATCGTCTGCACTATCAGTGGTGTCTTCATCTGGTCATCTGGGTGTTGCTGATATTGGGTCCCTTTGCGATTCGTTCATGATTCAAGCGCGTCACAGCTCCTACTGTACTTGCACTCGCCATCCTAATATTGATCCGCCCTGCCCGTACTCGCTGGCAACGCTTTGTCATGTCTCCACGTACGCGGCGTCTGCTGAGCGCACGCCGACCGACAGAGGCTATCGGAGCTGTTCGTAGAAGAGAGAACAACGCACAAACGATGACATCCAATTCCGAACCCTCCAGGCACAGATCCAAGAACGTAATCCCACGTGGTTTCCGCGCTGGTCCCACGCGCCTGGCCTTGCTTAAATGAGCCCCAATTTCAACCCTCTGGGTGGCAAGAACGATCATCAGCAATTGACAGCGATTAACAGTCACCAAACGCTCTCGCACTCACCCCATCCGCCTCTCACCACCCCACCATGTCGCTCGCAGATACGCTGCTAGCCGACTTTGACGGGCTGTCGGACGACGAGCCGGCGCCGCAGGCGTCGTCGTCGAGCTCGGCGCGCCCGCAGAAGCGCAGCCTTGCCGACGACTTGGGCGACGACCTCGACGCCGACGGCGACCTCAAAATGGAGGACGGGAGCAGCGCCGTCGGATTCGTGCCGGAAGGCGGCGTGCGGCCGGCCGAAGAGCTCGACGCAGACGAGGTCGAAGCGACAGACCTCGCGGCCATCGCGGACGTGAGCAAGGTCGCCAAGCTGATGAGCGGCACGAAACTCAAAGAGGTGTTGGAGGTATGTCGCGTCGCGTTTCTTCGCCCGCGCCTGCTCCCGCTGACAAGCAGGATATTGGGCGGTATACGGCCAAGCCGACGGACATGTCGAGCAGCACGGGCGGCCCGTTGGAGGAGAATCCAGAGTACCACCTGGTCGTGACGGCGAACAACCTGAGCGTCGAGGTCGACAACGAGATGTTGCTGGTACAAAAGTTTATCCGGGACCACTACGGGCCGCGGTTTCCCGAGCTCGAGACGCTCATCACCGACCCATGGACGTACATTGCCGCGGTAGAGGCCATCGCGAACACGGACGACCTGACCAAGGCGCCGCTGCCCGCCTCCCTCCCGCCCGCAACGATCCTCTCCATCACGCTGACGGCGACGTCGTCGCGCGGGCGCAAGCTCGAGCCGGCCGAGTGGGCGACGGTACAGCGCGCGATCGTCGTCGCCGGCGAGCTCCGCGCCGCGCGCGAAACAATCTTCAACTACGTCGAGAGCCGGATGAGTGCGGTCGCGCCCAACATCTCCGCGATCGTCGGCACGGGCATTGCCGCCAAGCTCCTGGGCCTCGCGGGCGGCTTGAACGCCTTCTCGCGCGCGCCCGCTTGCAACATCATGCTGTATGGCGCGGTGAAGAAGAGCCTTGCGTCGTCGCACCTCGCGACGAGCACGCAGCTCCGGCACACCGGCTTCATCTACCAGTCGGCGCTGGTGCAGGGCGCGCAGCCCGAGGACCGGCGGCGCGCGCAGCGCGCCGTGAGCAACAAAGTGTCGTTGGCGGCGCGGATCGACGCGGGCAAGAGCTCGCGCGACGGCGCGTTCGGCCGCAAAATGCATGCCGAGCTCGCGAAGCGGATCGAGAAAATGGCAGAGCCGCCCCCCTCCAAGCTCACAAAGGCGCTGCCGATCCCGCAGGAGACGGCGCGCAAGAAGCGCGGCGGAAAGCGCGCGCGCAAGCTCAAAGAGGAGTATGCGACCACAGAGCTCAGCAAGCTCCGCAACCGCATGGAGTTTGGCAAGGCCGAGGAGGAGACGCTCGTCGACGACGAGTTTGTGGGCCAGGGCATGATCGGCGCCCAGGGCAAGGTGCGCGGTCTCGTCGCCGACAGCAAGAGCCGAGCAAAGATGAGTCGCGCCAATCGCTTGCGTACCCAGTTGCTCGGACGCGCCGCTGCGAGCGCCGATGCCGGGTCCGGCACATCGACGTCGCTCAGCTTTACGCCTGTGCAGGGCATCGAGATTGTCACGCCCTCACTCAGTGCAGCGCAAAAGGTGCAGGCCGCCAACGATCGCTGGTTTGCCGGCGGCACCTTTACACACGTCCCTCAGAAGAAGAGCACAATCCCGGGCCAGATGCCGCCACCGCCGCCCCCATCGGCAAAAAAGTAGACAGCGTCTGGTGCAGTCAGTCACCACAGCGAGATAGAGCGAGGGGAGGGATGAAGAGTTAGTATGTAGCATGTGCGCAAGTGCTGTGGCACGAGCAGCGAGCTATGCCTCTGGACCGTCGGTCAGTGCCACATGCCACACCGAGCTCCCCTTGTCCACTGCCCACAGGCCCACAGCCCAACAGCCCCGCGCCTACCGATGCATGACTGCGGTATAGTCGATCGACCCCGACCGAGTGATGATGACGGAACGGTTACTATATACAATGTTGATGCCGGACAAAGCCCGGCGCTACTGAATGCCTTTGGTCGCTATGATTATGCAGTCGCCTCACTGCTGTTAGCTCGACTAGGCCTTGCTGTCTGTCAACTTACACCTTGGCGTCAGTCTTGGTGTCAGCCTTGACCTCGGCCTTGGTGTCCGCCTTGGCGTCCGCCTTGACGTCCGTCTTCGAGTTGCGCTGGGCCATCTCGTTGTCGATCTCCTCGAGTGCCTTCATCTCCTGCGCGACCTTTGCAGTAATCTTACGGTCCTGAACCTCCATACCATTGACCTTCTCGACAGCGGAAACTTGCTGGGCCTCGTCTTCGAGAACAACGAAGCCAAAGCCCTTTGAACCGCGGAACGCACGGCGCCCCGGGAGCTTGCGAATACCCTTGATAACGTGCGCCGACTTGACCTTGATCGAGAGATTAGTGAAAATCTCGCTAAGACCATCGTCATCAACAGTGAAGGGAAGGTTGGCCACAAAGACCGTGTTCTGATGTGTCAGCGGAACCGTGTGTTGATCTTGCAAACTTACCTTGCTGAACTCGCCGGTCAGCACAAGACGAGGCTTGCGCTCCTTGGGCTCCTTGTCCGCGGCATCACCGTTCTCGGCCTTGGCCTTGGGCTCCTTGGCCTTCTTGGGCGGCTTGGAAGGCTTGGCCGGGGTGTCGACGGCCTCGGCCTCGTCGTCGACAGCGGTCTCGTCGCCGTCCTCGGGGCGACGACGGCGAGACTGTGAGGGTGTCAACTTTGAAACATACAATGGCAAGACGGAACTTGCCTTTGAGGCCGCGGCCTTCTTCTTCTTCTGAGGCTTGTCGGCTCTGGTGGCCGACTTCTCGCCGTCCACTGCAGGAGTGTCGGCCGCCTCCTTCTCCTCCTTGACCTCCTTGGCCTTGGCCACCTTGGCAGCCTTGGCCTCCTTGCGCTTCTCGAGGAGCGCCGTGCGACGCTCAGCATTCTCCTCCTTGGAGCGCGCAAGCTGGAGGTGAACCTGACGGCCACCGATCTCTGGTGGGGTGTCAGCTTGGACGCACGGGGGGGACTTGGATGAGACGTGCAGAAGCAAAGATAGAGAATGGATTGTTGGTGCGCGATGGAAGATGCTGGATGAATGGATGATGATTGGAGGAGGAAGGTGCGCGAGTGAAGTGGAGTGGAGTGGAGGAGCGAGGCTATACATACCCGTCTCGTTGAGGGCCTCGACGACCTTGGTGGCGTCGGCCTCGTTCTTGTACGTGACGAAGGCGTAACCGGCGGGACGGTTCTTGTAACGGGTAGGAAGAATCACCGAAGTGCTGTGAATGTGAGCACAGTTTCTTCACGAGAGAGGGAAGGCTTACATCTCGCCGCCGACCTTGGCGAGGTGCTCGCGGATCTGCTCCTCAGTGGCCTGGAGAGGGTTAGCGGGAGGGTGTTTGGATCGATGCGCGCCAGAGGTGACGCGACGAGACGCGACGAGACACGGTTGAAAGCGCGCTTCAACAGTGCAGTACGTACCGAGAAAGCAAGGTTACCGATGTAGACCTGTAGGACGCGTCAGTATTGCATGCATACAGCTCGCTTGGGTGATCGATTGGGGAGTGGCCCGACCCCGTGGCTTGGGGGAATGTAGCCCGTGCGGCATCGCACGACCCCGGAGAGCCTGTGCGAAATGCCGGGGACGTGGCCAACGAGCCGGGAATGAGGAGCGAGGAAGGAAGGGAGGGAGACTAGAGACTTACGCGGTGGCCCTCGTAGTCCTCGGTTGAGTCAGTCGCGGTGGCGGCGGCAGGGGCAGCAGCGGCCTGGGCAGTCGCCGAGGTAGTAGCGGGAGCCGGAGCGGCGTTGGGGGCGGCGGCGGCGGGAGAGGCGGCGTTGGCGGCAGACATTGTTTGGTTGCGATGTGGGACGAGGTTGGTAGTCGCGTGCGAAGCGATGTAGGTCGAGCGTGCGTTGTGGATGCTTGATGGGGGGTAGTCGTTGAGCACGCAGCAGCGGCGGGTTGAGAGGGGGGGGGAATGAGGGGGGGGGGGGGAGGGGGGTAAAGAGAAAGGGGGAAGAGATGAAGAGATGTCGAGATGGCTCTTTGAGTTGTCGATGAAGAGGCTAAAGAAGAAGAGGAGCGAGATGAGGACGGACGCTCCCAGTTGATAAATGGCGGCGACGGCGGGGAGGCCACCTGGCCACCTGTGGCCCCTTCTCCCCCATTCCTTGGCCGCGGAGGCAATTCCCATCTTCTGGGCAGCCTCACGTGACGTGGACTGATCGGGGTCTGGGCACCGTTCCTCTGACGTCATCAAAGCAACTTCGTCTCAATGCTCTCCATGCTGCTCTTCACTCCTCCACTCTGCACAAATAACATCCTCCTTGAAAGTTGGCATTTCCCGACAGCCCCTCTCACACGTCGCACACCCATGTCGGAATGGAAACGACCTGACAACCTCGCCGTGACGAGTGAGGGCGCTGCTCCCAAATCAGAGGCGAGACCACACAGAGCACCAAGGGGGCGCAGCTCGCAGCTCGCCTCCTCTTCACTGGGCGAGCATGATGATGATTCTCACCCATCCCCGTGACCCCCTTCTCTACTCACTCTCACTCTCACTCTCACTCTCACGTTCATCAACTCATCTTCTCCTCTTGACAACTGCCAACCATGCCCCCTTATACGATGCGCCAAGTATTGACCTGTGACCACTGCCCAAAGTCCTTCACCAAGGGGGGTTGGCTCACTCGCCATATACGCCAGCAGCGTAAGCCCGCCTGGCCGCATTTTGCCACCCGCTGACACCGCTGACAACAGACCCGGCACAGATTAATCCACCCCGGCCACAACCAACCTTGCGCTCAACTGGACCCAAGAGAAAGCGAGGCAGGCCAAAAAAGCCTGTTCCACTGGTGGTGCACAAAAGGTTGGAAGAATGGTTATGAACGCTGACAACAGCAGTCAAAGGGTGCTCCACGCCTCTCGTCAGTCGAAGAAGAGGAACACACCACCACCCGCTGTAATCAACCTTTGTACACCTTCCCCGCCTCCCACCACAAAGGCGAGGCCCGCAAAGAAAGGGCCGCGGTGGGCCACAATTAACGGGCAGGCGACGCCAGGACCGTCGCGTCATGCTCATGTGTCGTCACCAGAGATCACTTGGTTCAACCAGCGCCCACCTCCGCTCCAGAGTCCGGTACCCGCTGTTAAAGGCGAGTGCAGCAGCAGCAGCCGCCGCCGGCCTTTCATGACTCCCGATTCCCCCAGTGTCGGAGGCGATAGCAGCAGCCGTGAAAGCAGCCTTATCCAGATAGCTTCGAGGGCGTCAACGGCCGATCGTTTGTCCCGGCAACAATCACGGCAGCGTCGGCGCGCCAGCATTCTAAAGGGCACCCATACGCATTTCGAGTCGAGAGATGAGAAGGACGACAACGACGACAGTCTAGAAGATGAGGACGAGGACGAGGACGAGGACGAGGAAAGCGATGAGGAAGGAGACGGGACTAGAATTGACGAGGAGGAGGATCAAACTGAGCCATGGTTCCTCAATCGACCCCCTTCCAGGAACCGCCGGTTCACCAGTCTCACCCAGGAAGAGTCGACAGGTGAAGATGGCGAGAGATCGTACATGGCCGCTAGATCTCTTCCATCGAGGCTCGGCAGCCCCAGATCCGATGAGTCTTTTAGTCGCACAGAGGCGTCTCCTTCGGCATCGAAGCGCAAGCGCGACACATGGTCCACGATTGACTTGAGCTCCGCAACTGGAAACATGCACGGCGCGGCACCTCCTCCATGCAAGAGACGCGTGCTGGACAAGGCCAGTGGAAATAGCCCGAGGCATGCCTATCGCCACGGTCGGAAGCGCCGTCGGCAGGGTGAATACTTGACGCCAAGGACACCGGTTGCGGATCAGAACGGCTTCGGGCGTGACTCTCCCAGCCAGGACTGGGACTACTATAGCCGGCGACAGTCGCCCCTCCCGAGTCACGACGGGTATGAAGGTCCTCGTCCCGCCTCTTCGGACGCCGTCACTGACGATGCAAACGCTCCGGGCTTCAGCCTCGCCCCTCCGATTCCCCCCCGTCTCTCATTGGGATTTGACCCGGCGCTGATCTCCGAGTCGCTGCATAAGTTTCTTAAAGATGCGGAGAGTGCCTCCAAGCAACCCCCCGAACGCTCGCTCAACAACGCGGCCCCAAGCACATCGCAAGCCCAGCGGCCTCTCCCCCCACAGCCCGAGAAGCCGAGCCTCGTCTTCGACCCTCCCAAAACTCAACCTGACGCGCTCCACCACAAGCCTCCTCCGCTACCCAAAAACACGACGCGTCGCATCAGCAAAAGTCGAGCCTTTGAACCACCTGAGCATGCCCAAGCCGCGGGTGTCTCTGCTCCACGCTGCGCCCTGTCGACGAGCATCTCCGCTGCACCGACTCCAGGCGCCCCGGCCGCCTCACACTACGCGGCCGATCCCCCTTCTCCTCGCCTCTCGGTAAAGGAGGAGATGCTGTCGGCATCGACGCAGACGGACTCGACAGCGAACCTTCACCGCCACGCCGCCAGGCCCAGCACTTCCCCCTCAGATGGCAGCTCGCGCAAGCCCTGCGTCCATCACGTCCACAGTCCCTGTTCAGTTTGCACATGCGCCACGTCCAACCTCATTGTTAGTCTCCTGCACTGGGCGCACAGCGCAGAGTGGTTCTCGTGCGAGTGTGAGAAGTAGCTTCCGTTGCGTCGGTCTCGTCCCAGCCGGAGAAGAATGCATATCCTGTGAAGTCTTGGAGATGTAAGTCGTTCAGAGCCGCTGTGAGTTGACCTGCAATGCACATTGACAATAAGTTGAAGCTGACAGTGCTCACCGTTGCTGACCATGTACTACCAGTAGATCGAACGAGCATGCGGATCACGGTCCCTCGCCACGCATTCTCCCATTGTGCCGGGCGGAACTTGGTGCGGGGCGCCGCCCATAGCCGCATGTGGAGGCCGTGCGAGTCGGCCGCGGCGACGTTGTTCTCATTCAACACACGCACAATTTCGCATCATCAACTCCTCTAGGTTTCCGTCATACTCCTCAGGCGCCGACTCGTCTCAAGCCTCTACACTATTACCGTAAGACCCCTCTCTTCCCCTCCCTGACCGCAGATGTCGACCTCCCCACGCGCGCTCGACAAGCTCGCGTCGTGCTACCTCCACGACCCGCGTCTCAGCGCGACCGTCAAGCCGCAGCTCGCGCACCGCCTCAACCTCGCCGCGGCGTGGGGCATCGAACCGGGCTGGACGGTGCTCGACGTCGGCTGCGGCGGGGGCGACAGCACGCTGGCCTTCGCCGAAGCCGTCGGGCCAGACGGGCACGTGACCGGCATCGACCCCGGCAGCCTGGACGCGGGCACGCCGAGCGTCTCCGCGTCGCAGGCGTACATCTTGCGTTCGCGCCTCGGCCCCCGCATCTCCTTCCACCACGCCGACGCGCCGACCTTCCTCGCGTCTTTGGACTCGTCCTCCTCCGCCCCCTCCTCCTCCACTCGCCCCTTTGACGCAGCAACCCTCTGCCATTCACTATGGTACTTTGACTCGCGCACGACGGTGCGCCGCGTCTTCGACGCGCTGTCCGGGCGCGTCCGCCGCGTCCTCCTCGCCGAATACACCGGCGAAGCACGCACGCCCGCACAAGCGCCGCACGCGCTCGCCGCACAAGTCCAAGTCCAGTTCTACCACGCGCAAGCGCGCGGCGAGGGCGAAGGCCCGATCCTGCCGGGCGTGCGGGAGGCGCTGCGCCCGGCTGAGATTGTGCGCGTCGCGCGCGCCGCGGGGTGGCGTGTCGCGCGCGAGGGCACCCTCGCCGTCCCGGAGGGTATGGGCGAGGGCCGGGCCGCGGTCGCGGGCGTCACGGACCCGGGGTTTATGGCGCGCCTCATGGGCTTCGGGGTGCGCGGGACGACGGCGGAGATGCTGGGTATGGTCCAGGAGATACGGGGGATGAAGGAGGCGCTGGGCGGCGACGTCGCGACGATGGACGTGGCGTGGGTCGTGCTTGAGCGGGACGAGGGGACGGGGGAGGAGGAGCGAGGGGAGGAATGCGGCGAGCGGGGGGAGTAGAGAGAGGGAGTAGCATATTGGTTCTCTGATCATGGGTATCACGTTTATGGGTATTACGTTTACATGGGTGGTATGGCTCGGTATGGGACTATGGTCGGAATGACTGCTACTGATGTACTCACCCCTCGTCGCTCGACGGGGCTGACGGGGGCACGCCGGGCACGCCGCGCAACACGAGGAGCTTGCGCACCCACCAGCTGCCGACGAGCAGCCATGCGCGCGTGAGCGTCCAGAGAGCGCGAGTTGCGAGGCCGGCGCGAGGTGCGGCGGGATCGGGGGGTGGTGGCATGGGGGGGCGTAGCGCGTGGGGAGGTTGAGTGGGTGGTGTGGAAGTGGGTGGTGTGGAAGTGGGCGGTCGAGGATGCGAATTGGATGTGGGGAGGGAGAGCTGTCGATCCGTACTTGGAGGCGTTGAGTGTCAGATCCATCGACGGTCGCCACTTTTATGCCACCACAAGTGATGAGAAGCTTCATCTGCACAACCAGGTCTGTGATGGCGTGAACTTGGCGTGTGCTGACCGGTCGGATCCGCAACGCGACAGTATGTTCATGCAATGCTATGCTACGAGTCATCCTCGGGATCGGTGTCGGCGGGCCTCACGGGCTTTTGCTTGTCCGCGTCGGCCTTGGGCTTGGGCTTGGGCTTGTCCTCCTCGGGCTTGACCTTTGCGAACGCGGCGCCGGGCGGCTGCGGCTTGTGTTTCGGGTCGCCGCCGCCGCCGCCCATGCCCATGCCGCCGCGGCGGGGGCCTTGCGGGCCGCGCCCGCGCTGTGGCGTCCCGGCGGCGGCGCGGTTGCGGTGCGGCTCGAGCACCTTGAGCCGCATCCACTTCTGCGTGTCGGTGCCGCGGGCGCGCTCGCCCAGCGCTTGCCGCGCCTCGGTCCACAAGCCGCTCGCGCCGGGCGCGAACGCTTGGTTCGCAATCAGCGTGTGCGCTTCCGTGTTCAGCACGTAGTCGTCGAGCGAGATGAGCTCGGGCTCGCTCTGCAGCAGGTAGTGGTATTTGAAGGTCTCGGCGAAGATGAAGCTCTCCATGTTGTCGCCGAGCTCGGCTTGGCCCTGCGGCTTGGTCACGTCTTTGATGCTGCTGATGCCGGCGTCGGCCATGCCGTTCTCCATCCACGCCCCGAACATCTTCCAGCCCTTCTCCTGCCACTTCCGGTCGCCCGTCAGGCGATACCTACCGTCAGCCGCGGCAGGCGAAAGGAGACTCACATGTAGAACACACTCTCGATCGTCTCGGGCCGGTTGATGTAGTACGGCGTGATCTTCTTCAGGCCCGGCGGCGACCCGTTCAAGTGCTTGTAGTACGAGATGGGGAGGCCGACGCCGCGCCCCGAGTCCTCGACGACGGCCGAGTGGTCGTCGCGCCAGCGCCATGTGCCCCCCGAGTCCTTGTACATCTTTGCGTGGTTGGCATTGTTGTCGTCGATCACCTCGCGCTGCGGCAGGTGGTACCGCCGCCCCGTGCTCGTGATGTTGATGTACAGCTCGGGATCGTCCTCCTTGTAAAAGTGGGCGACTTCAGGCTGCACGCCCATGCTCATGTGCTGTGAGAGCCAGAAACATGTGTTGGTGAACTTCTGGCCCTCCCAGAAGTCGGCTTCGCGGTCGAGCAAGCGCGCGCCCATGCCCAACATGCCGCCGGCGAAGCACGCGAGGTGCTCGACCTCGTGGTTGAGCTGCCCGTTCTCGTACTTGCCGATCGTGAAGAGGTCGCGGTCCGGCATGATCGTAATGTCCGTGAAGAGGAGCTTGCGCGCCGCATCAATCGACTTGGCGTACAGCCGCTTGTACTGCTCGCCGAGCGGGCCGCCGCCGAGCAGCTTGTACGCCTTGATCAGGTACTCGTAGTACGAGTCCTCCATTGCGCCGAACGAGTATGTGCCTGCGACGGGCGTGTCCGTGTCCGGCGAGAAGCGCATGGGGATGAGCGGCGGGAACTTGGAGCGCGGCGCAACGTGCTTGTCGATGAAATCAGTCACGCGCTGCGCGAGGTCGAACCACTGCCGGTCGCCTGTGGCATGGCCCAAGCGGATGAGTTCGAGGGACATGCTCCCGACCTCGGCGATTGACACGGCGAACAACTGCTGCGCGCCCTCGTACCCCGGGTCGATGCGGCTGCCCTGCGGCAAGCCCGAAGCGGTGTTGAAGGCGCGCTTGAGCACCTTCGCGAGGTCGACCGCACGGTCGAGCATGAGCTTGTCGCCGGACAGGTCGTAGGCGCCGAGTAGGCCGCCGAGGTATCGGATGCCCGTCTCAAACACCTGCATGCCGACGGTCTTGTCGCGGGAGATCTTCCAGCGCTCGCCGTCGCTGTCCTTCTCCGACTCGGGCGAGATGTAGCCCTGCGACCAGTCGCGCCCCTTGACCCAGTGGAAGTTGAGCTGGTTGACGAACGGCCGCGCGTGGTTGTACTCCTCCTCGAGGCCCATGATGAGCAGCGTGTCGAGCGTGTCGATGATCGATGCGCCCCAGCTGCGGTCAGCAAAGTCGTCCCTCGAGGCCACTCACCCATTGAACGGGTCCGACACCTGCCGCGTAACCGGCTTGACCTCGTCGTGGCCCCACGCGTAGTCCTTGTACTTCTGCCATGCGTACATGAAGCCGCGCTTGACGGCGTTGCGGCGCGCGATGCGGAGCTCGATCTCCTCTGGTGTCTCATACTCTGTGCCATTCGTAAACCCCTCCCACTGCATCTTCTTCGTGCCCGGCCCAGGCTTGTTCCAGTCCCTCGGGCCTTTCCACTTGAGACTGAACGAGCCCGGGGGGATGCTCTTGCCGACGCTCTCGTCCTCGCTCGGCGGGTCGGACACGATCTCGCGCATGCGGCTGGCGGGGAACGGCTCCGTAACCGGCGGCGCGAGCATGTCCTCGTCAAAGTCGGAGAACAGGCGCTCGGGCGACCGGTAGTCGCCCTCGTCGGGATGCAGCGGCGCATACACCTGCTTGACGTTGGGGAGGAAGCGGTCCCCGTTCTCGTCGAGGACAAAGTAGTCGGGGTGGTCGGCGTCGTGCACCATGTCGACTTCGAGGTTCGGGGGCGGTGCGGGCGCCGGGCGCGCGCCGCCCGGCCGCTTGAGCTTGTCGGGCGCGGGCGCGCCGGGCCGCGTGCCCGGCCGCGTCGGCTTGCTCTTCGAGAGCGCGGGCGGGGGCGCGGCGTCGCCCGGCCCCATCATGTAGAAGACGAGGGCGAGCGCGCCGGCGCCGAGGAGGATGAGGCGGGCACGCCGTGTCATGTGTCGCCGCAGGGTGCGCGCGGCGCCTGCCGACGCCGACAGCCCGCTCCCGGCTTCGGCGTCGAAGCGCGTCGACGCGTGCGTCGGTGACGAAGGCCCGAATCCCATCGCGGCCAGCTTCTCCGAGTCGTAGTTGTCGTAGGACATGGTGGTGAGAGAGACGCCGCGTCGTCAAGGTGTCGTCGAGCCCGGCGATCGACGGGCCTTGAGAGGTCTCGGGGATTTTGGGGCTTGGCAGAGGGTAATGAATTGGTGGCGGCGGGAGACGGGAGGGTGTGGAGGGTATGCTAATGAACAGCGGCGGCGGGAGGAGGGCGCGATGAGGGTGCGCGATGAGATGGAGAGCGATGGAGAGTAGTTGGAACACGGAAAGAGGAGGAAAGAGGAGAAATGCCAACGTGGAGAGCGTCGTCAAGTTCCCTCACGCGCCGACGTGCCACACCTCAACCGAGACCCCCGGATCTCGCTCTCCTCTCTCCGCCTCCTCCGCTCCGCAGCAACCCGCCCGCGCCATCCATTCACATCACATGCAATGCTAATGTCCTATCTATCGTTACGGTCGTATCTGCGGTCATGTCTGAGATTGGCTGCGCTGTGCGGTGCGGTGCGGTGGCCGCCTTGGCCTGGGCTAGCGCGGAATGCATGCTGTGCGCGCAGCAGCTCGGGCAGGCGCCATCTCGGGGTCGTGTTCGCTCCCTACCGCCCTATCTGGCTCGGCGCGCTGCCCGCCACACTCCCCGCGCGTCCGCTCACGTTCTGCCGCCACCGGTCGATGTTGCTGCCTGGATTCGGCATGTCGGGGTGCGGGGGCACCATCCCCATCGGGCTCATCGGGGGCATCATCTGGCCCATGGGCATCATCATGCCGCCCATAAGCATGCCGCCCGCCATGGGGCTGGGCACGCCGTACGGCGAATAAGGCATGCCGTAGTAGCTCTGCGTGAACGGCGGCTGCGGGTGCGCCTGGCTCGGGGTCTGGGCAGCTCTCCCGCCTCCGCCGGCATGCTTCCATCCCAACGGAAGGTCGTCCTCGATCTCCTCCTTGGTCTTGGGCTGGCTGGCGCGCTGCCGCGCCTTGCGCACGAAGAGGGGCACGTCGTCCTCGTCCTCGTCTTCGTCGCCGCTGAGCCCGGCTGACGCGCCGATCGGCGGGCTCTCGGGCGGTGTCGCGCGCGGCGAGTCAAAGTCGAAAGCGGGCAGGGTAGTGGCAGCAGTTGGCGCGCCCGCCGCGCCAGCGCCGGCGGCGCCCTTGCGCAGCTGCGAGAGCGGGACCTCCTCGTCCGAGTCGGCGACTTTGAGCCGGGACAGCGGCACATCCTCTTCCGAGTCAGACTCGTAGCCCGAGTCCCGAGGCGCCAGCACCGTTTGCGGGGCCGGCGCGCGCCGCCGGCTCAGCGGCTCGTCCTCGTCGCTGTCGGCGAACCACGTCTCGACGCCGAGGCGGCTCCCCCGGACACCGCCGTCGCCAGCCAGCACGAGCGTGGGGGGCCGGTCGGAGAACGTGCTCTGTGGCCGCTCGTATACGCGCTCTCTCGTCGGCTCGCGCTCGCTCTCGCTCTCGCCCTCGTCGTCGCTCTCGTCCCCTGTATCCGTGGGGATGATGACGCCGCCAGGGCCGAACGCAATGCTCTTGGGCCGCACGAAATTCGGGTCGTTGTCCGGCACGAAGTCGGGGTTGAGCATGCTCTTGCGCGACGAGCCGCTGCCCACGCCCACGCCGAAGATCGACTTGCGCTGCGCCGCGTGGTACATCTTGCTCTCGCGCGCGGCGAGCTTGGCCTGCTTCGCGTCCGCTTTGGCGCGCTCGCGCGCATCCGCCTCTTCGGTCGCGCGCGCTTGCGCCGCCTGCAGCTCTTTCAACTTTGCCATCTCGCGCTCCCACACCATGTCCGGCCCGAAGACGGAGCGCGCGTTGCGCGCCCGGTTCGCCGTTCCGATGTCGCCCTCTTCGTCGTCCTCGGGGAGGTTGAGCACCGGCACGCCCGGCGCATAGCTCTTCGGCCGCGGCTGCACCGCCATCGACAGGGGGCGGCTGCCGCCGCCCGGCGCATACGACATGGGCCGCACGCCGACCTCGCCTTCCGGCGGCCCTTGGGCCAGCGTCGGCGCCGGCCCAGGAGGGGCGAGGAGCGTCGACTGCGTCGTCGAGCGCGCCATCATCGACGGCCGGTTGTCGCCGTAAAACACGCGCTTCCTATTCGACAGCGCCGTCTTGCGCGCCTCGAGCTGGTCGATCAGACTCGTGCCGTACAGCTTGCCCGGCTGGCGCCGCTCTGCCTCGGCCGCGTGCCGCTCCTCCTCCGTTATGCCGGGGATGACCTCGCCCTCAGCCGCCGTGCCCTGGAAGAACTCGTCGTCGCGGTGCCCGCCGACCATGAGCGAGCTCGCGAACGTCCGCTGCGCGAGCGAGAGCGGCACGCCCTTGCCCTGGTTCAGGATACTGGCGCGCGCGTCCTCTGGCAGCGGCTTTTCGCCGAGCGTAAAGCCCTCGGGGATGTGCACGGTGGCCGTGGGCCGCTCGGTGCCTTCGAGTGCGCTCGGCATGATGAGCGTCTTGGGCCGCAGCAGCTGGTGCCGTGCCATGGGGAACGCCTGGTTGTTGTACTTTGGGGGGCGGAGGGGGCGGCCGTATTCCTCGGCAGAGGGAATGTCATCGAACACGGGCCGCGACGGCGAGCCGATATCCACCTCGCTCCCTGGACCGTAGAACGAGGCGCGTCCGCTGGTCACGCTCGGCGCGCGGTCGCCGAGATAGACGAGCGAGGGGCGGCGCGTGGGCTGCCCGCTATCGCTGCGGCTCTCGATCTGGGAGAGATCGAGGCTGAGCCGGCGCGGGTCGCCAGGCGTGAAGCGCGCCCCGAGCTCGGGGGGTGGGCCAGGCATTTCGAATGCGTTGGCAAGTATATCCTGCTCGTCCATCGCCAAGCCTGTCGAGCGCGGACCCGGGCGTCCAATCCGCGCGCTCTTGGGCGAGTCCGGGAGGCGGACCATGATGGGCGCCGCGGGCCGCCCATAGTCGTCTTCGAGGGAGAGGTGGCCGAGAATCGATCCGCGCCGGTTGTGCGAATCCGCACTGCGTCTAGACTTCGTATCACGCTCCCGCTCACGCACCGCCGCATCCGCTTCAGCGCCATATGCGTCGAGGCTGCGCCGGCCCGGCATATCGTCCATAAACTCCTGTGTGTCGTCCCCGATGCTTTCGAGATGCACAGAGCGCGGGCGGTGGACGGGGTTAGAGACCTGGGAAATGGTGCGGCCGTGTCCTGCGCGCGCGGACGCGCCGTGTGCTTCTGCCACGGACGCTGCGTCACGCGGCGATGCCGGCGCATACGTGGGAGACGCAAAGGCCGGGGACGGGGGAGGATAGTCGGGCGCTCCGGGGATGGGGGTGAAGTAAGAGCCTGGGGACACGGGCTGGGAGCCGGACGGGAGGGCCGGGGAGGCGGGCGAGTCGTGCGCGCGCTCGCGGTCGCGGTCGCGGGCGCGCCGGGCATCGTCGCTCACCATGTGCGCAGGGAGGTCCCAGTCGTCGAGGTCGATGTTGGTGTCGGCCGGAATGTCGGGGGGCATGTCGCCTGAGTGCGCGGAGAAGGAGGAGCGCGCGGCGCTCACGGGCGGCAGGGGGAGGGCGGCGCCTTTGCCTGCACCGACGCCGGCGAAGCCCTGCCCCCGCTGGATCTGGAGCGGGGGCAGAGAGGGCGCGCGGCGCTGCTGCGTAAACTGGCGGAAGATGGCTGAGGTGCGGTGGTCGACATATTCCTTGTATGGGTCGTCGATGTCGTTGTCGTATTCGAGGAGGGCGGCGGCCAGCGCGAGGCGGCTGAAGCTTGGGTGCTCGTCCATGCTGGTGCCGCCTGGGGTGTGAGTTGGCGGGATGCGGCTGAGGAGTCGAGGGGAGAGAGTGAGGTAGAGATGGAGGATGAAGAGAAAGAGAGATGTTGAAGAGAGACCTTGTTGCGTTGGAATATCTCGTGCCTCAATCTCACTGCACGCGTCCCGTCCAGGATGTCACAAGCCCCGAATTGAATCACTCAACGCATCGCTGCATTGCTCAGCCGCTCTCGCTCGCACGCTCATACATGTCCACAGCCAGCATCATGCACCGCCCACATGCCCACATGCCCACGCCCTCGCGCCTCGCACTCGAGTGGTCCCTACATCCTCCATGGCGAGAAAGCAGTCTAGAAATAGTCTACAACAAAGTGAGCTCGTGCTCGTGCTCCTAATGATACCAACCGACGACCAGCGCAGCTGGGCTCGCTAATGCCTGCTAGTAGCCGTCGGTGAAGTCGCGGGTGACGCTGGAGAACTCGTTGAACGGATTCTTTTCGGGTTCGGCCAGCTCCTTGGGCGTGAGCATGCCCGGCGTGCCGGCCGCCGCGGACAGGCTGCCGGCTTGGCCGTGGATGATGTCCGTCTCGTCGAGGAAGTCGATGCTCTTCGAGTCGCGGATCGTGCGGAAGTTGACGGCGTCGATGCCGTTCGACTCGGCGGGGATGATGGGCGGCGTCATGTGCCGCAGCAGGCCCCACGAGATGGACGAGAACCACTTGTGCTGCTTGACTTCTGACGCGCCCGACTGCGAGCCGAGACGCTTGTGCTCGTCCTTGATGAGCAGCTTGCGGATCGCCGACTTGCACAGGCTTGTGACGGGGCGGTCCTCGGGGAAGAGGACCTCGTTCTTCAACACATTAGAGAACGTCGTGTTTCGGTTGGCGCCCTTGAACGGCGTGGTGGCGAACTGTGCGAGTTAGGGATGCAGTCCGATCCAAAGCCGCCATGACAAACTCACAATCATCTCGTACACGAGAATGCCCAAGGTCCACCAGTCGACCGCCGACGTGTGGCCGCAGCCCTTTATCACCTCGGGGGCGATGTATTCTGCATGTCAGTAGCGTCCGAGATCCCGCTCGACGTGAAGCCACCGCCAAACTCACCCTCTGTTCCGACAAACGAATTTGTGCGGAAGTCGGCAATACAGCTACGCGTATCGACAAGAATGACGCCGTTCGCGCCCGTCTGCACAGCCGCAGCGGCACCGCCCGGCTCACCCGAGGGCTTGGACAGATCAAAGTCGGACAGCATAATGTGGCCGCTCTGGTGCAGCAAGATGTTCTCGGGCTTGAGATCGCGGTAGATGTATCCGTTGAGGTGGAGGTACTCGAGGGCGGCAATGACCTCGGCGGCGTAGAACTTTGCATGGTCCTCCTGGAGGCACTTGCCGGGGCGTGTCTGGAGGGCGCGGAAAAACTCGCCGCCCATGCAGTAGTCGAGCACGAAGAATAGGTAGTCGTTTGACTGGAACGAATGGAAGAGAGTAACGATGAAGGGGTGGTTGGACATGGTCAGGATCTCTTGCTCGGCGAGAGCTCTTTTGATTTTGTTGCGCTTGATCATCTCCTTCTTCGACAGCACCTTCATGGCGAATAGCGAGCCCGACTTCTTCTCACGGACGAGATAGACCTTGCCGACGTCACCCTTGCCGAGGAGCTTGATCTTCTCAAACGACGACGCGGAGACTTCGGCAGCGCGCGTCTTGATCGAGTTGGAGCTATATGTCCTGCGGAAGGCAGCACGGGCCGGATCCTCGACCACGGCAGAGTGCTTCTTGATCGCCATCACGCTGGTAGAGTGGGCGCGGGAGCCACGGGTACCGGTGGCAGACAAGTTGCCTGGCTTGAGGAACGACGATGGGGTCGAGCTTCTGGACGGCGTCGTAGGTCTTGACGACATGGAGGGCATCTTGGGCAGGGGCGGGATGGGAGGCGAAACTGTGAGATCGACTGCAGTGTCATTACTCGAGCTGGTTGTGGGCGTCTTTGAGGGCAAGGGGGGCACATCTGGCACGTCGGACGCAGACCCCTTGTGGAAGAGCGCCTTTGCATTCGGGGCAGATACGACACGGCGAATGAAGCGGCTTGCAGCCGACGACTTGTCGTTATTGGTATTCCGCTGCTGGGCATTGTCATCCGGCCGTTGCCCCGAAGGGTCCCGCTTGGTCTTGCGCGGGGTCCGTGGCGAAGTACTGGAGACGCGAGAGTCCTTGACATTGGCGTTGATGGACAGCCCGGCAGGCTTCTTGGAGAGACCCTTGTACTTGTCCGACTTGCTGCCCACGGACGTGTCGGTGCCAAAACCGGCTGTGGCGACGCTGACGCTGCTGTTGGTGGCGGGAGACGAGAAAAAGCGGCCCTTGAGAGAGCTCATGATCTGGGGACGGCCGGAGCTAGCAGCGCCGCCGTTTGAGCTGTGGAGGGACGTGGTGGAAGGAGTAGTGACAAGGGCAGGGGGCAAACCCGGGGAGGAGCCCGGAACGGGGCCTCGTGACCTGGACGACGATGATGATCGCTCCGTGTTGGAAAACGAGAAAGCGTTTGAGGCTGGGCGCTGTTCGCCCGAGGACGTCGGCGCGAGGGGTGGGTGGGGGGCTGGCGAGGCCCACGGTTCGGCTGGATACGCGCTGGGCGGGAATGGCGACGTGCCGGGGCTGCTAGTACTGCCGACGCGGACGTAGCTCGAGTCCGAGTTGACGCCACGCGACGGGAGATGTGTGTCGTCGAGTTGCTCGGTAACGGCCGTGGAGGAGGATGCGGCGTTGGAGAATGCGTGGGCTGCTGGGGTGCTAGCGCCGGGCGCAGCCGTGTGGTGGTCAACTCCTGCCGCCGCTGCAACCGAAGACGAGGTCGACGTCGGGCCAAGATGGGCAAAGGCAGCTTGGATTTCCGACTCGAGGCCAAAGGGCTGCTGAACCTCTAGTTCTGGGATGGAGGGGGGAGTGACGTTGTCGTCTGACATTTGTCTATGCTTTGACTTTTTGCCGCCTTTGAAGACGCTCTTCCACGAGCGGTTTGCGTGCGGGAGGGGGGGTGGGAGAGGAGCTGGCGCGAGTGCTGGTAGTGCTGATGCCTGCTGGGGCTGGGGCTGGGGTTGTGGAGCGTGGTGATGGTGGTGGTGGTGGAAAGTGCCAGTGCCGCTTTGCAAGGGCTGGGCGGCGCCGAGGGTCATGCCGCCGCAGAGCTGTGGCGGTGGAGATGCGATGGACGAGGACATGCGATGGCGGAGGGGGGAGGAGTGGTGGTGGTGGTGGTGGTGGTGGGGGGGGGGGGGGGGGGGGGGGGAGATATATGAGGGAGTGGGAGAAAGAGAGGGAGTGATGGAGTTGGGCGATGAGGGAGAGTTAAAAGATGACTAGTCACCCTGCAGGCGTTCGACTGGATTGTGCGAGTACACGAGCACGACGTGTCCGTTGTCGATGCGACTGAGAGCGTGGGTGTTCACGGTGGTTGCTAGCAAGGAGTGGTGGAGCGGATGGGGTTGGGGGGTTGGGGGGTGGAAGGTAGGGCGCGTCGGAGGGCGTCGGGAGTCGTATGTGAGCGTGAGATTGTGTAGGGGAGGGAGGGAGGGATGAGGAGGGAGAGGAGACGACGACGACGACGACGACGACGACGACGAGGAGAGGAGGATGGATGATGATGGAGAGTGGATGAGTGGTGATCATCCAACATGGCCTTGATTGGGGGCTTTCCCTGTTGCCCTTGGCCCCCACCAACCTCGCTTATTAATCCATTAGGAATTCCTAATACATCAATACAATCTCCATCCTCCTCCTCATCCTCCTCCCTCTTTCGAGCAAACATGCATGCTCGTAACGCTGCAAGCCCTCTCCATCACTCCCTCCTCTCCGTCCTCCGCTTATCTCTCGTGCTCCCATCTTCCGTCGCCATCACAGATCGCAGCTCCATCGCCCAACTTGTGGCACGCATGGCGTGTTCCCACCGTCCCACCGGCGCCTTTGCCGGCACGCCGGGGCTTGACGACGCTTTGTTCAAGGTACGGGGGTGGGATCAGGTGGGCTCTGGGCTGCGTTCGCTCTCCACGTACTCGTCTTGCTCCTCTTACTCCGCCTCTGGACTCTGACTAGCACTCCCGACGCGCCGAACCCTATTCGCATCAGCGCCGGGCCACTCCCAAGGAACCGTTTCAGACGCGCTCAACGCGACACGCACCAGCTGCAAAGTGCGGCCTGGCCTGCTCCCGCCCTCCCGCACCCTCGCGGCGTGCCCGCTGGGTATCTCGAGTCAAGGCGAGGAGACCCATCTTGTTGCGAGCACTTTTTCAGGAGCATGCCGTCATCATCCGCCTGCCGCCTGCCGTTTACCACAGCCACGCCACAATGCTACATGTCTAATGTTGGTATCACACACCGCTCAGTACACTAGTGCTCGCGCGTCCAGTCCTGGAACTTGGGCTCGGAGATGCTCAAGCGCCGCCGCAGGCCGCCTTCGTGGTGCAGCAGCTGTGTTTCATCCGCGCCGCCGATGCTCTCGAAGCGGATCATGACGTTCGGCACCGTCCGCCGCCCCGTGAGGTTGAGGAGGATGTCTTGGATCGTGCTCATGTCGTCTGGAGGCGTTAGTGTTTTACACGAGAGCGCTCTGTAGCAACGCACCACGCCGGTCGAGCTCGATTATAAACGGCTCAGGCTCGATGGGATACTCGGACAGAATGTCCTTTGCGCGCATCGAGAAGGGGCAGAACGACTGCCGTCAGCGTCAGCGCCGCGCGCGGATACACTGTACCTTTGAGAACACGGTCACACGCTGGCTCATGTTGGCCTCCTCAGCCCAGTCGTGCAGGAAGAGGTGCTCGTCCGTGCCCTCGACGTCGGCGAGCAGGCCCTCCCACTCCTTCTGGGACATCTTGTCCATCGTGCCGGCCGACGGGATGCGGTAGTCGTCGGGGAAGACGCCGCCGCGCGCGATCCACCACACGAGCGCGCGCAGCTTGTCGCGCTTCTGCTCGGCGCTCTTGTCTTCCGCGACGCGCGCCGCGTCCTCGTCCGCGACGACTTGGGCGGGCGTGCGCGCCTTTGTGTCCTCGAGGCGCTGGACGAAGAGGTCGTCTGTCGCCATCACGTCTTCCTCTGCGACGGGGGCGGCTTCGCGCTCGAACCCGTCCGCCGAGCCGGGCGTGCCGACGCGGCCGGGCGTGTTGTGCTGTGCCTCGGCGAGCGATGTGTCTGGCGCCGGCGAGGAGAGGAAGGAGGTGGCGAAGAAGCAGAAGAGGGCCAGCGCGAGGAGGAGGGGCCAGCGCCGCTTGACGCGCGCGGGGAGGGAGAGGGGGCGCGCACGCTTAGACGCGGACGGGAGGGGGAGCGCGGGAGCCTTTTCGTTCCAGCTCGCGCTGAGGCCGCGGCGGGGCGACATGGTGCCCGAGCTGCTTCCGATCATGGGGGAGGAAAACCAGTGATTTGGAGGAGTGGAGAGAGTGAGAGGTAGGATCGAGGAGATGAGAATGGAACAAGTGGAAGTGGAAGAGTGGCGTTCGAGTCCGTGTTATTGACGTCTGTGCGCACTCGATGCACTTGCCCAGTCACGACGTGTGGGAAGTTCCAGTCGAGCGATTCGAGTCGAGCGGAGCGGGCGGAGCGGGCGGAAGCGGAGTAGTGTCGGAGTGTCGTACAGACGTAGAGACGGAGAATGGACGATGAAGAGTTGAGAGTTGAGAGTTGGAGACGAGCAAAACAGCCCTGATAACGGCACCGCTCCCGCCGGAACCCATCAGCACGCAGAACGCAGGTCCCAGAACGCAGGTCGCAGCACGTCGCCGTTCACATCGCTGGTCGCCAGTCTGACGTTTCGCACTCTGCACGACATACCCTCATCCGAGCCGTTTATCAATGCCGGTGGCGCGTAATCGGAGCTAAAACGTGAGACTGAATTGCGGCAGCGGCAGATGCCCCTATTGTGGTGGGCCAGAAAGAGGAGGGGAGGGAACGCATAAGGCGAGCGTGGCAGAGCATGGCAGAGCATGGCAGAGCGTAGCATACAAGACGGCGCGTTGCTGCTGAGATACTGATGAGAGCTGGGAGCTGGGAAGAGGACGGGTGCGGGATCGCGAGGCCAACGGCGATACGGCGATGGGCAGATGAAACGGCGTTCGGGGCAGGGTGTCTGAATTGACCCAACGTCGATTGCCTGTCGCCCAGCCTCACACGTCCTGCCGCCGAGAGCTCGAGAGCACGCGCTGGGCCGCAACGCAGAGCCTGTGGCAGAGGGCCGTTTTCCAATCCGCTCCATCCCTCCTGTATTCGGTGACTGCCCTCGAGATCTGGTAATCCTCTAGTGCAGGATATCGACAACTGCGCATTATCCCACGATCAAGAGATGGAGACTCGAGAGTGACTCGAGAGTGACTTGGACGGTGTCACCGATCGTCGTGCAATCGTGCTTTCGTAGACTGAATGAGGACGCGCGAGTTACTTAAGGATCTGAGGCATTCACCATCTCGATCAGTCGCGTCGCGTCTTCGATTCAGCTGAACCAAACACTGGCCCAGTTCTCCGAGACGGCCGAGACCCAGCATCTCGCCGCCCGCACCATCACAGGATATGCACATAAAATATACACTACAACTAGCTACACATACAGCTGCATGCCGCCCAGGCCCTCGAGCGGCGCCCAGACATCGTCCACCATCTCGCTCACGTGCGTGAACCCACACCCTTTGACGGGGCACGCCCACTGGTGCTGCACCTTGCCTGCGCGTGCGCGCGTCGTGCGCCCCGACCGCCGGCGCTTGGCCGGCGGTGCATCCAACACGGGGATGGGAGGCGCGCCCGCGGGCTCCGAGAAGAGCTTGTAGCACCGCTGGTCGAGGACGTGTCCGCAGCGCAGCGCCCACACCCTGTCGTCCGGGGAGCGGTTCGCACTCCCGACGCGCAGCGGCTCGGGGCACGCGCAGCAGGCAAGGTAGACTTGTCCGCGCTGCTTGCGTTTGTCGGGCACAATGCGGCCGCGCTCGTCGAGCTCGACGACTACGGCGCGCTTCTCCTTCTCCTCGACTTCTTTCGCAAGGTCCTCGGGGTCCCAAGTGTGCGTGAAGCCGTCGGCGGAGGCGGCTGGCGTCTCGGCCTTGACGGTCTCGAGGATGGCTTTCGCATCCAGCTGCAGAGCGGGCCCGGCTCCGCCGAGGTAGAAGGCGCCGGTCAGCAGGTTGCGGATGATCGCAGGGTTGCGGCGCATACCCCCAAACAGCCGATCGAGTCCAGGAGGCAAGGGAAGAGCTCCCTCCTCATCGCCGCGAGGACGGCCGCCGTCGCGCTCTGGGTAGCGGACCTCGGGTGGTTGGTTGGGACGGAAGATGTACTGGGCGTTGCCCCGGCGGATGGCGGCTCCGCCAAGGCGATTGTGGGCCTCTGCAGGACCCGCCTCGGGTACCGCGGCGCGGACGTCACGGTCGTGGCGTGCAGGAGGGTTCTCGGCCATCCGCCGCGCTAACTCCGCCTGGCGTCGGGTGCGACGTTCGAATCGCGACGCGCGATCCAAAGACCGATCTAATGCTACTGGAGTTAGAATCAACTGTCCCCCACGTCGGTCGTAGACTCACCGTCCATGTGGTTGCGGAACTCGTTGGGTGACATGACGCGGCGACCTCCCGATGGGCCTGCGGCGGCCTGGGCCGCAGGAGGCTCTTCCTCGTCACTGCTGTCCAGGGCGATCGCATTGTGGACGCTCGAGCCCGGGGCATTGCTGCGGGCCTGGTGCAAGCGGCCGGTTGGAGGGCGCAGGGCGAAGGCGGGCTCTCCAGGCCAACGGAAGGGGACTGGAGGTGCTACGTCCGCTCCTGCTGGCCGTGCCGCCGGACGGCTCCCGAGGTAGACGTTAACGCGAGCACGTAGGTGGGCGTCCTCGGGGGGAGTATTGAGGGGGGAGGGATCACGAGGAGAGGGAGCACGCGAGCTGTTGTTGGTCGCTGGAGTGGAGCCAATGAACTGGAAGTCGTCGTCAGAGTCATCTTCCGCGTCCTCCTCATCTATAGAGTCGGTGACAACGTCATCCTCCTCCGACGAGACGTCCTCGTCCTCGTTTTCGTTCTCGTCCGAGGGGTCGTCGTCCAGGAAGCGGACAATGGGGGGCATCTCGAACGAAGTGAACGTGGAATTGGGTGTGGGTGTATCTATGGGTGATGAGGCGGAGGGGTCGGGTTATGTCAGCAGAGCGCCACGCCGCACGCAGATGATGACGAGGGAGAGACGCCTGCGCCGGTGGTAAAGAAATAGACAAGGGGCCTCTGTGCAAGTGTCAACGGTGGCTGGGATGGAGAAGAGTGAGTGAGAAAGAGAGAAAATGAGAAAGATGGAAAGATAGAGCGAGAGAGCATTCACAAGGGTGCCAAGTGGAGGTCTCTGATCCAAATCGAGTGGCGAAATGAAACCAAATATCTCAGACCAACAACATTCAGTCCCATCCAAGCTGCTCGCTGTCACATTATACATCATCCACTAGCTATAATCTACACCGAGGGGGTGAAGCGCGAGCGCGCGCGCAGCTGCGGGCCATACTTCATCAGCACGAGTGGCACGGGGGCGAGCACGAGCGCGATAAAGCCCAGGAGGGAGCTGGCCCACTGCGTGCCGAGCCGCGCATACATCTGCCCCGCGAAGAGGGGGAACCCTGCGCCGAACGCGGACCGCACAACCGTGCAGGCGGAGAGCGCGCTGGCCGCCGACCAGAGGTAGCTGTCGATGATGTGGTTGAAGAGGGAGAGGAACATGCCGAGCGCGGAGACGCCGATGAGGCCGCCGGCGAGCACGGGGCTGATCCAGTGGATGGAGGGGTAGGACGTCCATCCGAACCAGAACATGGCGATGACGAGCAGCCAGCCTGTGACGGCACACATTTCGAGGCGTTTCTCGGGGGGCACGGGGGCGGGCGCGAGGCGGCATGCGACCTTTAGGTACCGCCGCTCGATGACGGTCATGTAGAAGATGGTGGCGAGGACGCCGCCGATGAAGAAACCCAGGAAGGCGAGGCCGTTCTCGCCCGAGTTGAAGCCGTGGTTCCGCACGAAGACGTATGGGTACGCCTCGAAGAGCAGGTACACGATGCCGTACACGAACGACATGTACAGCGTGACGGCCATGAGCATGGGTTCGAGGACTGGCGTAAGCGAAGCCAAGGGAGGGACGTACAGAGCATGATGAAGGGCTTGAGGAGGATCTCGCGGAGACGCGTCTTCATGTCCTGCGGCCGCCGCTCGATCGGCGCGTACCACCTCTCCTCGCCTGTCTCTTTGCGCATCCGCTGCGCCTTCTTCTTGACGATGACGGGCGCATACGTCTCGGGCAGCGTGAAAATGATCACAATCGTACACACCCCCGCAAAGATCGTCGTGACCCAATACACCCAGCGCCAGTCGGCGCCCGCAGTCTGGATGTATCCGCTGACGATGGGGCCGAGGCTTGGGCCCGCGAACGGCGCGAGGCCGAAGAATGCCATCGCGGAGCCGCGCGTGTCCACGTCCCAAATGTCTGCGAGGAGCGCGCCCGAGTTCGTGAGGGGCGCAGCGGCGAATGTGCCGCTGAGGAAGCGGAAGACGAGCATCGACCCCGTGTTCGGCGCAAGCGCACAGCCCACCTGGAAGCCGGTGTACACGATGAACGCGATGACGAAGATGGGGCGGCGGCCATAGCTCTCGCTCAACGGGCCCCACAGGAGTGGGCCGACACAGTATCCCGCCACGAAGAGCGAGATGCAGAGCACAGCGACTTCCTGGCTCACGTGGAAGTGCGCCATCACATCCTGGGTGATGCCGGACGGCGCGGACGACGCAAATGTCGAGTTGAGGACGAGCACGCCGCCAAGGATGGTGAGGTACCACCGGAACGTGCGGCTCCAGTTCTGCCGTCAGTCCCGTTAGAAGGGCGAGGCTGCGGCCGCCCACTTACTTTCGGATCGAGCTTCTCGCCCTGCTCGAGCTTGACGGCCCACGGGTCGGGCCCCTTCTCCTCGCGCGCGAGCTGCCGCTCCATCTCCTCTTCGCGCGAGCGGACGGGCGCGAGGCCTTCGAGCGCATCAATCCCGTCCGGGCTCACGCCGCCGAAGAGGGACACGACTGGCGGCGACACAGTCCGACGCAGGCTGGCCGAACTTGACAGTGTGGGGCGGGCTGGTCGCTCCTTGGTCGCCCTCTCACTCTTCTCGATACGCTCGGTCTTCTCGCGCTCGCCCTTCTCGTCGCTCTTCTCGTTTGAATCACGCGCGACCGCCGTGCTCGCGCCGCTTGCGCGCCGGGGCGAGGGCGGGGAGGAGGGTGCGGGTGCAGACATGGAGAAAGTATGCGGACATCTCTAGCCTCGCGACGGGTTAAGAATGAACGACAACACCGCAGACGTCGGCCTGGGGGAGGTGGGGAGACGCGGCCAATGAATGCGTCAGTAGTGATTAGTAGACACGGGTGAGCGGCGGGGCAGCCAAGACCGAGGCTACGGGCTCGTGAATGGAGAGAATGGGATGCTATCTTGGGCGCGAGCCGAGCGGCGTGTGGTGCGGCATGTGCGGCATGCGGCTCTCGGCCGGGCCGGCCGATCACACTATCCCAGCTGATGCAATTGAATTGATGCATCAACAACAGAAAGACGCCAGAGCACAGTTGGTCGTACCTGGAAAGCTAGCAGGCTGCAGGCTAGAAGTACAGCACGCGCTGGCAGCAGCGGCAGAGGACGGGGCCGTTCTCGGCGTGCTTGATCGGGACGCAGGAGGTCGGCGCGGCCTTGCATGGAGAGCGGGGGGATGCGGGGGCCTGGGGAGCAGGAGAGTGGGCCTGCGCCTGCGCCTGCGCCTGCGCCTGCGCGTGGGGCTGCGGCTGCTCCGCAGGGCCGGGCTTGCGCTGCGCGAACGGCAGACGCGGGCGGTCGTACAGGCGCGGGGGGAGAGTCTGCCCCGCGGGGGCCGGGGGGGAGTCCTGCGTCATTGTAATGCTGGTGAGTGAGTGAAGATGTAGATCGAGCGTTGTTATATACATGGTGATGGTGGCGAGTGGATGCACTCAATGTGCCAGCCTTCGCACTGGCATCAATCACCCCAATTGTGCTTCTGTCCGCACTAGTCGGTGAGCAATGCATACTATAATGAGACAAACGAGGGTCATGCTATGCTAATCGTTCAGAGTTTGTTATACGGCGGCGAGGAGGGCGGCGAGGGTGAGGGCGAGGGCGAGCGTGAGTGCGGCAGGCTTGGCGGACTGCGCACCAGAGGTTTGCAGCGCACCGCCGTTGTCGACGATCGACTGTGTCTGCGTCGCTTGCACCGGCTTGACGCGCGACGTCATCGTCACCACCACTACGTCGTTGGTCGGCTGCCCCGAGCCGCGCGGGAGCGTGCGGGTGAGCACCACTTCGCCGTTCGAGTTCGTCACGGGCGCCGTCAATGTCACCACGACGACGCCGACGCTGTCTGTCGTCTGCACTGTGCCGTCCGGGTTCGTGCGCGTCACTCTGTTCGTCACGACGTCCGTGAATGTCAAGACGGCCGGCTGGAAGGCGGGTGCGGGGGCTGGCTGTTGGCCGCCAGCGTTGCCGCCAGTGTTGCCACCAGTGTTGCCGGTGTTGCCAGTGGTGCCGCCAGTGCCAGTGCCAGGTTGAGGCTGAGGCTGAGGCTGGGGCTGCGGCTGCGGCTGAGGCTGGGGCTGGGGCTGGGGCTGAGTGCCACCAGTGTTACCACCTGGAGTGCCAGCAGTGGTCCCACCAGGTTGGGCGCCTGTATTGCCGCCTGTGCCGGGGCTCGGGGCGACAACGCCCGGGGTTCCGCCACCACCAGCCGTGGTCACCGGAGCAGGGGGGTTTGTGGTCACGGGGCCTGGGTTCGTGATGGGGCCGCTTGGAGGCGGGCCGGTCGTCACTGGGCCAGGGATGCTCGTGACGCCGCCAGACGCGGGGGGCGGCGGGTTGCTCGATGCCGGAGGGACTGGAGTCACCGACGCGGGCGTGGACGGCGGCGGAGCACTCGGGCTGGGATTTGGCGCCGAGCTCTGGCTTGGAGTGGGCGGCTCTGAGGACGGCGGGACGACCGTAGGCGACACTGGGGACGGCACTGTAACGTCAGACGACGGCGGGGCACTCGTGGGCGGGACGCTCGAGGGGGGAGGAGAGGGCGGGGTAGAGGGTGTGGGGGAGGGAGGAGGAGTGGTGGTGGTGGTGGGAGGGACGGGGGTGTTGGGGTCGGGGGAGGCGGTGGGAGAGGGCACTGACGGTTGGCAGCTGCTACGGAGGGGACAACTTACCTGGGGTCGACGGCGGGGGGTCGGAGGTGGCGGGCGTGCTGGGAACAGGTGTGGACGGAAGGGGAGGGGCTGGGCTGCTAGGGTTAATAATCGTGTTTGAGAGGATCGGGGAGGGAGCGGAGGAGGGGCCTGGAGCTGTTGGAAGAGCCGAGGAGGGGTCTGGGGTCGATGGGGGAGGGATAGAGGGGCTGGAGGCGGCGGGAGTGGATGGGGGAGGAGGCGCCACAGAGCTTGGCGGTATCGTTGGACTCGGGGGGCTCGATGGAGGCGGCACCGGGGACTCGCTGGGGTTGCTAGTCGGTGCCGCGCTCGTCGGCGGCGGCTCAGTGGTAGGAGGTACTTGGCTCGTAGGCTGTGGAGACTCGCTTGTGGGCGGTACTGGGCTCGTAGGTGGCGCCTGGCTCGTGGGGGCAGGCCCCTCGCTCGTAGGGGTAGGTTCACCACTCGCAGAAGACGAGGGCGGGTCTGGGGGAGATACTGACGTTGTGGGTATACTGGTAGGCGGAGGCGGGCTGGTGTTTTAGCAGGAGGGTGTACTGCTGGACCTACTCAGACGTAGGCGGAATCGTGGGCGGTTGTTCAGATGTAGGTGGGGGTGATACGCTTGTGGGAGGCGGCGGGGGTTCCGACGTAGAGGGAGGGGGAGGGGGATCCGATGAAGGAGGGGGAGGGGGAGGGTCAGAAGTGGGAGGTGGTGCAGGTGTTGAGGGAGGAGGTTCGGACGTCGGAGGGGGTTGAGGCGTCGTTGGGGAGGGAGACGGCGTAGGAGTAGGTGAGGGATCGGTCGGCGATGGGGTTGCAGGCGGTGTCAACGGGGGTGTTCTGACGGTAAGGCGTGCCCGTGAGGGTACGGTTAGAGGGACTTACGGGTCGCCGGGCGAAGAGAGCTGGCGCTGCTCGAGGAGCACATAACCTCCCCCGAGGTGGTAGGGGAGGGCAGCGGTGACCGCGAGCTGCGCCAGAACGGCGAGGAGGGTGGGGCGCATGGCGCGGGATATACTACTAGACCAGAGAACAAGATACTACTGAGGAGAAAGCTGGGGTTAGAGGAGAGGGCCTATATGGGCTTGCTGTTGCTGGGTAGCTGGGACGCTGGGATCGATGAGACTGGGCTTGAGATCGGGCTCGGCTAGGCGTTGAGGCTTGGCTCGCGGTTCGCGGCTCGTGAATCAGAGTCGCTGGCGTTAGCTGAGCGGGGGGGGTGTTGGGCCGTCGTGTTTCTGACCTGCGGCGAGAGAGGGAGGAAGTCGAGATGAGCGAGGAACAGATGTGATTGCGATGGAGAGGTTGCAACGAGGGACGGGTGGAGAGGAGACAAGAGGATGGCGCGGCTCGGACTAGATTCTGATGAGAGCTTGGCTGCGGAAAGGGAATGTGGCATATTAGCAGGCATGCAGGTAGGCTAGGGCTGGAGAGCTACGCTTGCTGCATGGGCGATGGGCGTCATGGGAGTGGACGGCAGCGTTGACGGCGCGGAGCTCGAGGCGGCCGAGGTAATCAGTGGTCGGTCTGATCAAGCCCACCTCCCACCATTCCCTTAGCGCCTTGTGTTAAACTCGGCACGCGCCGTTCAGCGTCCCGCGCCGTCTGTCTCGTCCGCTGCATCTCCCCGCCCCCCGCGGCTCTGGTATCTCGGCAGCAGCGGCAGCAATGACTATGACGGAGAAATTCCTGAGCCCATCGATATCTGCATGGCGGCAGTGACGTTGTAGAATAGGGCAGGCACGTATATGTAGAGCTCATCCAAACCTTGTCAGTCTCGGTTCCGCGAGCTGCTCGCATCAAGGACAAGAGCAAGAGCAAGAGCAAGAGCAAGAGCAAGAGCGAGAGAGACAGAGACAGAGAGAAAGACAATATCCCTGACAATGCCATGTTCATCAGCTCATCAAATAATTTTTAGGCCTCGCAGCCGAATGTCGACGTCTCTCTCAAAGCTCTCAACCAACGCCCACAATCTGCCCGCCATGCTGTCATCATCTCAGCCAGGAGAACTGCCCTGCAATAACGTTCGCTTACGATCATCTGATCGCCCGCCATGTGAGTGCTCGACGGCCGTGCACTCTCCACCGTGCGCAGCCTCGGCGCCGCCGATCGCCAAGAGCGTCTATTCCTTCCGCAGTCGATCACCACATGCTGCCAGTAGTCGTCTACATGCATTGTCAGCTTGTCAGGCAGCGACCGCATGCACTGTTCTGGATGTCTGGGGAGAGGGGGTCATTGCAAGAAAGCATGCGCATCCCTCGGCCTCGGGTCGCTGCCGAGATGTAGCAGAAGGCACGACCACCGACCCAAGGTTGGCGCATGCCGCGTTCTGCGTGTCCCGCAAACGCCTCAGTATCTAGGCTACCACTTCCGCCAGGCGCCGTCATGCCACCTTGCACTTGTCACGTCATGCGGCGGTGCGCCGTGCCGCTGCTATGCGGCGTCACGGCGATCTGATGAATGTTATCCGTGGCCATGGCCACATGTCAGATCGTGAGTTTGTGAGCCTGGCACTCGACTCGGAGCTTCACACGCCTTACTGTAAGCTTGACGATGGTCTGCATTCAGACCTCTGGAAGCAAAGTGTATTAGCTTGCGTTACCACATGAATGCGTGGGCAATGGGCACAAACGAGTGGCGGCCAGGCGGTAGGAGGCGGTGTTGGTAGTTGGGCGGACGGACGTCAAAAGAAGATATCTATTCCAACTGGATTCCTCGTACCACTTCCCACCCGCCGAGTGTGCCCGCGCCGATGTTACTGATGCACTCGGACTGCTCCAGGCCGCCGCCAAGGCCACGGTCTTGAGCTCACTACCAGCGCAGATGCACCACCCTCACAGCAGGAGATCGCCTACATCCGATCTCGCCCGTGTCGAACGAGTGACGCACCTCCATCCGATGACTTGTTGACGCCTCCACACCCAACCTCATTGACCACCACCCACTCCATCCTCCATCGATATCCATCATGGCAAACCCGTCCTGCACCGACTGTCCTCCTCCCGCCCTCCAGACCGGCGTCTCCCGCCTCTCAAAGGCAGAAGTTACGCCCGCCCTCGCCTCCGCCTCGACCGCGCCGTCCTCCGCCGCCGCCTCCGCCTCCGCCCCTGCCTCCTTCGACCCACCGCGCATGCTGACGCCGCACATCGTAATCGAGTTTTGCGACCGTTGCAGATGGTGCGTCCTATCGGCGTAGCTGTTGTAGCTTTAGCTGTCGTAGCTGACGAGCTGGCATAGCTGACGAGCTGGCATAGCTGACACCAGGGCACCCCGCGCCTCATGGACCCAAACAGAGCTCATGCTCACCTTTCCCCCACCCCTCATCGCGAGCATCACGCTGCAGCCGCACAACACGCCGGAGACGGGCGGCCGGTTCCGCGTCTGGCTGGATAGAGGAGAGGGATTCGAGCTCGTCTGGGACCGCAAGGTGGGTTATGGCGGGGGGGAGTGGAGCTGATACAGACTGAAGGCGGGTTCCCGGAGCTCAAGGTGCTCAAGCAGCGCGTGCGGAATCTCGTGCAGCCAGATATGAGTCTTGGGCACTCGGACAAGGGCGGGAAGCATGGGCAGAGGGCGGAGGGGCATAAGGCGGAGGGGGAGAGGACGGAGGGGCAGACGGAGGGGCAGATGGAGGGACAGAAAGCCGAGGCGGCGGGCGCGCCGGCTGTGCCGCCTCTTGCATGAGGCGGCGAGCGCGGCTGCGAGGGATGCAGCTGTCGCGAGAGTGGCCAGCTTCCTTGCCGCTCGTCGTCACACGAGCTAGATCCATCCACAACACTCCATATCCTCGATGCATTATCCTGCACTACTTGCTGACTGACTCGTCTCTCTCCGGCAGCACCGCCCCGGCAGCACTGTCCTCCCCTTGCCACCTATCCTGCCCCGGAGGCAGACCAAGCCCGCACCCGCGTCAGGCCGAAGCGAGCCCGAGCCATGTCCGGCGGCGACGCTTGCGGCGGGGTAGAAAGCGCTCGAATGCCGATGCCGTGCCGAGCCGAGACGCACACGTTTCCAATTTGCTCCCGCTCCGCTCTCCCCATCCCCATCCAGATATTTCACCTCTTTGCCACCTACCACCCTCTCACCCACTTACTCAACTCACAATGCCTCGCTCTGTAAGTCCTCGTGCCCTCCCGCGTCCCGCGCCGCAGCTAACGCCAGTCCCGTTCGTCCGCGCGCCCCGCCGCGCGCCCCGCCGCGCCTCCCGCCGGCACCCGCCAGGCCTCGACCGCCGCGTACCCCGCCCACCCTCAGCAGCACGCGCCCGTGCAGGCGCCGACGCAGGGCTCGGCCCCCGGCCTGCTCGCGCAGACCGCGTCGACTATGGGCGGCGCCATGGCGGGGTCCGTCATCGGCCACGGCATCTCCAACATGCTTTTCGGCGGGCGTTCCGCCGAGGCACCGCCTCCCCCGTCCGAGCTGCCGGCGCAGCAGAGCCAGCCCGTGAACGCCAGCTGTGATATCCAGGCCAAGGGTGAGTAGTGTGGGGGGGGGGGCAGCTGGAGGGTGGGTGAGGGGGAAACAGAGGTCGGAGGGAGGCGGTGCGCCCGACGACGGCGCGGCGTCTGGCCCACTTGGTTGTCTCGTTACGTCTCTCAGTCACATGCTCACCCCAGACTTCACCAAGTGCCTCGAGGCCACGAACGGCGACATGACCTCGTGCTCGTACTACCTCGAGGCCCTCAAGGCCTGCCAGGCCGCAGCGCGTCCGTACTAGATGGTCCGTTGGGGTCAGGAGTGAAAGCATGGTTCATTATGCACAGCAGTATCCAATGGCGGGGTGGGGCGATGGGCGGGGTGATGGGTCGAAGCGTGGAGGAGGGTGGGATGGAGTAATCTTTTGTAGGCGTGAGCAAGCTAAGTTGGGTGAACGCGTGAACGAGCGGTGGTGACAGACCTGCGGTCACCACGTGCGTGGCGTGGTGCGCCCCACACTTCGAACTGCATGGCTGCGGTCAAGCGGTCGAGATGCATGAGTAGTTCGTGCACGGCGAGGGGCATTGTCCAGAGTCAGAGAGTCAGGACGATGTCCGTCAGAGTCAGCCCATCGACGCTGCAGCCGCGCGATAGGAGCCGAGCTGTATCGGGCGCCATCTGCTCGCCGCAACGTCCGGGACGGGTTCACGCCCACCAACCTCCGCAGACGATTGGAAACACTATCGTCAACATCGACTGATATACGTACAGCAGACGACGGAGCGCCATGTCTTGGCGCAGCGGAAGATGTACGGACGCGGCGCGTCTCTCCGCATCGGTGCTCCCGTGGAAATGAGGGCGCGCTGCGGCGACGGTGGTTGGCCAGCCGACGCCGGCTGCCATCGGCAAACTTCGGGATTCCTATCGTCCCGACGATGAATCTTGCCCCGCAGCGCAGGAGAGCGAGGAGGAGCAAGGCCAGCATGGAGAGCAAAGAGGGCCGGAGTAGGAAGAGCACAGGCTGACTGAGCGTGTCGTATCATGGAAGCGCGGCGCCACCGGTCGATTAGCCACACTCCGGGCCGGGTGGGCTCGGCATGACGTCCCTCTATATTCTGTCAGGCTGCCCACCCCACTCTCTACTTATCCCTCGACTCTTTCTCATTCATCCCAAAACACCATGGCATCTACCGAGGGCAAGACTATCACCTGCAAGGCCGCCGTTGCGTGGGAGGCTGGTGAGTGCAGTGCCCGCGCCCGCGCCCGGGCTGACAAAAGGCAAGCCGCTCTCGATCGAGGACGTCGAGGTCGCCCCGCCCCGCGCTGGCGAGGTCCGCATCAAGATCCTCTAGTATGTTCCAGCTGCCGCGCCGCGTCCCCGCTCACCCCAGCACCGGCATCTGCCACACCGACGACTACACCCTCTCGGGCAAGGACCCCGAGGGCGTGTTCCCTGTCATCCTGGGCCACGAGGGCGGCGGCGTCGTCGAGAGCGTCGGCGAGGGCGTCGACAACGTCAAGGTCGGCGACCATGTCGTGCCCCTCTACACGGCCGAGTGCAAGGAGTGCAAGATGTGCAAGTCGGGCAAGACCAACCTCTGCTCGGCGGTGCGCGCGACGCAGGGCCAGGGCCTCATGCCGGACGGCACGAAGCGGTTTACGTGCAAGGGCCAGGAGCTGCACCACTTTGTGAGTTGGTGGCAAGTTGGTGGGACGGAGGGGTGGGGGGCTGATGGGGAGGGCGGCGCGAGGGTGGCGAGCTGGACGGAGCACGGAGCGGACTCGGCGACGAGAGTGCGGGATAGTTGGGGGAAACAATCAGCGGAGGCGAGGACGGAGCTACAGCGCGGAGGCGAGGAGGGACGCTGGGCGACGGCATCGACTACGACGGCGACCAGGACGATGAGCATAACCCCCGCTAACTCCAGATGGGCTGCTCCACCTTCTCCCAGTACACCGTCGTCTCCAAGTACTCGGTCGTCGCCATCGACCCCAAGGCGTCGCTTGAGAAGGCGTGCCTCCTCGGCTGCGGTATCACCACGGGCTACGGCGCGGCCACCAAGTCGCCTGGCATCGAGGGCTCGACCGTCGCCGTCTTCGGTGTCGGCTGTGTCGGCCTTTCCGTCATCCAGGGCGCCCGCGCCAAGGGGTGCACCAAGATTATCGCAATCGACATCAACGACAAGAAGAAGGACTGGGCGAAGAAGTTTGGCGCGACCGACTTTGTCAACCCCACGCAGCTGGGCGACCAGAGCGTCGTCGACAAGCTCATCGAGATGACGGACGGCGGCCTCGACTTCACCTTTGACTGCACGGGCAACGTGCAGGTGATGCGTCAGGCGCTCGAGTGCTGCCACAAGGGGTGGGGTGTGTGCAACATCATCGGCGTGGCGCCGGCGGGCGCCGAGATTGCGACGCGCCCGTTCCAGCTCGTCACGGGCCGCGTGTGGAAGGGCTCGGCGTTCGGCGGCGTCAAGGGCCGCTCGGAGCTGCCGGGCCTCGTGGCAGACTACCAGAGCGGCAAGCTCTGGGTGGACCAGTTCGTCACGCACCACCAGCCGCTCGACAAGATCAACGCCGGCTTCGACGACATGCACGCTGGCGACTGCATCCGCTGTGTTGTCGACATGGGTTTTGGCGATGCCCAGTAGATGCGCGGCTCTAGATAGGGAGCATGCCATCGATACTGGGCGCTGGCTCGGTTGTGTGCTCACCCGACAGACAAACGCTCATGCTGTTCATGCTGCTCATGCTGCTCATATGATGTATCTACTTGGCTCTGACTTTTGACGCGACGCAAGAAGGATATGGTGGAGTATTGAATGAAAGCTGACTGCAGATTAGGAATCAGGATGGAAGATTAGGCTGACCACGTGGCTTCGGTCTAGGATATGGTTTGTTCGGTTTGGGGATGATACCGCCTGCGACTCTGACCTGCGTCTCCTTCATACGCTGAGACGACCACCAGCGGCTACGCCAACTCGCCAGCGCATGCGGCGCCTGCTTCTGCAGATCGGGCGGCGGCACAGACGCAAGCATCTCCAACCTCAGATTATGAACCCCGCTCATTCCCAGTGGCGGCACCAAGATGGACGTGTAGCTGCCTTCGTCTTCGGCGAGTAGCCTCAGCCAGCCGATGTGCCTGGCATTGACACCTCACGCGTAGGCACAGGTACTGAGAGAGGCCAGTGGTGAGGGTCTCACGTAACTTGATAATTGGTTCTGCTGCGGAATAGCAATGGGACGAGGTGCTGGGCTGCTGCACCCGGAGTGTGTCAACTGCCGTTCCCGCCGCCGTCGCTCGTGTGCGGAGGGGAGCTATAGCGGAGAGTACCAGTTCCCGCGGAGATGACATGCCACGACGGAGGTGGCGGATGGCATGTAGATCGCGGTCGGTTGGCTGGAGACATTCATTCCGCCGTCCGGCAGCGAGCAGTATTTCTGGAGACGGGAGGCCTGCGCCGGTGATGCTCGTGCTCACTCACTCGCGTCTCATGACTAGAAGCCTGGCTCGACACCACCGCTCTGGTCTAGAGGCACCGATCTGACGACCGCCGCGTGGCGACAACGATAACACACGTAACGGGCATTTCCGACGGGGGCAACTGTCATCCGAAGCCGAGGCGGGCGCTGGAGCATTCGATCGGCCGCGTCGTCAGCATCGGGCGCCGGCACACGACACTGGCAGCCCCCACCCCCCACAGCAGCTTGTTCTCGCCTGATGATTGACCTGACTTGGGCGGCTAAACGAGTAAATGATGGCGCATTCCAAGTGCAGGAGGAGGATGACGACAGACGAGATGAGAAGAGATCGAGTCCGAGTCCGATGACCGCCTCGTGCCTGGGATGGGGGGGGCGGAAGTAAATTGGGAACAAGGCGGATTAGAAATTCAATTACAAGTTCAATAGGACTCTAATTAGAATCAGAATATGCGAATTCCTGCAATCCCCCTTGGACACCCGTAGTCCCTGCGATTGGACCCTGAACTCCCCCTGTTGGTCTTGGTCGCCATCACATCGCCTCTCCTCCCCATCCTCGTCGTCGTCGTCTTGCTCTCCATCCATCGCCCTCTGCTCTCCGCTCTCTGCTCCCCTCCCGTCTGTCTCGGGCCGCATCGCATCGCCCTTGGCCTGTAGACGGTTGCCTCCCTTTTCCTCGCTGTCGCCCGCCACTCCCTCGGCCTCTCGATCCGTCAAGCCACCCGTGGACACCCCATCGTCTGCTCGTCCGACCTCTGCTCGCTGAATCTTGGCTTGAATCAGCCATCTTGCATTCTTGCTCTCTCGCCACTCAATCACGCGTCGTCGCCATCATCCCCAGCCTCACTGTAGCCCCAAGTCTCTCGCCTCGCTTCGATCCATCCCCCCACCACACACAACCTCAACTTCTTGCGGGCGGCTCCGGAATCCTCCCCAAGCTCCACTCGCGTCTCGCTTGATCGTTCGCTTCTTGCCTCTTCATCCCACTCTCTCTCTCTCTCTCTCTCTTTCTCGCTGCCCCCACCATGTCCTACTTCACAATGGTCGGCTCAGAGTTCGACCTCCCTCATCCCACTCTCTCTCGACATCCCCCTCGCTTCTACATCCCAGATCGCTCAGAGTACTCGCCAGGCCCAGCAACATCAGTCTTTGGCCGAGAGCCATTCTCCATGCACTCGCGCATGCCCTCCATCTCCACCACCCCATACTCGGGCCACTCGACACCCTACCACGCCGAGTCCTTCTACGGCTCTGGCTCGCGATCCTCCATCGCCGCACTCCGCCACGCCCTCCACACCTATCACCGTCACGCGCAGGGCGGTCCCCTCACGCCCCAGCAGCAGATTTCTCGATCAGGTCATTCTCGCGCACCCGGAGGACATCGCGCCGTCGGAGGAAGCGCGGGCCTCGTTGGCGGCGGTGGTGGCGGCGACTCGAGCCCAGGAGAACCGGCTGAACTGGGTGACCCAACCGCATCGCTCTCAGCCGACCTCTGGGGTCGTGTCGGTAATGAGCCGCTCGATGCACTCGTCGACATCCACAGGGTGCTGTATCGTGGTGGAGAAGATCCAGCAGACCACAGCGCTCCTCCATGGGCCGAGCAGGGGCGGGAAGTCAAGCGCGTAATGGAGCAGTGGTTCGAGGGCGACTGCGGTGAGTAGAGCCCGAGAGCTGAGACGAAGCGCGCCGTGCTTCCCCACAAACACCTTGGCGAGCGGCTTGTGCTGACCCCAACAGTTTATGACCATCCGCTCGTCCGGCTTTCTTCGCGCCAGTCCGTGCTCACTCACTTTGCACTCCTCCAGCTCCTCTCCACCGCCTACCTCCCCTCTTTCACCCCATCCTCCCTCCTGCTCCACGCACGGTCTCTCACTTCAAGAGTGCGCTCAGCTCTCCTCGGCGTCGACTACCTGACCTCTCCATCTGTCACTGCGCGTGACAAGCGCGCCGTTACTGACCCAATCGACGAGTGGTTGGCGTCGGCGGGCCAGCATCATGGTTCCGTGATGAACCGCAACAATGCCGATGACGGGTGGTGGAAGCTCTGGGATGTGTCCGCCGAGTGCCGCGACATCGGTTGCATGGAGTGTTATGAAGGATACCACATTGCACTGATTGACCAGTGAGTGTTGCTTGGCGTACATCGCTAACCCCAGTGTCATCTCCCTTACCCTGTTCCCCGCGATAATCAAGCGCCCGCTCAACAACCTGACGCCAATGCAGTCATCCGACTCGCTTATGCCCGCGCCACAGCGCGGCTTCATACTTCGCCTAGCCGAGTCCGTGCTGCGCGAATTCGACTTCCTCCTACACTGGGATCTCCCCGTGTCGACGATCATCGAGTTCAACGAGGTCGGCAAAGCGACGCATGTCCGCGATGTCGTAGATGTGCGCGACGTAATCGACACCTTTGTACCATTTGCCAAGCGCTTCAGCTGGATATCTCGCCGGTTAACGGGCATGTTCACGTCCGCTGTCGGCAGCGTGGCGCTCACCCTGTTGCCAGGCCACCAAGTGATATTTGGCGACCCGATCCGCGTCGGCGACGCGAAAGCCATGATCCGTGAAGTGGAGGAAGATGCCGACGGCAGCGGGCACGGGTGTGGCCACAAGCACAAGCACCACCTCGGCTCGGCGATCGCGCTGAGCACGACAGTCAAGGCGTCCGACGTCATGTTTCCCGAGCACCCGCGCTTCGGCGCCAACTCGCTCGGGCTGCACGGCGTAAACGACGACGCGCCCGAGACGCTCACGTCGCCGTCGATGGCGCCGGACGTCGACGGCTCGCGCTCAGACGCGTAGCAGTAGCATTGCATCTCTATTCCCGTTGTACACGTCTACCCAGTTGTCTATGCAGATGTTGTGTATTGAGGGTGGAGGGTGGAGGGCGGTGCCTGAAACCGCCACGTTAGTGAATGTGCATCTCTCTCGTCGTCGTCCTCTCCGTCCATATACCCTCCGCAATGGTACGCCGCGACCTCTCCCTCTCCTCTCCTCGGCTCGGCGCGCCGCGCAGCGCAGCGCAACGCCTCCCCGCCTCCCCCGCCTCCCCCGCCGCGCCACGTCGCTGACACCAGGCAAACCTCTCCCTCTACACCGTCACCGCCCTCCTCATCCTCGACAGCGAGGGCAACCGCGTCGTGGCCAAGTACTATGCCCCGCCCCACTCGTCCGTCGGCACCGGCACCCCCGCCGAGCTCGGCGTCGGCCCCGGCGGGCCCGGCATGTCCGGCCTCCAGACGTACAAGGAGCAGCGCGCGTTCGAGAAGAGTGTGTGGGAGAAGACGCGGAGGGGAGCGGGTGAGTTGCGCGAGCCGCGAGCGCGAGAGCGCGAGAGCGCGTGAGCGAGCGTCCAAGTGCTGGCGCAGTCAGCCATGCGTGCTGAGCTCTGGGCTGAGTGCCTGCTGCGCGCTGGCGTGCTGCGTCTGGATGCCGGTGCAGGTATGCTGACGCCCGCGACGCCTCCTCGACCTGTTCTCCCGCTTCGACTGCCGGCCCGCTACCTTCCCCTCGCTACCTCGCTACCCCGCTATATCGCCTACACGGCCCGCTCACACCCGCTACAGGCGAAATCCACCCGCTCCCGCCGCACCTGATCCTCTCGCGCCCCTCGACCGACCTGCACTTCCACATCGTCGGGCCGTTGGCCACGAGCAACGAGCTCATGCTCCAGTCTACGCTCACGGCGTTCCACGACGCCGTGTCCCTCCTCCTCCGCGGCCAGATTGAGAAGCGCGTCGTGCTCGAGAACCTGGATCTGGTGCTGCTCGCTGCGGACGAGACGGTTGATGATGGGTGAGTGCGGCCGGGGGTAGAAGGCGGGGGGAGGCGGAGACTGCAGGAGGACGAACGAGAGACGAGCGGACGACGAGAGACAGAAGATGGCTAGCAACACAACAGGTCACGATCTGGATGCTGCAGCAACGTCTCACTCACGCCGTCGCTGTTCTCTCCACATCCGCTCACACCAGAATCATCCTCGAGACCGACGCCGCGGCCATCGCGTCCCGCGTGACCCGCCCCAAGCCTGACTCGACGGACATTGTCATCAACGAGCAGACGCTCCTCAACGCTTGTGAGTGCAGGCATGCACTCGACGCTCACCCCAGACTCGACATTCAAGGAGCGCGTCACGCAGCGTATTGGGCAGCTCTAGAGATAGTTATATGGCATGGCTAGGTTTGTATGCTTGTGGTGCTGTCCACTATGTCGTCAGTCGCGCCTCCTCGACCCCCTCCGACTCTCCCACATCGCTCACGACTCCTTAACCCCCCCCCCCCCCCCCCCCCCCCTCCCATCACACGCCCCACGCATGCATGGAACCCGGAATACAAACACCTCAAATCTGCCTACCATGCTAATGCCGAGCATGCGCCGCCCACCCGGCGCGCGCGCAAACCTTTTCTTTAAACCGCCTAGTACGAGCGGCCGAACAGCGTCCACTTGGACGCCTTCTTGCCGCACTGGGGGCAGGCCTGCTTGTCGCCGTTGGGGAAGGGGCCGAAGCGGTCCTGGTCGAAGGGGATACAGAGCGACTTTGCGCCGGACGAGGGGGCCTTGGAGTCCTCTGCCTGGCCGCGCGCGGCCTCAGCCTCGGCGCGCGACCGGTCCTTGATGTCGTCTTCGCACTGGGGGTCCTCGCACCAGGGAATAACAAGAATGTTCTTGGCGTCGAGCGTGGGCGTCACGTCCTTCCACTCGGTGACGCGGACGACGTGCGCGTCCATCTTGGCCTTTGCGTTCTCGTACATCTTGTTCTGGATGTCTGCGAGCGTGCTCTTGACGCTGTCGACGATGCCGGCGAGCGCGAGCGAGCTCTTGTGATTGTCGTAGCGGCGCACGGCGAGCGTCGAGCTGGCCGCGATGTCGCGCGGGCCCAGCTCGAGACGCAGCGGCGTGCCGCGCATCTCCCAGTCGTTGAACTTCCAGCCGGGCGTGTATCCCTCGCGGAGGTCGACGGTGGCGCGCACGCCGCCGGCCGTCAGCTCGTCCGCGAGCTTTTGGCACGCGTCGTAGATCGTCTTGTTCTTCCCCTCGACCTTGGACAGGCCGACGGGGATGACCACAACCTGGTGCAGCGCGACCTTGGGCGGGAAGACGAGACCTTGGTCGTCGCCGTGGATCATGACCATGACGCCGATGGAGCGCGTCGACAGGCCCCACGAGTTCTGGAACACGTTGATCTTGGTGTTCGCCGTGGGGTCCGAGCGGTCTGCGTTCGGGTCCTCCACGTTGATGTCGAACATCTTGGAGAAGTTCTGGCCCAGGTGGTGCGACGTCGCGCCCTGGATGCCGCGGCCTGTGGTCGGGATGAAGCCCTCTACCGTCGTCGTGTAGTCGGCACCGGCAAACTTCTCGTTCTCAGACTTCTTGCCGGGGATGACGGGCACGGCGAGCAGGTCCGTGTACACTTGGCGGTAGAGCTCGAGGATGTCGAGCACTTCCTTGTCCGCTCCGGCCTTGTCGAGGTGGGCGGTGTGGCCCTCCTGCCAGAGGAACTCGCGGGTGCGGAGGAACGGCTGGGGGTTCTTAAACTCCCAGCGCACGACCGAGTTCCACTGGTTCAGCTTGAGGGGCAGGTCACGGTGCGACTTGATCCACTTGGCGTAGTAGGGGTACATGACCGTCTCCGAGGTGGGGCGGATAGCAATGTGCTCCTCGAGGTCCGACTTGCCGGCCTTGGTGACCCACGCGACCTCGGGCGCGAAGCCCTCAATGTGGTCCTTCTCGCGCTCGAGACGCGCCTTGGACACGAACATGGGGAAGTAGCAGTCCTGGACGCCGAGCTTCTTGATCTCGCCGTCGAAGAAGGCCTGCACATCCTGCCAGATGTGGTACGAGGGCGGGCGCAGAATGTAGCAGCCCGAGATGTCGTAGTAGTCGAGCATCTCGCCCTTGATGAGCACATCCGTGTACCAGCCGGGGAAGTCCTCGTCCTTCTTGTACTGGATAGCCATCTCGTAGAGGTCATCGTCCTTCTTAGCAACCTCCTTCTTGGGCGCGTCCTTCTTCTCCTTGGGCGCGCGGGCGACGGGGGCGGGAGCGTTCGCCTTGAGCTCGGCAAAGTCGAGGACACGCACGGCCTCGGGCGTGGCGGTCAGCGACTCGAGGTACGCCTTGATCTCGGTGCCCTTGAGGAGGACGGTCGAGGCCGACGAGGTGAGGTGGAGGGCGAATGCGTCCGACGACGAAGCGAGGGCGGCGTCGAGCACGACGAAGAGGGAGGCAGGGACGGGGGCGGGGAGGGGGAGAGCCGAAACGTCGTCCTTGGACGCGGCCGAGGGAACAACCTGCTTGATGAGGTCCTCGTTGGCGAGGCGGAGCTCCTTGAGACCAAGGGCGCCACCAATTGCACCGGAAGAAGTCTCCGTGTCCTCCTTAGCGATGACGAGGACGGGGGTGGGCTCAGCGCTCTTGGGCTGCTTGGGCTTGAAAAGGAGCTGGGGTTAGCGCGTGCGTGCGTGCGGATGTGTTGGCGTGCGTGCGGGCCGAGCTTGAAGGGATCCAAAAGTCCAAGCAGCAATCCGGAGGGGTGAAACGAAACTCACAGTCTTGGTGAGGGGGACAGCAGTCTTGCCAGCCTTGTCGAGCTCGGCGCGCCACTCAGCACCGCCGGAAACAGCGGCGTGCTTGATAACTTCGGGGGCCGAGATGCTCAACTTGCCCAGGCGCGCGATAATGTCGTTGTCGGAAACAGCGGCCATGACGGGAAAGGGTTGACGGGGGGTGGGGGGGGTGCTGCGAGAGTAGGGGCGCGCAGCGACGGCGAGGGAGGGGGCGTAGAGGTGGACGTTGGTGCGTGCGATAAAGCGAGGAGAGGCTGCTGCTAGAAATGCCTTGAATGGGCGGATGAGCATGAACAGCAGGAGAGAGAGAGCGAAAGACGAGTTGAGATCGAGTGAGATCGAGTCGATGGCCCGTTCGCATTTGGTATATCGATATCCGGTTCAATCCGGTTGGATCCGCCCGTTTCGAGGTTGAACCGGGTGGGAAGTGCACACCCACGCGGTAATCATCGGAATCCTAATTCAATTAGCGTGATTTGTATTGACGCTATTGACATCCAGTCAAATGCAGAGCGGGGAGTGGGGCAGGGCAGTGGGATTTGCGATTCGCCACATGTCCATCCCGGAGTGAGCCCGCCCAGAGTGACTTGCGGGATTTCGGGATTATGCCAGTTTCGTCTCTGATCCGCGTCCCAAGTCAATCGACGACCCGACCAAGGTGCCAGCGACGACCTCCATCCCTCAACACTCACACAAAATGTCGGCCGACCTCCAGTGGCTCCTTATCCGCAAGTGGAACTCGTTCATGCGCCCCGCCGCGAACGGCCCCATCTTCTCGGCTGAGAAGGTGAGCATTGCATTTCTCGACATTCGATGGCCTTGGTCTTGTGGACATCGGCGCAGGCAGGATCCATGGCGACGGAGCGGGCGGCGCAGCATCGCATGGCAGCTCAATGGGCGCAGGAGCAGGAGCAGGAGGGAGTGGGAGGAGGCGTGGAGGTTGAAGAAGCGAGAGAAAGCGCTGTGGAAAGGCCAACCTACGCGCCATGGTTCATGGCGAGTGCGATCTTCGCCGAGATGAGCTGCGTGCTGCTGGTGCCAAGTGTCCCAACCTGTCGTCGGAGAGCCCCTCCAGACGGCGAGGATTTCCCCCCCCCCCCCCCTGCCCCGCCATTCTGGCCGTTGCCGTACCCCACCCGCACGAATACTCACACCACAGGGCAACCTCCTCAACATCCACTCGGGCAAGTACTCTGGTCTCGCCAACAACAAGGTGATCGACATCTCGGCCAACCCCGAGGGTGCCATCACCGTCACCAAGGTGACTGCCAACGGCGGCAAGGTCGCCTCTGCCCGCAAGCAGACCACCCTCCGTCGCTCGACCGGCCCCCGCCGCGCCAACAAGATCGCTGCCGTCGAGACCGCCGCCAAGGGCTTCCGTGCTGACCTCCGTCCCGTGAGTAACCCCTCTTGCTTCTCCAAGCACCCAGCAGCCGCGCTTAGAACTCCCCGGACTACCTCATGAAGGCGGAGCGTATTAGGTCTGCGAGATTTATCATTCTCCCGACTTTCCTGCCTGCGCGCGCTGCACGTGCGCGGGCATCTAGTGCTGTTGGGATACACTGACACCCAGGCTGCCGTCGCCCGCATCTCGGCCCTCACCCGCGCCAACCGCCGCACCCAGAACCCCCCTAAGGAGTTCCCTGCCAAGCAGCGTGGCAAGAAGGCCGCCGCCGGTGCCGCCGCCGACGAGAACGCCATCGAGCTCGACTAAGCTAGTCGTGGGCGTGTAGGTGTAGAGACTGGCCGGCAAGGGCTGTCGCGCCAGGAGGGTTTGGTAGTAGAGGTATGCCATATCTCTCGCATCGTGAAGTTTGGGGGCCGGGCCATGGCACTGTCAGATTAGGTCGCTGTTTCTAATCAGTTGTCCAGAGGTCAAAGGCTGGCGCATATCTTGTAGGGCTGTCGTTGGCGTGAGCCTTGCGACACGATGGCCGTGTTGCGCGAGCTGCGAGCTGCATGCTGCATGCTGCGAGCTGCATGCTGCATGCTATGGTGAACAAACTTGGGTGGAGGGCTGCCACACGGGAGCATATCCCAGGCACGGCTCAATGAACGCGCCTCGCTGGCCTCACCACGTTGAACTGGTCCACAAGTCATCTCTCCACCTCGACCCATCCTCCGCCTCTCCCTCCTCGGCATCCCCTCCGCTCTCTTCTGCCGCCCCGCTCTGCATACCAACAGCGAGGGCGCACCGCTCCCCCTCCTCCTCCTCCTCTCCAGCGATCGCCGAGAAAATAGCTCACGATGGTGCGTATCTCACAAGATCATCCAACTAACACGCAGCCGATGCTCCTCGACATCCAGCGCAAGCTCCTCGCAAGGTCTGACCGAGTCAAGTCGGTCGACTTTCATCCCACCGAGCCCCATGTCATCTGCGGTCTCTAGTGCGTAGCCCCTTCATGCTCAGCTGACGGCAGCAACGGCCAGGTCAAGATCTGGAACTATGAAACACAGACCGACATCAAGACCTTCGAGGTGACCGACGTCCCAGTGCGCTGCGTCAAGTACATTGCGCGCAAGAACTGGGTGAGTTCGCATGCCGCTGGGAGCTGACAACAGTTCGTGTCGGGCTCGGACGACTTCCAGCTCCGCGTGTACAACATCTCGACGGGCGAGAAGGTGACCTCGTTCGAGGCACACCCAGACTACATTCGCTGCCTTACGGTGCACCCCACGCTCAGCTTGGTGCTCACGGGCTCGGACGACATGACGATCAAGTGCTGGGACTGGGACAAGGGATGGCGCTGCGTCCAGATCTTCGAGGGCCACACACACTACATCATGGCACTCGCGATCAACCCCAAGGACCCCCAGACATTTGCGTCGGCATGTCTCGACCACACCGTCAAGGTGTGGTCGCTTGGTAGCCCCGTTCCCAACTTCTCCCTCGAGGCGCACGAAAAGGGCGTCAACTACGTCGACTACTACCACGGAGGTGACCGCCCGTACATTGTCACGACGGGCGACGACCGTCTCGTCAAGATTTGGGACTACCACGCCAAGTCGTGCGTCCAGACGCTTGAGGGTCACACTGCCAACGTGTCCTTCGCGATATTCCACCCCTCGCTCCCCATCATCGTCTCAGGCTCTGAAGATGGCACCATCAAGGTCTGGCACTCGTCAACGTACCGTCTCGAGAACACTCTCAACTACGGCCTCGAGCGCGCATGGTGCATTGCCTACCGCAAGACGGGCAATGAGATCGCCGTCGGCTTTGACGAGGGTGCCGTTGTGCTCAAGCTCGGCCGTGACGAGCCCTCCATCTCGATGGACGCGTCCGGCAAGGTCGTGTATGCGCGCAACACCGAGGTTCTCACCGCCAATGTCGGGCAACTCGGCGAAAAGGACGAGATCGAGGATGGCCAGCGCCTCTCCCTCCCCCTCCGTGAGATGGGCACGACCGAGGTCTACCCCACCTCGCTCCAGCACTCGCCCAACGGCCGCTTCGTGACCGTCTGCGGCGACGGCGAATACATCATCTACACTGCGCTCGCATGGCGCAACAAGGCCTTTGGCAGCGGTACCTCATTCGCCTGGGCTTCCGACTCAAACACCTATGCCGTCCTCGAGGGCAAGTCCAAGATCCGCGTCTTCCGCAGCTTCAAGGAGCGCACGGGGCTCATCAAGTCGTCGGGCTCGTGGGCCGTCGAGGGCATCCACGGCGGGCCGCTGCTGGCCGCGCGTGGCTCTGGCTTTGTCATGTTCTGGGACTGGGAGACGGGGGCCGTCGTCCGCCGCATCGAGGTGGACGCGACCAACGTCGCGTGGTCGCAGTCGGGCGAGCTCGTCGCCATCACCACCGAGGATTCGTTCTACATCTTGCGCTTCGACCGCGACGCGTACGCGCAGGCGCTCGACTCGGGCGAGATCATCGGCGACGAGGGTGTCGAGGAGGCGTTCGACATCGTGGCTGATGTTGCGGAACAGGTCAAGACGTGCAAATGGATCGGCGACTGCTTCATTTACACCAACTCGGCCAACCGCCTCAGCTACCTTATCGGGGACCAGTCGAGCGTCATCAACCACTTTGACACGAGCGTCTTCCTCCTCGGCTACCTCCCGTCCCACAACCGCATCTATGTCGCGGACAAGGACATGAACATCTACAGCTACGGCCTGTCGCTCACTGTTGTCGAGTACCAGACTGCCATTCTCCGCGGCGACATGGAGGAGGCTGAGCGTATCCTCCCAACCGTTCCCGCCGACCAGCGCAACCGTATCGCCCGCTTCCTTGAGGTGCAAGGTGCGTTGGGTACCGGAATCGGAGCTGACAGCAGACCTGAAAGAGCTTGCGCTGCAGGTGTCTACTGACCCCGACCACAAGTTTGACCTTGCGATCGGCATCAACGACCTTGAGACAGCGCTCACTCTGGTGCGCGCAGCCCCCGAGGCTGGCTCCGAGACCAAGTGGAAGGTGGTGGGCGACAAGGCGCTGGCTGCATGGCAGCTCGACTTGGCGCAGGAGGCCTTCGAGAAGTCGAAGGACCTCGCCGCCCTGCTTCTGCTGTACACGTCGCTCGCGGACCGGGATGGGCTGCAGCGCCTGGCGCAGGCAGCCGTGGAGAAGGGGCAGAACAATATCGCTTTCGCGGCATTCTTGCAGCTCGGCGACAGCGCGAGCTGCGTCGAGTTGCTGGCGTCCACCGACCGCCTGCCCGAGGCAGCCTTGATGGCGCGTTCGTACAACCCTGCCCTCGCCGGCCCCGTCGTCAAGAAGTGGAAGGGCGAGCTTGAGCGCGCGGGCCGCAAGAAGGTGGCGGCGACGATCGGGTCGCCGGACGAAGACCGCGGCCTGTTCGAAGAGCTCGACAGCGAGGGCTCGGGCGTCATGGTCGAGCGCGAAGTGGACGGGCTCGCGTCGGGCGTCGCGGCGATGGGGGTGCGCTCGCCGTCGCCCAAGAAGAGCCGGACGCCGAGCCCCGTCAAGGGCAGGTCGCCGAGTCCGGCCAAGGCCGGCTCGGCGTCGCCAGAGAAGCCCCGGACGCCGTCGCCGACCAAGGGCTTGTCGCCGGGAGCCGCGTCGCCTTCCAAGACGCCCAGCCCAACACTGAGCGGCAAGGCGGACAAGAAGGACTAGCCGCTATAGAGTAGGATAGGCATGCATGGATTGGACAGCTGGGAGAAGGGGAGTGAACTGGTGCAATGAGCAGGTTGGCGGGGCCAGGCACTGTGCGTCTGCTGACGAACGCTGCGAGGAGAACGATGCATCGCTGGGTTGGTACTTGTCTACATGCGGAAGCCACGGCGCCACGAGCCTAGGTACTTGTGGCGAGCGAAGAGGGCGGACGCGACGCCGAACGCGATGCCGCCGGCATGCCCGGCCGAGTCCGTCAGCCCTTGTCGGGACGTCACGGCCTGCCAAAAGTCCCACTGGGCGTCAGCGCTCACGACCAACAATCGCGTACTCACCGCAAACAAACCCCCCACAACCATCCATGCGCGCGCCGGGATGATGAAGAAGAGGAGGAACGTCGCCTGTGGGAAGATGGTGCCGTAGAACGCGAGGCACGCGTATATCGCGCCGCTCGCGCCCTCGGACCCGCCGATGCGCCGCGTCTTGTTCGTGTTGAACGTCTGGTACACGAGCGAGCAGATGCCCGCGAACAGCCCGCCGCCAATATACAGCCCGAGGAAGTTGAATGCGCCGAGGAGGCTGGCGTCAGCGCCGTCTCACGCGACGTACCCAGCCACGGCGGGCGCCATAAAGTACAGCCCGAGCATGTTGAAGAAGATGTGTGCCGTGCTCATCTGCGAGAACGTGCTCGTGACGAGCGTCCACAGGCGCCCGTCGGTGATGTTCGGCATGCACAAGATAAAGTTCTTCCACATCCAGTTGTATAGCGCGGGGTCGCGGAAGCGTTGCTGCCGTCAGCGGGGCGGGCGGGGGCGGGCGGCCGTACCCATGACGAGATGGCGTACTGCCACAGCAGGAAGACGAGGGCGTTGAGCGCCATGATCACGTACACGACGTGCAGCGGGTTCCAGCGGTTCACGCGGGCGCGGATGGCGTCGAGCGCGCCGCGCGGCGGCGGCGGCCCCGATGAGCGGTTGTAGTGGTCCCGGATGCGGCCGAGGGGCGAGGACGAGAACGCGCGCTGCAGCAGCCGCTGCGTCATGCTCGCGGGCGGCGCGGAGGGGTGCGGCTGTCGCGCCCAGAGGGCGTGGACGCGCTCGCTTGTCAGCAGGGGAGACGGGGTGGGAGTGGGGCGGACGAGGCGTGGGGTCGCGGCGGCGGCGGACGCCGAGAGCGGGCGCAGCGACAACAACACGGGGGACAGCGGGCGGCGCAGCGCACAGCGCAGTGCGCCGAGGCCGGGGAGGAGGCGCGACATCGTGGAGTGTGAGCTGACGATACGAGCAATGAGGAGACGATGGAGGGCATGAGCTCATGCAGCCATCGTGGGAGAGTGGAGGCTGGGGCTCCGTCGAAAAGTTCCGTTGCCGCTCATGCTGAAGATTTCGGCGGCGGCAACAACATACTCCATCCAACAACCATGACGGCCTTCCCGAAAGTCTACACGGTCAACGGGCCGTCGTCGACGAGCGCGGCCGCGCTGCCCTCGTGGGTCACGGTCAAGGCGCGCCCGAAGCGCGACGCCCACGGACACAAGAAGCGCGTCAAGACCCAGCACACGCTCGGCCAGCTCGAGCTCATCCAGGACTTCAACTTCCCCACCGCCGCCATCAAGATCCGCACCACGCGCGACGGGCTGCATGCCGTCGCGACGGGGACTTATAAGCCCATGATCAAGGTGTGGGATCTGGAGCAGCTCACGGAGAAGTTTGAGCGCGTGACGGATGCGGAGAACGTCGACTTTGTTGTGAGTCGTGAGGGCGGGCGTGCAGGCGCCGGAGTTGACCGCAGATGCTCTCGGACGACTGGACCAAGTCGTTGCATTTGCAGCGCGATCGCTCGTTGCAGCTCCACACCCAGGGTGGGCTGCACCACACCATCCGCCTGCCGATCTACGGGCGCGCGCTCGGCTATCACTCCCCCAGCGCGGACGCGCTCGTTGCCTGTACTGGCACTGAGGTGTTCCGCTTCAATCTCGAGGAGGGGCGGTATATGACTCCTTTGAATGTCGGGCAGTGGACTGGCGCGCAGGACGTCGAGGGGGTCAACTGCCTCGACGTGAACCCGCGGCACGGACTGTGGTCCTTCGGGCTGGACGGCGCGGGCACCGTCGAGTTCTGGGATCCGCGCGCACGCAGCGCGCTCACCCGCCTCACGCTTCCAGCGTCCAGCTTGCTCCCGGCGCAGGACTACGAAGTCGACGCGCTGTTCGGGCGCACCCAGAAGCTGTCGATTTCGAGCTTGAAGAGCCACCCATTCGACGGCTTGTCGCTCGCTGTCGGCACCAGCTCGGGGCACACCCTGCTGTACGACTTGCGGTCGCCCAAGCCCTTTGCCGTCAAGGACCAGGGCTACGGCGAGCCTGTGCGGGTCGTCGACTGGCTGCGTGGCGGCGGCTCGCAGGAGGACTCGGGCCGCGTCGTCAGCGCGGACTCGAAGGTGATCAAGGTGTGGGACAAGAAGTCGCCCGACGTCAACCACCTGTCGCTGCACCCCCCCAACCCGCTCAACGACCTGCACGCCGTGCCCGACAGCGGGTTGTTGCTCGTCGCATGCGACGCCTCGCCGCTCTCGACGTACTACGTGCCCGACTTTGGGCCGGCGCCGCGCTGGGCGAGTTTCCTCGACAACGTCACGGAAGAGATGGCGCAGGACGCGAGCGGCGCCGGCAAGGGCGCGTACACGGACTACAAATTTGTCGACCGCACCGAGCTCGAGACCCTCAGCCTCACGCACCTCATCGGCACACCCGCCCTCAAGCCGTACATGCACGGCTACTTCCTCGCGCTCAAGCTGTACCAGACGGCGCGGCTCATCGCGAACCCGCAGAGCTACGAAGCAGACCGCGAAAAGACGATCAATGCCAAGCTCGAGGCCAAGGCCGCGAGCCGCATCCGTGCCCGCCGCGACGTGCCCAAGGTCAACAAGGCGCTCGCGGAGCGGTTGCGGAAGGAGGCCGAGCGCGAGGAGGCGAGCAATGCGCGCAAGCGGGCGCGCCGCGCTGCCGCGGGCGAGGAGGACGAGGGCGAGGTGGAAGGCGAGGAGGAGCGCAAGCAGGGCGGCAAGACGTCGTCCAAGGACGTGCTGTCCGACCCGCGATTCGCCGAGCTGTTCACCAACCCCGAGTTCGAGATCGACGAGAGCTCGCATACGTTCGCGCGCCTCAACCCGGCTACGGCGCGCGACGCCGCCGGCGGGCGGCACCGGACGGCGGTGGAGAGCGAGGAGGAAGAAAGCGATCACCCGTCTTCGGGCATCGAGGACGAAGACGAGAGCGAGGAAGAGGAAGACGAGCCCTCCGACGCCGAGGTGCCCGAGGAAGATGTGGATGGGGGCGAGGAAGAAGAGGACGACGAGGACGAGGAAGAGGACGAGACGGCGCCGCCCAAGAGGGCATCACGCGCCTTCCCGCTCGCGTCTGGCGCGCGCCACTCGCTCGTGGTCGGGGGCGAGGTGGCGCGCCCACAGACGTTCGGGCAACGCCTGGCGGCGTCCAAGCCCAAAGCGGCCGAGGAGAAGCCGGACGGCGTGCTGGCGATGCGGCGGGCTGCGGACGGCGGCATGGAGATGTCGTTCATCCCCAAGGCTGGGGGGCGGAAGGACGACAGCGACGACGAGTACGGCGGCGGCACGTACAAGCGGCGTTCGAAGGTGGAGAAGTTTGGGGCGGGGCTCGAGAAGGGTGTGGACGACGAGGAGAATGCCGAGCAGGGGCGCAAGACGCGCAGGCATCCGGGAAGGAGCGCGAGCAAGAACACGTTCCGGAGGAGGTAGAGGTAGATGCATATATTGGGTTTACGGGGCTTGAGGTGAAGGAGAGGGTACATGTGATTACCAATCGACCGCATCTGTCGTGACGCGCTATGGGGGGATGGGGTGTGGTATGGCGTTGCTACGGGAGAAAGAGGAGTGTCATGTCATGAAGTCAGCGTCGCTGCTCCCATCCTGCACCCGAGTTTCTGCAGTACTGCATACTGCGAATGTCCGATATCAAACGCGTCGGACTCATGGCAACTCTGCTGAGTTGTAGAAGCAAAGTGCGTGATCCAAAAAAGCCTCCCCGCCACGCACAGCTGCCACTGTGGCAGTGTGCCCCCTCCCACTGATGTGTACGCTTGCTCTAGACATGATTGACCCCCAACGATGGTTCACGTATCCTTACTCGTAAAATTGGACGCCTTGCGGCTGGACGAGTCCGCCACACTTGTGCCAGTGACACCCCCACTGCACACGACAATGTGATTAGAACAGCCTACTGACTCCGAACCAGTCAAAATAGACGACCATAAATAATCTGGGTTTGTTCTCAGAGGTTGCCAAAGTGCGGAGCTCTATTGACCATGGAGTCTCTCACTTAGCATGCACAAGCTGTCTCTGCCGGCTGGCAAGGGCGGGAGGGGAGAGGGAGAGGGAGGCTCAGACGCTGCACATGGCTGTGCACAGCAAGCGTCCGGACTCGTGGGTATCTTCTCGCTTGCAAGCAAGTGTGCGCAGCATTGTGCCACTCTGTGAAGCACACGCGGCAACAGCCTCAAGTCTAGCTCTTGCCACATCGTCGCAAAAGAGTATCTCACCACTGTGAGTCGAACACAGGACCTGCGGATGTACACCACTCAATCGAGGGGCTAGGTATCAGATTACAGTCCGACGCTCTACCAACTGAGCTATGGTGAGGATGTCTGACGACAATCTCACCGTCTCCCTCTCGTGTATGAACCAGCGCCGGATAAATTTCGGCCGATGTGATGTCATGAGTCACCCTCGGCGACGGCGGCACCGAGGCTTAGTGATGTGCGAGAGCCAAGCTTCGGGGTTGATGCAGCGTACAATGGGCCGCTCTCGGTCCGCTCGTGGACGTGATGCGAGAACCTTCTACGTTCTACGACAGGTCGTGCAAGCTACATTGCTGCTTCCCGAGCTTGGCGAAGTGCTGCACCCCCCTGCAGAAGTTGATGACCACATGCATAGAGGGTGCAGAAGGAGAAGACGATCAGACTATATCCGGATATACGGGTGTAGGCGACGTTAGGAGTACTCTGAGGGTGGCGATTGTGCCGACATTTTTCGGGCATGTGTGTTGATTCAGGGTCCAAATTGGGTTTATCCACGTCAACTTTGACCTCGGCCTGTCTCGGTCCTCACCTCGCGCACCTCCGCCGCCGCCCTTGCGCCGGGCGACGCGACCCCCTCTTGTCATTTAAAAAGCCCAGCACGTCCTTGCTCACGTTGCTTTGTCCCCCATCCAAAATTCATCCAGCCACAATGTCCGCCCCCGCTCTCATGATCCAGAAGCCTGCCCCGTGAGTAGTTACCAGCTTATCTGTGACCAGCAGTGCTGACGCTCAGCGAGTTCAAGGGCACCCTCGTCAAGGAGGGCGAGCTCCAGGAGGTCTCGCTGTCCGACTACAAGGGCAAGTGGGTCGTTCTCGCCTCGTACCCCATGGACTTCAGTGAGTATCTGTCTCTGCGGTCATCTTGCCGTGAGAGTGTCGAGGGGGGATGTTGGCCTGGAGAACATTGGAAAGGTTGTAGCATTGTGCGGAAGGAGGCAGAACGTTGGCAAGACCAGTGTCTTCCCCCGTCTCCGAATCTCCACTACGACTGCGCTGCCATCCTCTCTCGCCCTTGGCTTAGAAATTCGTACCTACTACAGGCGCTGACCGCAGCCTTCGTCTGCCCCACCGAGATCCTTGCCTTCAACAACGCCCTCGAGCAGTTCAAGGCCATCAACACCGAGGTGATCCTCTGGTCGACCGACTCCGAGTTCACCCACCTCGCCTGGGCCAACACCCCGCGCAAGGAGGGCGGCCTCGGCCCCAACCTCAAGATCGGCCTCCTCGCCGACCGCAACCACTCGATCTCCAAGGCCTACGGTGTCCTCCTCGAGGAGGAGGGCATCACTCTCCGTGGCACCTTCTTCATCGACCCCACCGGCACCCTGCGCGCCATGCACGTCCACGACCTCCCCGTCGGCCGCTCGGTCGAGGAGACCATCCGTGTCGTCAAGGCGTTCCAGTTCACCGACGAGCACGGCGAGGTCTGCCCCGCCGGCTGGGAGGAGGGCAAGGACACGATCGACACCGCCGACGCCACCAAGTACTTCTCCAAGCAGTAAGCGTCGCGTCGTCATTCCCCATGTCTCCCCGCAGTCCCTATAGAGCGTAGATGGAGTATGGGTTTAGAGATCAGGAGCTCGGAGTGATTGGCTTGGCTTCGGCCGGCCGATGGATCAGTGCGCAGTGACGAGACGTCGTGAGATGCGGAGAGAGCACGGAGCAGAGCACGAGAGCCAGAGCAGCTGCTGTGAGACCCGTGCCCTACATCATTGCTGGACGAGAGTCTCCCTGTCCCTGCATGGTTGCGGTTGCACTGCGTCGTCAGCGGCCCATGCGTGGCCCATTCCCCGATTTCTACAAGATTCCACATTTATCTTGCGGCCACGTTTATCTGCTGCTGCGAGATGGCCGATCGTGGCCGAGGCGCCGAGGTGGTGTGTCATGATATCTCCCCCTCCAATCCCCCGAACATCCGAGAGCAGGGCTGAACCACGTGTGTAGCGCCGACGACGCGGCCAATGCCAACAAGCGCAAGGAGCCCGGTTCGGCCGAGAAGCCTGGCAAGCGCGCGAAGAACTAGGCGGACCGACGATCGGGTCCTGTTGTTGTGATAAGAGATAAGAGGCTCGGGCTGGAGCATGTAGAGTCCGTATAGACGCTTGTATGGACCGGGTTGTTACTCGTGGATGCATTGGCTTTGTGCCCGTGGCCTTTGTGCGATTTTTCTCGAATGATGTCTCTGAGCTGGGCGTGAGCGTGTCGTTGAGAAGAGTGCTGGGTGGTTGAGGGGAGATTCGAGTGGTGAGTGGTGCCTCGCGCCGCTCCATCAGTGCAAGGTCAGTCAGTAATCCAAGCATGACGTTGCGAGTCGCCACCGTACCAAACTAACATGCGAACACAGTTGATGCCTGTGCAATATATACGTATCATATGTCGGCCGAGACGGAATTCGACAGCGTCATCGGCAGCTGGGGTCGCTCGATTTGGCGTGATCGGACATAGCCTTCTCGGTGTCAGATTTGGCCCAGTAGTCTCAGGGCAATCAATGCAGCAATCTGCAGCAATCAGTGGCGACTGTGATGCGCTCCTTTGATGGACAGCATCCCTCCATCCACTAGTCGAGCTCCTCAGTGTGGATCTCCTCGATCTTGGCTGCTGGGACATCGCGCATCGGCATCGCCATGCCGCCCTTCTCGGACATCTGGGCGGGGACGGGCACGGCCTCAGCCACTGAGGTCAGCTTGTGCATCCGGCCATAGCTCACCGGGCGTGGGGGCGAGCAGTGCCTTGACTATTCCCTCGGCAGTCAAAAGGACCTGCTTGCAAACTGTGCTCCACGCGCCGACGCTCACAGAGCCTGGGGTCAGCTTCGTTGTCGCCCTCGCTTTACCTCGGGGGGCGCCGGGGAAGGCAAGGACCCATGCGACGGGCCCGGGCACCCAGCCCGCGGGGAGCCAGAAGACGGGCACGCGGCGGTACCACCACACGAGGAAGAAGGATGCGCCGGTCGTGACGACCCAGATGAGAGACGAGAATCTCAGTCCAAACGCCGCCCGCGCCGAGGAGAGTGAGGTGTCTGCCGTGAGCTCATGTACGTGCATACGAGCACGCACTCGTTGTTTCGAGGTCAGCCAGCCCCTTGTCAACCTTGCGTCTGAGCTTGGCCCACTTGGCAAACTCGTCCTGGCTGCTTGTCTTGGCCAGCTCGGCCTTGTCCTGCAGAACCTGTGCCCGGAGGCGCTTCTGTCGGCTCTGAGTGCCGGCGAGGAAGAAGCGGGTGTATGCGCCAAACGCGAATTCCTGCAGCGCCGTCTTGCCAACCCAGGCGACGAGCTGGGTCAGGAGCACGATCAGGAAGACGACCACGGGGAGGTTGAGGTCGGCCATGGTCAATATGTTAGTGGCCAGAGGAGATGGAGGAGACGGGGTCCAGAGAACGTCATGTCGTTGATTCAACCCGGAATGTGAGTGGAGGAATCACAGAGAAGGTTCCGATATGAGCCACTGTTTGATCCCGTGTACTGTAGCCATTGAATGCGTCACATTTTGTGTCATGGTTTCTGCCACGTGTTTTGATAAGCGCCATGCAAATGCCACGGGCTTTTGTGAGTGTTGACACAAACAACTCATCGCAACAACACCCAATTCCCCACCTCGCACTCGGCGGCACTCACCCCCGCCTCCACATTCGGGCATCACCTCCTCGGCTTCATCTCACGGCACTCACATCGACATCATCGATAGCAACCAACCCTTGACGCCATCTCATGTTTACGACTGCACGGCCACCCCTCTGACCCCTCTCCGTCGACAGTGTTATGTCCTCACAGTATGATGCGCGACCCCCGCGCGATCCATCGCATCAGACCCCGCGACTGTCCTCCACCGATGCTTCACAGACATTGCGCAAGCGACCTGCACCAGAACAAGCTGCTATACCAGCTCCAGACGCTGAGAGGAAAAGGCCAAAAGGGGTGAGTGCATGCTATCACTCCCGGGCTGACAGACAGAAGGGACGACAAAGTAAGCGGCGCCATCTTCTTAGATGCTGACATATAGCGGCCTTTAAACCGAAGCCGGTGCAACGTTCAGCCCCCGATGCCGGAGACGAGGAGGATGTCCCACTGCCCCCACCACCAGCCAGTGTCAAGGCGACGGCCAGCCAGCGCCAGCGGGACAAGGCTGCGGCGTGGGCCTCGCCGGCCCCACAACGAACGCGCTCCCGTACACCAGCAGAGTTTGATTACAGCGAGGAGTCGAGCTCGTCTTCCAGACCACGTCCGAAGAACCTTTTCAATACGAAGCCAGCGCAGGCAGTACCGAACCTCAACTTTCGCAAGATCGCGAAACCACGAGCATCCATGGCGCCGCCCCCGTCTCCGGGGCCATCGACATTCAGCAATTCTCATCGCGCGCCACGACGGTCGATGCGGCCAGATCAGGTCCTCAACGACCACATTGTCCCCCTCCCACCGACAGACACGCCCGTCATCGTCCGCAATCGCAATCTTCGAGAGAAGGTGTCGCGCCGGTCGTCGTTAGGAATGCGCGGCGGGCGAGGCAGTTCCAGCTTCGACAAGGGCGAGCCGAGCTACCCGCACTCGTCTATTCCACATACGCACTTCTACAAGCACTTGCCGCCAGAACGGCCAGAGCCACAAAAGTCGGCATGGCTGATCTCATGGTGTGGCAAGAGAGCGTTGGAAGAACGGACAGACACGTCACATCGGAAGGGGCGAGAACGAGCAGCACAACCGGACATGGCACAAGTGGACAAGCTGCTGAGCGACATCATGGGCGACTTCTCCTTCAGGCTCGCGCAGGGACGAGTGGACACGAACGTCTTTGCGCCACCAGGCGAAACTGCGTCATCAATGCCGATCAAGCCTCATCCGCGCAATGTCGAGAATCGGAAGGCGCAGGAGAAGGAGAATGCCATGATCAAGAAGTGTGTGACGTGAAGCCCGGCGCTGACCCCAGGATGAAAGACGAGGAGCTGGCATGGAGCCATGTGACTGCGCGCTCCAACACGATGCAGTCGGAGGGCTTGGCGGCATTGAAGGCCAAGTACCGCCCAGGAGTCGAACCAGAAATCGATGGGCTGGACGAAGCATCAGCGTGGTTCAAGGCCGCGCTGCAAATCGCGGACGAGGTCTTGGCATCGGAGGAAGACGATATCGGCGCATCCGCCGACTTCACCAAAGTCGAGTTTGAGATCGACACCCTGCATCAAGCGTCGCACCGAGCCAACCAGTATGCCCGACAGTCAAAACAATTCCTCGACGGCATATTCTCGTCTTTGGCGGCGGATTTGCGCGCACGCGAAGGCACCAGTACCCTCCCGCCCACGGATTCGGACACTCCAGATACTGTCACCGTGCTCGCGACAGCTACTGGGGCAGGCAGCGCTCCCGCCGATCCCATGAGCGTGTTGCGCGCACTAGCCAGTGCCGAAGCCGGCGATCCGTCCGCCGAGGCATTGTCACGGGTGCAGACCATGGGTGCGCCCCGCCAGGCTACCGCTGCGACACCCAGGCGGTCGGTTCCACGCCGTTCTATATATGGGCGCGGCACGCCTGCTGCTCGATAGGGGTTTCCCACTTCGTATTTTCGCTCTCTCTTTTTATAATCGATGGATATGCCCGCACGCACCGAGGATCTTGCTTGCTCTCTTGCTTCCCACCATATCTGAGGACCGAGCCGCCGATTTGCCGAGAGAAGTGAGACATTTGTGTCAGTGGTGGCCTATTTCTGGTCTTGGGGATTTGCCTCCGCTTGCCACCCAACGGACCAGCAACTACGGGTTGATGGCGACAGTCAACTTGTCGCATTCATCCACTACTCGACCTCGAGCGCCATGCGCACACGGCCATTAACACACACCTTTTGAGCACGTCGACTAGTCCGGCAAGATGATGGGCCTACCGCCCCTTCCTAATGATCCATATCTGGAGTTCCAGCCAGCGTTCGCCTACACGCTCCCCGTCCAGATCCTCCTCACCGGCATTACCCTCACACTCCTCGTCATCCTCCTCATCCATCTCCTCTGTACGCCCTCTCAAGGAGCAGCGCTGACCCAAGTTACTACACAATACCACTATCCCCTAGCGCCGCTCAATTACTGCCTCCAGCTGGCGAGCGTCATCGCAGTACTGCTTGGCGTCATCGTCCGTGTGTACATCATCATGGCCCATCTCGGCGCCAAGGGCGACCGATGGCCATATACGCTCGACTATGTCGCCGTACCTGTACCCCAACCCAAATGGAACCAGGCTCAGGATGCTGCGTGGCAAACTCTGCTCGCCGTCAGCAACGGTCTTGCCAATGTACGTCTCCGCAGTCGAACGTGCTGATGCAAGATCACACACATCCAGTTCCTCACTCTTCTATATCCCTCACGCACCGAGGCGCGTCTTATATTCATCGCTCTCGGTGAGACATTCATCTGCGGCCGCTGACTCCAGGCCCCCTCGCCATCGCGTCCTCCGCGCTCTACTTCTGCACGCTCTCCAACCACTCGCGCGTGATCGACATGGGCGACGCAATCCGCGCAGTCTTTAGCTGTACGCTCCTCGTCATTTTCTCGCTCGCGCTCTTTATCTGGGGCTTCTTCGTGAACCGCGGCCGCGCATGGCGCCTCGACGGCGGCACAGCGGTGTTTGGCTCCGGCGCGCTCGGCCTCGCGCTCGTCACGACGGCAAGCTCCTTCGTCGCCGTCAAGGAGGAGGAGCTGGTCGACTGGCTGCAGCACCTCATCTGGGCTGCGGTGCTGTGGCAGACGTGGCTTGGGTGGTGGTGGTGGGTCGGCGCGGGCATGGGCATCGGCGAAGTCGAAGATATCATGGAGCGAACGCTGCGTAAGCGGCGAAAGGCGGCGCGGCGTGCACACACAAGACAGGTCATGGCCACTGCCAACGGGGAAGAACCACCGCGGCGGCAGCAGACAGTCGCGGGCGCGATCAAGACGGGCACAAACGCTGTTGTTGGCTTCACCTCCAGTTTAGCCCACTTGCGGACAAGCGCAGCTGGTAGCGCGCCAGGCTCTGCAGCGTCGGCTGCCGGAGCACCGGAGGGCAGTGCGGGCGGTGGCAGCCTCGCTCGCGTGCGGATGCGCCGCGCGCGGCCTCGTCGCGACGTCGAGGAAGGCATTTCGGATGGCGAGGTGGCCGGGGAGGTGATTGAGCTCGGTACTGTGCGCGTAGAGGAGCCACCAGCGCAGAGTGAACATTCTGGCGCATCAGGCGGCCGCCAGCCACAAAGCAGCAACAGCAACAGCGACACGAGCAGCACGTCGCGGACGCCATCGTTGCACGCGCCACGCTCCGTCGCCGAGTTCGTCGCGTACCCCGCCACGTGGTTGCAGGTGTACATCCGCCGACTGCGCAAGGCGCACGAAGAGGCGACGCGGCGGCGCGCCGTCGAGCAAGCGGAGCGGCGCGCCCGTGTACCAAACATGGCGGCGAGTGCAGACGACGGGTGGGGCCTCGGGTCCTTTGGCATCCGCGAGCACCAGGAAAGCACATGGCGGCTGCAAGAAGCTGACCGGCAGTTGCGCGCGGACGTGCTGCTCGAGGAGGACGGGGAGGACGAGGAGGAGGAGGACGAGATGGTGCGGCATGCGCGCACGTCTGCGCGCGGGAGCGTGCGCACGAGCCGGCGCAATTCTGTCGCGCACCGCTCGTTCAGAGGCGAGGCGCAGCCGCAGGCGCTTCGCGAGCACGAGCTCGAGCACGAGCACGAGCACGACGACGGCGAGTGGGAGGACGTGCCGGACGAGCAGCCGCGGCGGAGAGACAGCCAGCGCTCGCGTGCGTCGCGGCGTGCGCGGGACGAGGTGCCCGCGCCCGCCCGCCCGCCGATGGCGGGGTCCAGCTGGAGCTGGTGGGGCCCGCTGCGCGATTGGCGCTTGCAGGACCGCAGTACGTTTTAGTTGGAGTCATTGTTGTATGATGCACGGGTTTGGGTCAGAGGGGGTGTTGAGCAGAGATACTCTCGTCTCCAGTGTAAGCACAACGCCCTGCCGTGGGCCGGGCGTACATGAACTGCGCGTCTATTGTACAACACCACATCTGAGAATTCTACTTCGTCTTGCGCTTCTTGCCCTTGTCCTTGTTGGCAAACATCTTGGCCTGGAGCGCGGCGAACGCGTCGTCATCCAGCTCGTCGGGGTGTGGTTCCTCGGCCTTCTTCCGCCCCTTCTTCGCCTTAGCAGCATACTTGGCCTCGAGCGCGGCAAAGTTTGCCGCGCGCGAATTCTGGCGGCCGCGAATGAGGGCCGCGAGCGCGCCGTCCTCGTCCTCGCCGTCCTTGCTTGGCTTGCCCTTCCCTTTGGCCTTCCCGCCCTCCTCGCCCTCCTCGCCCTCGTCACGCGCACGCTTGCCCTTGGCGCCCGAGCCGTAGAACTCGTCCCACACGCCGAGGCGCTTGGCCTCCTCCTCGGCCTCGGCGGCCTCGGCCAGCGCCGCGCGCATGCGTTTCTTCGCGGCGGCCTTGTCGCCGGCCGTCCGCGTCCATGTGCGCGTGAGCTTGAGCCGTCCCGCCGCAATCTCCCCTTTGACAGCGTCTACGAGGCGCGCCTCGTCCTCGAGCGTGGAATGGGGAATGCGCGCCATAATCCCCTCCAAGTCGCCGCCCGTTTCGTCGTACGCCTCGCGCACGTCCGCCATCTCCTCCGCGCTCCCTGTCGTCAGCCCGCCCGCCCGTCCGCCCGCGCGTCTACACCCGCCCAGCCTCACCCTGATAGACGCGCTTATCCTCGTCGAGGGCTTTGCGGTCGACGCCGTCGAACAAATCCGCGAAATACGCGTCCCACCCCCCGTCGCCGTCGCCGAACGCAACCTCGTCCGTCCGCCCCGTCGCGTCGTACCTGCCGTCAGAGAGAACGTTTCAGGGCGTACCGCTTGCGCCGCGCCGCGTCAGAGAGCACGGCGAAGGCGAATCCCACACGCTGGAACTGCGCGGTGAGCGCGTCGCGCGCCGCCTGTGGCGCGGACGCGTGTTTGTCCGGGTGGCAGCGCAGCGCTGCGCGGCGGTACGCTTTCGCGATCTCCGCGGCCGGCGACGCGCGGGACACGCCGAGCGTGGTGTAGAGCACGTCGGGGTCGTCGGCCTCGGCGGGCGAGAAGAAGGTGTACAGCGGGTCCGCGTCCATGGTCGATGATTGTGATTGATTTCCAAGGGCCAGGGCCGCAAAGGTCAAGACGCGTCGTGGTGCAGCGATCGCGTGGGTTTGCTTCCGCGCCCCTTGGCGAAGCGACGTGTCAAGCGCTCCATCAGTTACCGAGTTGCGTCTACTCAACACACCATGGCGCGCGTGTCTGTCTTCTCGCTCTTTGCGGCGCTTTTCGTCGCCCTCGCCCTCGTCTTTGCCGGCTCGGCGGAGGCGGCAAAGGGGCCCGTAATTACCAACAAGGTCTTCTTCGACATCGAGCACGATGGCAAGCCGCTCGGCCGCGTCGTCATGGGTCTTTACGGCAAGTGAGTGGGGTTGGGGGGGCTGCTTTGCGGCAGACGGTCGTGCAAAAGCACACGCTCGAAGCGACGAGTGAGGGTGGAGGCTAAACACATTTTTCTGCTCCTTCGTGGGGAGTGTGCAGGTTCAGACACCCGCCTGGGGATCAGCAGTCTGGCTGCGAGTTTGATTGCCTGGGCTCCGTTATCACACGCCAGCTCACACCCAGGACCGTCCCCAAGACCGTCGAGAACTTCCGTGCGCTCTGCACTGGCGTCGGCGCGGACGGCAAGGAGATCGGCTACGGCTACGAGGGTTCCAAGTTCCACCGCGTGATCAAGGACTTTATGATCCAGGGTGGCGACTTTACGAGCGGCGACGGCCGTGGCGGCAAGTCGATCTACGGCGAGCGCTTCCCCGACGAGAACTTTAAGCTCAAGCACACCGGCCCCGGTGTCCTTTGTGCGTGCGACCGTGGGACTTACTGACAAGCAGCCATGGCTAACGCCGGCAAGGACACTAACGGCTCGCAGTTCTTCATCTGCACGGTCAAGACGGCGTGGCTCGACAACCGGCACGTCGTGTTCGGCCACGTCCTCGAGGGCATGGACATTATCCGCCTCATCGAGAACGTCCCCAAGGCCTCGGGCGACCGCCCCAAGGCCGACGTCGTGATTGTCAAGTCTGGCGAGGTGAGTTTCTCCGCAAGCTCGGAAGCGAGGCTAACCTCTAGCTCGAGATTGAGCACGACGTGGATGATGAGGGCAACGAGGTACCCTTCCGTCTCGAGCTTTGAGCGCAGAAATGATTCTGATACACATGGCATGCACCCCCATCGAACGAACGCAAATCTCGAACGCAAATTCTTTCCACTTGATACCCCCGCTTTGATACCCAGAGCATCGCTGCGGAAGCGCAGCCCGACTATGAGAAGGAAGACGGAGCAGACGCCGCGAAGACGGACGTTGCGGTCGTCACGGACGAGGAGGAGGAGGAGGAGTACGCCACGATCTCGTCGCCGTGGAAGTACTTTGCGGGGCTCGCGCTCTTTGTTGTCGTCCCCGTCGGGGCGTACACGTACTACTACCGTGGTGGGCGCGAGCGGCTGCAGGAGGCGCGCAGGGGGATGTACGAGAAGATCAACCCGGCGTAGAAGAATGCAGTGATGTGGTGTGGTGTGATGCGCCTGACGTGTCCTTTGTGGCGTGGAGCCACGCGATGAGGCTGATTGCGGATACTGGGCGGGGAGTAGCTTGGTGGCGGCGAAAGTGACGCACATGATCCTTGGATTCTCCGGGGGTGGTCGAGTCCATGACGTCATTCCGTCATTTTCAATTTCCTCGGTGGTCTCCACCGGGGATTGAACGTGGATTGCCTTTCAGCATGCAGGCGAGTCCCAAGGATCCAAGGATGCAAGGATGGACGCAGCTCTGCGCTCTGCAACCTTTGGGCGGCTAGAGCAAGAAGCGTGAGGAGAGAGACACTCCGACAGATAGGAAGGGCACACGTAACAAGATACAAGACATGATGGATGGGCCGTCGGTGCGCGGTGAATGCGGCGATCGCGGCGATGAAATGTCATCAAAGGCATCAAAGAGTCCGATCAACCGAGGTATGACGCCGATTGCGCATAGATACTGACACACACACACACATACAACTCGCGCTCGGCGGCTGCGCAACTAGATGATATTCGGGATCGACCAACCAGAGCAATGCACATTGCTCAGCAAACGTGTGTGGGTCGCATGATCGCATGACCGGTGGCCGATGATGGTTGACTGGACTGGACTGGGACTGACTGGGTAACTGGGTGACTGCAGAGAAGCCAAGACGTCATCACCGGGTCATGATCATCCACCGTTTGCTTCTCTCCACTCGCGCTATGTGGTTCAGCCGCACACTGCTCCCCCGCTCCCCCGCTGCGCCGCGGCGCCGATAGCGGCAACGCGGCAACGCAATGCGGCAAGGCGGCAGGCCGGCGGCCGGCAAGCGGCAGCTGACGCCTCGATCCGTGATCCGAGAGCCATCGAGGCCTCAACGCCTCTTGTGAGTGACGCGCCCTCCTTTGCACCCACATGTGTCCATCTCCTTGCTTCCTGCGCCTCACGCATTTCCTGGGTTCGCACTCGTCATCATCTTCCCACATCCCACCCGCCGCCACCACCACCACCATCATTACCACCTTCCCCCCAGGGCACCTATTAAATGCTCGCCATTTCTCTCACACTCACTTCTCATCTCCCCCTCCCCTCTAATCTCCACAGCTCCATCTTCGCCCACCATGTCAAACAACGCCTACAAGGACCTCGAGGACGCCTACAACGCCGACGCCGACCTCACCTCCCCCAACGTCGTCTACACCGCCAGCAACGGCGCTCCCATCGCTCACCCTTACACGGCTCAGCGTGCAGGCACCAACGGCCCCCTCCTTCTCCAGGACTTTCACCTCATCGACCTTCTCAGCCACTTTGACCGCGAGCGCGTCCCCGAGCGTGTCGTCCACGCCAAGGGTGCCGGCGCCCACGGCGAGTGGGAGTGCACCGACGACTTTAGCGATGTCTGTCTCGCCTCGCTCTTCAAGAAGGGCACAAAGTGCCCATTGACCATCCGCTTCAGCACCGTCGGTGGCGAGAGCGGCTCGAGCGACAATGCTCGTGACCCCCGTGGCTTCGCCATCAAGTTCCGCACCGCCGAGGGCAACTGGGACTATGTCGGCAACAACACCCCCGTCTTCTTCCTTCGCGACCCTGCCAAGTTCCCCCACTTCATTCACACCCAGAAGCGTGACCCCGCCACTCACCTGGGTGGTGTTGACGATGCTACCCACTTCTGGGACTACCTGAGCCACAAGTAAGTCTTCTCTCTCTCTCTTCTCTCTCTCTCGTCAACATGTTAGTTGCTCCTTGCTGATCCCAAGCCCCGAGTCGGCCCACCAGGTCATTTACCTCTTCGGTGACCGCGGCATCCCTTACGGTACCCGCTTCATGAACAGCTACTTCGGTCACACCCTCAAGCTCGTCAACAAGGTTAGTATGGTGGGCGTTTCACTCGAGAGAGATGGTTGCCCTTTGCTAACAGTCTCAGGACGGCGACTGGGTCTACGCTCAGCTCCACGTCCGCTCGGACCAGGGCGAGAAGAACCAGACCGACCCCGAGGAGGCTCTGCACGCTTCGCCCGACCTCATGCAAAAGGACCTCATTGAGGCGATCCAGAAGGGTGACTGCCCCTCTTGGACCATGAGCGCCCAGATCATGACCCGCAAGCAGGCCGAGGAGGCGTGGACCACCAAGGGTATCAACGTCTTTGACCTCACGCACATTTGGCCTCACAAGGACTACCCTCTTCGCAAGATCGGCAAGATTACGCTCAACCAGACTCCCAAGGTAAGCGTCTCCTTTGGTGGCACGGTACTCACGCCAAGAACTACTTCTCAGAGGTCGAGCAGATTGCGTTCAGCCCATCACACCTGGTGCCTGGTATCGAGCCCTCCGAGGACCCCGTGCTGCAGTCGCGTCTCTTCTCGTACCCCGACACCCACCGCCACCGCATTGGCGTCAACTACCAGCAGCTGCCTATCAATGCGCCGCGCACGGCGTACCCAATGGGCAACTTCCAGCGTGATGGTGCCATGGCCTTCTTCAACCAGGGTGGCCGCACCAACTTCCTCTCCACCACCGACCCCATCCAGTTCCAGCCGCGCAAGGTCAACGCCGACAAGGTGCACGCCGACTTTGTTTCCAATGCCGTCGTCTTCCTGTCGACTATTCGCCCAGAGGACTTCAACGCGCCCCGCGCGCTGTGGGAGAAGGTTTTCAACGAGGAGATGAGGGAGCGTCTCGTCATGAACATGTCCAAGCACATGTCGACCGTCAAGGACAAGTCGATTATCGAGCGCCAGATTGGCATCTTCCGCGCCGTCTCCGAGGATCTCGCCAGCCGTCTGGAGAAGGCTACTGGCATCCAGGGCCTCAAGACCCTCAAGGGCGTCACCTTCCGCGGCTGCCACAACGGCATGGGTGGACCAGACGTTGTCCCCGCAAATGACCTGCCTGTGAGTTTCATGACATGCACGCGTGAGTGACGACGCTGACCGTCAGCACACCGAGGAGTACGCCTACGAGAACGGTGGCCCCGGTCAGGCTCGCCCCAACTACGCCTAAAAGCCTGAGCGCCAGCTGAACGCTTGGAGCGTCAGCCCGTCGTCACTCGTGGTAGCCAGCTATAGTGGAGAGTCTGAGATTGTTAGTAGACCTTTCTCAGTCAGCAGTCTGAAGCCGTATGAAGCAGTGTGTGAAGTTTGGTTGCGAGGTTGCGAGGTTGTGGGGCTCATCAGCGTGCACGTGTGCCTTGGGTTCCTCAAGCCACCGCCAGGCGGCCAAAGCCAATATCTATTACGCGCAACGCGGGTCGACAAAAGGCCGTGCCGAGTTCGGCAGCAGTGTTTGTTTCAAGTTGAGCAGGCGGATGTCACCGCTGTCACCATTGCGCTTCCTAACAACTCGACACCACAGCCGTCCCACAAGATGACATGAGCACATCTTACGACACCCAGGATCCAAAGGAAAAGAGGTGACAATTTGCCGATCGGCAGCCCCTGGCTAGCTAGACGCAGCTACGACGCAGCTACGACGGCTGCTGACCCGCATTGGATGTGGCACTGGCACTGTGGGAACAGCACACGCGTGTTTTGGTTTGCACGAGTGGGCGTAATCTGCCATGTCGCGTATGGGAAGACAGGGGTTCCGAACGCCCAGGGACGTTTCATCGGGCCAGACGTGTGGGTCAGGTCCCGATCGCGCGTCCCCTGTTGATCCTGTGCCTGATTGCCCTCAGGGCCATCCGGAAACTGCTTTGTTCTGCGCCCTGTTCTCACGGCGTGCACGGCGGTGAGGTGCGGTGTGGCGCGGTACGGTATCGCGGGACGCGGCGCTGCATCAGCACGAACTCGGATGGCGGACTCGGGACTGCTTGGCAGGACAGGAACTGGCGCCGGGCGGCGGGCGGCGGGCGGCGGGCGGCGAGCGGCGGAGAGTGCTGGCGATGTCATGCGATGCCCGGCAGTGCCAGACGGTGGAACCAGCTACGCGAGCGATGAAGCGATTTACCATCCTGGCGAGTCACTCCGACGCGTTGCTGCACGCAGGCGTGCCGGCGCGAACCGTTATGCCGCATGCGGAGCTGCCGCTGGGCATGTCGCGTACCCTGCCGAACGCGGCAGAAGGCCCTTCGCGGCCATTGCCGCCTCCCTGGCTTCGGCACACGGCGCCAGTACGAGTAAGGCCAGTAAGCGACTGCGAGGAACGCGCAACACCGGCGCAGGAGCGCGCCAGCCCTGTTCCAGACCACGTCCGAGCGTCGCGAACGTTCCTCGTTCCCACTGCTCGGATACGGGAGGAATACGGGAATTCCCTCACGAGTGGCTCCACGCACCGGGCACGCCTACCGAGATGTCAGCCTGACACCTGCACCTTCCGCCTTCCGCTTCGGTATCGTGCCTATGTTCGGATGCAGCTTCCTTTTTCTGACGGTGGTCGGTGGCCCGCCAGCTTCTCAGCAGCTTTCGGTGTGGGGAGGTGACATCCGCATGACTCCTGTCGCGTCAGGTGCGCCGATCAGTGGTGTCTAACCTCGGTCACATGTCCAACGTAGCGCTCCATCGCCTCAGCTCTTCTTCCATCCACAACTTCGTTCTTCCGTGTTTTTTTCTTCTCTGAACATTTCCCCCCACGCTCTCTCGACTCGGGGACATTTTCGGGTGCTTGGGAACTATTTCGGTGAGCTTTACGGGCTTGTGCAAGCTGCGGCGTCGGAGTCCCACGCTAGCCCACACCCTCTGTTTCCAGCTCTTGTTCCCTTGCGTTCACCGCCATGACAGTCCAGCCGGTTTGAGGTGCTTTTGGTCACTTGACCTATGCCTCATTAAGCAGACGGCAGTCCATCGACTACACGCACGAGAAGGATCGAGCTGTACCAGACTTGCCATGCCTCCGTCGGTGACCCCTCGCCTGGAGGTGCCACTGTAAATCACTCGCGCATGCTGCTCCCTCATACTGCCCTCCCCAGCGACAGCATGTGCCCCCTCAACTCTCGCACGCTCTACAAGACCCAAGAAATCAGGTCGAGCGCCATCATGCTAGCTCGGTGACACCATTCTCGCTCACTTCGTGTGAGCGAGATCGAGACGCGTTTCTTCGCTTTCATGGGTCCCACACCCCCCCTCCTCTCCATGTCGCCGTCACGAACGTCGAGTTGATATCCCCGCCCACCCTCGATGTGCCGCTTCCGTTATCACCGCCCTTTTCTACACCCCCGCCTCCCTCTCGCGCACTCACGCAGCCTAGCGAAAGCTCGCACGTCGGCACCCGCATCCCACCCCCTCCTGCAGCAGCGCGAGCATTTTCTGCTCCGTGATCCAACCTCTCCGGCGAAAATGTGAAGGTCGCTCGACCGCACCTCTTCCCAGGCCCCATGACGGCCCTTCGTTTTGGGAAACAGATGGTCACGTGTCCATTCACCAACCTTCGATGTCAGCGACACGCTTCTGCTGGCCCGTTGCGTACCGCTTTCATCCGTTGCGTCTCCTGCTGGCGCGTTTGCCATGTAGGTGTGACCATGGGAAGCGAAGCCTTCAGTCCCGAGCATGATGGACGTGACAACATGGACGACTTTGAGATCGGTGTGCGCGCACGACTTCACCACTCGAGAGCACTTAACTGCAGGTACAGATTCAATCACACCGGCCTCATCCTACGTCATTCCACATTGGCGCTTCACATGGATGGCGGGTTGGGACCTTCTGTGAGCAGGTCGCGGTCTTGCGTTCGTCCCGACGATGTGTGCCACGGAGGTTCAAGAAACTCTGCCCCTACTCTCCTTCGCTCGGCCTCGCTCTACTCCCAAGGGGGTTTATCTGGGCCTTCAGCACTTCAAGTAAATACCCTACTTCCACGTCGAGCTAGTCCGAGACCGATGTGCACCTGAGGAACAGCGCCGGATGGGTCGTCCGGATGGCTGTCACTCCACCAACCCCGCCGGACTTACCAGCCCCCCCCGCTGCGCTCCCGGTTGCCGAGTCCGCCGTGGCGACGCATCACAGCCGACTGGCTGACGGGTCGGTGTTGACAGGCGTCGTAAGTCGTAAACAACCTTTCCTCCGACGCAGCAACTCGCGCTACTCACCCAGGCACGTAAACTCTATTTGCGCGGAGCGTACGGGTAGCACCATCCTGCTCCTGTCCCGCACCATTACGTGAACCCCGGCCGGATGTGGCACTCCAGTCTGTGCGGACTGCCTCGAATCGACGCGTCTCGGTGTGGCGGTGATCTGTGTGATTTGACGCTTTGTTTGGACAGTGCCACTGAGGTGGCCTCGGCACTCTCCTGTCCTTCCAAGCGACTTGGACTGCGTCCGAGCATTTGCCTGTGCTATCTTCGACCTGCATACCTTGCATACTGCGTCGCTGGCACCAAGACAAGTGTCTCAGCACGATCGTAACCGAGGACACAGCGAGAGGTTGCCTTCCACGAGGACGGACGGTTATCCTGAGCTCTAAATATTCAGAGTCGGTGGCTTTGTCATCCTCTCCGTTGTGGCTCCACAAGATCTTCACAGCGACCTCACGGCTGCCGCAACACGGCGCACGTCTTCCTTCTCGGTCCCGGTGACGGCCTGCCTTACCGCGATCGAGCGTCCACGTCGCCCTGTTCCGCAGTGATTAACACCCCGCATCGTTGACCAACATCATGCACGCACGCCGAACTCCACTCTTCCTTCGAGCAAGCCCTTTGTCCACGTCGCCCTGGGACAGTAGCCCGGCGACAAAAGCACCGTGCCACTGTTCTCACGGAAAGGACCTTCTCGTCGACTAGCTCCCGGATACGCCATCACCCAATTCTAGACGCTTCTATGTGGCGCAATTCGCTCCGCGCTAAGATAGAACAGGTGGCTGTCTCCCCTGCCGAATTTCGTGGCGCTCGGCATCCGTCCTCCCGTGTCTCACATGTCGTACATGTCTGACATGTCGCACATGTCTCACTTCCAAGACACGGGTGAAACACACTCATAGGCGGAGCAGCCCGACCGTGAAATGGCGCGAGGGCTTCCTTAATCCTGCAAACGCCGGTCGCCTGATGGCTTGCGTTATTTGCTGGTCATGCCCCGTATTTTTGATTCCTGGAAACATTGAAGGAGACATCTCGTTAGCGCGCCAGCAGGGGTATGCAACTTGTGCGTGCCACCTCAAAGGCGGTTCAAGAGGCAGCGGCGGTTGGCACGGCCTCGCGCATCAGCGGCGCCCGCGGCTGTCTCAATCGATATGCCTCATGTAGTGGTTGAGCTTTTTACAGTAGGTCTGTTCCCTCGCATAAGAACAATTGCATTTCTGACCTGGATTCTGGCATGCCCGAGATCCCGGTGAGCAGCATCTATGAATTCCACAATTAGCGCGCTCGGTGTTCGTCGCACATCGTCCGAGGCATGGCGATGGCGCCGTGTAGGAGGAGTGCGACTGTATCGGAGAACGCCTCGGTATTGCCTTGGCGTGGCACCCATCTAGCTGACCTTCGCGCCACAAGCCCCCGGCCCAGAGCGAAGCAGTGTACATTATGCATGCGCCAAATGAGTAGTAAATGCCCATAGATGTTAATGCCGAGAGCTACAGTCGGCCTGTCCACAAGGGCTGAGGCTGCTTGTGGCAGGCCGTTTCCTCTATTTCTATGCAGATGCTTCCGCGCGTCTTCCCCGGGTCGTATTTTCGTGTTGCTTGTGTACGAATGCGTCCACCATGTCTCGTCAATTGGCCGGCGATCGGGGGAATGCGCACGTTGATGTGCACACTCTGCCGCTTGGCAAAATGCGATCGAGACTCGTCATGCGCCCTCACTCGTTGTGAGCTGCGTCTTCCGCCTCATCAGTCTCGCCATCTTCATTACGCGGGCGGCGCTGCAGGGGTCAGCATTTCGATACTTGGACCTGGGAGACATCCCCGCTCAACACGGAGCACGTTCGGCCGCTCACTCACCCCCAAGTGCCGCTCGCCCTGGCGCAGAAACTCTGTGGAGAGGGGCGTGATGGCAACCGGACCAGGGAACTCTTGCGGTATGCTACAGCGTCAGCTTCATGTGTGACACCAAGGCGCCTGGCGTCGCGGCGCTCACATGACATCGAAAGGCTTGGTGCGGCAATAGGTCAACGGATGCGTGACGCCAATGGAAGTGCCGATGTGAGGTGGACTGTGGCATCGTCAGCACCCATCGTTAATTAGGCTGGTTCCTGATGGCACATGGCAACAAGCGCAAGGACAGGGCCAGGTACCATCCGCCAGGTCCAAAGTCCCACGCACCCTGCGAGATCCAAAATCTTGCCTTCCAGACTATACCGCCCCTCGGGTCGCACAATCTGAGTGGTCAGCGACGCTCGACACATGGGTCATGGGCTTGCCGAAGGGTAACCCCCGACGGCTCCAACTCTGCGGATAGGGCTGGACTACGATAGATGGTGGACGAAGTGCAACGAGCAGGGACTGCAACCTCGTTGGGAGGTGGCGCTGGATCTCCGGCCCCACCAACTAACGCGGATGCCAAACTCTCCGCACGCTCGGTGATTATAGCACTCACCAAGTCCTGGAAAATGAAGTAAAGACCCTTCCGCCCCTCGCGCGTTAAGACTTGCGGTGTTCGGACGGATGATCCCAGAAGCGTGCGCTGAACCGAGTACGGTGGAGGAGCGGAAGTGGGGTAGTACGGCTGCACTGTGCCACGAGCTACGATGTCAGATATTCAGAGCTGAGGCGTGACACTTACGACTTGGTGGTCGCACACGCATCATGGAGCGAGCCTCAGTGCCGTCAGGAGAAACCAGCTCGACACTCATGGTCAGGTGAACCAGTCGCCGAGCAAGTGTGGCGTTACTGCAGGTCAGTTCCTATCGAGATCCACGAAAGGTGCAACGTACTCCGTCTCCACCTCTTCGCCCTTCTCATTTCGGACGTGCAGCTGTATGATGAGGGGCGGTGTGAGAGGAGGCCAGCCCTGTACTGCGTCAGCAACGCAAAAATCGGATGGCCCAAGCAACGCAAGCAACGCACTCTCCGGAGAGCCTCGACGCCCAGTGCCTTGCCTCGTTCGGGGCTTTGAAGTACGTCGAGGTTGTACGTCCTGGGTATGTTAATGTCTGAAACTCCGATATAGACTCGAGTGCCTCGGACGTACCATCCCGACGAATCGGCGAGCTGTTGCCCGCCCTGCCAGCCTCCTCTCGGGACGCGATGCGGACGCAGGATCAGATAAGCCTCAGTCGGCGGGGGGCGGACGGAACTTCCATATACCGCAGATGCCGCACCCGTACTGCTGTCCGCCTCGGCAGAGCTTGGGCGGCGAGTTGTGCGCGTCCTATCGTAGTCCGGCTGAAAGCCCGGCAAATATCCTGCTCCTGACGGCGATGAGCTTTCATCGCGCGGAGGGGACGGAGCAGACGCAGGTGGTGGAGGTGGCGCCCGCTGGATCTGTGACGGTGAGGCTGGGAGAGGCGGTGACGTGTGGGGGCGAAGCGAGGGGTTCGAGTGCATGCGTGAAGCTCCTCCCGAAGTCGGATAGGAAGGCCCACCATAAGAGGGCCCCCATTGCGACCACCCGCTCGGTGGGGGGTGCTCTGCATGGGCAGGTGGTGGATAAGGATATGGGTAGGCGTAGGTGCTTGGTGGTGGGTATGTGTGAACCTGCGCATTAGGGTGACGAGGTGCGCTGGGTGCGCTCCCCGCTGGACCACCCCAGTGAGGATGGGGCGGTGAGTGGTCGGGTGCGAGAGGAGGCTGCGAACCCGCAGCATAGGATGCCGGGTGCGGAGGGCGTGGTGTGGGCGGGGGAGCGTGACGATACTCGTAGTCGTAGCCGGCCCGGCTAGGCCCCGCTTGAGAATAGCGATACCGTTCCTCCTCTCGCCGATGGGCTGAACGCGTAGGATCGCGGTCACGCTCCATCGCAGAAGGTGTTGGGAGGGAGGATGTTCGCCTGGGAGCGGTGTGGTCTTGGTGGTTCAAGGCCGGCCGACTGTGGCGCCCTCGCGCGTCCGAGGGGTGAATATCTTCGTCGCCGTACGCTGGACGCTTTCTCGGGTTAGGTCCCAGCGACGAAGGGTGATGGGGTTGGTCGCTCGGGTGGTACGAGTGGTGGTGTTGGGAGAGTAGTTGAGAAAGAGGTGAGAGCGAGTGCCGCTGGGGATGGGGATGACGGGATGGGGGCGAGAGTGGCGGGGGCGAGGGCGGACCGACGGGGTACGCCCCGGATGTGTGTCTTCGAGTGGGAGCCAAGGGTGGTAGAATCGTGTCTGTGGCAGATGTGTGAGAATGAGGTCGGTCGCAGCGGCGCTGAGATAGTGCAGTCGAGGTCGACGCTTCTTCTGAGGGTATGGACGAGGAGCCAGAAGATAGTCTCGGATAAGACGCTCGTGGGGTCGCTGTCATTGCATGACTTTTGCGACAAGTAGCCGTTATGCGGGCTGTGGAGGGCGTGTTAAGTGCCGATGCCACAAATATTGTATTTGGGGAGGGGGGAGGAATGTCACGACGACTCACCATGAATAACATAAAATTACAACCCAGCGTTCGTGTGTGGACCGGCCACTACTGCAGGCAAGGTCTGCTTGCTTTGCATGCAACAGTCACTCGGCTGTGATGCGTCGCTGATAAGGGATCAAGCCCAGTTGCAACCAATGTATCCTTGTGGCACCTGGTCGAACTTATCGTGTGTTGAAGTCCCCGAGGAGCCCAGGGAGAGGGTTATTGTGATATGATGATGATGGGAGACGGCGTGACGGACGATGATGGGGCGAGGATGTGAGAGGGAGAGGGGGAGAGAGAGAGAGAGAGAGAAAGCGAAAGCAAGAGGTGTAAGAGCAAGGGAGAGCGAGCGGAGTATTGAGGATTGATTGGATATGTAACGGAGAATGTTCCGTGGTGACGTCCGAGTTAGGTCACCGGTGTGTCGTGCGGTGCCGTTTGAGATTGCGAGATTGCAACCCACAGCTTGATCGGCTTGCGTCCTTGAGGGAAGCGAGGGAACGTGCAGGGAGATGAGGATCGGAGCGCGGGGGGGCTTGGATCCAACGGGTATCCCAAACTTGTTTCAACTGAGCAAGAGCGCAAGAGCCACCGGAGACAAACTTGGCAGCCGGGGCGAGTTGGGGGGATGCTTGCCGAACAGTTCACACCAACAATCCAGTCCGTCTACGTCCTAGAAATGCCTGACAAGCCCAATTCTCTGGCTCTGTCTCCAAGTGAACAGAACAAGCAATGTAGTCGGGACGGATACGCAAGGCAACGCCGGTAGGGTGGAAGCGAGTGCGGACAAGCGAGCGAGCGGGATTTCTCGAGGCACGTCCGAAGAGGCGTTGCTGTGGTGTTTGGGTGTTGCAGAGAGTAAGAACGGAAAGGCAAGGTGCGTTGGGTGTGTGGTGAGGTGTATCGTGGTGGGGTATGGGTGCTGGGAGATTGCGACAGGTGTGAGCCAGCGATGTTGAGCGAGGTGCAAGGACGGGTGTGTGTGGGAGCAAGAAAGAGAGAGGGAGGATGAGGAAGTGAGGTGAGGTGAGGTGGTAGTGGGTATTGGAGAGATCCGTGCGGGTGGGGTGGGTGCGCCAGACAGAGTTTGAGTGTCAAGGGAAGACCGAGGTGTGTCGTGCAGAGATCGTGCAGAGAGAGAGAGAGAGAGAGAGAGAGAAAGAAAGAGAGGGGCGGGAGGCGTTGTGGCGTGTGGAACGTGCAAGTGGGAGGCGCAAGTCCTGCTGTCCCAAAGTTGCGAGGACGTGTATCTCGAGGAATGAGGGATATGCAAGGTGATGATGACGAAGATGGGCGGGCGGCCCAGAGTTGTTGGCTGGGTCCTTGACCCAAACTGAGATGGTCGACTGGTGTTGATAGATGTCCAGATGGTCGACAATCAGAGTGGATGCAAGAGGGGGAATGGAAGGACTGGCAACTGACAACCAAACTGCAGTCGTCGAGGTAAGCCTGACACCCACAAACCGCAACGGCTTCCATCCACACTTCCTTGCGTGGCTTTACCACAACACTTCTGAGCATCGGGGGGAGGGGAAAGAGGAGAGAGGCTCGGGGAGCGAGCCGAGGAGGAGAGCAGCGAGTGAGAGAAAGAGTGCGCGTATGACGACTGTCCGCCCGGGCCAGGGTAAAGTAGGTCGCCTTGCCATGCTTGTCAGGGCATCGGCCAAGTCCTACTGCTTGATCAGGGTTCGAGGAGGAGGTGGTCAGGGCATAAGGAAAAGAAGGAACGAGGGAAACAGGGACGCAGAGAATCAAGGGAACGCGGGGAACAGGGTTAGGGGCTGCGAGGGCCAGATGGGTCCTAACCTCCAGGGCAACTTACAAATCGACGACTACCTCGTTCGCTCCGGTTTCTCTCTCTCGCCTCACTCTTTGTCGGGGTGCGGCGTACAGACAGTGCGCAGGTGGCCACGCCCACGTCCACAGGCCAGGTAACAACCTGCTGTACTCTCCATCCGACCACTTCGGAGACCGGAGTGTCGGAAGCAGCACCATGTCCACTCTGAGCCTCCTCAGCCCCTGCTCTCACTCGACTCCTCTTCCGCCACGTTGCCCAGCGGCACGAAAAAGGTTTCATCGCACATAGCAACCTCGGAGATCTATTACTGAGTGGGGGAGGAAGAACTGAGTGGGGGAGTGTTGCTGACCCATTGAATACACTCCGGCGAGTGAAAGCAGGCCGGCGGGGATAAACCAGTGGGCTGGTCTCGAGCGACCTGCGGCCTGCTTGGGGCCAGGCCGGAGAGATGAGGCGGAAATGTGGCAGCGGACACAGTGGAGAGGACAGTTTAGCCAGCAGCTGCACTGTAGAGCGGTGGTGTGTAGTGGGGCGGAACAGAGGGAGAGGGGAGGATGCTGGGAGGAAGAGGGAGAGGGGAAGAGGAAGCACGAGGAGGAAGGAAAATGAGGAGAAGGGATCGCCAGTGTCCCATCAGGGGGATCTGCGGATGAGCGACAGGGACCAGAGATCGACAGTGGGTGAGGGACGGAGGGTAAAAAGGATAAAGGAACACACCGCTCGACGGCTCGACGTGAGCAATTCCCTGTTACCACATGACCGCAGCCCGCTGCACCTTGGAGGGCAGGACCAGGACAGGAGCAGGAATCGAGCAAGAGCCAAGACATCACCGCCTCTTGGTCGATTGCAGACACACGCGAGCCCACTCGGATCAGGCCTGGCGGTCTGTGAGACCCGGCCGAATCTCGACTTTGACCTACGGCTCACGGCCCATCAGATGACTCATGGGAGTTGTTCGAGATGGTCTCTGCTCAACTGATGTACTGGTGTTCTAACGCCGCCATTACCGGGTTGCCGTGCGGCCGGGCACTATGTACAGTACTATGTGTACCAGCCACGCAGCCACACTGTCATGCTTCTATGCATACGGCAGAAGAATTCAGCGAGAACGTTCGAACGGCGGTGATCGGATGGATCGCCCGCAGTCACGCGTCTGGGCCCAGCCTCGGCACAGAGGGCGCATGTGTGAGGGGCGCATGTGTGTGAGTGTCTGGCCTCGGCCCCCCCTGCCTGTCAAACTTGAAACTCTGTGTGGACTGGCGATCCGGCGATCACTTCTGAGTGCGAGTTCCGGGGGTTTACACACCGTAGATCAAACTGGATCGACCACAACACAAGCCCCTTAATAAAATATGCTAATCCTAGTGTTTCAATACAACCATGCTAATACTAAATGGGGATCAACATCTTCCAATATTGCCAGGAACCGCTGCTGTCCACGCGAAGCCCTGATTGTACCTGAGCGGAGTGTTGTGAGGCGTGCTTGAAGACGTGCATGGGCGTCGACGTCGACGTCCCAACCTCATCAATCGCCGTCGTCGTTGGGCAACTCCCCGACGCACTCTTCTTCGGGCCATAGTCTCCTTCGGGTGCATCCCGTGCGAGCAGGCATCTGATCCCCAGAACGGGTCAATTCATGTAGACCCATGCACTGACGTAAATCCATCCTCACCTGTCGCCCACTTCGCTTCTCCCCACCCGCCCGAGATCTCCTGGTGTCGATGTGAGATCCACTCCTCAGGTATCCATCAACCATCATGCACTTTGACTCACGCCTCTTGCCCTTGCTCCCTTTCCGCACCTCCAAACCCTCCAGTCACACGCTGAATATGACACACCCGCTCCATCCGCTGCGGTTACCCGTGACACCCCGTCGCATTACTCCCCGCAGCCGTGGCTATCGCCCCACTCGTACGTCGTGCAAATTGCCTGATGGGTTTGATTTTCTGCGGCCAGGCAACCGTTCGCGGCTCTTGGCCCGAAGTTCATTGCCCTCCGCTCTCCCCTAAAACCCTCTGAAGCGAGTCCACTTCCCGCCCCACGCACAAATTCTAATGTTGGGAACCCCCGAACCCTGCTTCCAGCCAACTGTCCAAACTTTCGACGGCGCGTGTTCAGCCACGCGCAGATCCTGGTGACATCCCTTGCCAAACACCAGGGTTCTGCGGGACTCGGAGCCCGCCATTCGACAACATTAGTGCATGCATCACGTCTTTGGGTCTGGTACCCTGCTCCGGACTGGGGTGGGCAGTGCGTCATGTTGACAGTGTAATCATCCATTCCACGGCAAGCGGGGAGTGTTCCTGGCTGCCCGACATTCGCCCCCGTCAACCATGCCCGACGGGTGCCATTCCCAAGTCCCAGTCGCAATTCCGCACGGTTGGGCGGTCGGTCGGTCGCACGGACTAGTGCGCGAACACTTGCCGCGTTTCGAACTCTAGCATAAGTGTTGCGCCGTCCCTGGCCCTGAGGCCTAAAGCTTGTACAATTGTTCAGCACGCCCGCTCGACGGCCCAAGGCCCGACAGTGTGCGCCTTCGAGTTGCCATGCATGCCAGGGCGTGTTCGCGCGACGCCTGCTCCGATTGACGGTAGCGACGTTTTTGCATACTCATCTTCGCACTCCGCACTTTCCGCACGCCGCAATCCACAACGGCGGGTCCGGGCGATGGGCTTGCCCGAGTTCGGCTCAAGCTCTGAAACAGGGCGTACTGAGACTTGCCCTCCGAGGCGCGTCAGTCGACTTGTCCGACGATCCCGAAAGCAATGTGTGCTCGAAACATGCCGGACCTCCTAGCGGGACGGTGCCGAGGGCGCGTCGACGCCTCCGCACCACGCGGTGATTGTAACATCGCCGTCCTGCACGACCAACTCTTTACCGGAGAACAATGGAGTCGGCGTGAGTAGATGACGTTGTGAGGACTACGACGTTAGCAACGCCCCTTTGCGTTGGTGACCCGGGGCTTCTGCAGTCGGTTGACCGGCGTGTGTCCGCAGGTCCCGGCTCGTACGTGAGTCGCACGCAGTGAGCGATTCGCTCGGTCAGCGACGCGCTCGGGGATCCTCGGCCTGATGCCGCGTTTTCCATCAGCAGATTCAATTGCGGCCGTACGTGGCCAACGACATCCCTCGGGCTGAGGCGGATGTCGCCGGTCCGCAGTCTGCGGACCGAGGACGGAAGCTTGGTCATGCTGTGCCTCAGCTGCCTGCTTGAAGCGGCATCCAAGCCCAGGCAAATGGTACACCTCCCTGGCTCTCCCCGACCCTTCCCCGGCGGACGGTCCAGATTGGGGAAGGGAGAGAATGGGCCGCGACTTGGAGTGGACTTTGTAAAAAGAGTTGAGGGTTTGGTGGAGCGCAAGGGAAAGGATGCATGTTGTCATATTGTCTGTTGGCTCGCCCTGGTCCCCATACTCCCAATATGCGGAAGCGATACGGCATGTGTCCATGTAGTAGTGCAGGGATGTATGCGAGGCTGTTCACTGATGCCGTTGATGCTAGTGCTTTGGATGGCGGGTCATTTCCGGGAGCCCGTACAGCCACCCCGACGGAGCAGGGTGGTTCACCACCAGAAGTCAAGGCTAGCTCCGACGGCGACTGTCGGCTCGGCCTCTCGGCCTGTCGGAACACGCCAGTGTTCCTTAGACAATTTTCCTAACTTTTTCGGCCAAGTTTCCAAAGAGTGTGCGCCGGTGCCGTGGCGCGCTCGGGGATTACCCTCCCATCAGGATGGGCAGACACGTGCCGTAATCTCGAAAATGTCCCTTAATCTCGACGTCATGCCACAAACATGCAGCCGCCACGCTGCCACGAGCAAACACTGCCACGGTTGGGCGGGGCCTGACCCTGAATCCAATTTCCAGCTTTCAGCTTCCCCGACCAGACGGAAACAAGAAACTGCACCCAGTAGCCTGTGGCACTGTCACTGGCAATTACAAGAGTAGGCGTGGGCCAGAAGTGACACGCCCCTCGGCCTCGATCTCGATGAGGATGCCTTCGCCGATAAACGTCGTCCCGCCCACAGTCGTGTTGACGGGCCGCGCGCCCGTCGGCCCAAACACGGCGCCGTGTACGCGCACCACGTCCTCCCACCCCTCGACCGAGGAGAGGAGGACGCGTGTGCGCGTCACGTCCGCCATGGAGGCGCCGAGGGCGCGCACCGCGCCCGCGATAATGTCGAACGCGTGCGTCGCCTGCTCGGCCGCACTGACGCCTACGAGCCCGTGCCCAGACGGCAGCGCGCGCGTCGTCGTACCTGCTATCGCAAACGTGTCGCCTGTACGTACGCCGCGACAATATCCCTGGTGTGAGCGTGCGTAACGAGTGCCAGAACAATGCAAGCGAAGAAGGGCGTGCGAAAGGGCCACAGGGACGCAGCCAAACGACAAGCGAGCCCATTGTGGAATGCTGGGCCAGGCCCCACCTCGGTCTTGAGGGCGCATCACCGAGCTCGTCATCTGGGTCTAGATTTACGCGTAAAATCATACTCACAGCGATGGGCTCGTACGGGGATCCTGAAGATACTTCTATGCGGCCGTCCGCGGCAGCGACGCGTTCTACCTCTTCGCGCTGGGCGCGCTCATCGTCCGCCAAGTGGTGGCTCAGATCCCCAGACGCCGTGAGGAAAGGAGGGTACCGGTACTCGTCGCCGCAGTCCCCGGGAAGAGGGGTAAGAGCGTCCTGCGCAGCCAGAATTGCGGCGAGGTCCTCCGCGTCGAGGACAAATGTGAAGACCACCTTGTTCGCGTCGATGTTGCTGGCGTCGAGGCGTGCGCCGATCACCACGGCCGCCACACCCGGCTGCTGCAGCGCATACCGAATTGCCACGGCCGAGATGGGCACAGTGTGCTTGGCCGCAATTTTGGTGAGCGCCTGGAGCAGCGCCTGAAATGGTGCCCAGCCGCCTACGGTCAGCTCCTCGCCAATATGTACCAATCACCCGCAACATCAATGAAGCGCTTGTACTTCTTCAACCCCCAGTTCGTGAGCTCTTCCTCCCTGGGCTCCGGCTTGCCCAACCACTTGTCCGAGATGAAGCCGCCGAGAAGCGTGCCATACGCGAGGAGGGCGACGCCGTGCTGCTCTGCCCACTCGCCCATGCGCCGCGCGCGTGTGTCCAATACGCTTACCGACACTTCGTTCGACGCGATGCGGAATCCCGAGCTGTGCAGCATGCGCAGATGCCGAAGGTCGACATTGGTGAGGCCGAGGTGTTTGATCTTCCCTGCCTCCTGGAGGAGGGACAGATGATGCAGGTTGTCGCTGCCGTCAGCTGAGTCGGGGAGCTGGAAGTGGGCAGCCTCTGTCCGACGCACATGTACTTGACGTCGTCGTACCGCCACACATGATACTGAAGCAGATCAATGGCGTCCGTGCGCATGCGTGCACAAGCACGCTCGACAGCCTCAGCACACGCAGCGGCGCCAGTCACGCCGGGCGCTGGGCACCATTTGGTGAAAGCGGTCAGGCCGGGGGTGCGCGCAGCGCCTACGATTTCCTCGGCGGGCTTGGGTCAGCCAAGTGAGCTGCAGGACGTGTTAGGCTGCAAGCAGTAATGAGGCGGGACAGTGTCAGTATCGTGATAACCAGGTCCATCAGCAGAGCTCGGACGCCGTGAGCCTCTGCGGCAGAGGTGTATCCGGCAAGTGAGCCGGCGTAAACCGCTCGGTACACGTTGTCATACTCCTGACCCGAGGCCAGAGAGGTTCCCCGTCGATCGAGGGAGATGACGCCGTCCGCGGACCAGAAGACACACCACGACCTGCGAGGAGAGAAGGTGGCATGGCGAGAGGACGCAGCGGTAGGGCTGGCAGTAGTGCGACCGGCAGGTCCGCAGGCTGCAGAACAGCTACACCGTCGCCGGGCACGATAGTGGGCACGACGTGCGGCAATGGGCGGCAGGTCATACTCGCCTCCGTGGCCGCCGCACCTTATGCTTAAAAGTTCGTCTGCGGCGCTGACACACCGTGGTATAAGCAGCACGTGCAACAACGAAGCAGAGTGACGGCTGGGCGTTCCAGTCGCGTGCCTTCGCGTGGGTGCCTGCGTACTAGGCAGGTCCCAAAACTCGCCTCTCACCTGACGAATCTCAAGCACGTGTGTAGTGTTGCTGGGAATAGAAGCTTGGGCTGGTGGACACGGTTGCCGACTGCCGAGTCGGCAGGCAAGGTCCCAAGGCGGTCACGCGGGGACGAAGAGACGGCATCGCTCGCCGCTACGCCGCATCAGCGGCGTAGCGGGGCATGGCTGAAGGTAGCCAGCAACGCCTTGGAGACAAAGCATCGTTTGGAACCATGCCAGTCGTGCGACACAGATCGAGAACATGGCATGAGAACTCACACCGTAATCTGCGGTTAGCGACGGGCCGTCTCTCTGTCCTCCAATCCGTCCACACAGAAGGCTGGCTGCCGCCCGGCGCTCCCACGCTGTCCGCGCCGCGCGCAAGCACGGAGGAGAGATACAGCAGCGACATAGCGGGAACTCAATCCGTGCTGTCCAGGCGAAGGCGAAGGCGAGGGCTCGTAGTCGACGGCCCATTCACGCTCGTCTGACTCGCTTGCCATTCTAGGTCATCCGTGCGTTTCCGGCTCCTCTCTCCTCATACTCGTCTGTTTCCTAACTCTCTGCCAGGGTACCCAGCCAACGGCGCCCCGTAACGGGGCCCTCGCCGCTGGCCAACACCCGACCGCCTCTACCCACACCGATCCCAGCACAACGTGCACCGGCAGCGCCGCCGCCTTCTGCGCGTCCACAGCACCGCACGAATGCCATGATGACCCCACTTCGACCTCTCGGCCATCCGACGGCGCGCAAAGTGTGGGCTGTAAGCCACTTTCGCCCCTCGGGCTCTGGTCGCCGGCACATTCTCGCCTCGTCCCCACCTTCGGCCGCAACACTCACGATCCGCACAGTCGAACGCGCCGAGCCCCGCGTCGACGTACCCCCGCGCCGCCGCCGCCGCGGCGTTCGCGTCAACAGGGCGACCGTGGCCGTCTGCGAGGTGCCAGAGGCCGTTGATGAGTCGGAGGACGGACAGGCCGGCGGGGCCGCCGATGGTCGTTGTTTCGATGGGCATGGAAGGGGGGCGGCGAGCGGGGACGAGACGAAGGGGAAGAGGGCAGGAGGGAAGCGGAGAAGATGAGCGACGGATGAGGGTGTGGTGATGAGTAATAAGTCAGGAGTCAAGTCAGAAGAAGTCAGCAAGCGACGTGGGAGGCGAGGTATGGACCTCGCTCGGAGCTAGATGCCGAGTCGGATCGAGTCGATCGTCTGGCGCGTCGCGTGTCAATACTCAGGAGCTAGAAGATGGAGTCGACGGGCGAGCTGGCAAGCTGGCAAGCTGCCAACTTTCTGGCTTCAGTGAGTTTCGCTAGACTTATACACAACTTCGGCACCTGTTCCTACATGGCCGGCATGACGGAATGACGCGTAGACCACCGCGTCGGCCACCTCCGACACCAATTCCCCAACGAACCCAACACCGAAGCCCACCTCTACGCCCGACGCCCGAGCAGGGCGGCGATGCCGCCTCTTCCGCCCCCGCGCCCTCGCATCGTCCCACCGATACGTAGAGACTTGTACATGGCTAATCTATGGCACCAGATCGTAACTGGGCATGTCCAAAAACCGGTCATCATCATGAACGTCGCCTCGCCGGCCACAGCCGGCTCCTCGTATGCAGGCCGCGCCGGATCACCGCTTCGCGAGCGCAACGTAGTCCTTGTGATACAGCTGGCTCGTACTGGTGTTAGCGGAGTGCAAAAATGGTCACGCGGGCACGGCGGTCAGCGGGGGCCGCGCCGGGGCCTCCACCGGCAGGCCAATTGCCGAGGCCGTCTGTGTCACCCCGCGCCAGGCGGGGCAATACACGCCTGCCCAGCCACAACATGTACTCACGAGATGAGAGCGGCAGTGAGGCCGACGAAGCACTGCATGGGCTCCTTCATCCACGTCAGATTGAAGATGTCGTATGCTGCGTGTGAGCGCGGTATAGAGATAGTGTGTGTGATGTCGACACTTACACACAAACACCAGATCACAGAGGTACTTCTTATGCTGGAGGGCGTCGGCCTTCTTCTCGCTCTCGCTGCGGCGTGTGCCCTGCTTGAGCCACAGCCCATAGAGCCCCGTGATTGTGGAGTAGAACCATACCCGGCTGCGAGTTAGCGGCGGTTGGGGCTCAAGCTCACTTGGCCCAGCGGTCGGCGATCATGCCCTTGCGTTTGGAGACGAGACCCAGCTTGGAAAGACAGAACACGTCGTCCGCGATAGCACCAATGAGGTCGACGAGGTGGCCGAGGAATGCTCGTGCACTTGTTGGTTCGGGGGAGAGGAGCGCGCCCATCGGTCGCAGGGGGTTGAAGAGCAGCAAACATTTGCGCGTCAAGCTCAACCCGGCGGTGGCGACCTTGCTTCGCTTCTGGCTTGATGAGAAGAACTTGGACAGTGGCCGTACGCCGGCGATGAGACCGAGAATGTACAGGTACGACCTAAGAGTGTACTGAATTGTTTTCTGTCGTCAGCAGGCGGGGGGAGGGGAGGGCGGGGTGTCGACGCACTAGGACCTTGTCGCGACCTTTACTCTTGTCGAGAACGGCCGCCCAAACTTCAAGCGACACGGGCGCGAGAAGCTTTTTGGACATGGGTGATAGTGGCCGTCCGTTTGGAAGTCTGGGCGAGTGGGGTGTAGGCTGGGGAGGATGATGGGCCTTGGGTGGTATACCGACTGGAGGGAGCCCGGACCCGTTGAGGCCCCATGGGTGCATGTCGTCCTCGGCGTCCGAGACGCGCTCGGCGGTCCATGGGTCAGGCATGGCGGATGTGGAGAGGGGTGGAGAGGGAAGGTGGTGGAGGCCCGAGGCCGAAAGTGAATGGGAATGCGAGTGTGAATGAGGGTGATGGGAGTGGGCGTGCGCGACCGAGTGCGCGTAAGAGTACGAGTGAGATTGCGAGTTGTAAGATCGGACTGTCGCGGTTGGAGAGTTGGTTGCCGAAGACGAGGACGAGGCGGAGAGCGACCAGGCCTGGAGGGCGAGTGCCGAGGGGTGTGACGAGGCGTAGGGGCCCGCGCCGGAGAAGGAGGCAAATGGGTACGAGTGCGCACGCACGGGCGAGGGGTGCACGAGGTGTGCGTGCGGGTTGCGGCGGGGGACGAGCTGGTGATTCCAAGAAGGGTCGTTCATGAATCTTGCCGTTCCGGTGTTCTGGCGATGTGTGATGTCGCGGTGGTCGAGGCGCGAGGGTGGAGGCGGAGGGTGGAAGCGGATGTTGATGGCGGCAACGGAGTAGAGTACAGTATAGTAGAGCGCGTGGAAGCGATGGAGGGAGATATGCACCGACGGCCGAGTGGGGGAGGCCGACGAGGACGGTCTTGTTGTGTCCGATGGATTTCAACTCGCTAGGTCTGGGATCCTTTGAGCCACGCGGTATCGCCAACGTGGATGTTGCACTATCCGTCTATCGTCTGTCGCGTCTGTCGACTGTCGCCTGTTTGTTGTCGACGCCGGTCTCGTAAGATCAACAAGGTATGTGTGGACAGGAGAGAAGAAGACGACGACGACGACGAGCGTCGAGGTGGAGATGGCGATGGAGATGGTGAGAAACCCGGAAAAGCGTGTTGACGGCAGCCGGTGGGTGCCCTTGCCTCAGCCCTCAGCCCTCGCCCTCCCTCAGCCTCAGCCCTCGTGCCTAATAATCCACTCAGCTCCAGCCGTCATCCATGCCGTTACTCGACGCGATCAAATCGCGTCTCCCCAGTTCCTCCTCCTCCACAAAGTCAGACACTAGCGGCGAGTACTACTCGCGCGCACTTCGCACGCACATCGAATCCCTCACCTCCCCTTCTCCGGACACGCCCATGTCGCGCCCAGGCGGCGCCCTCTCCCCGCCGCTCCGTACGGCCTCGCCGCGCCCCAAGTACGTCGCCATCCCGCGTCTCTGACACCAGGTTCAACGCCGACCAGCTCCGGCCCTATGTCCGTACTGTGCGTTGTCCAGCGCACGCGGTCGCTGATTTCAGCTGCTTGCCAAGACGCTCGCGAACGCCGTGTGGGACGGGAATGACAAGGCCCGCATGAGCCAGTACTCGAAGGATATCTGTGAGGTGCGTCGCGCCCCCGCCCCACCACCTAAAGCGCGGATAACGGCAAATCCATGCCCACCGAGACGCTGACAGGCAGAAAGTCAAGGCTCGCATGCTCGAGATCGAGCCAAAGGGCTTCAAGTACATCGTGAGTGTCGGCGCGGAGAAGCGGCGGCACGAGCAGAGAGAGGAAGGGAAGGTGTGCCGGAGATGGTTCCACACTCGCGCTTGGACCGCGCTGTCCACACGGTCTGGCGCGCTGATAGGCTTCGGTCGTGCGACGGCGCCCACATCTCGCGCACCACTAATCCATCACCATCGCTGGCCATGCTCTCAATACTCCGTCTGGATCACATCTGACATCAGGTCACGACCACATTTACCGAGAACCTCGGACAGGCCGGACGCGCCGACATGGCATGCCACTGGGAGGACACTGATGCAGCGTGCCAGGAGATCTTCTCCAACGTGAGTGATGAGTCACTCACGCTCTCGCAGCTCGAGGCATGTCATGCTTGGAGTATCGGCTTCTCATCGCCGTCGCTGTCGCTGACATCAGGACGGCATCATCTTCGTGTGCATCGCATACGCCGTACGCGTCATCTAGACGTTCTACAAGTCCCCAGCTCTCCCGATCCTCACCTTGCATTGTTTTCACTTTCAACCCATTTAGCATGTATAGATGTATCCTTGATTAAGAGAAAATAGGCTGCATTCGGTCTCTGGGATACAGGGGAGCTCGTTGCGCGGGCGGCTAGGCTAGACACAGTCTCAACATGTGAGAGACAAGGAGGGAGCGAAAGCGAAGGTGTAGTGCGGGGCTGACCGTGGCGCGACCAGCAACGCAGGCGGCGGCAGTAAGGTAGTAGTCGGTGCCACGAAGTCTACAGTCCAGGAGATGGTGGGTGGATGCTGGGTAATGGACAACTGCTGCGGACATGATGTGGGTGGATGGGGAGTGAGAGTCGGGATGTCACACCACAAGAACAATCAATGATCAAGATCGTCTTGTGCATGTGCGTTTAGCGGAGGGGGCGGCCATATGCAGGCTGCATTGGAGGCATGCCGAGGCCGCAATCCCGATGGTTCATTAGGATCGACGTGAGCCGGTTGACCTCTTCCTCGAGCCCTCGGACATTGTGTACAAGCCGCTCGTTGTCCATGGTAAGTGTCTCCACCTTGTTCTGCAGTTCGTTGAGCCACGCCTTCTTGCGCTGACGACACTTGAGTGCAGCTGTCTGTTAGCACAGTCCGCTTGCCCAGATGTGAATGCTCGCTCACCTTGACGATTGCGCTCGAGGAAGTTCTTTCGCTTCTCCTCTTCGGTTTCATTCCGCGACCTCTTCTCGCCCCCGCTCTTCTTCGAGTCCGTGTCCGAGTCATCGGCGGAAAAGTCGATCTCGGGACTCTTCTTGCTCTTCTTGGCGGCTGCGTTACCCTTGCCAGCCGGCTCCTTGCGCTTCTGGCCTGCGGGCGCCTTGACCGACCCAGCACTGGGAGGTGCACCACGCTTCGACATCGGCGGAGTGGACTTGGCTTCCTCCTCCCTCTTCGATAGCTCCTGGTGAGCTTGCGACAAGAGGAAGAGACCATTGGCAGCTTGGCTAGCGGCATTGGCATTTTGTTGGGCATAATCGGCCGGGGGCATGCCAGGCACCATTCCAGGCTGTGGAGGCATACCGGGGTAGAAGGCGGGTGCCATTCCAGGCGGGGGCGGCTGTCTGTTCAAGTCGCTGGCGATAGCGTTCAAAGTACCAGGAGTGATAGTCTCAGCAGACTGGTGGGCGGGGTTGAGATGTGACATGCCGTGAGGTCCGCCCTGGAGAGTAGGGTGTAGACCGGCAGGGGGTTGGGGTTGACGTTGGTCGGGGGGAGACTGTTGATCTCCGTTCTCGGTTGTGACTGATGCAATGTTGGCGAGGAAAGCGGCCGTGTTCGGACTGGGCATAGGAAGGTTGCCAAAGCCCGGGTTGAGCAACGCATTGTATCCGGGCGTAAAGCCCGACCCAGTGCCGGGCGTGAAGCCGGTCCTAAAGTTGCCTGGCTCGAAAGACTCTTCGCTGGTCGCCGCGTTCTCGGTCGCAGGACCCCACGCTTGGTTACCGTTGTTGTTTGAATTATTCTGGTTGGCCTGATTGCTCTGTGCCGGGCCAGCCAGCATAGCAGGGCTCAGCGGGCCAGATCGAAGCGACTGTCCTGCGAGCCACGGGAACTGGGTGGGGTCTGCAGCGGCCGGACTGGTCAGGGACGAGAGCGGCGGAAGAGCGTTGTGTTTGATGCTAGTGGCGTCGCCACCTCGAGGAGGAGTAGTACGGTCTTGAGATTGGGAGCCGCGAGAGAATGACTGCTCGAACGGGTTGGGTTCAAGGTCGAAGCGCGAGGAGGGAGATTTGGCTGTAAATCACAAGGGATGGGGATGACGTGTGGAGTGGGAGGGGCGTAATAAAGTAGGCGAAGTACGGTATAACAAGGATTGGGATTCAGTGTCAGTAGATATTCAACGGTTTACAGAGAGGGAGGCTTGAGAAGGAGAAGCGAGAGATAGAGGATAGAGAGGGAGATAAGAGAAGGAGAGAGTGAAAGAGAACAGCAACGAAGATGGAAGAGGGGGGACGGAGTGTATGGATGCCAATGGCGCGGAGGTTGGTTGGGGGAGGGGGAGAGAGATGGCGGGGGATATGGGGCCAAGAGGGAGACATGGTCTGGAGCGGGGCGGGCGTGTGATGACGCCGAGCATGTTTGGTCTGGCTGGGTGAGGGGCCGTAAGGAATTGTGTGGACTGTCTGAGATTTGGGTGGCGTTGCGTGGTCCCAAGCCTGGGTGGGAGACTATGACCTCACCACCTTGGCCCGGTGACGACACCACAATACACAGTCACAAAATACCGTCGCCATTGGCACAACAAAAGTTCGGGGCCTCCACAGGGGACTAGTTCTGTACTCACCTCCATCAGTTTCCTTCTCAGAGGATGTCGCCCGCTTCTTATCTCCATCTTCCTTGGTAACCTCAACAGAGGGGCCCGCACCATTGGCGTCGACGACTGCTGGCTTCTCATCGGGGGCTGCAGTAGCATCCTCCTTCGTCTCCGTGGAAGCAGCTTTTACTGTTCACTGTCAGCCTTCTCAGAGGCCTGGATAGCTCACCAGAGGCCGGAGGAGCAGTTGGCACAGACGCCGGGGCTTGAGCAACGGCTGCCATTTTGTCAGGCAGAGACTTGTGACTGTGGCTGCGTTCGAGAGGTTGCAGAACCGCTTGGTGGCGAAGTGATGTTTCGGGTGGTCGAGTGTTGAATGCACAGTGATTCAGCTAACACAAGAGCCTGGCTTGTCCGATTTCTGGGCAGAGTGCAGGAGAGCTGCTATGCACAGGACTCTTTCGGCTTTGCAGAGTCTGGAAGGGTCCAGAGTCGGTGTAGGGGGAAGAACGGAGTGTGAAGTTGATGGACAATTGGGGTGGGCAGGTGCGGTGATTGAGGGGGACAAGACGGATATGAGATGAATAAGCGGGTTGGCATGGTGGATTTGCACAAGCAAGATACGCGGAGAGCGGAGGTGTCAGCATCTGGTCCACATGCATGAAGATGGCAAGGAGGTTGAAGGAGATGGCGACGGCAGAGGTTGGGCGAGGAACGAAATGGATGGATGGCTATGACGACGTTGGACGCGTGACGGTTGTTGACAGTAGGTCACTGGGCGAAAAATATGGGAGGGGCAAGGCCGGGATGGGGATTAGGAAATGAACTCACTTTGTAATGGACCGATTAGGATCCTTGAGGGCAAAGCTAATGACAGAGTTCGGAGGAAAGAGCGCAGCTGTAGCGTATGCACAGAACGGGCTTGGGGAGTGACGAGGGAAGGAGGGATTTGCTCGCTACGCGAGACAGATGATGGCGAGCGGCTGCGAGTACGCGAGAACGCGTCGAGAATGAAGCGCGCGGCGCGTCGGGACGTTTGTGACGTGAATCAATCGAGGCGCGAGACGAGGCGAGGCTGATAGAGATGGTGGAGGCTGATGGGCGCGTGGGTGGGAGGAGATGGAGGAGGATGATGACGATGAAAGCGAGATGGAGGGTGTGGCAGAGTCAACAGGTCGATGACGGAGTTGATGGGCGAAAAGGAACACGAATGACGTCGGGTGAAGGGGAGGGACCTGCACTGCACCCACCCGGGAGCCATCCTACGTCACCCGCTCTGTCTCCCTGCCCCCCTCCTTGTGCTTGCTTTTCCAGCGCTAGCCAACAACACTCACACCAAAACTCACACTCACCATGAAGAGAATTTGATTTGCCAATCACGTTGCAAATAGTCGGTAATACTAAATCCCCGAAAGCCACGCGAGAGTGGCACCGCCAGCCTCTGCTGGACCTCCACTTTCAATGTCCACTAATCCACTGGTCCTCCACTGACGACCGCGTCAGTCTTCCCTCGCCCGTGTCCGCATCGTCGCAGCAGCCAGGTCTCACCATGCTCGTCACACACTTCCCCCTCTTACGCGTCCCCCATCACTCCCGCCACCTCCGCCACCTCCGCCACATCCGCCACATCTTCTCCTCAACACCATCTCTGGGTCCTGCACCTCCCAAGCTCCTCGCTCTCAAGGAGCTGGTAGAGGATGAGCACCATGCGCTCGCGCGCGACTGGCTTGACGGCTTTGTGCCCGAAGACGTACCCAAGACTTCGTACGAAGTATCGTATGCGCGCTCCTCCGGACCAGGCGGACAGCACGTAAACAAAACCAATTCGAAAGCCGTGGTCCGCTTTGATGTCTTTCGTGCGCGGGGCGCGTGGCTGCCCCCCTTCCTCGTGCCCGCGCTGCAGCAGTCTGTGAGTTGAGAGGAAAGAGTGTAGATGTGGGAGAGTGTGTGAACACCAGATCGCGTCAAGGCGGGTGTATTGGCACGAAAGGTGTGGCACAGCCCGCGCACGCCGCCCAACGTCAGAAGGCACAGAAGGCGCACAGCTGACGCACAGCCATACTTCCACGCGCCCTCGTTGCTCCTGTCGTCGCAGAACTCGCGAAGCGCCCCTCAGAACCTTGCGACGTGTCTCGAGAATCTGCACGCCACGATCGCCCAGGCGGGCCGCGGCCTCATCCGCGGTGAGACGAGTGAGGCGCAGCGCGAGCGCGTAAAGGAGCTCCAGAAGGCTGACGCGCGGAAGCGGCGCGTCCTGAAAGAGAAGCAAAAGTCGAAGAAGGCGTCCCGCACCGACAAGGGAGGGTGGTAGTTGCTGTGTTGCAGACCCCAGGTGCGCCATTCAACGTATCATCGTGGACGCCCTCCGTCGAGCATGGCCCGCAAATGCGGGATGATTCTCAATCTCGCCTTTCCGCCCGACACTGACATGGCCGAGTCTCCATCCTGGGACGGACGTTCAGAGCCCAGAACGAGAACATTGATGCCTTGCCAACTGCATGCCTCCGGCCTAGCCGCGCTAGCCGACCTCGGCGACCAGTTGCTCCTCGGTTCGATAAATCTCATTATCTGCTTCCGTCAATCTGTGCAAGCACGGTTCAGATGTAACCGGATCAATCACTCGGAATGCTCAGCATCACGTGAGCCTGTCGGCGCCGCCGCCGAAGCTCGCATCGCTTTGTTCAACAGACCCGCTTCACATCATACAGGTCTCCGTAGTAATGCCAATGAACCTCGCCTCGCCGAGGCACCTCGTGGGACCCGCTATCGAGGTACAGAAGTGATCGCCATTGTCATTGACCTGGCCGCGGATCGCTTCCGGGCGCTGCACAGTGACGGACTTGTCGGGCGGCCAATACTTGCGACGCCCGAGTCTCTTGCAAAGTCGGGAGGAGCCCCTCGGCAGCAAGATGGGCACTTGCACTGTGACCGGTGTGATTGGTCTTTGTGGTTTACTCCGAGGCACGTCCCCAGGGTGCCCCACCGCCGAGCCGCACTAGGCCCCGTGCTTTCCTCCTTTCCTCCTCCATCATTGCGACCAGCACGGGCAAACCACTCGCATTACTCCGTTGCACGCATCGCTCCTCCTCTCCCCTCCTCCCACGCATCGGGTGCATCTCATCACGGCGGCGCTCCCGCTCCATCCATATATCATGGCCTCGTTCACAGCTCCCCCTCCACTCCCTCTCGACATCCGCGACCGCATCCTCGCCCATCTCCTCCCACCGTCTCCTCCGCTCCCGCACGACCTCCTCTCGCGCACCTTTCTCGAGCGCCTGACCTTTCTCCCCCCCGACCCCGCCGACCTCGACGCGCACCTCACGCCGCTTCGCTCCTCTTCCTCCAGCCCCCACCCCCTCACAGACGCGCTGCAGCAGCTCGCGGGCTCCCTGACGATCGGAGATACGCAGTACGCGCACGACGGCGAGATGGCTATCGCGAGCACTCTCTTGGCGCCGGAACACGGCGACGGCGCGGTCGAAGTCTCCTTCCAGCACGAGGGCGGAGACAAGGGCCGCGGCTGGGTATATTCCGGCGCGAAGCTCGGCGCGAGCGCCTTCGACTGGCGCAACGACCCCGCCGACGTCTCGTACGCGGGTTACCAAGATGCGCCGGACGACTACTGGGCCGGCTTCACGCCCCCTTCCGAACATGCGGAGCTGCACGAGCACGACGAAGACGACTACTGGGCGCAGTACGGCGCTGGCGTGCCCGACTCCGAGCCCGAACCCGCGGCGCGCGACGAGCCCGTGACCCCGCCCACGGCGAACATCACCGCGCCCGATCCGGCCGCGACCCTCTCGCTGCTCCTGCAAGGCCTGGATGCGCCGAGCGAGCGCAGCGCGTCCCCGCAGTCGGCGTCGAGGAGGTCGGACGGGAGCGTGCTCGAGCAGAAGATCCGGTCCAAGACGCGCGCGCAGCTCATGCGCGCATGGACCGAGTATTCGGCGGGCGACGCCGAGGCCGTGTACGACTGGCTGCGGCTCGGGCGCGAGATCGCCGACCGGCCGTCGTGGACCGCCGGCACCGGCACGGGCTATGCCGACGCACGCACCGCCGTGCTCATGGCGCGCCTCGAGGCTGCCAAGGACCTGCATGAGATGCTGGGCGAGGAGGGGGAAGCGTTTTGGCGCCTCGTGGAGGAGGCGATCCGCATCCACACGAATCCGGTCGGCGACGGGCAGCAGGAGTACGAGCAGTCGTGAGATGCGCCTGGAAGGTTGGTTGTATCGTGTACTATATGCATGTAAGGCCGATGCGAACGGGACGGGAGCCTAGGGAAGCGTTGCAATATAGCAAGATGATTAGATAGTGGCGAGGTGACAGCGGGCGGAAGCGATGGCGCACGGTCAAGGTCCATTGTCTGTGCTCGCAGACAAACACGGCTCGCTCAGTGCCGGACCTTGGGCGCGGGGTTGTTATGATGATATGAGGCCACTAGGCCCCGATAGTGTTGGCGGACGCGATTGACGGCTCCCTTCGGCCACTACCTCGCAAGGCAGCCCGATAGACTGTCAACATACCGTCAGACGAGTGGGCAAGCTCGAGCCCAACGTCACGATCTCGATGGCGAGCGGCCCCATCGTTGGAAAACCGCGCGCGGCGAAGCCGGGTAACGGCGCACAACATTCCGCTCCGCAGCCTCGGCTATGACTTTCTCGACGCGTCAAGCGCTTGGTTCCTCCCCCAACTTTAGCTGCGCCCGGTTTCCGAACGCTTCTCTGTTTCTCAAGACTGCATTGATCTTTTCCCATCCCGGATACGCACATGCGCAAACAGCCGGTCGATACCGCACTGTCCCGCCCCACACCCACACCCACACCCACACCCACACCCACACCCACACCCACAACCTAATCGAATCGTTGCATGTTACAGCACGCAGCCTAGGCCTTGGCAATGGGGATGGCCTTGCGGGCCTGGATCTGGACAATGAGGTTCTTGACGACCTCGTACAGGCGGCGCTGGGCGACGAACATGAAGGCGGCGGTGAGGGCGCTCTGGAGGAGCTTGGGCCCGAGGCCGGCGTAGATGCCGCGCAGGCCCTCGGTCTTGAGGATCTCGAGGACGGCAGTCACGGAGCTCTTGTACTTGTGGCTGGCGACCTGGAGGCGGCTCTTGACCACGAGGTAGGGGTAGGTGACGCCGGTGGCGATGAGCTTGGAGAGGGCGCCGAGGACGAAGAGGTCGCGGTCGGACAGGGCCGAGCGGGTGGCCACGGCGATTGCGCCCGCCTTCTTGGCGCGGTAGTTGAGCAGCAGGCTCACCATGCGCTCAAACGTCGTGTACTGGCGTCAGGGCGAGCGCGGGCAATACCCACCTGGATCACGGGGTTGATGACGAGGATGAGGGCGGGCCCGAGACCGCGCCACAGGCCCTTGATGCCGCTCTGCTTGATGATGTCGTTCGCGGCCGAGCCCATCGTCGGCTTCTCGACCTTGCCCTCGGCGTTGGTCGTCACCTTGGTCGACTGGTACGCCTGCACGGTCCACACGGGGTTGGTGAGCGTGGTGGTGATGGAGCCGGCGATCATGCCGGCAATGATGCCCTCGGACGTCGACAGGCCCTCGCCGGTCTGCACGGTGCGGCGCTTGATGAGCTGCGAGCGCGTCTCCTCGTAGAAGAGCTGATGTGAGTGCTAGCCTTGGCGCACACGCACGTAGTAGATGCCGTTAGTGAGGGCGATGCCGAAGAGGGAGCTCTCGAGGCCAGAGTAGAGGCCCGAGAGGCCCTCCTTCTTGACGGTCTGGACGATGGCGTCCTTGAGGCTCACGTCCTCGTGCTTGGTGGCAACGGCAGCGCGGGTCGAGAGGTTGACGAGCGGGTAGGTGAGCGTCATGGAGATGGCGCCGCCGACGGCGCCAGCAACAGCGTGGATGGCCGAGTCGCCCATGGTTGTGAGTTAGCGAGTGTGGTGGGGGAGGGAGGCGGAGGGAGCTAGAGAGCAAGAAGGAAAAGAGAGTGCAAGTTGGAGTTGGAGATGGAGACGGAGGTGGGAATGTTGGAGCGACGAGTTGGAGCGCGGCGGGCGGGGAGAGCGTACGGTGACGGTTCGCGGATGGCCGAGAGCGGCTCACCCCGCGCCAGGCCCTCCCTCCACCGTACGAGCCCCGGCCTCTCACAACAAGTTAGCCGGATATGGGCTTCGGCCTTTTGCGGAATTCACCTCGTACTGCTTGTCGATTCATCTCTCCCCCTCCGTCTCCAGGCTATCCCGCCTCCAGCTTTTCTCTCGCATTCGGTACACATGCACGCGCGCCTGTACTCATCCTCTCCAGACCCTTATCTGGAAATCGCGGGGGGATACCCAGAGAACGCAGTCGCCAGCTGCCTCTCAGCTGCCAGTGGCTGCAGGCCGGAGGCGTCAGCCGCCCTGCGTCAGCCAGCCAGCCCCAAAAGGCACAGAAGGTCCTTCATCGATCACGCTCGGCCGCTGTCTTTCACGTCACCGGGCCTCGAGCCGCTTCACGCTTCACCTAACCTCAGGCGACAGACAGGCAAGGGACGAGACGAGGACGCAAACACGCCCGCCCGCCGTGACTGGTGTAGGGCCTGCGATCCGGACGCAGACGCGATCCGCGTTTGTCACTGAGGCGCACGCAGGGTGAGGCGCAAATCGCCGCCACAAACACAGAAACAAAAGACATGGCCATTCATGCTACACCTGTACACTCTACACTACAGCGCTCGTAGGCGATCTATCTTGATTTTGTCTTGAGTTGTGTATGAGACTACGCTTCCGCTTCCGACACACACGTGCGATACTAACGATTAGAAGCCCAGAATCGCACTCCCGCCCTGCACGGTCTCGAGGACGCTGCGGGTAATAACCTCCTCTTCACGCAGCAGACCGCGGACGATGCTGACGGCCCACACCTTCTCGGGCGCCTTGCCCGCGGACGGCGCGACCTCGTCGAGCTCGTCGCGGCAGTCCGCCGCGTCGGCGAGCACGCTCTCGCATATCCGCAGGAGCATGCGGCGCGCCGCCATTTTTGTTGGCCGCGAGAAATTGCGCGCGTGCATATTATGCGGGTTGAACACGGCGTCCTCGGGCGACGCGAGGACGCACAGCGTCGTCATGAGCCCGACGGACGGACACGGCTCGCCGCCGTTCGCCGCCAGCCGGTTGTGGTCCCACATCCCGGCCTCTTCGAGGGCGGCGCGCTTCGCGTCGCTCCCGCCCTCCTTCCACAGCGCCTCGACCCAGGGGCCCACGTCGATGTCGTCGTTCGGCCACGTGAGGGGACACACGCCAAGGTCAATTTCCGTAAAGCCGTACTCGGCGAAGAGGGTTGCGTTGGAATGTGGGCCGTAGAGGAAGAGCACTTGCTCGCCGTCCTCGAGACCGCGGTGCGGCGCGAAGAGCACTACGTCGACTTTGCCCGGCACAAGGTGTTGTGTGCCGGGGCGCGCGGCGCCGCGCGCCCCCCGCTTCGTCACGCTCGTGCTCGGCATCGGCTCGGGCTTAGGGCACTCCGTGCCCGGCAACGAGGAGTGGTTGATCATATCGAGCAGCGGGACGAACGAGTGGTTGTTCACCGTCCACTTGGATGTGGAGGGCTCGGCGAGACCCAGCGGCGTCGACACGGTACGGGTGTTGACGTTGAGCCATGCCCACAGAAGTGTCTCGTCCGAGATAAGCCGGCTGAGGTCTTGGGCTTTGAACGGGTGCTCGGTCTCGAGCACATGGCGCAGCAGCTTTTTGTCCGCCTCGTAGCGCCGGCGCACCGCGTCCACCTTGATCCGCACGCTTTCCGAAAGGCACTGCTCGAGCGCAGGCCAGAACGCGTCAGGCTCGGTGGCGTCAGAGTCCGGCACGACCCATGTAAGCGGGTGCAGTGGGCGGAACTCGGGGAGTGTATCCACGAACACTTGCCACTCTGACTTGTGGCGCTTCTGAGGGTCGCGTGTTAGCGCGAGGTGGAGAGTCAGGAGCTGGGTGGTCGTGAGGCGCGGCGTGCCGTTGGGGGAATGGCGAGGCGAGGCGGTTGCGGGCGCCGGGAAGAGGTGCGCGGGGATGCTGTTCAATGCCGACTTGGCGAGCGTGAGGGGATTGAGCAGCGACGCCGCGGGGATGACGAGGATAGGCTCGCCGGGCTGGAGTCAGCCACGCTCACGCTCACGGATCATGGAGGAAGGACAATGACATACGCTGATGGCTTGGCTATACGCGAAGAGACCACGGCCGGCGTCTGCTGTCAGTCTGGCACGGCGGGCGGCGCACCATCGGCAGCCTTGAGCGCGAGCTTGTTGTGGAAGCCTTTGAACGTCCCAAGCCACGCCAGGAGCGTCTCGATATTGTCGTGCTGCACCTCCTTGGCCTTGTGTGCGTCTACCATTGTGTTCTCTGAAGCGCCCGGGGGGATAGAGCTGGCTCGTCCTGCCGGCGCAGTACTAGTACTGGCATCGAGCATCGCTGGACCGCTGAACCGCTGGACCGCAGGTGCCGCTGGAAGCAGGAAGCGAGGGGACGCGAGTCTGAGTCGATTGTGTCAGCTGACGGGAGCGCGGCAGGAATGTTGCAGAGGATTCTAGCATCAGCTCCAAAAGCACGCCACAAGACGGCGGGGCTCCGTGACTTTCAGGGCGCATTGCCTCCAAGCACGCACACAGATTAACACTTCGTCAATCGTGGATCGACGCGATGCGCGCTGTCGAGTTGTCGTGGCGCTTGATGAGGTGCGACGTGGCTAATGCTAGATGTGGTGAGACATTGTGATGCTCTAAGTACGCGGGGAGTGACGCACAACCCGACCTCGCACACCACTCCTCCCCTCTTGCAGCTTGAGGTTGCAGGGTGCCACCTTCTGTTGGCACTCTGACCGTGATGCCGTATGCGTGTAGGCATCACAATGTGAAGAGACGTGGATGTGGGGCATCGCCAGGATCAATTCTGCGGTGATATGGACGTCGTGGCATCGCCACATGCTTTACCACGGCTGATGATTGGTGTCGGTCCTCTTGTCACCTCGCCAGTCATCATCTTGACAATTTGCCGTCACCGCTATGATCCGTGTAGCGCTATTACGTTCATGCAAGCTCCATCCTGTCGCGTTGAGCTGCGTACAGTTCTCCAATCACTTGCCGAGCCAGCACAGAGCTCCCGCTTGACTATGACCGCCAACCAGATCTGTAGCCACAAGGCCCCGCTTTCTAGACGGAAACGAGAAAGGCCGAAAAGGGCCGCAGACCTGATCTACTTTCAATAGTGCTCGCGCATCGTTGTCGAGCGGCGTCTAATATCTCGTTCCACGGCTAGATGCGATGCGCGGTGATCGCGGCGATCACAGTGACCTGGTTGGGCATGAAGGTGCGGAACGCAACCGGCGTATCCGCGCCCTCTTGGAGGCGGGTGGCACATCTCCGGACCGCCGGTGGGCGCAGGCGCACGCTCGGGTCTTGGTCTCGTTCGGTTCGCCAGGTCACCGGTCGCGAGATCTACATCGGCCGCGGAGGAATCTCAGAGGATTGATCAAGGCGCGTAGTGCAGTGAGAACGAGCGAAGATGCAGTCGACGAGTAGAGAATGTCATCGGCCGCCTGAGCATGGCGGGCGGCGTCCCAATTTTGGTGTTACGTAAAATACGCGGTCAACTGTGGGCGCGGCGTGCAGGAAGGGCGCTGAGAGGTCGCGGTGGTTCCGGATACCCGGATTAGCCGGCCATGACGGACACGCACCCACGCACAACGCATCCCGCACCCCTCGTCCCATCTCCCTCTCTCTCTTAACCTCGTCTTCTCGTTCTTTCCGCCTTTGTCTCTTCTCCATCAGATCCTCTTGCCTCGGATCAAAACTACCACTTTGTGAGTGTCGTCGTCGTGTTGGGGGTGCGCGGCCTGGGCCCAGGTCTCCTACTCACAACGCTCCTCCACACACACCTATGGCCACCTCTCCTCACCGACTGATAACAGACCCTCTTTCCAACTCAGGCAGCATGGCGTCTCTCGACTTCAAGGACCTCGTTGTCCTCATCACCGGCGCTGGTGGAGGTATCGGAGCCGGCTACTCCCACTTCTACGGTGCCCGCGGCGCAAAGGTCGTCGTTAACGATGTCTCGGCCCAGTCGGCCCAGAAGGTCGTCGATGAGATCAAGGCCGGTGAGTGTAGCTCGTGAAATGTCGCTTGAGAAATCCGCTAATAATCGTCAGCCGGTGGCCAGGCTGCTATCGCTGTCGGCTCCGTCACTGAGGGCCAGAAGATCGTCGACCAGGCCGTCCAGGCCTTCGGCACCGTCCACGTCCTCATCAACAACGCCGGTATCCTCCGTGACAAGTCGTTCAAGAAGATGGACGACGCTCAGTGGGACGCCGTGATCGCCGTGCACCTCAAGGGGGCGTACTCGATGACTAAGGCCGTCTGGCCCCTCTTCCGCCAGCAAAAGTTCGGTCGTGTCATCAACACGTCCTCGCCCGCTGGTATCTACGGCAACATGGGTCAGGCCAACTACTCGGCTGCCAAGATGGCCCTCGTCGCGTTCTCCAAGTCGCTCTCGATTGAGGGCGTCAAGTACGACATTCGCGCGAACACTATCGTCCCCCTCGCCGCGTCCGCCATGACTCAGACTGTCATGCCTCCTGAGGTGCTCAAGGGCCTCAACCCCGACTTCATTGCCCCCATCATCGGTGCCCTTACCGCCCGCAACGGTCCCGACGTTCGTGGTCGTATCTTTGAGGTCGGCGGCGGCTTCTACTCCGAGCTTCGCTGGGAGCGCTCCAAGGGCCACCTCTTCAAGACCGACGACACCTTCACTCCCACTGCCATCCGTCACGAGTGGAAGAAGATCACTGACTTCTCCAAGGACGTCGAGTACCCGGGAGACCTCAAGGCTGCCGGCCGCAACCTCATGGCCGTCATCGAGAAGCAGCCCGGCCTCAAGCCCAACGAGCAGGGCCCCCCTCCCCCCGTCGACTTCAAGGGCCAGACGGTCATCATTACCGGTGCTGGTGCTGGTCTCGGCCGCGCCTACGCCCACCTCTACTCCAAGCTCGGCGCCAACGTTGTCGTCAACGATGTCAGCGCTCAGAACGCCGAGGCCGTCGTTAAGGAGTGCGAGCAGCTCGGCGCCAAGGCTGCCGCGGCTGTCTGCTCCGCTGAGGAGGGTGAGAAGATCGTCAAGGTCGCCCTTGACAAGTTCGGCGGCGTGCAGGTTCTCGTGTGCAACGCCGGTGTCCTGCGCGACAAGGCATTCGTCAACATGACTGAGGAGCAGTGGGACACCGTCATGGCTGTTCACCTCCGCGGCACCTTCCGCTGCTGCAAGGCCGTCTGGCCCATCTTCCAGGAGCAGAAGTACGGCCGCATCCTCGTCACGTCGTCGCCTAACGGCATCATCGGCGCGCACGGCCAGGGCAACTACGCCTCGGCGAAGGCTGGTCTCATTGGCTTCGGCCGCTCGCTCGCCATCGAGGGCAAGAAGAACAACATCCTCACCAACATCCTCGCGCCCTCGGCTGGTACGGCTATGACTGCCACCGTCTGGACCGAGGAGATGGTCAAGACCTTCTCGCCAGACTTTGTCGCCCCCGTCGTCGCTTTCCTCACTTCCAAGGACCAGAAGGGCACCGGCCAGGTCATCGAGACCTACGGTGGCCAGGTCGCCGCCCTCCGCTGGCAGCGCACCCACGGCGCGGTCTTCCCCAACAACCGCGTCCCCACTCCCGAGCAGGTTGTCGCCAAGTGGGACGAGATCACCACCTTTGACGACAAGGCTACTCACCCCCGCAACACTCAGGAGTCGGGCATGCAGATCTTCGAGAACTTCTCCAACCTCGCCCCCGAGGAGGAGCAGAAGGACTACGTCGACCCCGAGGACCCGGAGGCCATTGTCAAGGCCAAGCGCGCTGAGCCCAAGGGCATCGAGTACGAGTACACCGAGCGCGACGTTATGCTCTACAACCTCGGCATTGGCGCACACGCCACCGAGCTCCAGTGGACGTACGAGAACGACCAGGACTTCCAGCCCCTCCCCACCTTCGGTGTCATTCCCCAGTTCACCGCCGGCCTTGGCGACTACGATTTCCTGCCCAACTACAACCCCGGCAAGCTCCTCCACGGCGAGCAGTACCTGTCGATCAAGGGCAAGGTCCCTACCTCGGGCAAGCTCGTCAACAAGGCGCGCCTCTTCGAGGTCCTCGACAAGGGCAAGGCGGCGGCGGTGACCACCGTCATCGAGTCGCGCGACGCGCAGACTAACGAGCTCATTTACGAGAACCACTCGACCGTCTTCATCCGTGACTCTGGTGGCTTCGGCGGCAAGCGTGCGGCCAAGGACCGCGGCGCCGCCACCGCCCCCAACGCGCCGCCCAAGCGCAAGCCGGATGCCGTTGTGGAGGAGAAGACGTCGCCCGACCAGGCCGCCCTCTACCGTCTCTCGGGCGACTACAACCCGCTGCACATCGACCCCCAGTTCTCCATCATTGGCGGGTTCAAGAAGCCGATCCTCCACGGCCTCTGCTCGATGGGCTTCGCCGGCCGCCACGTCCTCAAGACCTTCGGCCCGTACAAGGACATCAAGGTCCGCTTCGCCGGCACCGTCATTCCCGGGGAGACTCTTGTCACCGAGATGTGGAAGGAGGGCGACAAGGTCATCTTCCAGACCAAGGTCAAGGAGCGCGATGCGCCCGCCCTCTCGGCTGCCGCCGTCACCCTCATTAACTCCGGCGCCCCCAAGTCGAAGATGTAAATAAAAGGCATTTAGTAGCTATAAGAGCGTGCATAGCAGTGTATGAATCAATGACTGAGCAGCGTGAACTCGGTGAGCAGGTGGCATAGGGTGGGCGGACATGCTCGGCTTGGGTCGCGTCGCGTTGTGCCAGGAGCGCGGGAGTGCCTTTGCCGGCCTTGATGACGTATTGCTCGGCCAGACCGATCGGCCATGACCCTCCTCACTTCCGCTCCCCTCGCACCACTTCCCACTTCACCATCTCTCTCCCCTCTATCCGCTCCGAGCAGCAGTCATCGAGAGCCCCATGCTCGCCGTCAAGCACCCACTGCGGGGTGTCGGCGTGCGGCCCTTCCTACAACCGCGGCTTGCGCCGTCACTCATCTCGCGAGCGCGCGGGCCCAGCGCGACGACAGCTCTCGGCCTCCGCTTCGCAGCCACAGTCCCCCCGCCACCTCCTACGGGCCCCCCTCCTCCATCCAACCCCCCTCCCCCTGCCTCTAATCCTCCCCCCGCAGCCGATCCACCGAAGGACGAGGTGCCAGAGCACACCGAGCACCCAGCAGACCACGAGCACACGGATGCCCATGTGCCCGAGGGCTACGACGAGGGCTCCGCTGGACAAGTGCAGCGCGAACACTGCTCCGTCTTTATCTCGCAGGTGCTTCCGATCCGGCTGGGGTCGTGGGATCCCCGGCCGTGGGTTGCGTCATGGTACGAGGGAGCGCTCCTCGCGGAGCTCGTGAACATCACGAACGACCTGAAGGGCCGGCACGCGTTCAAGGTCGAGAGCTGGGAGGTAGCACGCAAGGACGGTGGCGTGTTCTGCCACTTCTCGTACGTGCCGCCCGCGCTGGACCAGCTGCCGCGCAAGGCGTTTGACCACGACTTCCACACACCTGAGGAGGCTATTCCGGACCCTGTGTCACCCTCGGCTCTCTTCCTCCCGCTTTTCATCGAGGCGGCTCACAAGCACGGTGGATGGCCGACGTGGATTGGACCGTGGTGGTCCTCGCTCTTGGACGGGACGGGGATCAACCGCCGCGCGTCGGCGTGCTCGAACGAGGCCGGCCACTACCTCTTCTCTGGCGACCTTGCGCCGCCGAAGGGTGCGGACGGACACGTGCCCGAGCTACGCGGGTGGCAGCGCACAGCTGGTGCCGGGCGCGTGTGGATGGTCCGCGGGCGACAGTGGACGGAGGACATGAACCGCTTCCCGAGCGCACGTCTGCGCGTCGAGTTCGACGGGCCAGACGTCTCCCAAGAGGTGCTGTACACCCTCTTCCGGCCATACGGGCGCATCCACGACATTGCGCCCCCGACCCCCGTGCCGGCGGGCCAGCTCCGCTCGGCGCTCGTCACGTTCCGCAGAATCTCGACTGCCGTCAACGCCAACAACGCGCTGCATGGATTCAACACACACATCAAGTCGGCAGACTACGAGGGCCGGCGGTCAGACGCGCCGCTCACGCGTCTGAGAATCTACTTTGAGCGGCCACTCAAGGCGCACTACTTCCGCGACTGGGTGTCGAACCACCCGCGCATCGCGCTGCCCGTCCTCGCATTCCTCATCGGCATGTTCTCGTACACATTTTTCGACCCGATCCGCGAGTTCTTCGTCAAGGCGCGCATCGAAGGAATGTGGAACCTCGAACAGTACCCCACCGTGCAGTTCATCAAGGACAACATTGTGATGCCAGTCAAAAACACGCTCTGGCCCGCCAAGGCGCGGAGATGGAAGCGTAACGTCGACGATCTCGGCCGCGCGTCCTTCAGAGACCGCGTCGAGGCCGAGCGCAACGTCGAGCGCTGGCTCACTGAGTTCCCGTCGACGTTCATCGTCGTCACTGGACCACCGGGCAGCGGGAAGCATGACCTTGTGGACCGCGTGCTGAAGGACGAGAAGAAGCCCAACCTCGTCATTGACTGCGCCGAGATCGGCAAGGCCAAGTCGGACACGGCATTGGTGGACGGCCTCGCGAGCCAGACGGGCTACTGGCCAGTCTTCTCGTTCCTGCAGAGCATCAACGGGTTGATTGACCTTGCTTCCATGGGTCTGATCGGCCAGAAGTCCGGCTTCTCAACGCCTGCCGACCAGCAAATGCGCAACATTCTCGACATTGTTGCCAGCGCGCTCAAGGAGGTGTCGAGCCACGCGAGAGAGAAGCGGGCCTCAGAGCAGCAGCATCAGCGTGATGAGATTAACCTCGCGGCCGACCGTGAGCGGCAGCAGCGTCTCATTGAGCAGGGCATCTGGCACGATGGGCGTCTCGACTGCGTCGCGGGTAATGGCATTATGAGCGAACTGGGCTTCGGCATCGAGCAGCCAAGCGAGCTTGATGTCGTGGGTGCCGCGCCGCTTATGGGATCGACGGCGCCGATCGCTGGCGAGGCTGTGCCGCCTACGGGCGTGAGCATCGCCTTCGACAAGGAGGTGACGGCCGCGACGCAAGTGGCTAAGGCGGAAGAGGAGGTCGACAGCGACGCGGAGCTGATCAAGACGCTGCCTGTTGTCGTGCTGCGCAACTTTGCGTTCAAGCCCGCGCGGGGCGAGCTGTGGAACGTCATGGCCGAGTGGGGCGCCTCGCTCATCGAGAACAAGGTCGCGCACGTCATCGTCGTCGGCGAGGGCAGCGTAGCGAGCAAGACGCTGACAGCTGCGCTGCCTTCCAAGCCCCTGAACCAAGTCAACCTCTCGGACGCGGACGACTACAACGCGCTCGAGTTTGTGCGCGAGAAGCTCAGCACCGACGGGCACCAGGTCGAGCTGACGGCGGAGGAGACGGCCGACGTCGCCAAGCTTGGCGGCCGCATGGTCGACCTCGAACTGTTGGTGTACAAGGTGCGCAGCGGGCAGAGCTTGAGCACGGCGGTGGAGGACATCGTGCTGCGCAACGCGGTGGAGATCCGCAAGACGGCTTTCGGCGACGACAGCGACGAAGCCAAGGCGCTGCCGTGGACGCGCGCGCAGGCGTGGAAGATCGTCAGCGCGCTCGCGAAGCAGCCCGAGCTGAGCTACGCCCAGCTCCTGTCCGAGTTCCCGTTCAAGGGCGCCGACACATGCCTCAAGGCCATGGAGGAGCACGGGCTCATTTTCATCACGGCGGGCACGGGCGGGCGCACATGCCCTGCCATGGTGCGGCCAGGCAAACCCGTGTTCCGCGAGAGCTTCCGCTCGCTCGTCGACGAGCCCATCTTCCATGCCATGTGCCAGATCGAGTACAATGCGGCCGTTACTAAGAAGGCCGAGGCGGACATCGCGGACTACGAGGCCGAGCTCGCCAAGCTCAAGAGCATCACGAGCGACGGCGACCACCTCGGCGTCGCGGCTGCCGGCTGGTTCGGCGCCGGCAGCCCGATCCACCAGCGCGCACAGTATCTCGCCGAGTCGCTCGGCAAGAGCATGGACAAGATTCGCAAGGCGGAGGCGGACAGCGCTGAGCAGATCAAGGCGTTCACGCTTGACGGCAAGAAGCGCAAGTGAGCGGAGGATGAAGCGTACAGTGTAGCTAGTCGTAATCATGCACCATTTCCTAAGTGTCACATGCACAAATGCAGTCTCGTCTCGATCTCTTGCTACAGTAACCGCACTACACCCCCAGCAGCGTGCCCACTGCCCATCCATACACGGGCAGAACAAGGTTGTCGTTTTGCGCGCTGAAGGCTTCAAGCAGCGTCGACAATGCGGTCGTCAGAACGAACGGCACGAGGGCAAATCGTTCCACAGCGCCCACAGCCCACATAGCTATCGCTACAGCGACGACAGACACGAGGAAGCCGGCGCTCCCCTCGGCCGTCTTGCCGCTTACAGGCGACCAGCGCATGTATCCGACTTTGCGGCCTATGATGGACGCCATCGCGTCGCCGATACCGAGCGAAAGCACGCCGAAATGCGCGAGGACCTGCGACGGTCCCTCAAGCCACAGCGGTGTAGCACACCCAGCCAGCAGGTAGAAGTGGCTTAGAATGGCCGTGCCCGAGTCCTTGTGATCGATGAACTCGTTGAGGAAGAGATGCACGCTCGCACCCAGTGGCCACAGCGCGAAGTAGCGCACGTATTCGGCGAATGTGAACGCGGCAAAGGCGACCGAGAAGCTCAGGTGTGTGAAGGCCGGGTCTACGGTCATTCCGGGCACAAACATGGCAACGGCGAGGGCGTGGAAGCTCTTGCGGCGCGCATTGACACTCAGCGTCGGCATGCGCTGGTCTGCCCGATCCATCATCTGCGTCGCGACGCTCGGCTCCAGATGCGAGCGGACAGTGCGCGCACTCGCGCCGTCGGACGCGAGAGCGGTGGTGCTGCCGCTGCCGGCAGACGACGTGCTGTCTCGCGACACGGTGTATGTCCGGTGGCGGCGTCCGCGGGTAAGTTGCCGCTGCCAGGCGGCGACGGCGAAGAGCGCCAGGCCGCCCCAGTACGCCAGTAACACGGGACGCGTCCACATATGTGGGCCAGTGATTATGAAGCGCAGTACCCAAAGCCATGGGTTACGCCTTCCGAGCATCCAGCGAGCCCACATGCCCACAACTCCGACAACCACGAGCGCCGCGCCTGCATAAAAACCGAGAGCGAGGAGACGCCGCTGCGCGGGTTTCTCGTGCGGGAAGCGCAGGCGGTGTATTGGGCGCTGTGCCATATTGCGGCTCAGGTACAGCAAGGGTGAGAGGAGGAAGCCTGTCAGCAGCGAGCCTGGAATCAGGGCGAGCTGAAAGATCAAGAGCGGCGTCGGCAGACGGTAGGTCTTGATGTACGGCTCGGAGAGGATAGGGATCTTTGAACGCGTCATGTTGACCGTCTCCATGAACAGCGCAGTAGCCGCGTGCGTGACTATTCCGAGCTCGCCCAGCGTGAAGCCGCGGCGCGCCAAGCGAACGCACACGTAAAGACAGAATTGATAGAACAGGGTCGCGATCACAATGTCCGAATGGGACATATCTGGAGTTAGCGCCTACATCCGGAGTGCACGCACCGCTCCATACGCTCCGGCCAATGTAGGCTGTGCCGATCTTGACGACGACGCAGCAGCCGGTAACGAAGAAGGCGAACGCGATGACAGAGCGATTACGCCGCCACTCGCCACGCTTGAGCCAGAACGTGCCATGCGGACGCATTGGGGTGTCACTTTCACTCCCACTGCTCATGGTCGGAGAGCCTGGCGCCGTGCGGGTGAGCTTGATCTCATGACGCAGGGAGTGCGTGAGCTGGATCAGCAGCACAAAAGACAGCAGTGTGAACAGCTGCACGAGGTTGCGGCGCGCGGTTGCGAGCGCACTCAGAGCGCGGATCGCGTCCCCCTCGGCCCCTGGCGCCAGGACTCCGGGGATCGTGTCTGTGATCCGCCGGACTGGAGTACTGGGAATAAGGAGGGGCTGCTCGATCGTCCAGCCGGGCAAGGTGGCCTTTGGCGGCTGCGCAGCGAGGCGTGTGAGTGCGCCATGCAGCATCGCCGCCGCAGTCAGTGGCGAGAGGAGGAGCGCGAAGAGCGCGCCGTCATCGAGGCATTCGCTGAGGTTAGCTGAGAAGGCCACGCACTAGCTCACCGGTACTCGCGCTCCTCTGTACCCCAGATGCAGCCCCTGCTGCCGATACCGACGGGGCCATCGTCTTCCTTCAGCAGGGAAGGCAGACCATGCTGGCTATTTCGTCGACTAGAACGCTCGCGGAGGTTGGCGACGCCGAGAGGAACAGGTGAGCGGCCTGGGGAGGAAGGCGCGTCGATAGTGCGCACACGGAGCGCCACGTACGCGACACTGATGATGAGAAGGGTGGTGAGTTCTGGCGTCAGCGCGACCTTCCCTCTTCCGCACCGCCTGCCACAGCCACCTCTTTCCAGGTGTAAGTGAGCTTTACAATCCCAGCAACGACGGCACCGAGCAAGATCGCGTCCTCGGCGCGCTTGCGAGTGAGGGTGACCCTCAGTGGCCCAAGTCTGACTGTGTGCGGGAGGAGTGTGATGCGAGGAGCCAGAGGGTGGGCGGCAACGTCAGTGGGGACGCGGGGCGTCGCTACGCGCGGCAGTGGAGTAGGGCGCGGACTGGGGCTCGCGCGGACGGTAGGCAACCGGCGACGCTCGACCTCGGTATCTTCCGCGTTGATGGTGACGAAGCGATCACTACCTTCCCCCTCGGACCCGACGAAGGCGGCCGAGCTTGCGCTCCCCGCGTAGTGTAGTGAGTGGTTGCTCTGTAACGGGGGACGGCGGGTTGAGCGCGACGACGACGACGTCCGCTTCTTCTCTGGGAGTGGGTGAGTGCGCGTGCGCGGCGATGTGGGGGGTGAGGGTGAGCTGGACGAGCGAGAGAAGCTGCGCGGGCGCGAGTGATGTCCCAGCGCATGGCCGTGCCCGTACGAGGGCGCGGAGGGGGTGAAGCGGCGGCCGATGGCGGCACTCATCGAGGACGAGCCGGGGCGGTCAACATCGGCGGGTGAGGGGTCGAGGTCGGGAAGGAGAGATGTGGGTGAGAGGGAGCGTGGTTGTGGAGAAACGAAGAGAGGAGGAGAATGGGAATGATGGGACATGATGGAGGGCGTTGAGAGTCCCGCCGGACGCAGCTCGGTGTTGGAGGCGGCCTGTGGCCGTGAATGAATGAATGGAATGACGAGACACGACAAACTCGGCGTCGGGTGACGTCTCCCCGAAGTCCTCATCGCTCTGGGGTCTCCACGCATCGACAAGGCATGCACCCACTCCGCTCCACTGACACACGCCGATGCATCTGATCCGTTCATCCTTGTTGCGTGGAGCCTCCGTTCATCGCCCACCTCCCCTCGGCGGCAGAGCAATGATGAACACCAAGTCATGCCCATCTGTGAATGAGGCTGGGACGTGGGTATTCCTGGAAAAGCCAAGTTCCCACCGCGACGCGCTAAACAAAGCCAGATTACGTCTTCCCAGGCACCCCTCGGACACTCGGACCTTCGGACACGCCCGCGCCGCTCAGCGCCGAATATCAATGCACCCGGCGCCCGGCATGGCGTCCGAAGCGCCGCGCAATGGCATCGTCAGGCTCACAACTCATAATCCTAGAGCGCATAGAGGCGTTGTCTGCCGCCATTAACGCCAACAACGTGCATGCTGTGAACTACTCAATGCCCGCGGTAGACCGCGTGGCGAACGAACGAAAAAGGCAACCAGACCATCTACTTCTGCTGCTACTACACCCTAGGCTTCTTCTCACTCTTGTCCTCGGCCGCCGCAGGCGCCTCGGGCGCGGGGCGCTTCTTCTTCCGCACCATAGACGTGAGATCGTTCACAGGGCCCGCGTCCTGCTTGACTTCTCCGCCAATTCCGCCGAGAAGGTGGTTAATCGTGCCACTAACCAGGTCCTCGCGCACCGGCGCTGCCTTGAGCTCGTCAATCTTGACCTCAAGGTCGCCGATGAGCTCGCTGACGTCCTTGAGCTCGGCCTCGCGCTCGCGCTCAGTCATGCGCGCCAGGTCCTCGGTCGTCGTCTCGCCCGCGATGGCGCGGCGCACCTCCTCCGCGCGCGCCTTGAACCCGTCCAAAGCGGCCTGCACGTGCTCAAGCGCCGCCGGACGCCCGGCAGACGTCAGCTCCAACGCCGTCGAGAGCTGGTAGTGCGCGGACGCGAGCGCACGCGATGAAGGTGGAAGGAGCGCCGTCTTGATCTCCAGTGCTGCCCTATAATCCAGGACTGCCTGGTCGAACTTTTCTGTGCGGTCAGTGGACCGTCGCATTCGAACAACCGCACTCACCTGTCTCACAACTGATGTCGCCCAGGAAGAGGTAGCACTCAGCCAAGCTCATCCTGTCGTCGCGCGCGTTGTCCGCGCCCTTCCTGGCGATCTCGCGCTCGTAAATCGTTCGCGCGACATCCAGCACCTCCCACGCCGCATTGAAGTCGTCCTCAGGCAGGTCTTCTTCCTCGTCGCCGCCCTCGCCATCGGCGCCATCCTGCTCCTCGCCCTCACCCTCGCCCTCCTCTTCTTCCCCGTCCTCGTCTCCATCACCCTCAAACACGAACTTGCCCGCCTTCTCCTTGTCCTCATCTACCGTCCCCGTCCCCTTCGCAACCTCCTCCTTCCCCATAACGCCCTGCTGTGACAGCGCGAGCTCGAAGAGCGCGCGGCCATAGTTGAACAGCAGCGGCGCCTTGCTCACGTCGAGCTGGTCCACGCCTGCTTCGTCCCTGTCGTCAGCCCGCTCTCGAGACAACGCACTGAATCTGCAAGGCTGACGCGTGCTTCTCGACTGCCTCCTCCCACTGCTTGAGGGCAAGCGCCTTCTTGCCCTCGGCGAGGAGCCGCGCCACCTGCGCGGCCTTGTCCTCTGGGATGGGCGTGCCGTTCGACGCGCGCGCCGGCGCGGGGGCAGTTGCTTCTGTTGTGTCTGCTGCGGACCTGAGTGTCAGTTGAACGGTACGTCTAAGACATACATTTTGGAGTGGTTGAGTGACTGGATGGATGAGAGATGGGGTGGGAAGTCGAGTGTGGTGGGGTGGTGGCGAAGAAAGCAAAAGGCAATCTCGACGCGTCCAGGCGCGTCATGTACGGAACCAATATTGCTCATCTCGTTGGTGACAGCCCGCTGCATCTCATCCGCGTGCTTCCAGAGGTCGTCGAGATGCTAAGTACTATGCATTGTCCTTGGCCCAACCCACCTCGAATTCACCAATGCACGTTCTTTCCATGCATATGGTAGCTGCATAGCTGTATAGCTGAATGGATGCGGGATGACAACTACTACCCAGACGGCTGTCACGTGACAATACTGCCGCCGGCTGTTTGCGACGGAGCCCATCCCACTCGAAATTCTGATCCACCCAACACCAACCTCCACCGACACCAACACCCACCGCACAATGTCGCAGGACACCGCCGCGACCATCATACCCTCGCTGGAGGCGTTCGCCGCCCTCCTCTCGACGCGGGAGCACAAGCTCGCGCGCGGCGGCGACGCCGAGCTGGCCGCGCACGCCCTCGCCGCCGCCAAGCACATCTGTGACCTCGGTGCGTCAACCCGCGGCATCGCTGACATCAGGCATCGCGACGGAGGCGCGCTCGCACCCGCACATCCACCCGTTCATCGCGTCCATCGACACGGGGATCACGCTGCGCTCGGCCCAGCCGCCTGCGGAAAAGCCCGCGCCGGAGGACGTGTTGCCGTACACGCCTCTCAGCGAGCTCACTGTGGACGGCATGGAGCACGAGCAGGTGTGGGCGCAGATGGAGTTGCGGGCCGACGGGATGTGTCGGATCATTCGCGAGGTCGCTGCGCCTGAGACGGAGGAGGAGAGCGTCATGGGGTGGGAGGAGGACGAGGACGAGGACGACAGCACCGAGGAGATGACGATCGAGGAGTGGGAGAAGATGATGGCGGAGGGGGGGTATGAGGAGGGCATGTCGGAGAGCGAGGGGGACAGTGAGGACGGAAGTGAGGGGAGTGAGGGGAGTGAGGACGAGGAGTTGGGCAGCGACGAGGACGTCGAGATGGGCTCCGGCTCTGACGAGGAGGTGTCGTTGGACGGCGAGGCGGAGGTTGACGGCGACGATGACGACGTCTCCGACGACGATGCCCAAGAGGACGACGGCTACGCCCCCGGTCCGTCCAAACCACGCGCCCAACACCCGACGCTCGACGACACATTCTTCTCGATCGACGAGTTCAACCGCCAAACCGAGGAGATGGAGGCCGGGCGGGTGACGTCTGGCGCGCTCGGCGGCGACGAGGACGAGGATGCTGAGCTCGACGACATGGGCGCCATGTTCCTCGAGGAGGGCGAGGAAGACGACGCGCCGCTCATGTACTCGGACTTCTTCGCGCCGCCGCCGCGGCCCGCGCCCAAGGACGAGAAGGGCGGTAAGGGCAAGGGCAAGGCAAAGGACGACGGGAAGAAGAAGAGCAAGCGGAAGGTCGCGTTCGCCGACGAAGACGAGGACGAGGAGGAGCCAGAAGATGAGGAGGACCCGTCGCGCGGGATCATGAACCGCCTCAAGGCGGATCTCTTCGATGACAGCGAGGACGAGGGCGATGCGCAGCGGGGTGAGTTTAAGCGACTTGGACGCAGAGGACATCGCTAATCCTAGTCCTGTCGACGCACGAGCGGCGACAGCGCGAGCTGGCGGAGCAAATTGCGCAGCTCGAGTCGGAGGCGATCGGGCCGAAGGAGTGGACGCTGCTCGGCGAGGCGTCTTCGCGTGCGCGTCCCGAAAACTCGCTGTTGGAAGAGGACCTGGACTTTGAGCACGTCGCCAAAATCGTGCCGACTGTGACGGAGGAGAGCGTGGCGAACCTGGAGGAGCTGATCAAGAAGCGGATTCTCGACAACAACTTCGACAGCGTGGTGCGCGTGCGCGCGTACGACCCCACCCCGTTCCTCCCGTCCCGCTTCTTCGAGCTCGACGACAAGCAGAGCGCGCGCTCGCTCGCCCAGATCTACGAGGACGAGTACACGGCCGCCGCGTCGGGCGGGGCAGCGGACGCGCGCGACACCAAGCTCGCGGCGCAGCACGAGGAGATTGAGGCGCTGTGGAACGACATCTGCTACAAACTCGACGCGTTATCGAGCCTCACGTTCGTCCCGAAGGCGCCGAAGGCGGCGATCCGCACCGTCGAGAACATCGCGACGACGAGCATGGAGAGCGCGCTCCCGTCCACCCAGGGCGCGGGGAGCATGCTCGCGCCCCAGGAGATGTTTGCCGCCAAGGCTGCCGAGCTTGTCGCGCGCGACGAGCAGACGCCGGAGGAGGCCAAGGCTGCCCGCGCAAAGGCGCGCCGCGGCAAGAAGGCACAGCGCGCCAAGCTCGCCGGCGCAGAGGCACTGTACTCCAAGAAGAGGAAGACTGTGCGCGAGCAGAAGGACGAGGCGCTTCGCGGACTCGTCAAGTCTGGCAAGGGAGTTACCGTGCTTGGCAAGGGGGGGAAGGAGGAGGCCAAGCGCCGCAAGCGCGAAGAGGCGGGACCCGATGCCAAGCGCCTCAAGCTTTAGGCGGCTGGACCATATGTCGTTGTCGCACTCTTACTGTAAGCATATGCATTTGTGCCACCGTGCCCTGGTGTAGCTGTAGTTATGCGTTGGAGGAGGGGCTTGTGATTCGCGCAGTCAGTCAACAGCAAGTGATAGCGGCAATCACGTCAGTGCTCCAGTTCCTTGCGAGTTCCAGCCCGAGTTTCGCTCCATGATTGCCCAGCTCAATGCTACAATGATACATTTTGGCAACTAATTGATCCGAGACGAGTCCGAGTGGCCGGCTGCGGCCGGCGTGCAATGATTATTCGGGAGACGGGTGATATGATATCTTGTGTGGAGGAGTTGGGGTATAGCTTGGCGGGGATGCGCTTGGGAAGTGGGAAATGGGAATCGAAACGCTGACGCGGCTAGGTGGATAGGTACCCCATGTCCATCTTGCCAGGCGGGAACAGCTTGTCGAAGACGTCGCCGTGCTCGAATGTGGGGAGGCTAGGGAGACCGCCGAGGCCCGCTGCGCGGCGGCGCTCGGCCTCATCCGCATAGATGGTGCGCAGAGATGCGACAATCGACGAAATGCCGTATATGAAGCCCATGTCGGGGTCCTTCGGATGTTTGGGAGGGAAGCGGGCGAGCGCGAGTCCCGTCTCCTCGTCTATCATCGGGCAGTAGCCCTTGCCGAGATTGGGAGGGTCGTGAACGCCAGGAGGATAAGGGAACTTGATATCCTGACCGGATGTGGAGTGCGCGAAGTCGACGATGCGTAGTGTGACATCTCCCTTGACGCGCCTGGCACGTGCGGTCTCGGGAACATCGGCGGAGCGCGAGCGGCGGTTCGTGCCCGACAACGACGGGCGGCGACGAGGAGCCTCCTCAAACATTGACTCGTGTCGCTCATGCATGGGGCGCGCTTTCCGCGCATACTGCTGCTGCACCTCAGGGTCGCCGTCGTAGATAAGCAGGAGGGAGCAGCCGTAGAAGCGGAAGCCGTTGAGCGTTACCAAGATTGAGGCGAGGCTGTACAGCTTCTGCATGAGCGGTGGAATGTGCTGAACGAGGAGATTGTTGCCATCGTTCAAGTAGAGCGAAAGCACGCGCGGAAACTCCTCCGTTTTGAGCTGCCTTCCGCGGTATTTGTTCTTGGACACGAATGACTGCGTGGCATTTGACCACACCTAAGGTTGTCAGCCACACTGTCTGCGAACCCAGCCTAAAAAACTAGGCCCGACAGCTAATGTCGTCGCTAGTCCCACACACGTGCGCTGCACTCACCTGCATGCCACACATCCGAACTCCGAGGGTTCGGCTGGTCGTCTGGTCGCACTTCTTCCGCTGGCTGGTCTTCTTGAGCGGCGTTGCATCAAAACCATACTGCCGTGTTCCCATCTTGAGGTCAAGAACACACGGCTTCTTGAGCTTGCCCGTGAGGTCCTCCATGAAGATGAAGAGCTCCTGGCGGGTGATGTCATCGCCGTTGGCGACACTTGGAGGAATTGATGGCGAGTATTCTTCTGTGGGTGGTCTTGGTGACGCTTCCAACGTTAGTCTGGGCGAATCCGAGGCAGGACGTGCGCCGTCCAACGACGAGCGGCGTCTGAGATGGGGCAGGGCACCCTTGCCATTAGTCTTCGGCGCTGTCGGCTCGTCGTCGTCCATATGGAACAAACCGCGCTCGGTGCTGTGCTCGCGCTTGCCGTTACTTTCCTTGTCGGCAGCTGGTACGTGGACCTCACTGCGAGTCCGGCGCATGGCCCCATTACTCGTGTCCGACCGTATTTGTTTGAACGCTGGCCGCTTAAGGGCGCCGCCATCATGTTCGTCGTCGGCATCTGCGTCGTCGTGGTGGGACCTGTGGAAGTTGTTCTTCTTCTTCAAGCGCTTGAAGATAGTCGAGAAGACATGGTCTTTGAGCTTGTTGTTAACGGTGGTGGAGCCGATGCCTCCAAACGGGGCGTGGGGAGTGGTGAAGCCGCTCCCAGATCGATCCATTGACGACCACAAGTCGTGGCGATTCAGAGAGGGAGTAGAATTGGTGTGGTGAAGGTGGTGGAAACTGGAGGGTGACTGCACCGGGGTTCTTGGCTCTTCGCGTATCAGCCTCGCGGCAGGCAGCCCGTTTGGTGGCGAACCCAGGTCGCCGATGGAGAGTTTGCCAAAGGACGACGAGGGCGAGAAGGACGTCCGCGGCACAGACGCAGGGGAGCGCACGGACGAGGAGCGTCGCTTGTGCGGGTCATCCTCGTCTGCGCTCGGAAATCGCCTTCGACCGCGGCCGCGATCCGCTAGACTCTGAGTCCCGGCCAACGCACGACAGGACGGGCCAGTGGAGCGGAACAACCAATCGGGGACCACATGTCGATTGAAGTCGAGCTGGACCTCGGGTACCTCAACGTCCGAGACAGTCGCATCTGAACGACCCGCTAGGGATCGTTGACATGGTGTCGGTGGCTGCGACACGGCCGGGGAGAGTGTGAGATCGCGTTCAGTCCCTGGGGTCTGCGACCCTTCGGTGCCCATCTTTCGTCGGTAGTTGACGAGCATGACGCCGAGGTAGCGAGGAACGAAGGGGAGCAGCCCCGGCGCGAGTCTCTCCATGTCCTCGTAGAACACGTTCTCACGACCGACAAGAGGCTTGCAGATTGCGGCGCGAGTGAACTGGTAGATGCTGCTATGTCCTCCTACCTTGTGGCCATAAGGTTCGAGTGGCACGGCGAGTGGTTCCTCGTCATCGGTGTCCGTCGCGCTCGCACTCTCGAAGTCATCGCTGCCTGCAGATGAGGATGTCGAAGTCCACCCGCTGTCATCATCGAAAGAGTACGAGCGACCCTTGTCTACTGGTCGTTGAGGCGACGGCACTATCGTGGCTTCCGCCGGGAGGACCTTCTCGTCAGGTTTACTTTCTCGCCGCGCGCGATTCCCCGCTGACGGCCGTCGTGGGGGAGCAGGCGCGAAAACTTCTTCCTCTTCGGCAACCCCTTCAAGTGGGAGTGGACTGGAGACATCCTCGAGGCCTAGCATCGGCTTGGACTCGGGACCTCTGCTTCGATCGCGGTCTGCATCTTTCTGCCGCGACCTAGACTCCTTGAACAAGCCCATGCCAATGCTGCCCTTGCGGGTCTGCTTAAAGGTCGCGCGGGTGTCCATGTCCTCCTTTGCTTCTGAGAGCGCTCGGAGAGCCAGCTTTGGGAGAGCCACTTCTCCCCCGTTTGCTGCCCCGCGTCGAATGACATCGTTGAGCCCTGTGTTCTCGAATTGGCCGTCGTCTGTGCGCGTCCCCAATCGGACGCCAAAGTTGGAGGAATGTCCGGTTGCCGCCCGCGCATGCCCGGGCGGAAGGCTGAACTTGGAGTCGGTTGAAAAGTGGGGGAGGAAGAACTCGTTGCTGCAGGGGGATAACGAGGGCGCATGCGTTGCGGGGTCGGGAATGGCCATCGAGGCTGCTCGTGGCCGGAAGAGCTGCTTGCGCGACGTCAGAGGCCGCCCCGCCGATGACCGCCTGCTCGATGGAACATGGTCCTCGTCCTCGGCGTCATCGGTTTCGGCGTCAAGGTCGCAGTGGTTCGGGCGCAGGGAAATGGTGACGCTGCCTACTTCGTCGTCATTGTTCTTTCGATCCCGTCCGGGCCCGCTCGGTTTACTGATACCTTTGCCGTTGCCCTTGAACGATCGCGACCGAAATGGAGAGGGAAGATCAGTCGAGGAAGAAGGGGTGGCGGTTGTGAGGAATGGAGACTGCTGGCCCACACTCCGAGGGGAGGGTGGGTCGCGAGCTGGAGTCATGGCCTGCTCAGATACGGTGCAAGACTGTGCGAAGGAGAGGTGTCAGTTGAGTGATACTCGGAGAGAGATAGAGTGGGAGAGTGAGGGAGAGTGGGGGCGGGGTGGTGAGAGAGAGAGAGAGAGAGAGAGAGAGAGAGAGAGAGAGCCGGGAGACGGTTATCGGATGTGGCCGTACGGGGGGCCGCCTGGGGCCTGGAAGACGATAAAGAGCGAGAAGAGAGAAAAGGGGGCCGGGGACAAGAGGAGCAGGGAGACTTACAGAGGCGGACTGGATGTGAGGGACGCATGCCAGGCGTCGAGGCGGCGGTGTAGACTAGAGGGAGATCCAAGTAAATTTTGGAGAGATTAGGATGCAGAGGAGAGTGGCTGGGAGGTGAGGAGGAGGGGACGAACGTGGGGATGGGATGGATGATGGCCCACGTTTGTTGTGACAACAGAGTGGAGAGTGAGATCGATTCAAACGGTGGCTGACGGGTCGGTCGGTTGCAAAAAGCGGAGGTCGGAGCGGGGCGGGAGGAGAGGGGAGGGGGGGGGGGGGAGCGGTTGTGGGGGAGGATGAAAGCGGTTAATCTGGAGTTGAGTGGATGTGAGAGTGGTGCGTGGACTAGTCGTGAGAGTGAGAGTGAGAGAGCAAGATGCGGTGGTGCCGAGGAGGATGGTGATGGCGGATGTGTGATGGATGGTGGTACAAGATGGAGAAGACGAGGACGAGGAGGATGGAGTGGATGAAGAGTGATTGTGTGATGCCCGAAGAGGACAGAGCGAGAGGGAACCGTGACGACAGGCCCCAGGAGCGAAAAAGGCGCACTGGCAGAGGCTCACTCAGGGCGCCGGGGCCTCGCCAGGACCGGCACGACCACCGCCCAGGGTGGGCTGCCTATACATGGCCTGGAAACCTCAGAAACACTCCGACTACCGACATGCCGACCCAATTACATCAATCTCTCTCATCCATCTATAGATTTTATCTCGCTCTCTATCTCTCTCTTGATCTCCTGTTCTTCACAGACATCGGTAACCTATCTTTTCTGTATCTAGTCCAACTCCAGCTGCCCCGTTTCCTCGCCTTGATCTTGCAATTTTGTCCCTGTGCGTCATATTCTCTGTCCTCAACACCTGGACGGTCCGCCTGTTTTCGCGCTAGATCGCTAGACTCCCAGTCACCAAAGTAAACGAGCTCGCGCCCGTCCTACTACCCCTCCTGCCTATATCGGTTGGCATTTCGGGTATACCTCATGCCAAACGAGGCGCAGGAGAGTGAAATGGGGCGAATGAGATTTCCCACGCAGTTGTGGCCGAGGCGGGTGGACCGGTGCGTCTATTTCCGCCAATACTGACTACGTATACAAACTGCCAAGCTCATGGGTCGTCGTCTGTGATCTGTGGGGCTGCCGCGAAAGGATCGTAGAACACTAGGTGGCGTATCCCAGAATCCCTCATGTCACGGACGACCCGTGCCTCCTCGATTGCTGATGAGGCGGCACCGAGTAACCACTACTACCACTTCCGCGTGTCCTCATCTGCCTCTAACTCGCACACCCGCGCGGCATTTTGCAACACCTTAAACGCGCTCTGTCACTTTGTAACCGTTTCTTGCGAGCGTGCTAAGGAAGTGTCTCAGCAAGCAAGGGTGTTAAGCCGCGAACCACGGCAAGCTCAAAGTTCCATTGCTTCGTCTCACTGGCACGCGTCGTGATCTCATCAGCCAGGTCAGGGTGCTTTGGCAGATCAGGTGCACCACAAGTGGGGGAGAGTGGTAACGCACCTCAACCGCTGAGCTTCAAGTCCTCCGCCGTGACGCGGACCACAACGGCCTGTCACCCAGAACCCAAGTCCAAGCTCAGTGTCAGCGTTGGGTGCCGGTGTCTTGGCAGGCTTGGCTGACGCAAAACGGTGGACATGTGCTGTCGGTGTCTGGACTACTGATGGCAGTTGGCGACATATGGGGCCGACACATGAGGCACACCATTCCTCGATCTCTTGCTCCAACCTCCCACTCCATTCTCTCATGGCTCTCCGCCTCCTCCGCGCGTGGGTCCAGAGCAGCCTGACCGCCATGCACACAACGCCAGGCTCTACTTGTGCCATCGCTCATGACGTGCAGACTTCAGAGACAATTTTGTGTTCTGCATAAAAAACAAGCATATTTGCCCATAAAACACGAAAATCACGTGCACCATCAATCTCAGATCCTAGACCGACGAATCTGGTATACCTGTGAGTCGAGGCCCATTCGCGTGGCACACGTGGCTGGGCCATCGGACATTGAGGCAATGTCCGACCGCATAGCCCGCCCCTGAGAGGGCCAAGTCGACGACGCAGTCCCGCCACCAAGCGTGCTGTGCATCGGCGCCCGCCCAGCAGCCAACTCTCCCAGGGTGATCGTCATGCGTTGAGTGAGCAATCTCGTGCCATCCACCTCCCTCTTCCATCCATCCTCCATCTTACTCAATCTCGTGCTCCCTCTCTTCTCTCCTCATCGTTTATCCACTCCTTTGCCCCATCATCTTCCACGCCTCCGCCTCTCGTATCGCATACCACCTCGCCGCCACCCCTCCCACGCCGGAAACGAAGGCGGCCGCGCCGCCCCATCCCATCAATCTCACACTCTCATTTTGCCCAAGGCAAGTGCCAAGACAACCCCCCAACCACCCGCCCACCCCCTCTTCCCTCCACGCATGCACCTCCCTCCAAGTGAAGATAATCAGAAGTCCGCTACTGCCGCGTTCCTTGAGATCGCGGCGTAACATGTGCGCAGACTTCATGCACCACCCTCTGATGTTTGAGACTTTTGAGCGCTCGTCGTGTGACGACGCGCAAGTCTCCCCGTGCTCCGACCACACCAACTTTCGGCAACCCTCGGACTCGCTAACACCAGCCGACCATGGCGCCATATACACCCATTCCGAGCGGTCCGACAGGATCCAATGTCTCGTCCCCCCGCCGACCCCTGTCCTTCCGTCTGCAGTCTAGGCGCCAAAGCTTGATGCCGGATCCGGACGAGATGGACCGGGCCTTTGACGGACCAGGAGACGACGAGGATGACACCCATGAGAGCCACGCGCTTCTAGGCAACAATCCACCGGCAGCGGCGGCACCGCAGGGTCGATCTGGCACGCCGCCCATGCCGGGCGACTACGACTTCAATCGCGACTACGTGAGTGATCCCTTATCTCGGGCCTGGAACTACGAATGCTGACAGATGACAGTTTCTTCCTCCTTCGGATTCACCCCCACCGTTCGAGCCGTACTCGGCACACAATCCTGCCCCCGGTAACAGCAACGGCATTATGCCATCCGAGCCTGTAGCACGCCCTCAGCAGGCTCGTCACTTCCTCGGCGGTGTGTTGCCCTCGGCTTTCCTGCCAAGAAAAGAGGCGCCACACGCCGTTGGTGGCGGGCAGAGCGGTGTGTTTGCCAACCTCTCCGCGCGCCCTGATGGGCAGCCGATCGAGCGCCGAGAGGACGGTGTTGAGTTTGCCAATGAGGACGAGTTGAAAGACGCGCCACCCTCGTATCAGTCGGCACTGCGTGACGCTGTTCCTCCCTACTGGGACACGACTGTTGTTCTTCCGTCTTCCTCGTCGCCATTTGGTCCGCTTCACTCTTCCATCAACGGGGACGAGATTCTGATCGACGGCATGCCCTCGGGCAACTTCTTCGGTTTCATCTGGAACTTGATCGTTTCGGTCTCCTTCCAATGGGTCGGCTTCCTTCTCACATACGTTCTGCACACTACCCACGCCGCCAAGCACGGCTCGCGCGCCGGCCTCGGCATCACGCTTGTTCGATTTGGCCTTTACCTTCGCCAGACGGGCATCGAGTACCAGGAGACTGGGCACTACCCCGGCGACTTTGACATCGACCCTGTCACGGGTGACTACAAGAACGATGTGTCTGCGGAGGAACAGCTCAAGATGTACGGGTCGCAGAGCTGGCCCATCCCGATCGCCGACATATTCAACCCTGGCTCGAACGCGACGATCATCCTGCACAACTTGGATGAGGCCAAGGACTACGCACACAAGTACAACCACTCGCTGCTTGACCTCATGCGGCCGCCTGCGCAGGACGTTGGCCGCTCGTATGTTTGGTTCAGCTTCCTGCTCATGGTATGTGGCTGGTTCCTCGTGCTGGCGTCGGTTGGCGGCTGGTGGCGCGTGAAGCGTTTCGAGCGCAAGCTGCACCAGGCGCAGCGCGAGAGTGAGGCCGCGCAGGCCGCTGCTCGCGGCGAGGTGCTTGAGGGCGACGACGACGACGACTCTCCGGCACGGCCCGGCCCGCACCAGCTGTCGTACTACACGGCGGTGTTCACACAGGCGCTAAACGGTGCGCGTGAGATGCAGCAAGGCTTCTTCGGCGCGCGGGGTCGTCGGCTCAACCGCGGCGACACGCTCTTCGGGCAGGACGAGAGCGAGCGAGACCTCCTCGAGGCGCAAGGGTATGGCCTCGAGCCGATGGCGCGTACGCGATCGTCTGACGACGATACGGGGCGCCGTGCTGGCCTGTGGGGCAATATGCGATAGAGCTTTGTATGCGGGTACGGAGGAGAAACATAGAAGTTTTGTGTACGTGTCGATGTGTGCGCGTAGACTGGCGCGTGTAAATGGATCACTCTTGTTTTTTGTGGTCGTGTGCGGTGAACGGGGGGATTGTCTCAGGTCGATCACCTGGGACCTGGACTGTGATGGTATAATGGCAGGCCTAGATCTCAGAGCCATGTCATATATCCGTCGGATTAATTGTGCCCGGACGCGCGAAACCAGTGCATTCCAGTCCAACTACTTCTTTGAGGACGCCGTTGTGCATATAAAAGTACTGTAAAAAAGCATGTGTGAGGGGAGGGGGGGTCAGCGTGGACTCGCAGATCACGGCGGCAGGACTAAAACCCGTCCTGTCCCATAACCTCCCATTGAGCGCTCGCGTTGGGCGTTTGGTGCGGCAAGGCCCCCAATCTGCAGGCGCGGCAGTGGACCTTAACGCAGCACATGTCCACGTATCCGGCGGTTTCAGCACATGTGAACATGCACACTATCAAAACCGTCGAGTTTCGCAACGTATCGGTACATATCTTTCTCTCATAGCAACTGTAGCAACTACAGCGTATCCTCGGATGAAGCACCACTCATCGCGGGAGCACTGGCATCAGCCCGTTCAATTACGCACGCACCCAGCTCCTCCCCCCTCTTACAGGTCACAACCGCCTCCGCAAGCCCCACAAGCCACCACAACGCAGCGACGCCCAGCACACTCCCCGCCGCCGCGAGGCCGACGGCCCACCCCCACCCCATGTCCTGGGCGGCGGCGAACGCGCCCGGCCGCCGCGTGACTTCGCTCGCGACGCACGCGAACAGCGCGACCGTATCGTAGATGAGCGCGGCGGCCGCGATCCCGGTCGACGCGGCGCGCCACGCCGCCCACGCGCCGTATCCTTTCCAGTTGTCCCTCCATCCCTTCCAGTCGCGTCCCAGCGATGCCACGCCCGGCGCCGCGCCCACGCTCCCGAGCCGGCCGAGTACCAGCAAGCCGAGGAACGTCGCGGCGCCGACCGCGCCCACGAGGCGCACGGCGAGGAACGCCGTCGCGCATGCTGCTAGTGCTAGAGTTGGGGGCGTGCGGCGCGCCGCGAAGAGCGCGCAGGCGCCCACGGCGGGCAGGAGGAGGGGGAGGAGCGCCGGCGGCGGGGGGTTCGGCGGCAGGCGGTGCGCCGATGCGTATGGGCCGGCGAAGAGGGACATGTGGGGATGAGAATGGGAGGGAGAGAGGAGGGAGAAGATTGGGGAGAGGAGGGAGTGGGAAGGAGCGCGGAGGCGTTGTCTGTGATGCAATGGGGCGAGCTCAGCAGGACACGCAGCCTCGTCGCCTCGTCCGCCGCCCGTCGCCCGTCGCCCGTCGCCCCGCCCGTCGCTCGGATATCGGATATCGGCCTAGGGCACTATCCCACGCCCACGCCATGCGTCATCGCCAGCTCACGTCAGAACGCAACGAGTAAACGTGGAATCAGGGTTTGGGGCAGGTGGAACGCGTCGATCAGCGTTCCATGACGACAGCAGATAACACGTGCACGACTGGCGCGACGGCCCCGGGACGCCCTAGGGCTCGCTGGTTTCGACTCCTGTCACCGAGCGTTTGTGGTGCACTTCCGAACTTCCGATAAGCAGGAAGCATGCTGTATGTGACGATGCATTTCCATCTCAGCTCTGAGCTCTGAATGCGCTACAAGGAAATTGATGGCGGGGTCCAGAAGAGGCGGTAGGTAGCGGTCTCATGGGGTCGATCTCCGATCTCCGAGTTGCTGACGTCTTGACAATAGCCAATAGCCAAACAGACCCCGTGCTAAGCTGGACGGTTGGGCTCTGCCATGCCACGCCAGGATGTAGATGGCCGGTACACCGCCCGGGGGCTGCCGTCAACAGCTCCTGCGGCTGAGCTGTGCTGCATTCGTGCAACAAATACTGAATCGATACAGCCACATTAGCCACCTTGGACTGGGTCCTGACGTTCTGTGCAACTTGGCATTGCTTCACTCAAGCGTGGCTAGGTCAACAGCGCTGCACGACAAACGGTGTTGTTGTGCACAGCTGCAGTGTACATGGCAACCATCGGCCAAGGCTGGATGATGCCAATGTGTCCCCCCATATGCCCAGCCAAGGGGCTGAACCTGCTGTCCTCGAGTTGCGACGACGTGCGGATGTTTGCTGCATCCGCAAGCGACTGCACAAGAGCACAGACCTATCCCCCTTCCACGCTACCTGATTACCTCTCACATGCGGGCGGTGCACAGCACGACCCCGCTGAGCAATGCAACCATTCAGCACTGCTCCGTTGAGCCGCCTGTCACCCACTTGGCTGGCTATCCTCCCGGGACATATCCAGACAACGAGATCTGTCCTGGATGCGAAGGAGACTTGTCGGCCGCCTTTCCTAAACCCCAGACTCTCAAAATTGACCCATGTTCGAGGAATCGATTAATCCAGCAGCACATCATGCGCTGCGTGGGCTTTCGTAAGGTCGAGGAGGACCTTACAGAGCCTCTGGATCACTTCCCGGAGGCACCCTCATCGGCTGCATCTCCTTTCAAGGATAGTAATGCCAGCATGATGGTCGACATTGGTGGCGTCGGGGCAGTGAGTTTGAATGCTGTGCGCAAGGTGGTGGCTCGCGCATCTCGAAGAAGTACACCTGTTGTGGCATCACCTTCTGCAGCCAGGGCTCTGCGCTTGCAGAGCACTTCCTCGTTGAACACGGCTACTGGCTGGACGCAGATCTCTCGACAGCGCACAAGCTCTTCAAGATCGGTGATACCCGTGGTGCTGTCGAAGCACTTGAGGGTGCGGCCTACTCTTGGTTCAAGAGCGAGTGGATTACGGACCTGGTCCGTTATGTCACAGCTCTCGCCGAGGAGCATGAGGCTTGTTGGGGCACTCACCGCCTTCCTCACCGACATGGATCACGCACCAACCTCCCTGTGCCCCAATGGATGACGGATAATTGCATGCCAAGCGACCTCAGCTACATCGGCAAGACTTTCAAGTTCACTGGTCCCACTCGAACACCCTGCTGCTTCATGTGCGTCAAGTCACCGCACCTTCCAGGTCTACTCGCATGAGGAACCCGGCCATCTACGGTGACAAGACCATGCACACTCGCTCGCACTTGATTGCAGAATTCACAACTGCATACAAGGTGTTGGAGAACGAGCCTTCACCCAGGAGCAAGAGGCAGTCTTGTTTTATCAAGGACGACTTTACCACTGTCTGCCCCGACACAGTGTGCGCCAGTTACGCTCAGTCGTTCAACTCACTACTCGGAAAGGCGGAGGCTGGGGAGTGGTTGAGCACAAAGGTGTCCGTACACCGGATGCCGCGTTAGTGCGACAACAGTGAATCGTCACAGCCATGCCAGTCACTTTAGGCTGGGTCGTAATGTTTCGTGCAACTTGGCACTGTTTCAATCAAGGACAGCTAGACTGATAGTGCTGCAAGACAAAGTATGTTACTGTGCATAGCTGCAGGGTACATAGCGGACAGCGCATGGGTCACACGATCGCACGAGCGGAGGGTAACGCGAGGCCGTCGCACGAGTGCTGTATTGACGCCGAGATCAGAGCAGAGCTTCGACACCAACGCCGTTATGTCTTTTGGGCCTTGTCGCCTTGACGACACACTAACGCTGTCAAAGCACCAAAAATCTCTCACCACTGTGAGTCGAACACAGGACCTGCGGATGTACACCTCGTTCGAGGGGCTAGGTATCAGATTACAGTCCGACGCTCTACCAACTGAGCTATGGTGAGGTTGGTGGACGACGGCTTGGCTGGGCGAGCCGCGAACACCTAGCAATCCAGTGCAACCAAGAGTGCATGGCGCATGTTCAAGTGCCAGAATCCTTCGGATTTCGGGCGTGTCCCTTGTATCGGGTCGGTGGATCTGAGAATAAAGCTCAATTCAATCGCGTTGAACTGGCTTCAAGTCCCAATCAAGAGAGGCAGATACAAGATTGCAGTTTGGTTTGACGTGTGTTGGTATTCTGGATGGATATCTGACATGTGCAAGGAATGCGCAATGTGGGAGGGTTGCGTGCGTCAGACATGGATGAGCCGAACAAAGCCCCTGGCTTCGGTCGTGCGTTTCACGGCCCAGAGCTAGAGCGGCAGAGCGGTGCGGGCGCACAGGCCGCAGGACGCCGCATTGGCCGCCACGCGCGTGTCCTAGCGCAGTCCGTAAATGTGCCACTGTACCACTGTACCACTGTACCACTGACCACTGGCTGCTGGGCATGCTGGGACACTGGAAACACTGGAAGACGGATGACGGCGACGGCGGCACTGCCTCTGAATTGGATGACTGGACTCTTCCACTTTCGGCAAGTCCGAGGCTGCATCTCCTGCGTTTCCTTTGCATGTCGGCTTCTGATATCCTGCAATTCCTGATCAGGCACTGTCACTCTTGCTGCTTTGGGACTATTTGGGCCGTCTGGCGTCTGGGTTACAGTAGGGTGACCCCCCCCGCATTCCGCTCCCATCACCGAAATCATCTTGGGTCACAGAGACGCCCACGCTCATGCAGTCGACGCTGATTTTCGAGGACACAAGTTGGCATTGGTGCGCCATTGAATTGATCTGTCTGTGAAGTCTCTTGAGGCTTGACGATTGAACGCAAAAACAGCTGACAGCTGACAGCTGATAGCTGAGCCGAATGGCCAGGGCAAATTCAATGTGACATCTGAAAGAGAGAGAGAGAGAGACGTTCCTGAAAAGCCTGAGTCGTCCTGGACATGTCATTGTAAGAGATGATGCTCGCCGCCATCTTTCAACCTTCCTTCCCCCCGTTCTACTCTTTCCACCCATCCACTCATCCACTCATCCACTCGACCTCCCTCTCACATATATATTATCCCCCTCGTCGCTCCTCCCATCCACTTTCTTTCTTTCTTTCTTTCTTTCCATCCATCAAGATCCCATCCGTAGTCTACCCAGACTCACTAGGGCCTCCCTCCTCACTCCTCTCTCCCCCACACCGCGTCCAACTCCCCTCCCTACTTCCATCCATCCCCACACACACACACAAGGTCCTCTGTAAACATGCCGGCCGTCACGCGCCGGCACACGCCCACCTCCTCGCCCACCCAGGTCGACAACACTCTTCCCAGTGACGACCTCACTGCCGCCGCCCCTACCTACGACCCATCCATCCACGCGTCGTACCCTCTGTCAAGTATCTATCCTCCAGACAAGATTGGATTCCCGTCCTGTCCCCCTCGTGCTCTTGGCTCGTATCGCGACGCATGCGACAGCGACACTGAAACGGATAGTGGCGCTTCCGATGCAGAGATTGATGCAGACCTCAATGCCGTCCCCCAGAGCCTGCTGGCTCAGATTCGGGGCAGACGTATGGACGAAGGAAGCGGCGTCCCGGACGTCAATGCTTGGGTGCGCGCGTGGCGTAGTACGGGCAAGGCCAAGACTCAGGCCGCCCTGGGCATTGGACGCCGTACGCGTAGCAGGGTGAGTTCTCTCGATATTCAGTGCTGGTGTGGTTGCCTATCCGCGAAAGATGAGCTGACATCAGACTGCGTCGGGTCTCAGTCGAGTCGTGAGCCCTACAGAGTCGATTTACGCGATGACGCAACGCATGCAAACACTTGTATGTGTTGCGCCCATTGCATCCGTGTTGACCGCAGAAAGCCACTCTCCTGCGGTCCGAGGACGAAATTGTGGTCTGCGACTCTGATCTCGAGGCCAGTGACTCGCCGCCCGTGTCCGTGCCCTCCAGTCCTCCGCCATCAATCCCCGAGCCCTCGATTCCCGAGGTCTCGAGCCCCCTGCCTTCGAGCCCCATCCCCTCGACCCCCGAGCCCTCGAGCCCAGAGCCCAGCGACGTCGACACCCCCGTGCCCAGGACGCGCCAGGCGCCTTTGTCGTCTCTGGCCCTCATTAGATCAAAGGTCAACAAGCACCGCGCCGAGGCTGTGCGTTCCATCGCCGAGTCCTCGTCCAGGCGCGCCGTCCATGACGCATGGAGAGCGCATGAGAGCGATGTCCAACCCGCAATGGCGATGATTGAGGCCTATATTGATCGACAGGGGCTTAGGCTAGTGCCAAAGACCCCCGAAGCCCCCAGCATCGCTCTGCCTTTGAGTGACAGCCCTGATTCCACCTTTGACGCCAACGCAATCGAGGCTGGTCTCAGCCCGCCTTCGCCCACTCCTCGCTCCTCTTTCCCGCGTATCAGTCATGTCCTTACGTCGTCTGAGCCCACGCCCGATCCCGACCAAGCCACTTCGCCTCTCGCTGTCGACTACGTAGAGGATGCGATACTGGCTGTTCCGCCTGACGACGGATCCTCCTCGGAGGACGGCGACGACGAGTTCTCGTCCTCCGAGGAGGATGTCGGCGCGGAGGGATGGTCTGACGACGAGCAATGGTCCGACGAAGAGCCGACCGCTACCTCGCAGGTGGAGCAGATCAGGCGCCAGGCTCCTAGGCAGTGGGAGCGTCCCATGACGACCGCGCGTGAGCGTTATGCTCACGATCACCCCAGGGCCAACCACGCGGTGGCGACCCGTCGTACTCGGCTGCACCAGATTGGCACCAACGCAGGTCGGTCGTCGACGCCAAGGCCAGCTTCCCCCCGCCCCGGCGCGAGCGCGGCCCCAAGTTTCGACTGGCGTCGACCTCGCCTTCATGTCGTTCGTCGCCCTGTCGTTCTCCGCCCTCCGCGTCGGACTGTGTTCACCGGTAAGCAGGCAAGCAACCGCACGGTCAACACCGCCAAGGATCTCAAGGCGATTTTGAAGTCGAAATCTTCCAAGCTCAGCGACCGCGTTCGCCGGGCGATGATTCAGCGTTACAATCAGAAGCCCGAGAACAAGCCGCGCCCACGCGGTGTGGTAGTCGCCTCGCGCCCTACCACGCCAACATACGAGCGCCAGCGCTCCCGGTCTCCCGAGCCATACATTCTGAACACGGAGCATCTCAGCGCGGACGTGGTGATGCACGACTCCGAGGCCGTTCAGGCAGCTGCTATCGCTAAGCCTTCGCAGCTTGCCGGCCACAAGCGTCGCAGCATGCCTGGGGACGGCAGCACCGTGCGGGATGCGCAGCGCGACATCCTCCGCGCAGAGGAGATCGGTTGGAACCAGCGCTTTCACCGCGACCGCGACGCCCTCCGCCGCGCCAAGTGTGACCCTGCCTTTGTAGAGGAGCGCCGCAGGTTCAACAAGCTGCAGCACTACGCTCTCAAGGCCCCCTCGCTGGCGGCGCAGGCAGCGAGCAACGCGAACGCTTCTGTCGTCAATGCGCTGGAGGACGACGACGTCGAGATGGCAGAGCCCGAGGTCGTCGCGCCTGTGGAGGAAGCTGACGTTGCGGCTGCTGTTGTTGAGGCCGCCGTTGCTGAGGCTGTCGTCGATGACCTCGTTGATCCGGTGACTTCTTCCGCCTTCGTCACCTTCGACCCTTCTGTTCTCCCCAGCTTTATCCGGGACGGCACACCTCTCGCCACATGCCCGGAGGTGGTCGAGGACATTGTTCTCCTGCAGCCTCCCGCTCCCGTAGAGGTTATGGAGGAGATGTCGCAGCCGCCGGCGAGTGAGCCCCGCGACACATTTGCTCCGCGCGCCCGCCGCCTCCGTGCACACGAGCACTTCATGGCCCTTGCGGCCTCCTCGGCTCAGCCTGCGCGCTCGCTTCTCCGGGGCAACCGGAGCGCTGATACCGCGCCAATGGCGGAGACGGCTGGTCCGTCCTTCCGCGTCTCTCCGACCATTGTGTCCGCCCGTCTGGGCTCGCCGACCAATGTGTCCGTCACGATGGAGTCCTCGTCCAACGTGTCCGTCATCATGGACTCGCCAACGGGAGCGTCCACCCCGCTCGAGCCCGCCGATGCCCTGGCCCCGGCCGCCGCAGCGGCCATGCGCTCGCCGCCCCCGCGCTACGAGTTCGACTTCTACCCCATCGTGCGCACGCCTGTACGCCAGCGCCCCGCAGCTCGCCCGGCTCCGCGCCCGCGCTCTGCCTCCGACCCGCCCGATTACACAGGTCCGTACCGCGACATGTCGCCGCCTCCGCCTCCGCCGTACAACTCCATCACGGACTGCGCAACGATCATTGCCGCACGGTTCGAGGACGCGCCGACGCCGCGCACGCACAGCCACTCGCTGAGCGAAGTCGAGGAGGGCGGCGAGGACGAGCGCTATGCCCCCGGCATGTGGCCGGCGCAACGTCGCTCGCCTTCCCCGGACGACGGGGGTGGGCAGGGCAACATTCTCGGCCGCGTGCTCGGCTTCTTCCGCTAGGTGTCTGTGGCAGGAAGTCATGTTTGAGAGTAGTGTCCAGCTTGTCGCAGCATATGGTATGAGTGCTGTGCATTATGCAATATCAATCCCAAACTTGGTTGGTTCGCAGTCCCTGGTATGCCCTCTGAATCTCCAAGTTTTCTCATGAAACGTCAATATTGTCGATTCCCAATCTGCGTGCCATCTTCTCTTAACGTCGCGTGCCTCTTCTCTCATGGCAGCAACCTTGGGATGGCAGCACACACTACACTCGAGCCCCCCACACTGACCAGTCTGAGCCCCTCCCACTTCACAAAGAGATCGTACACACACGCTATGAAGTTAGAACTGCTCACTCCGCGCCCATCCCCCGATATCGCCGGCACCCTCCTGGTCGGCCGCCCAGTCCGCCACATCGAATCCGTCATCATCGTCGTCGACCGCCATCCCGAACCCGCGCAGCCCGCCCTGCTCACTGCCCAGACGCCCGACCGGAGCGCTCATCGTTGGCCGCAGCTGGCGGCGGGGCATGCCGGCGAACGCGCGCGTCGGCACGGGCGGGGGCGGCATGGCGCCAAACAGCTCCGGAACGGAGGTGGGCGCCGTGAAGACGGGGGGGAAGTCATCTGCCGCCGCGGCCATGGGACGCGCGGCCTGAGCATTGGGGGGCGGCAGCGCATGGTTGACGGCGTCGGGCTCGTCTTCCTCCGTGTCCGAGCCTGCATCTGCGTCTGCGCCGCCACGCTTGTGGCCCCGCCGCCGCTCGAGGACCGCCTCGCCGTCAGGGTTGAAGCGGATGCGCGCGTCGAGCTCGGCAGCGCGCGTGCGGGGAGAGAGCGAGAGCGCGTTCGTCGATGTCGATGAGTAGGGCTGGAGTTCGCGGAGACGGAGGTCGTCCTTCACAATGAGGCGGGCTTGAGCCTGCGCGTCGCGGTCGCTCAGGAATATGCCGGAGGAGGAAGGCAGGATGGGGAGGGACTGGGTGGGCTGGAATGAACGGCCTTGGGATACCACTGGGCGTTAGCACGCCGGTCAAGGTAAGAGAAGAGGAAGACATGCGCCTCTCAAAGACCGCGTTTAGAAGGGAAGGAAGAATGGTACTATCGCGGTGACGGGCGCTGAGGACACATTGCGCCGAGCCCCGTCATGGTCATCAAGGCGTAGGTGACGCATCGTCCTTCACCGGACGGCTGATCCGCCTGGACAACTGCACAAGGCTTACTCACTCATGCGATTCCGCCGCCCGACGTTCTGCAGGGCAGCCTGCACGTCATCGGGAATGCCATGGCGCTGGCCGTAAATGTCGGCGGTGGTGGGCTCGGCGGCGGCGCGGGCGTGCGCATCGCGCAGCTGACGCTTCTGGTCTGGGAGATCGGACATGGCCAAGGATGTCGTGATACTGGCGGAATGCGGTTGTGGGCGGGAGGAAGGCGGAACTGGAGAACGGTGAAAGAACGCGTCGACGCGTCGCGGCACACTAGAATAAGAGTACACTGGGAAGCGAGGCGCGTCGCAGGACTAGACGCAGATGCAAGTTGAAGAGGATAAAAAGTCCGAGGTCGTCGGTGCAGATGGAGACGGGAAGAGAGTTTGGGATAGAGTTATGAGGAGGCCGAGGAGGAGCGAGTTGAGGAAGGGAACAAGACAAACGAGGCGCGTCTCCCACCTTCCGAAAGGAGTCACCTCCACTTCTCCCACTGTGCCACATGGCACTCACGTGACATGTCAACGCCATGGCGTCGTTGGATGTGTCACCCTACAACCACAAGCACGCAGCCGTTGTCTCTCTTCTTCCCACTCTCCCACTCCGCGTCGTGCAGCCAGAGCACGATCGCGGCGTGCATCTCCACCACCTCCTCCGACATCGCACACATCGCTCCGCCCGCTCCTCACTCCGGCGCATCTGCACCAACCACTTCCTGCGTCCCAGCGATCCAGCGATCCTGCCATCTGATCGCAACACCCCCTCCTCGACCTCCTCCCCTCGCGCCCCTCCCTGACTACCACCACCCCGGCCGCGCCACCGCACCAGCAATCGTCTCCTTCGCTTTCCAATCCCCCCCCCCCCGCGGCCTCTCATCTCCACCATCAATCCCATCGCTCTCATCTCTCAGCCTCATTTTGCCCTTATCTCAGCCTCCTCCGCCGTCCGCTCGCTCGCAGTCTCGCGACAGACACTCGAGTGCACACACTAGACAATCTAGACGCTTCGTTCCACCGAACACCCCCCCCCCCCCCTCTCCCTCCTCACCGGCCACCACCTCCCTCGGGTCTTCCCCCTCTCCGCACCTGGCAACTCAGTCTTCGTCCTCGCATCCGCAAGCCTTAACGCTCTACTCTCTACCCCGCGTTAGCACCATGCCTGCCGCAGCGCTGTCTGAGATGGCCCCTCCCGCCCCCGCCCCCACATCAGGGTCATCAACCCTCGCCCCCACACCTGCCTTGTCTCATCGTGACACCCCAACGCCTGGCATTACCACACCAGCGACCCCAGTCACTCCTCCAGATGAAATTTGCACGCGCGAACACGCATTCTACGCCTTTGATGTGCTCACAGCGCACTATGAGCGGCGCGAGGCCGCACCTCCACCATTCCCAAATGGGAAAGACAAGTAGTGAGTCCACGCTGGCCAGCTCGGCGAAAGCTGACTCCAGCGCCCTCTTCGTCACTTGGAATACCCTCAAGCCCCGTAAAGCACTTCGCGGCTGTATAGGCAACTTCACGCCGATGCGCCTTGACAAGGGCTTGGCAGAGTATGCCCTCGTCGCGGCGCTCGAGGACCACCGCTTCTCTCCAATCCGCGCGGCGGAGCTGCCTGCCCTCGGCTGCGGCGTGAGCCTCCTTACGCCCTTCACGCCCGTCGCCACGCCGCTGTCGTGGGAGCTCGGCACGCACGGCATCCACATCACCTTCCCACACCCCACATCCGGTCGCAACCTGTCCGCGACGTACCTGCCGGACGTGGCGCCCGAGCAGGGCTGGAGCAAGGAGCAGGCCGTGATGTCGCTCATCCAGAAGGCCGGGTGGCGCGGGCGCGTCGCCGTCGGCGATAAGCTGTGGAACAGCATCAGCACGAAGGTGTACGGTAGTGAGAAGGTCGCCGTCTCGTACGACGAGTACGTCGCGTGGAAGAAGGGCGGTGTCGGGGCACAGCCGCCCGAGAACAAGAAGGGCGCCGATCGTGGCGCGCTCGCGTAGGTATCCCCCGTTTCTTACTCTGCGCTCTGCGCTCACGCACTAGCGTGCTGTCCCGCCTCGTGCGCGGGTAGGCTTCTGGCAAGCCGAACGTTGTACCTAGCCCTGTCTTGTTATGAATACGTGCATGTAGGTATACTGTGCTATGTCGCGTTCCTGAATGGTGGGTGGTTAGTAATGGGCGACGGTCAGCGAAGCAGTCAGTCACCGGAAGCACCCGCACGAGCATGGGCGACGCTACACATGACATGAATCTGCGAATGAACAATGCGAACCGACACTGACTGGATCCTCAACCGCCATCGCCTCTCCAGCACACTAGTCACGATCCGAACCAGAAGAGTAGCGCCTCCGACGGGGCGGTGTGTCCGACTCGTCGCGCCGCCGAGGTGGAGGTGACGGCGAACGCGAGTCGGCACGGCGGGGTGTTGGCGAGCGTGAATCGTCGCGACGGCGAAGAGGAGGAGAGAGCGAGTCGTTGCGACGGCGTGGGGGAGGAGAGCGGGATTCGTCGCGTGAGTCTGCGCGACGGGGTGGGGAGCGCGAGTCGTCGCGCTCGTCACGGCGAGGAGGTTTGCGCGAGTTGTCACGAGAGTCACGACGACGAGGTGGCGTGCGCGAGTCGTCACGAGCCGCCCGGCGGGGCGAGGCGTCGCGGCGGGAAGGCGGCGAGTCGTCATCCGAGTCGGCGCGCCTGCGGCGCACAGGCGAGCGCGAGCGCGAGCGGTCTTCCTCGCGACGGCGCTTCTTCTCCGCGTCCCGGCGAGCATAGTACTCCTCGCGGCGGCGGAGGCGCTCCTTCTTCTCGAACTCCTTCTTGCGCCTTGCCTCGGCGCGCTCGCGCTCACGCGCCTCCTCGATCCGCGCCTCCTCGCGCGCGCGCTTCTCGGCGATGCGCTCAGCGCGCTCCTCCTCCGTTTCGCGGTGGAACGCCTTGCCTTCCTCGTAGTCCGCGCGGATATTGAGTGCACGCTTCAGGCGGCCCATCTCGGCCTCTTTTGCCGCCGCGACCGAGTGCGAGTCCGTCGCGCGCCGGCCCGTGATCGGCGCGCCGGCGGCCTGCAGCTTGGCCCGCAGGGCGGATACCTGCTCCTCAATTTCGTCCTCGTCAACACTGAAGTCAGCGCCACTCAAGATGCTCTCGACGTCCATGCCCGTCCCAGGAACGTTGTCTCAGTCTCGCCGTTCCGGCGGCGTGCACCGCGAGAGTTCGCGGCGGCCGAATTATCCACACTCACTCATCGTCCTCGAGCTTGTCCCGCAGCTCAAGACACTTGATCTCGATCTGGCGCTTGCGCTCGTGTTCGAGAATGCCTGCGTCAGGCGCGCGGTGGACGGGCGGCTTGGCGATCTCGTTCAAGTAGTCCTCGTAGTTCTTGTATCCTGCCGCGGCGCCGCCTGGCGGGCCCTGCCGGATCTGCAGCGCCGACGCATTGCGCTGAATGAAACCATTGGTGCCACTGGCGTTAGCGCGCGCCACTTCAGAGGAAGGTGGGATACCGCGACTAATCATGCCCGCCACTCGCGGCAACTAGTCGGCGCGCTGCGTTTGGAGACCGTCGATCGTACAACCCCCAGCGCACTCACCTCCCGCGGGCCGTCGACAAGCCGATGTTATTGTAGCTCATGGTGTGATGGAGGATCACAACAGTCGCGGCGACTTCAAGGGGTGGGTGGCGGCGGAAATTCGGTGTTAGGGTGCGGTGGCAAACGTCTGAATTTCAGAGTGGAGGTGGGCCATCCCTCGTCCGCTCCTCATACCTCGCTGATATGTCCAGCGACGTCTCGACCTCGCGCGCGTGCTCGGCGTCGGGCTCGACGTCCCCGTCGCCGTCGCAGGCGAGCGACGGAAACGACAAGATTACCGAGTATGCGCCCAGCCCATCCCTCCTCGCAGCCTACGACAGTCTTATGGCCTCCGCCCTCCCCGCCCTCTCCCTCCCTCTTCCCCCTCCCATCTCCGTCCCCTCGCCCTCCCCGCCCCCAGCTGAAGATCCGGACAGGCCACTGTCCAAAGCCGAGCGGCAGAACGCGAAGAAGAAGCGGCGGAAAGAGCGCGAGCGCGCACTCAAAGCCGCCGCGGCGGCCGCAAAGGGCGAGGCACCGGCCCACGCCGCCCCCGCCGAGGCGGAGGCAGTCCGTACGTCGCCTACCCACCGAATCTGACAACAGCGTTCCGGCTGCTCGGCGCGGTGGCCCCGATCTCGCTCTCGACGGTCGAGAGCTACGAGCTCACGCCGAACCCGCGCGTGCGTCCCTTGCCGCCCGCCGTCGTGCAGCGGATTCGGCGGATCGCTGCAGAATCGGCTGTGACGGCGCCCGATCCACCTCCCGTTTTGAATAAAGAGCCTGAGGTAGGGGTCTGGCGCGCGGAGCGCGCGCCGCCCGTTTTTCTGGCGTACGCCGCGCCGGTGGAGCACAAATGCGTTGCTGTGCCTGCGCTCAGGTTGTGTAGGGAGATCGAGGTGGATGAGAAGGAGAGGGAGAAGGAGGAGCGGCGAGTGGCGCGGCGCGCGAAGCGCCGTAGAGCGTTTCCGCCCGCGCAGTATTGGACGCCGCCGGAGGGCGTCGTCACGAGAGGGTATGGGTATGGGTACGGTTTGTAGCATATGTAGCATAGGATCCTCTTCGCATGGTGTGGGCGCGGTTGATGGCGCGGTTGCGGGAGCCTGCGTTTCATTCTACACCGTACGGGTTAGCGCTTCGAAGGTCAGTGCTCGGACTCAGCGGAGGTTCCACATTCTGACCGGACAATGGCCTCGTGGCGTGGGTATCTCTAGGTCTCCGCGGCAGGCAAGTGCACCGAGCTCTGGAACAACGCGATCTCGCTCTCGGACACGAACAACCACAGCCGCATCAGGGTCGTCGCCGAGTCATTGCCGATCGCGCCGCCGCCAATCACATCCAGCGGACGTCATAACGGACCGGGGCGGCGTCCTCGGCCCTGTATCGAGGGCTGTCAGACGTCATTGACGCCGGTCTGCATGCTGTCCGCTCCGTGCTCCGTCCGTCATTGTTGCCATCGAAGGCGGTGGAAGGATGGCAGTCATCAGTTCGTGATCTTCGTGAGCTTCTCCGACGCCTCCCCCGTTCTATGTCATGACTGCATATCTCGATTGTTGACTGCTGGACTGCGGGCTCGCCGGCCCCTCGTTCTCATAGCGCTTAGCGGCGCTGGGTGCCGGGATGGTTGTCGCCGGCGCCGCCGCGCGACGTGTTAAAGTCTGAGCGCTCGGATGCCTTGAACGTCTGCTTCTGTTCGCGGCCGTGCTGGAGGATGATCTGGATGGCAGCCCTGGTCGTCAGCGTGTACCGACCTCTGCTGGTCCGAGCGCACTCACTCGACAGACTTGTCCTTGACCTTCTTGTCGTCGCTGAAGAAGGCGGTCTCGAGGTCCTGCTTCGAAATGGGCTGGAGAACGCCGGTCACACCACCAGTGATACTCTTGTACTGCGTGTCAGCGGGAAGGATAAAGGAGGGTGGAGGGATCGCCACTATGACGGAGACGAGGACAGGGGAGTCGCTGGGTACTCACGACAGCAAAGTTACCAATGAAGCGGGAGAGGGCGATGGACTTGCCTCCCTCCGGCTGGGCGCGCCACTCCTTGAACTCCTTGTCGTCGTCGACGAAGACCATGTACTCGTCGGCGTGCTCGTGGGGACGGTAGATGAGAGTGAGGACCTCGTTAGACATGGTGGGCGGGTTGGGGCTGTAGTGAGGTTTGGTAGAAGTGAAGTTGAGAATCTAGTGATAAGTCTAGTTGGATGTGGAAGATGAAGAGGTCTGCTGACTTGGATCAAGGCTTAAGTAGGAAGAGACGGCGGAGTGGACGTAGACTCGCAGCGCCGTAAGAGCCGGTTATGCGGGCATGTGGCGTCTCCTCCATCACCAAATCACCAATAGCACTGGAGTGCTCTCGACGTACAATGCGCACCACTGACGTCATGACGTCATTTCATTCTTGCAACTTCCATGTGGCCGACCACGTGTAAAAGTTAGGCGTTGAATCGCGTGGAAGATGGGGGATAGGATTGCGAAATATGCCGCAAGCCTGTTCCGCGGAAGCCTAATTGGGCGGTGGCAATTCCACGCAATGAGCTCCCCGCCGGCGTCCGGAAGCAAACCCACGCGAAGGAGATTGCGCCATTCTCCGACATGAGCGGCCCTTCCCACGGTGGATTGCCGATCCGGGCGGGGGCGGATGAGGGCAAGTCAAGTGATAAGGGATGCAGGGGCGTGGCATGGCGGGCACTAATCAGCGAGACTGTTCAAAAATCGTACGAGACAAAAGTGCGTCAGGTTTCGCGACGCCGCAGGAAAGAACAGTCGGCTTGGGCAGGAACAGGTGGTAGGACGTGGGCATCCAGACGCGATCACGCTCTCTCATCTGACACACGGACCGGTCAGGCCCGGCGGACCACACGCGCCACCGAACAGTCACTCTCCCCTGTAGGCCTGTAGCGCTTTCGGTCTCGTCCACGTCCGAGCCGCAAGGTTGCGAGGTTGCAAGCCACTCATAGGTTTAGACACATGGCACGACGATTGTTCATCGGCCCATCCCATGCCCTCGACAGAACGACAGATTCTATGCGGTAGTAGCACTTGAGTGGGGTGACGGTCCGGGAGCGCATCCCTGTCTGCAGGCTGCGTGGCGGCCGCGTGCTGATCGAGATGATACACACAGCCGAGCTGCAACACAAGAGAGTAGTGATGTGCCTTGAGCGGGACGCAGACTGGCGTGAGGGGGCATAGAGGCAACATGAGGAGATCAGCCTCCGGCCTCGGATAGCGCCGCGTGCAGCATGGCCGCGTGTGCGTGGTGAAGGAGATGACCGCGTTGGACAGTGGGTGGCTAGTATAATCTGGGGAGCAAGGGCCGCGCGGTGCTCGACGTCCGCCTGTGCGGTGGTCTAGATGCAAGAGGAGTCGCGGCAGGCTACCGACGGCAGAGAGATGAGAGGCGCGAGACGCGAGAGGGACCGGGAGAGGGAGAGGACGAGACGAGGCGTGTCGTTCCCGGGAGGTCAATGTTGCCCTGAGAGGAAAAAAGCGCGTCTCCCCCAAAACTAGGAGGAATCCGCGCGCCAGAGCCTCCATCTCACCGTACGACCAGAAATCTATCACCAGGTGCAGCAGGTAGGCAGCAGACAGCAGGCAGCTCGTACACCCAGGCAGACCCCGCATCGTCTCATCATCGACCATCGACTCTCTTGGCTCTCTCTTACTCTACTCTCTCATCTCTCAACAGATTAGACTCTCCCGCTTTTACTCTGCTCTCCTCCTCCTTCTCCTCCTCTAATATCGTCTCGCTGTTGTCAACCCCCATCCAATCTCCTCATCCACCATGGTCGCCGCTTTCGACATCCCCGCTCGCCCCCAGAACGTCGGCATCCACGCCGTCGAGATGTACTTCCCCAAGCGCTGCATCTCCGAGGACGACCTCGAGGACTTTGACGGCGTCTCCAAGGGCAAGTACACCATTGGCCTCGGCCAGAAGTTTATGGCCTTCACCGACGACGTGTGAGTACCATGGGTGCTGGGTGGAGGGGTGTGGGTCGGCAGCTGAGGACGCGCCGGGGAGCTGGGAGTGGCGAGAAAGCGAGCATGAGCTGACGCCGCAGTGAGGACATCAACTCGGTCGCTCTGACTGGTGAGTCGAGATGGGACGAAGCTTTGTCGGGGAAGAGGGAACAATGGTGGCTTGAGGTGGAGGATCGCCGCCGAGACGGGAGCTGTGGGGTGGAGGTCGGCTGATCCTCTGCCTGCGCAGTTGGCCGTCACGCCATGACTCAGCTTCAGCGAGCGTTGCTGTACCGACATCGCGATCACCACAGCTCCGATGCCGCAGGTCAATTGGGCGCAGGCCGGCTCCGCGATGTCATTTGCCTGCGGGGAGTGAGTCCGCGGACCAACCACAGGCGCGTGGCTAGGAGCGGGCTTCCTTCCCCCTGCGCCGAGACGGGCGCAGAAGCAATGTCTCTCACTACGGCTATGAGCGTCGAGCCCATTTCGCCTTCAGACGCCGGAGCGCAAAGCCGTGTGCCGCGGTAATCGGGGGTTGCTGGTGGGGCTTGGCTCTTTGCTGGTCAGCGGTAGCTCCCAAGCACTTGACCACGGGGGAAGGTTGCTCCCTGTACCGGCTCGTTGGCGCGTCCAGCACTTGGCTGTGTGTGCGAGGAGCAGCCTTGAGGGCATGGGCATGATTGAGCGGAACAATCGGCATCGGCGCGGCGGAGAGCTCACACACAGTCGTCTCGTCTCTCCTCGAGAAGTACAACATCGACCCCAAGTCGATTGGCCGCCTCGACGTCGGCACCGAGACGATCATTGACAAGTCCAAGTCGACCAAGACTCTCTTGATGGACCTGTTCGCCAAGCACGGCAACCACGACATTGAGGGCATCGACTCGAAGAACGCGTGTTACGGCTCCACCGCTGCCCTCTTCAACTGCATCAACTGGATGCAGTCCGAGTCATGGGACGGCCGCAACGCCATCGTCATGTGCGGTGACATTGCCATCTACAAGGAGGGCTCGGCCCGCCCCGTCGGCGGCATGGGCGCGTGCGCCATGCTGATCGGCCCCGACGCGCCTATTGTCTTTGAGCGTGAGTGCGGTTGTGCAGTGCTGATTGCGGTGGCGGAACAGCGGAATGTGGCTAATTTCCAGCTGTCCACGGCACTTACATTGCCAACACCTGGGACTTCTACAAGCCCGACCTGTCGGCGGAGTACGTGAGTATTTTTTGGTGCACGGGGCGGCGGGTATGTGGACGGGAGGCGAGGCGAGGCGACGTGACACGCGACCGGCGGCACTGAAGTCCACCTGTCCTAGCTCTCTGACCTGTGTGTGGAGACCTGAGGATGCAGTTCGAACTATGGCTAACCCCAGCCCACCGTTGACGGCCCCTGGACCATCAAGGCGTACCTCGGTGCGCTGGACAACGCGTACAACACGTACATGGAGAAGGCTGCTGCTTCGCGCGCCCGCGCCGCGAAGAAGGCGGCTGCGGCCGGTGCCAACGGGCACGCGAACGGGCACGCGGACAACGAGAACGACCTGACGCAGTTCGACTACGTGTGCCTGCACTCGCCCTACGGCAAGCTGGTGCAGAAGGGGCACGCGCGTCTCTTCTACAACGACTACCTGCGCAACCCTTCGCACCCGTCGTTCGCCGCCATCCCCGCCGAGGTCAAGGACCTGGACCCCACCAAGACGTACACGGACAAGGTGGTGGAGAAGGCGTTTGTGACGCACGCCGCCGCGCACTACACAAGCGCGGTCGTGCCGGGCTCGGACTGCGTCAAGCGCTGCGGCAACATGTACACTGCGTCGCTGTACGGTGCGCTCGCGTCCGTGCTTGCGAACGTCGCGCCCGCCGACATCCTCGGCAAGCGGATCGGGATGTACGCGTTCGGGTCGGGGTGCGCAGCGTCGTTCTTCGCGCTCCGCGTCGTGGGGTCCACCGAGACGATCCGCGCCAAGATGGCGCTCAAGGAGCGCCTCGAGGCCATGGAGGTCGTGCCGTGCCAGAGCTACGTCGACGGCCTCAAGCTCCGCGAGGACAACCACAACGCCATCGAGTACCTCCCCAAGGGCTCGCTCGACAACGTCTGGCCCGGCGCATACTACCTTGAGGGCATTGACAACCTCTTCCGCCGCACGTACAAGCAGAAGCCTGTCGCGTAGGGGGTGGTGCGGGCGGCGCGGGAGTGTGTGTACAGTGTCAATCTAGACGACCCCATATACCCTTCATACAGGATGCATTGATACGAGCTGTGGCCAAATGGAGTGCAGCGTGGCGGAGCACCACACAGCGTGGCTTAACGGACAGTAGCACACCAGAGAGCGAGTGTGGCTCTAGAGAGGACCTTGCGAAATGAAGTCAGTTGTCGTTGGTGGAGTGTGTGCGCCAAGTTACGCGTAGCCCAGCCAAGATCTACAGGAGATATCTCACCGCGCGATAACAGCACGGCCCGAGATAGGCGATATCTGCAGCACTGTCGCATCCGAGGCGCTGTTCCGAGGCGCTGCAGTGTCGCGGGTAAACCTGGCCTCGAAGCCGTCAGGGCGACGTCGTCAAGGTTGGCTTACCCGGCAGAGGAGGACTTTTCGACAGCAGGCTGGATTAGAGGCCAATTGGAGGGAAGGGTGTGAGAGGCATGAGAGGCCTCTGAGTTGTTGCTTTGAAGCAAGTGTCGAAGACTGGTATCGTGGTCAGACTGGTGACTCCATGAGACGGCTTGGACTTGATTGTTCGAGTTGCGGTCAGGCGGGTTAGTCGATCAGTTGCGCCTGCTCACCTATCTCTTGCTGGCCATCACACGCATTACACCCACGCAATACATCATGACAACATATCTATAGCTCACGCAAAGTACTGGCGGTACACCCACCACGCGATGAGGACCATGACGGGCATGAGGAAGCGGACACTGGGGTGAGCTGAGATCCGCACGGGGTGTTGTGGGGAGGAGGAGAGGTGGACAGATAGGGCTCGCGAACGGCTTCTGTCAAGGCCGTAGTAGCCTGCCCCCCTACACTTTCCCATCGCCATCTCTCGCTTCTCTCGCGGCGTATAGCGTGCAGCGCGCAGCATGAAAGAAGCGAGTCGATAAGGGGCGCCATTTGAGCCGTCTCCCTCCACACCTCTCTCGTCGTCAGACTTACGGGCTGGGAGCGGGGGCGCCAGACTGAGCGGAGCCGTTGGCGGCGGTGGTGGTGTTCTTGGCCTGCGGTCAGCTTCGCCTCATATATAGAGACCGGGGTGACTAAAGATAACCACACCAGCTAAGTGAAGAGAGCGTCCCTCAGGCAAGTCGCGGGTATCACTCCACGTGATACAGGCGTCATAAAGCCCGGCGTCGAGTGCAGCACAATCCACCCGCCTTCCTTCTCGACATTCTCCACCACACCTCCCCCTCATCCCGCAAAAGCAACTCACAAACTCCGAAGCCTTCAGCTCGCCGAGGTACATCTTGAGGAGCATGTCGCGAGCCTCGTCCGAGTGTCCGACGTCCTCGAACGCCTCGGTGCCGTCACGCCCGGCCTCCTCGAGCAGGACCTGGGGTCAGTTTCATCCCGGTGATGACAGCTCGAGCGCAGCACAGCGGTGAGCCGACCAGTCATATTGGCGCTCATGACCACCGCCCTGTTTATGCTTGCACTCGACATCGTCGGATAAACGTACCTCGTCACCGCCCGGGTGCTGTTTGTCAGCGCTGCACAAAGAAATTCGGGTATCGCTGCTCGTTGCCCATCGCCCCACCTATCGCCCCACCTCCACCTTCCTTCCTTCTGCATCACCACCAGCTCTTCTCTGTTCGCTCTCTACACTCCTCTCCACACCCCTCTGCACTCTCTCTCCGCTCGTTTTCACCGTATCCTTCGCCGCGCTCCACGCCCCGCCGAGCTCAGGCCTCCCTTTCCTCTGAGCTGTTGCAACCAGCCTCCGCAAGCCACTCACCTCATCCAAGAACGCGGTAACATCGTACACCTTCTTGTGGATGGTGAGCCAGAGCGAGTCGCGAGTCTTGTGCTCGTTGAGCTCGTCGTAAGTGAACTGCTTGACGTCGGACATGGCGGGGTGTGGATTTGTGCGAGGATGGCGGGAGGGGAGGAGGAGAGATGGCAACTTTGAGACGGCGGTGGGCGGATGAGGTCGACGCGGGGTGGATGATTTCAGGGTCTCGCGTGGGTCATCCCAGGGCGTTGAGAAGTGGCACGAGGCCCTTGAGCGGCAATCACATCCCCGCTATTGGACCCCACTAAAACTCGGCGCGGTCGCGGCCGGACACCCGCCGCCACCAAGCCAGCAACGTCAGCAAAGCCAAGCCAGCCCCGCCAACTTGCTCATTCGCGGCGTCATGACCGTCTGGCCCACTTCGTGCACTTGCTAGTGGCGATCAACGATCCCGCGCCAGGGGGTGACATGCCCTCCACTGTCGGCATTCCAAGGCATCGCAGACCGGTATCGGATGTTCGGAGTCCAGCCGGTAACCAGAAGGCCACTGATCCGGCCACGCCCCTCCTACCATCTCATAGAGTCTAAACTTGTGCGTGAAGAGTATGGTGCCCCTTGCATCCAGCGCGCTCGTCGACGCGCGGACGGAGGATGCCCTGATAGTCTCTATCAGTCTTCACATCTAGTCTCTGCTCTATTGAGATCGTCTCACGCCGATGCCTCCTCACCCTCCGCCTCCTCTCCTCCGGTGTCTCTTGATTCGTCTCCCTTGTGAATCTCATTCTGCCGGATGAAAGACGCACAAACCACCGCCGTGACAGCGACGCAGCCACTGGCGATCCACACGGTGCGCAGGCTGATAGCGTATGCGTCCAGGGCCATTCTAGCGTACCGCTTCGGCAATTGCTTGATCGCCGCCTTGCTGTGCACGACAGCGTCGATAATTCCTTCTCCGCCAGGCACGTCGCTGAACCGGTGTCGCAGCGCGCGTACCAGAGCACCGACCTGGATACTACCGCCCAGGCTGACGCCAAGGGTCGCGCCGAGCGAGCGCACCGTGTACAGCAACGCGGTGGCCTTGGGCATGGCATGCGAGTCGACGGACGAGATGAGGGCGACTGCGATTAATTGCGGGCAGTAGTGTGACTCACTGAGAGAGACGCAGAGGAAGACGGCGTAGCCCGTGTTCAGCGGAAGGATAGTGGCGTAGTATGCCCAACTGGGCCATCCCGGGCGCCATGCGGCTGCAACCCAGGCAGAGATCATGGAGGGGAAGAGCGATACCACACCAAGCACGGTGTATCTTCCGCCGCGGCGGATGTGGCTGGCGTCAGGCCTTTCCGCTGGGGCAACTCACTATCCAGCCAAAAGGGTGCCGGTGCTCAGCCCGATGCCGGAGCACACACTGAGAACCCACCCAGCCTCGGAAGCTGGCATGTCCATGAGTACTGCGAAGTAGGTGGGCACGTGAAACAGAAGCGCCTGTGACCCGACCATGAGCAGTACCGCCGAGGACCAGATCGCGCGCAGCTGGGTGGTCTTAAACAGGCTCATGGGGACAATGGGGCGCGCCGCCCGCCTCTCTGTCCACACGAAAAGGCCCAAAGAGACAGCGGAGGTGGCGAGGAGGCCGCAGACGGAGGGGTCAGACCATGGGCGGAAGTAAGATGTGTGGAAGCTCAGCCCGAGAATCAGGGAGGCAGTGCTGGCCAACAGGAGGGAGACGCCGGCCCAGTCCAGAGAGAGGAGGCCGTGGAGCAACGACGAGTGCGTAGGCGGGATGGGCGGCTCGGGGAGGAAGAGGGACACGATCGTAGCGCAGAACAGGACGACGGGCAACTGCGACCAAAAGGCCAGAGGCCAGCCGTAGCGATCAGCCAGGAGGCCGGCGGTGGGCCCGCCGAGAGCAGCGCCAACCCCGAAGACGGTCATCATGAGGCCTGAGATTAGCTGGAGCTGGGCCGGACTCCATTTTGATCGCTCACTCACCTTGGTAGAACCCGCGCTCATGTAGGGCGACGAGGTCGGTACAGATCACAGCAGAAACGGTAAGCAGTCCGCCCCCGCCGAGGCCCGTGAGGCCGCGCGCGGCCACGAGCCACCACATCCCGGGCGCTACGGCGCACGCGGCGCTCCCGACGCCGTAGAATGCGCACGCCGTCAGCATGGCGAAGCGCCGGCCCAGTGCGTCAATCAGCACGCCATACACGGGAATGCCCGCCGTATTGGCTAACGTGAACACGCTTCCGAGGTAGGCGGCGAGCTCGGCGTGTTGGAAACTGCTTGCGATGGTGGGCGCGAGCGTCGGGATCGCGGTTGACTGCAGCGCGAAGGCGAAGTTGGAGGACCAGATGCCGGCGCTGAGCGTTAGCGCCGCAGGCGGCGGGCTCACAGAATGACAACGAGGCGAGTGCGTGTCATGGTCTCTTTGAGCGGGCGGCTGCGGAAGTGGACAGCCGCCTGCGGGCTACGAGGTACGGCGGGGAGGGGCGGGGTCACAAACTTGCTGGTGTCCACGGACGGGGAGGCGAGCGTGCTGCTCCCCGCCGAGGAGAGAAGGGGTGTGCGTTCGGACGCCATGCTGTGGGGTGATGGGTTGCGATGAGAGGGAGAGCTTGCTGGTGCCGACTACATCGACAAGAAGTGGTGAACACTGTGATGCAGATCAGCCAAAACAGCGTGGGGAGCACACGATGATGATTATTCATGCATCATACAGGGCGCCTGAAGATCGTGACGGCAAGTGTCGGGGATGGCCGATGGCGCACGGATAGCTGGAGCGCTGAAGCAACGTTTTGATCGACGGTCGGTTGGAGAGCCCCCACGTGCACTCACTGTTCGTCTATGCCTCTCTCTGCTGCGTCTTACTCCTTTGTCCCCCCGCCGTAGGCCATGCTGTTTTGAGCTCCCGCTGCGCAGTGTTTTACTCCGGGTGGGATGTGAAGTTGGACGTGCTGTTGCCGCATGCTCTCCTCGTCGCCCGCATCTCGGCTCGCAATTGTGGTGACTGGCTGCACTGATGAATGCTGATCGGTGTCCCCCGTTTGTGGACGGGCGCATTGCTTGACGTACACAGCTCTTCCTATATTCACCTAATCTTGGGCAAAGGGTCCTCCCGCATGGTCTTTCATATGATTACGCCCTGGTCTCACCTGATCACCTGCCGTTGTCAGTGCGATGTCATTCAGACGTATCCCGACCGACGTTGCACCGATAATACAGTGCTCCCCAGGCTGCGGCCGATCGGTCATGTCCTCTTACACCGATGGGTCGCCTTCTGAGGGCTCGGTGACTCCTCGGTTGCCTCACATACATTGCTACCAAGCTCGCATTGACACCCTACTTTAAAGCTCAGTTGTCTCTCACTGTCATCCCCACCCGCAGTCCGACAAGTTGAATTCTCAAAGGCTCTCAGCGCTCAAGCCATCGACGGGAGGCCCTTCTCATCCACTTTCGCCTGTCCTCATGCCAGTGGACCACATTGCTGGCACTTGATACCGACTGAACAATGGGTCGGTCCCTCGGTCCCAATGAATGCCTCGCTTCTCCATCACCAAGTGTTGGCGATTACTGTGCATGAATGCCTCGCTTCTCCATCACAAAGTGTTGAGCGATTACTGTGCATGTTGCGATTAATACTACTGACACTAAGCTTGCCAACAACTCGGCAACTCAACATCGTCCTCCACCAGCTCTCCCACCAAGACATCCAACTGAACAGCCATTTACGACTCCTCGTGCTCGTCGATGATTGTGCTCCGGAACTTGCGAGCAGGGATGCGACGCTCGAAGAGAATCTGTACGTCAGCGCGTGCCTTGAAACCGCATGCATTGTACTCACGTCGAGCTCGCGGTACGAGCGGCCCTTCATCTCGGGGAGGCGGAAGAAGCACCAAATCGTGCAGATGAGGGAGGTGCCGCCCCAAACAAACGCCGCACGGCCCTTGAGGTTCCACTCAGTGGCGTTGACCATGTAGGTGTTGAGGATACCAGCGCAGACACCGACAACGTTGTAGGCGTTACGGGCAAGACCGACAGTCTTGGAGCGGAGACGGGTGGACGAGACCTCACCGACAATGCAGTAGGTGAGGGGACCGATGGTGAAGTCGTAGACGAAGACGAAGATCATGACGAGGGCAGCCTGGCCCCAAGCGCCACCGCCGCCCTTGTCGGCGGGCCACGACAGACCAGCAATGATCCACATGAGCATGCACATGAAGGCCATGCCGGCGAGGAAGGGAGGACGGCGGCCCATGATGGTGAGAGTAATCCACGAAGCGACTGTGCCGACGAAGGCAATGCCGGTGATACCGAGGTTGAGGCTGAAGGCGTTGTCCTCGGCCAGACCGGCCTGGAGGAAGAAGTAGGTGGGGGAGCCGCAGAAGACCATGCCGCAAAGCTGCTGGCAGATCCAGACAACGCAGGCAATCTCGGTACGGCGGAGGTCGACACCCTTGAAGCAGTCAATGTAGGTGGAGCCGGTCTCGTTGTCGATCTCCATCTGGTTGGTGCGGACCATCATGGCGACAGTAGCGTCGGAGTCGACCTTCTCGCCCTTGCGCGAGAGACGCTCAACAACACGCTTGGCCTCGGCGAGGCGACCGGCACGCACAAGGAACCAGGGGGACTCGGGAGCAAGGGTGACGAGGATGAACAGGGGAATGGGCCACACCCACTGCACGGCAAAGGGGATGCGGTAGGCGTTGGCGCCGGGGAGCGTGGTTACTTTGCGGAGGATACCGGCACCGATCATTTGGCCTATGACCCAACACAGGTTGATGTAGGTGGTGAGGTAACCACGGAGGGGGATGGGGGTAACGTCCGATGCGTACGACACAGCCGAAGAAGAGAAAGCACCCCACGGCAGACCGCAGAGGAGCTCACCGATGAAGAGCATCTCGACATTGACGGCGAAGAATACGATGAAAATGGTACCAGTGAGGAAGACGAGGGCGATCTGAATAGTGCGGCGGTAGCCCCACTTGTCCTGGGCCCATGACGAGATCAGAATACCGATGAAGCAACCGATGGTTGGCGCCTGCGAGATAGCAGTCTGCCATGCCGCCGTGAGCTGATAACGACCCTCGCCCTCAACGCCAGTGTCGAAGCCGAACTTCTGGCGGAATTCCGAGAGACCGATAACATTGCCAAGAACCTGGGTATCGTAGCCCTCCATGACTGGCCGTTAGCAGTCGTTCATTGCAGCTGGCTTGGCAGGTATGGCAGGCAAGCGAACACAAGCGAGGAGGGGTCGGGACGTGACAGTTTTGGGCATGTGTGGTGGAACAAGCCGAACCTGACACCTGCCTGCCTCCCGCGGTATGCGAACACGGCTCTCACTCGATCAACCGTGCCCGAAAAAAGGCAGGAGGATCAACTCACTGATGCAGAGCGAAATGGCGAACGACCAGAAGACAGCGTTGGGGTAGTTGCGGAGACCCTCGACAAGGCCCATCGACTTCTCGTTCTCCTCGGCGCGCATGGCATCGTCGCGGAGGTCGTTCCACTCGGGGGTATTGGTGGGCACCTTCTCGAGATGGTTGAAGTCCATCTTGCTCGGCCGACGGTCGAAGTTGGAGGTGTGGACGGGCTCGACGCCGTCCATGTGCGACTTCTCGGCGGACATTGTTGCTACGTTTCGGCTCACTGCCTTGTCGGTGCTCGCGCTCGCAGTAGGTTCTTGAGTGCTGTCTAACGGCCGAGACCCGGGTGATGGGGAGGCAACCACTCCACTCTTAGTCTTTATAGATGGCCAACACCTGCTGCCGTCCATTCATTAGTGTCGGCCAGCGGCCAGCGGCGGGCAAGGGTGTGCCTTGCGAACCAAACTCGCCCTTCTCGCACACTGGGCCGCCTGCGTGCCCATCGTCCCGCAGCCATCTCGGCGCCTTGCCGAGGTTGAGGCCCCGACCTCCCCGACCCCGCCTGTCTCTACCGTGAATACATGGCCCCACAAGCCGGCAACAGGGCGTCACCGTGCACAGACAGAGCCTCGCCTGTCCTCCGTGGACTTCAGCCGTCAGGAACAAACTGGCTGCCGCAAATGAGCTGAGAAGCACCCACACTGCACCATATGGCCGTTAGGGTTGCGGCTAGGTGCCCAACGTGACTCCAGGTACGGTGCCCCATTGGCAAGTACGGGAGAGGAAGTAGGACACGTTAGGCATTTCCAGGATCGCTAAGATGGGCGGGCTCACCTCATGCTCTAACTGTATCTGTGGCAGCGCCTTTTGATTGGCCAGCATCAAGTGTCATGTGTTCCGACAAGTCCGGTCTTGCGATCATGCTGCAAAAACCACATCGCACCACGCATGGACGGCGTTGGTATACCAAGGCAGGCACAGTGCCGAGCCCAGCAACACCCTGCACCGGCCCGTGGCGAGAAGCGACGTCCCCAAGCGAGAGGTCCAGAATGCACGGAATGCAGATCCCTGCTGGCCCGTTTCGAGGAGAGTCAGACGCTTCCTCCGGTCGTGCAGGTCGTTCTGGTAATGACGTTGAGCTGTCAGCCGTCTACCCCTGTCACTGACCGAGGCAAACTTTGGGAATCTCTCCGCTTGTGGTACCATGGCCCTGTCGATCATTGCGGAGACGGGCAGCCGAGTGTCGGTAGTTCTGCGCAGCAACGGCAACAGCTGGGTGCCCGCCCCGCAGCTCCGCACCTCGCAGCCTGCACCATGCCAATGACACAGAGAGTGGGCAGCTGTCCGCATCTGTGACTTGTGCTCCCGCTCCCTACGTCATTTGTTCAGGCCGGCCACAGCCGCCCCACCGTGCTGGTTTTGGGATCTCACGCGATCGTGCAAAGCGCTCGCTTGTGGCATGTGTCGATACTTCGGTCAGTGTCGGCCCGGCGCCGAAGATGACACGGTCTGCCCCCGGAGTGAGACTGACCATAGAAGGACGAACGGGGTGTCGGTCGTTTCGGTGGCCGGGCCGAGCTTACCCGCCTTGGCACCACCGGACGTCCACCGAGACCGCCGAAGCCCCTCCGTCATATCACGGCACGAACGGACGCGTGCACCGAAGACGCGCCGACATTAAATATCGCTGGACGCGTCGAGGGGTCGGGGCACCAATCAGTGGATTGGAGGGCAGCGAAGGCATGGGGTGGGGGCACGGGGTATCTGATCGATGGACATGTGATGCTGCTCACAACAGAGACGCGGTCGGTAGGCACACAGAACTTGCCTGGCTTCCGCAGGCTTAAAACCCAGTGGGACAACCTGAGTCCCGCGGCACTCGCGTGGCGCCTATCATCTTCCGCAAGATGTTAAGCGCTCAGAATATCTTTTGACTGGCTGCACTGTTTCCGCCTCACTTCCGCTTCCCCCGGTCTCAATGATGCGGCTCCCAATAGTCGCAGAGTGAGAAGTGATGGGGGTACCCTCTCCCGTTCTCGCTGTTACACACATCCTCACAACATCTGACTCGTCATTCCGCGGACGGTGCCCTACTCCCAGATCCTCGACGCGATAGAACGGCAGGGAACGTAGACGCCTTTGTGGACTGCAGAGGCTTGCCTGCGGCCCCTATCACTGCCAGTGAGCTGACTGTGCAACAGCAGTCGGGTTAGGAGCTTCAGCGCCCTATGGGGACGAGAAGGAGGCTCACAGCTACCCAAAGTGTTGGCCAATCTCGCGGCTCTCAGTGCCACGGGCCCTCCGCTCTGGTGCGTCTGGTCAACCTCAACCCTCGCAACGCTGAATTCGGCGAGGAGCGACAATGTGCGTCTCCTCGAAGCGGGCACGCAACAAGAAGAGCCCGCAGGTTGGCGGGTCGAGAAGCACCGTCGGCGGAAGTTGACCCATGCCTGCTGTTGACTTCCCCTCATGTCGACATGGCCCTGGATCAATCGAGTGCACATAACTAGGGCCTTAAGTGGCACGACCAGAACTCGCCTGCACGACGACCCGGACGCTCCGCGCCGGAGTTCGCACTCGCGCTAAACATCTCACTTGATATTCTGATTTAAACTCTCATGGCTCAAATGGCCAGCTCCGACGACCTGCGGCGAAACGGGCGGCCCGAAGTACTTTCGCCCGTTGTTGCGCGGCGCCCTACCGGCGGCATAGCCTACTCCGCCCCTAGAATCTCCGACTCGCCGAGGGCCAGGCGAGCGCAAAGGACGGGTTTTAATACGACACGAAAACTCACCAGACAACTGCGCTATGGGCTCCGCCCGGAGCATGTGCATCTTTGCAGCGGTATGCGAGGGCGTGTAACTGATCTGCATATGATTCGCCGTGTGTGGGTGCCACATGCGGGGTGGACAGCTGCGACTCCCCGCCTCGGGGGCGCCCAGCCGAGCTGATCCAATGATGCCGTGGAATGAGATGGACAAGCCGCGCCCCGCAATGACAATAACTGCTCGTAGTGCCATGGGCGTCAAGCACAGCATGAAGTGGGCTTGCGGCGAGCCTTGGGGCCAACACTTCTCCATAGGCCTCCACGGGGGCCGGGTTGGCATCCCCAGGTGCAAAATGGCAGCGAGTGGGGCATATCCAGTATTCGCTAGTCGAAACGGGGCCTTCGCGCTTACTTGGCACGCCTAGGTTGGCGACGCAGCTCTGACCTGAGGCCGCTGATAGCGCGTAGCTATTCGAAATTCCTCAGTGAGGGTATCGTGTTCCTGTCGGTTGCGTTCTGAACAACTATCTGTGCGCGTGTGGGCGGCTACTGTGCAGCAAAGATCTCAGGTTGATCGGCAAGCGGTCGCATGTTCTCCGGCCGAAACACCGTGTTCCGTTATCCGACCATTCATCAGTGCGAAAACACGCAAACGCCCTCCGCCCCCGCCCACATGGTGGGTGCCGATTTGTCGTAAGGCAAGGTGGAGAGATCCGCTTCCAAAAACCGCCTCATCCGCGCAACCTAGCGACGCGCGCGTCCGCGACACGATCAGACGACGCGAGTGCGCAAATGGCAGGTTCCGAGCTCGCTTAAGCTGCAAAGCCTCGGCCAGGGGATATACAGCAGCACTGGATGCAGTGGACGTCAGCCACCAGCCGGTGCACGGTCAGCGGGACGACGTAGTTCCTTGTTTGAGCATGCGCAAAGTGGGCGCGCGATCAAAGAGGCCCTGGGTCTCCTTGGTATGCGTGAGCGGCCGCCATGCCCTCAGCCCTGAGAAGAGCATGATCCGGCCATTCAACGGTGTAGCGGGGTGACGTTTTACCTCCTCACGTTTTTTCGGATCCAGGCTGGGCAATTTGTAGTCGCCCTTCGCACCGTGTCAACTATGAGGGGTAATCCACCCGCAGCCAATCGGGCCATCATCTGCTGAATGCACCAGCAAGACAATGGGGTTGCACTGGGCGCTTCGAGTTACAAAGCTCACACGGGATAGGAGAATGCCCCTCTTGCAAGTCGGTTCCAAAAGTCGACAGCTGAGACACCTGGGATGAGAGAACTACACCCGACGATCCGAAGAGAAATGGTGCCTGAGTGCACGGGCAGTGAGGATCAGTGTTTCTGTGATGGATTGGATCCGCAGCCGACTCCGGAGTGTGGCTAAACCGCATCGAGCGCTGGCTTCTGCAACACACCGAGATCACAAAATGGGCGAGGCGAGCATCGCTTGCTTAGCACCACTCAGAGGACGCACGCAGAGCATTCAGCTGCGGCAACAGCTTAGGGACGCGACCCTAGATACCTGACAAACGTCCGCCTCTCACCTCACGTGCCTTTGCCCCGCAAGTCGCCCTGACGCCAGTGGAAGTGGGGGTGTTGAGGACGAACGTATTGGAGCCTGCCATCTTCTACCCGTCATCTCCGGATCAAATGCCGTTTGTCCGCTACCCCGCACTCGCTCGCTTAGCGCCCTCGAATGCCTGTATGGGGGCCAGGGCGCCCGCACAATCTGAGCCTCCGCCGGCGGCTACCGTCCACTCCTGCTCTCCTGCCCGGATCTTCACCACCGTGCCGGCGTCCTCTCTGGAATACTGCCTGCAGCATGCTTGGATGCCTCCGGTGCCGCCTTCTCTGGTATGGACAGGTCGCGGCTTGTGACTGGACGTCGCCTGCCGGGTGAGGGGGAACCGTCGGCCCCCTGGAGCGCCTTCAAGCTGACGCCCGACCCCGCCTCCCGTCCACACTGATTGAAAAAGGCCTGATCAGCGCTGTGTTGGCCCCATCTTTTTCCCCACGCAACACACTCACTCAACATGTCCCACTACGACAGCGAGAAGTTCGCAATCGAGCAGGGCGAGAAGCGCGACTCGCTCAACGGTGGTCCCCGTGCCGGCAAGGACAACAACTATGCCGTCGAGATCGCTCCTGCCGGCCAGTCCCAACACGTCCAGGACGCCGTTTTCGGTGACATGGGCGAGGGAGGCCCCAACTACCGTGCTGTAAGTTATTAGCTGGCTGGCCCCCACAGCTGTCTTTCGGGACCACCGCTGACCCTCAGGTTGGTCCGCTCGGTGCTTTCGCTCTCATGACCAAGGCCAACATTGGTCTTGGTGTTCTTTCCATCCCTTTCGTCTTCATGGAGGTCGGCATGGTGCCCGGTGTCATCTTGCTCCTCGTCATCAACCTCATCATCATGTGTGAGTACCAGCCGCCGGTCTGCCGGAGTGAACTTCTTGCCAAGGCAGGTCTTGTGACATACCGTCTCCTTGACGGAGGCGGGCTATGTGGCGAGGCACTGGTCAGTGGCTGAGAAAGAAATCCGTGATCACCTGCTACCACCGTCGTCATGTGCCCCTGACCAGATCGTCCATGCTGAGCAATTGCTGACGCCCAGACTGCGCGTGCATCATCGGTGACTTCAAGATGAACCACCCTGAGGTGTACGCCATCGCCGACGCCGGCTACGTTGTCGGCGGCCGCTTTGGCCGCGAGTACTTCGGTCTCGCCTTCGTTCTGTTCATGATTTTCGTCTCGGCCTCGGGTATTCTTGCCATCGGCACTGCCCTCAACGCCGTTTCTTCCACTGCTACCAAGCACAGCGCGTGCACGGCCATCTTCATCGCTGTCGCCGCTTTCTGTGGCTTCCTTCTGGCCCAGATCCGCACTCTTGGCAAGATCTCGTGGCTCGGTTGGATTGGCCTCGTTTCCATCATGGCCGCCATTCTCACTCTCACTATCGCTGTCGGTGTCCAGGAGCGCCCTTACCTCGCCGCCAAGGAGTTCCCCACCGGCCCCTGGCCCAAGGACCTCAAGATCACCAACAGCCCAACATTCTCGGTCGCGATGAGCTCCATCAACTCGATTGTCTTTGCCTTCGCTGCCACTCCTACCTACTTCGGCATCATCTCGGAGATGCGTGACCCCCGCTCGTACAAGCGCACCATGTGCATCTCGATGGGCCTCCTCTACATCGTCTACGCTGTCATCGGCATTGTGAGTGAAATCTCCATCTTCCGCGCTGACCTCAGGTTGTTTACTACTTCTGTGGCAAGTACGTCGCCAACCCCGCCCTCGGCTCCGCTGGTCCCACCATGAAGAAGGTTGCCTACGGCATCGCTATCCCCGCGCTGCTCGCCACCGTCTGCATCTACCTCCACCTTGCTGCGAAGTACTTCTTCGTCCGCATCCTCGCCGGCACCCCGCACCTTTCCTCGAGCACCAAGGTCCACTGGATCACCTGGTACTCGTGCGTCGTTGGCTCCACCATCGTCGCCTACGTGATTGGCTCGGCCATTCCTATTTTCGGCAACCTCATCTCGCTCGTCGGCGCTATGATCGGCCCCTCGGTGTGTGTGGCCCCCTACGCGTGGATGTGGTACCACGACAACTGGAAGCTCAACATTAACGGCCGCCGCAGCACCATCATGCTCGCGTGGAACGGCTTCCTCTTTGTCCTTGCTATCTTCCTCACCGTTGCCGGTACCTACGGCGCCATCGTTGCCATCATCAACGACCCCAACCGCTCGAAGCCTTGGGGCTGCGCCGACAACTCGAACACGGTCGAGGTACCCGAGTAGAGCGTTGGATAGCATTAGTAGAGTCCACCTCCGTCCCAGCAGACGGTAAAATACCCTATGGTCCGTCAATAGGTCACTCCACTCCATGCGAGTGGCGTTGTACATAATGCATTGTGGTTGTGCACTGCTTTTGAAGCCAGTCCACGCACGTCAACTGAAAGTGGGGGCTGGCGTGTGATCGAGTTGCACTCTCCTTGCAGAAGGGGTTTGTGCCTGACGGTTCACGATCCTTCTCGCGGAACCAAACAAGGGCCAGACCGACCCGAGTCAAGAGAGGTCTCGCGCGTTGTCCGCTCCCAGAGCATGTCACGAGATCACCTCATCCGGATGATATCACGTAAAGCAGGTTGCTCCACTCAGCCACCTACCGGGATCGAGAGCGCCGCTGATGTGCAACGTGAGTTGCAGCAAAAGGGTATGCGGCGGGAATCGTCAGAGCACGATCTGCAGCTTGCATACTGTGGCGCTTAGAGGAACGCCCTGCTGCCCACTTGTGATCGATGGGAGAGCCGAGGCTCGCAAGTGGGCGATCAGTTCCTTTACGTTATTATCTGAGGGGCTCTCGCGGGTGCCCTCCGCCTCCCCCGCAACTCCAATCGGTGAGGCACACAACCTGGGTCAACCACTGTGGTGACCTGAAGTTGGCCCGCTGTGATATGTGTGCAAATAACTATGTCTACTTTTCCAGGTGAGAGAACGACAAGTGTGACAACACAGGAGTGCTCGATGGGGGTATGTTTTGTTGGACATTGATGGCTAGTGCAGTTAATGCCGTGATTGACTGCACCACTGCTGCAGCGGCTACGCCGAGAGAGAGACATAGACGAAGGGTGAGTGGCTGCCACCTCACTCTGGAGATAGCGTTGTCGTCTGAATGAAGTCACCGACCGAGCCAGGCCCATGTAGGCCACCTGCAATGCGCCTACTGTCGACCATTATAGGACTTGTAGTACCCATGTCGATTCTGTTATCCTTGTTATCCCACTGTTTCTTAAGGGTTGCCCGAACACACGGTCTGGGCAACTGTGATGGCTGAAGTTGAACGGTTTAAACCGTATCACTAAAAGGTACAATATTAGGATCCATAGCCCTAATAGGCCTAATAGCAGTTCTATGTACTTGAGCTAGGGCACGTGGGCCAAATAAATCATGGTCGTCCCTAGGAATAGCGGAACCAAAACTGGGATGTTCACCTTGGGATGCCTCGCGACGAGGAGTAGAAGGTGAAGCTGCTCATGGCATTCGTTCTGGAAATGTGCGTGAGATTGTTTTTCAAGCTAACACCGGTTGTTGTTAGTGACAGATATGGTGCATCTCGTCTCTGGAGCTCGGGCGTCACTCGAGATGCGAATGAAGTGAGTGGCACGTGGTTTCAGAGACTCCCTGCGATATGATGTGCTCAGATATCGGCGAACTCCGAGCATTCGGCGTGTTTGCCGCTTCGTCCACTCACACCCTTTGTCGTTCCGCACCCCGCAATGAGATCTGCAATGCCAATGGTCGCCTACACACGACGGCGATGTCGCCGAGATTGTCGCATGCTAATAAGTCGGAGCAAATGTGGCCACTGAAGCTGTCCTGAAGTAGTTCAAGTCATTCCCGTTCGGCCCACTAAATTCCCGTTCAACGTCATCATCATTTGCATTCAGCACCACCTGAGCGCCAACATGCGCTGCAACGCGCTACCCGGCATTGTACATCGTTACACGGATCACGACTACCATCAACGCTGTCCCTCGATTTCAAGCTTGATAAGAGCCAGCCCCGCACAGCCCCACGGCACCCCCCACCGAGATGACCAAGATCACAATCCACCCAGGCGAGCACGAGGACCCGAAGCCGTGGCGCGGCGCGCTTGCCCCCCGTGCGTATGCGCCATCCAATGCGGCACACAAGAGCTTAAATGGCGAATGGAAGTTTGCTTTCGAGCATACTGCCGCGCGGAGTGCCGCGACATTTGAGTTCGAGAAGTCGGAGTTCGCAGATGGTGATTGGGATACTATCTCCGTCCCGAGTACATGGGTGCTCCAGGATGGCAAGTATGGTTGGCCGGCGTACCAGAACATCCGGTATCCATTCCCTATCGACCCACCCTTCGTGCCCACTGAGAATCCCACGGGGCTGTACCGTTTACAGTTCGACCTCCCCTCAGACTGGCCAAGCGCCGGAAAGGTGAGCAGAAGGATGTCTCACCTGAGCTGACAATAGACCATCCTCCGCTTCGACGGCATAGAATCCTGGGCCAAGGTCTGGCTGAACGACATCGAGCTGGGCACGACCTCCGGCTCGCGCCTCCCTACCGAGTTCGACGCCCCAGTGCAAGCGCATAACACACTCGCGGTCCAAGTGCACCAGTGGAGTGCGGCGACGTACGTCGAGGACCAGGATCAGTGGTGGCTGCCCGGCATCTTCCGCGACGTCACCCTCATCCACCGTCCGTCCAAGGCCGTGCAGGACTATTTCGTGCACGCTGACTATGACCACTCAAACGGCTCAGGCAAGCTTATGGTCGAGTGTACACCCAGCGGAACGGTGCGCGTGCCCGAGCTCCAAATCCAGATACCCACCGGTGAGCCGTTGCACATCCCCGAGGTCGAGCCGTGGTCGGCCGAGATTCCGCGCCTGTATGAGGCTGAGCTGGACACTGGGGCCGACGGCGAGATCATTCCCTTCAAGATTGGGTTCCGGAGCGTCAAGATCGAGGACGCGCAGCTCAAGGTCAATGGCCGCCGCATCCTGTTCCGCGGTGCCAATCGCCACGAGTTCCACCCCGAGAAGGGGCGCACGCTTGACCTCGAGACGATGCGGCAGGACATTGTTCTGATGAAGAAACACAACCTCAACGCCGTGCGCTGCTCGCACTATCCTCCTCATCCAGCGTTTTTGAGCTTGTGTGATGAGTACGGCTTGTGGGTGATTGACGAGGGCGACTATGAGACGCATGGCTTCGAGAACGTCAAGTGGAAGGGCAGCCCGGCAGTCGAGGACATGTGGACCGAAACATTGGTGAATCGCACCGAGCGCATGTTTGAGCGTGACAAGAACCACCCTTCGGTCATCATTTGGTCGCTTGGGAACGAGGCGGGCTTTGGCCCAAACATCGGCCGCATGGCCGAGGCTATTCGCAAACGCGACTCCCGACCGATCCACTACGAGCGCGACCTGATCGGGCAGTATGTCGACATCTACTCGCGAATGTACGCTACCCAGGAACTGTGCGAGAAGATCGGCAAGGTGGAAGAAACGGCTGAGGACGAGATCGAGTGGATGGGCCACATGTTGTTCTCCAAGGAGCAGCTGAACGATAAGGAGCTTGACGCCAAGCGTCGCGCTATGCCCTTCATCCAGTGCGAGTACGGACACGCAATGGGCAACGGCGGCGGTCTCAGCGAGTACCAGGATGTGTTCCACAAGTACCCGCGTACGCAGGGCGGGTTCATTTGGGAGTGGATCGACCATGGCATCCTGCAGCGCACGGAAGATGGGAGGGAGTACTATGCGTACGGTGGCGACTTTGGCGAGGAGATCCACGACGGCAACTTTGTGTGCGACGGCCTGCTGTTCCCGAACCGCAAGCCATCGCCGAGCTTGATCGAGTACAAAAAGGTCATCGCCCCAGTTGCTATTACCGGCAAAGACGGTGAGCTGTCAATCTTGAACCGCCACGACTTTGCCGACACATCGGCGCTTGAGTTTGCTTGGCGCCTCGAGAACGATGGCAATCTCGTGGAGGAGGGGACTCTTGACGTTCCGCCCATTAAGGCTGGCGAAACGGGCACTGTGTCGCTGCCAAACAAACAGGCGGACGGCGAGACGGTGTTCACGATTTCGGCGAGGCTCAAGGAGGAGACCTCTTGGGCCGAAGCCGGTCACGAGATCGCCTGGGGCCAGATTTCAGTTGACACTGTGCCGCCGGCCGCACCGGTAGAGGAAACTGTGGCGCCCGAGGTGCATGACGGGACGATCGTGCTTGGTCCTGCGCACATCCGTCTGCAGGATGGACAGCTCACTCAGCTTGGGTCACAGCGGGTGACATGGGCCAAGCTTGATGTGTGGCGTGCCCCGACGGACAATGATGTGTGCTTCGAGAAGCAGTGGCGCGCGGCTGGGTTCGACCGCATGAAGCACCGCACCGATAGCATTGAGGTTACCGAGACGTCGGTGGTAGTGAGCACACGCGTCGCAGCATGGGACACGGGCCGCGCTCTCCGCACTGATTACACGTACACATCGGATGGCAAGTCACTGCACGTGATCGTGAATGTGACGCCCGAGGGCGAATTCCCTGCGCCGCTTCCGCGCCTTGGCTTCCTCCTCGGCCTGCCGAAGACGCTGGAGCATGTGGGGTGGTTCGGCATGGGGCCCGGCGAGGCGTACCCGGACTCGCACAAGGCGCAGCGCCTAGGCGCGTTCGAGAGCAGCATCGACGACTGGCAGACGCCTTACGTCTATCCGCAGGAGAATGGAAACCGCGCCGGCGTACGTCGGGCCACGCTTTCAGGCCCAGAGGGTGGGCTTACTATCGCCGGCGAGCCATTCAATCTTGGTGTCAAGCGTTGGACAAGCGTCGAGCTTGCTGCTGCCAAGCATACCATTGACCTTGTCCCTGGCCACAACGTTTGGGTCAATATTGACCATGCACTTAACGGTCTCGGCACGGCGGCGTGCGGGCCGCCTCCTCAGAAGCAATTCCTGCTCAACGCCCACAAGACCAAGTTTGCATTCGCGCTCACGCCCAAGGACAAGTAGTGGATGTGTTCATGCCGTGAAATATGTGATGAACATGTAAGATGTAGCCGCGTCGGTGTCCATGGATCCGAGGCTTTCGGCTTCTGTTCATGTACTGCCAAGACGCCTGCCGGTGTTAAGACTTGGCCTCATGCTTCAGCTATCACATGGTGCCAGCGGTTCCGCCGCATCGCCGGATCGCATCGTATCGCGTGAGGATCCCGACAGGGTTTGCCGCGCTGATCCGTGCGAAGCCGTGCGATCCCGTTGAGTCACTGTGGAGATTGCGGGTATCTGCAGGGTTCAAGCAATCAGCTGATGTTCGTGCCGGTCTTGTGTCGAGGAGTCGGCCTCACAATAGATGCTTGGCAAATCGAGTGCTCCCGTTCTACCACTGTCTGACGCATCATCCACATCAAGCTCACCCGCTACACTCTTCCTCTTGGGGAAGGACTGATGGAAGGATAGCGCTCGAGGCTGCTCAAGTCGACATGACGCGCGCATGCCTGCCCACCGGCAGGCACGAGTCCCAGAGACTACACCCCGACGTGGGGCCATCCCGTTACGGTGCAGTAGACTCTTGCGTGGTACGTCTTTGATCCGGGCGTAGCCGACGCGCGGGGAAGTGGGGAGCCCCCAATAAGACCCATGTCTGTTGGCGCTGCCTGCTCAATCCCCCCGCCAATCTCAACGTCATGACATCTGACTCGGACAAGGCGTCTATCAAGCACATTGAGGGGCTGGACGAGACGGGGCCGCTCGACGTGGACGGCATCGATCGTCATCTCGCTGTCAAGTACCCCGAGTCGCTGGTAGGCCTAAGCGATGCTGAGCTGGCCGCCGTCGACCGCCGAGCGACTCGCAAGATTGACATCCTGCTCATGCCGACACTCATGGCGCTCTATGTACTTAACTACCTTGTGCGTCCGAACTAGCGGAGGGTGCTGACAGCAGGATCGGCAGAATGTCTCGACCGCCAAGATCGGCGGTCTCACCGTCGACCTCAACATGACTGAGAGCCAGTTCGCGACCTGTGTTGCCGTTCTCTTTGCCGGTTACAGTGAGCGATGTAGTGGGCTGTGCTCATCCAGTTTCGCTGCAGATCCCCTCGAACATGATCGCCGGGCGCATTCCTAAGCCCAGCTTGTACATCTGCGCGTGGTGCGCAATGTGGGGCACTGTGTCCGCGTGTACGGGCGCCGTACAAAGCTTTGTGGGGCTGGTCGTTTGTCGTCTCATGTTGGGCTTTACAGAGGCGGCCTTCTTCCCCGGAGCAATCTATCTCCTGTCTCTATTCTACACGCGCAAGCAGCTCGCGCTGCGTACCGCCATCTTATACTCGGGGTCTCAAATCGGGAACGCCTTTGGCGGGTTGTTCGCGCTCGCATGCCTCCAGCTCGATGGGACGCACGGCCTCGAAGGTTGGCGCTGGCTTTTTATCGTGGAGGGCGCCATGACCGTTGGGTTCGCCATCATCTTTGCCTTGTACATGCCTAACAAGCCGGCAACCATGAGGTGGCTCGATAGGCAGGAGCGCGACCGGGTGCTATACCGCCTTGAAATGGACAAGGGCACTCAAGACGGAACTAAGGAAATGACCACGGGACGCGCATTCAAACTGTCTCTCAAGGACGTACGTTGCTATCCTCGAGCGGATTGTATCTAACGTCAGCCGGCCGTCTACCTCCTCGGCCTCACGCTTTGGTGTTGCTGGGTCGCTGCGGCCGTCACCAACTTCTTTCCCATGTAGGCTAATGTCTGCAAGTGGAGCTGACGCCAGCGTCGTCAACTCACTCGGATTCAGCCGCACCGTTACACTCTGCATCACGGCGCCGCCCTATCTTCTGTGCATTCTGTGTTTGGTCATCGTTGGCTGGTCCTCGGACAAACAGCACGATCGCACCTGGCACACAGTCTGCGCGATGGGCGTAACGATTCTCGCCAACGTGATCGCGCTGGCAACGACCAATGTAGCCGCACGCTACCTGGCAATGATGCTCATGCCTGGCTCATTTTATAGTGCGACTATCGTCCTACTCTCGTGGATCAGCACATCCGTCGTAGGACCCGACATCAAGCGCGCAATCGCGATCGCTATGATTAACTCGTTCGCCAACAGCGCCAACATCTGGACTAGTGAGTTGCTGCCAGGCAATTCTGACGCCAAGGTTACCTCTACAAGGCGCCTCGCTACATTCTCGCTTTCAGCGTCAACCTCGCCGCCAGCGTGCTAGTCATCCTCCTAACTTTGCTCACGAGGTGGTACCTCCGCCGCCAGAATGCGCGGCTTGACCGCGGCGAGGACCTTGGCCCCAACGGGCCGTCGCGTGTGCAGGTTGAGGCGAGGTATCGGTTCACGCTGTAGTAGGAAATGCGAGTCGATGTATTCTTGAGACCAAGGTCCGTGGCAGTTCGGTTGAAGTGCCTGTGACTCACCCCGGGATCTCGGAGAGTTCTGTCAGCAAAGGCCGGGTCGGGCCGTTTGGCTGGCCAAGTCTCTTGCCCGCCGACCGAGGATGCGGAGAGTGCGGGCAATTGTACCGGAGATGCGGATTCGAGTCAAAAAGCTGGTCAGCGCTCCCCGCGCGACAGTATCTGTCAGCGTTGATGCAACTACATATTCCGCTCGCCTTGTGTCTGAATTGCCATCACCATGTCAGCGACAGAGACGTACACCTACCCACAAAGCATCGAACTCGAGCCCGTCCAGCCAGTCTACACAGGTGGGCGCGACAAACTGCGTAATAGTGACCCGGATCTGCTTTCGCGGGGCGATGCCATCGCAGGCCCCAGCCTTCCCCAGACCCCGGACGTGCTCTCGCTGCACAATCTCGATGCAGTGTTGGGTGACGGCGAAGGAGGCGAGCGCGTCACGCCTGTCCTCCATCCTCCTGACAAGGGACGGCACGCCTGGCAGTTTCTTGCCGCCGCGACTCTCGTAGAGACATGGGTTTGGGGTCTGCCGTACACTGTCGGTGTCCTGCACGCATACTGGCACACCAACATGTTCCCAGAGGACGAGAGTACGCTCACCCTCGCGGCCACGCTGCAGACTGGTCTCATGTTCATGAGCACGGCACTCCTTGGCCCGTACGTCGTAAACCTACTCAGCGCTGACGGCAGGCTGTTCACGACTTTCCCGCGAAAGCGACAGTTCATTCAGGCCGTTGGGCTGGTCGTCGCATCCGCGTCCATCATCGCGGCGGGCTTTGTGACGAAGGCATCCCACCTCGTGGCCACCATCGGGTGCCTGTACCCGTTCGCGGGAGGTGCGTCAAACGCCGTTCCCGCTGACAGCAGCGCTCTACCTGCCATGCGCGACGCTCATGTACGAGTGGTTCATTGAGCGCCGCGGGCTCGCCTCGGGGATCCTGTTCGCGGGCACTGGCATCGGCGGGACAATCTTCCCGCTTGTCGTTGGCGGACTCCTTAGCCGCTTCGGCTACCGTGCCGCGATGGTGTCGCTCGGCCTCGCATTCTTCGTCATGAACGCCCTCGCGCTCATGTTCATTAAACGCCGCGTGCCGCTCCCGGCTAAAGGCGCGACGCACGCCCTCCCGCGCGCCAACTTCGACTGGAGCGTGCTCAGGACAAGCGCGTTCTGGCTCGGTATGTCGGCGCTTCTGCTAACCAGTCTCGGAAACTTTAACCCAACCCTGTGGATTCCTAGTAGGTCACCCGAGCACCTGCGGGTCTAGCAGGCGATGCTGACGAAAGCCTTTGCCGCCACCGTCGGCGCGACCAAGCCGGATGGCACCTCCCTTGTGGCCATCATGAATGCTGTCTCCGTCCCCTCTAACATTCTCATGGGCTGGATCTCGGACCGCCTGCCGGCCCGCGTGACGGTGTTCGGCAATTGCGCGCTCGCTGCCATCTCCGTCGTCATCCTCTGGGGCCTTGGCACAAGCTCGGGAATGCTTGTGGCCTTCAGCATGCTGTGGGGTTTCAGCGCGCTGAGTTTCGTCTCTTTGTGGTCCAAACTGATCACGCGGACGTGCAGTATGTTCCAAAATGACTGATACACTTGGCCGGCTGACGCAACAGAGGATCGTGACCCGCACATGAACACGTACATCTTTTCGCTGTACGCTGTTTTGCGCGGCGTGGGTAACCTCACCTCCGGCCCAATCTCCACCAAGCTTCTTCGCACTGGAGTGTTCCGTGGAGCGGCAGGAGCGTACGGGAGTACCAACTTCGGTGCCGTCCTCGTTTACACAGGCGTGACAATTATGTGTGGCGGCCTTGTGGGCATCTTCTTCCCCAACTAGCGCCGGTGAATCTTCTCGTACCATTATCACACATATCAACATCATCGCAGACCTAGAACGTCGACTCTGTCTACCTTGGCTTCATCCAATAAAATAGGACCCTACATGTATCCTTATCGTAAAGAGCCGCGACTCTCGGTGGAAGCTTGAGGATGCCGTGGAGATTTCAGAAGTGTGCAGACGATCCCGTGCACGTCTTGCCGTCGGCATCGACAAACCATGACTGCCATGCAACCTTACTGGTGAGGCAGAGCCCCCGTCGGCGCACAGCCCTTCGTCTGACAAGGTTTCCTCTCCTGAGCTCAGCTGATGGCCAGTTGAATGGGTGGCAGCGTGCAGATCACCCGGAGGCGTTCGCGCTCTAGAACTGGTCGCTCGTCGGGCATCGGATGGCGGCGGAGCGGCGGTTCACTAATGGCTGTCCGCCGCGGGTCCGGGGCCGTCCGAATCTTGTTTCCACCTCTACTCCTGATTGCTGCGGGAACCCCCGCCGTGGCACCATCATGGGCCCCATAGACAACGTTGGTGTTGCATAAGCATTGGGCGGCCCCAGAGGGCCCAGACCAGCATGCCCACTGCTCCATCGAGATTGGCAGCGCAATCACCATATCCCGTATGCCCGTCCAAGAATCCGGGGAACCTCTCGAAGTTTGTAGATGCCACACACATACCATGGCCGCGGAGATGTCTCGCAACGTTTTCCCGGCCGGCTTGGCGTCCGGCTGCGATGGGTGTGCTTGGCGGCGTGTCGGCTGGGTGGCGCACAGCGGGCGAATGAGAGACTGCGTGCGGTGTCGTGGCCGGCCTCAAGTCGCCAGGGTTGTCGCTGACCCAGGTATCGGGTGGCCAGGAGCACAGCTGTCATGGAATCCGAAGGTGGTAGGTGATGACAGGGCGGCCGAGAGATTTTGCTAGGCCGTCCAACTTCCGGACTTCTGTGGTTGCACCCTCCCCTCCCTTGCCTGCAACCCCGGACAATCTTGGGAGGTGTTCTCTGCCGTCTACACCCCCATCACACTCTGCCTTTTCTTTCCTCCGCGCTCCAGAATTTTTGCGCGATAGCTCGCGCGCATGCAATACGCGCAGAAGGATTTCTCACGTCAACAGACCGGAAAAATGAGGCATGTAGAAGCGACGATTCCTGAGATAACCTCAGGATTATCATAATCTTCCCCTGAGCCCACGGGAAACCCGACACGGGCGACGCTGAGTCGACAGTGGCACCAACAAACCATCTCACCCGCGTCCGCCGTCCTCGCTCCATCTCCACAAGTCACAGGGACCAATCGCGCAGGATGCTGGCCAGAGTGGCGCGGCTCTTGGCCCCATGGGCGAGCTGGAGTCCGTAGACTTTTAAAAGGCCGGTTCGAAGGCAGTGACGTGCCCCGCGGAACTCGCATCGCAACTCACCATGGGCTACATCAAGACTGAGAAGAATGTGCAGGAGGTCGACGTGAGCGAGAACCCGGATTACGATGTCGAGGTGCTCGGCTCCAAGGGCGCCATCGTCACGGACGAGGTGTTCGGCGCCATCACCGACAAGGGCCCCAACTACCGCTCGGTAAGCTAAGGCAACGGGCCCGCTGACACCAGGTCGGGTGGCTCGGCACTTCGGTGCTCATGATGAAGACGCAGATGGGTCTCGGTGTGCTGTCCATGCCCGCCGTCTTTGACACCCTTGGTATGATTCCCGGTGTCATCTGCCTCATCGCCATCGCCGCCATCACCACCTGGTCCGACTACATTGTCGGCATGTGGAAGCTCGCTCACCCGGAGACTTACGACATTGCCGACGTCATGATGCGCATCTTTGGTCGCTTCGGTTACGAGATTATGAACTTTGCCTACACGCTCTTCTGGATCGCCGTCTCGGGCTCGGCCATGCTTGGTCTCTCGACCGCGCTCAACGCCGTCAGCACCCACGGCGCGTGCACCGCCGTCTTCGTCGCCGTTGCCGCCATCATCGCCATGGGCCTTGCGTCGATCCGCACCCTCGGCAAGATCTCGTGGCTCGCTTGGGTTGGTGTCACCTCGATTGTCGTCTCCATCCTGGTCCTCACCATCTCCGTCGGCGTCCAGGACCGGCCGTCGGCCGCGCCCCAGACGGGCGACTGGGAGCCAGAGATCAAGCTCTTCGGTAGCCCTAGCTTCACCTCGGCCATCTCGGCCATCGGTACCCTCGTCTTCTCGTATGCCGGCACCCCCGCGTTCTTCTCCATCGTCTCCGAGATGCGCGAGCCCCGCCTCTACACCCGCGCCCTCATCACCTGCCAGGCGCTCATCACCTGCGTCTACCTTGCCATCGGCATCGTCGTGTACTACTTCTGCGGCGCTTACGTTGCTTCCCCTGCCCTTGGCTCGGCCGGCGCGCTTATGAAGAAGGTGTGCTACGGCCTCGCCATCCCGGGTCTCGTGTCAACGGTCTGCCTTGTCACCCACCTGCCCGCCAAGCAGATCTTCGTCCGTCTGCTTCGCGGCTCGCCTCACCTTACCAGCAACAGCATCACCCACTGGGCCTACTGGCTCGGATGCGTTGCTGCCTGCACAATCATTGCGTACATTATCGCGTCCGCCGTCCCTGTCTTCGGTGGTCTCGTCTCTCTTGTCGGCGCCCTCCTCGGCACACTCATGTGCTTCCAGCCTATGGGCTTCATGTGGCTCTACCTCCACCGGAACGACGAGCGCTCCACCAAGTGGTACGCCGGTGTCACCTGGAGCGTCTTCGTCATCGTTGCCGGTATGTTCCTCATGATTTCGGGCACCTACGGCTCGATCGTCGACATCAAGAACTCGTACGCTCAGTACGGCGGCACTGCCGCGTGGACATGCGCCGACAACTCGGGTTCGGTTTAATCTGGTTGGGATGGCCGAGAGAGGTTCTTCGTGCAGTGGTATGGATCAGTAGCAGAGTATAGTTGTGAGCAGGTGGAGCAGTTGTTGGGATGTTTGGGCAGGAGGTATGCATACGGTCTTCTTGATCTGGCAAAGAGGCGCGTGAGAGGAGATCGATTGCGTTATTCTGAAGTTCACAGTTGGGGTGCTTATTCAGATAGGGCCTTCAACACTTGAGACGCCGAGGAACGGCCGTCTCGGCCTTCCAGTCGAGATCAGATCCAGACGGCCATCGCCTCGGTGCGTGAGTTCACTTCGATCCGCAGCATCAGAAGATACGAGCTCATCGATGGGAAGGTCCGCATCTATCCAAGCTCATCCTCTCGGCTCTGAGCGCTACTCGAGCTGCATTGAATACTCAGCTCAAGAGGGTGGCGAATGCATTAGCTCCGAAAACTATGAACGGAGATTAGAGACGTCCGGTTCGGCTAAGCCCGCTCCAACCGGCCGGCTGGCCGGGGAACATAACCGGGGCGCACAGGTGGGCACCTCTCCAACTCTCATACTTCAGCCTCGTATACCACCATCTACATCTCTTGTCGTTCACTTTCCCAACTCGCTTCAAAGCTCATCTCTTCACAGTAAGTAGCATACATACGCCCTCCACCGCATGGCCGTGCCGCCTGGGTCGAAGCTGACGCCGAGCTCTCTCCCTCGTCTTCCAACCAGAACACCCTCCCCACCATGCCAAAGGACGCCGCCCCCGAGGTCATGCCCGAGCTTGGCATCGACACCCTCTTCAACCTCCGCGGCAAGGTCGCTTTGGTGACGGGAGGGGCTACTGGAATTGGCAAGATGGTTCGGACAGCGTTGAGCGACGATGAGCTGACGGAAGATCGCCGCGACCTACGTGCGCAACGGTGCGAAGGTGTATATTGCGTCGCGCAAGCTCGCCGACCTTGAGCGTGTTGCTGCGCAGCTCTCGCAGCTCGGCAAGGACTCCGGTGGCCAGTGCCTCCCCATCCAGGCCGACGTTGCAAACAAGGCCGGTTGCGACGCCCTCGCTGCGGAAATCAAGAAGCGCGAGCAACGCGTCGACATCCTTGTCAACAACTCGGGCCTCACCTGGGGTGCGCCCATGGCCGACTTCCCCGAGGCCAGCGGATGGGACAAGGTGTTCGCCCTCAACGTCAAGTCGCAGTTTTACCTCACCGTCGGACTCCTTGACCTCCTCAAGGCCGGTAAGGGCAACCTCAACCCCGCGTCGGTCATCAACATTGCCTCGACCGCCGCCATCTCGCCTCTTGCCGAAGGTTCGCTCTCCGCCAAGGGCCACGGCACCTACTCGTACCAGCCCTCGAAGGCAGCCTCCCTTCACCTCACCCGTGTCCTCGCTGCCTCGCTCGCCAAGGACCACGTTATTGTTAACGCCATCTGCCCCGGCGTCTTCCCCTCGCGCATGACCGCGTTCGGCCTTGAGAACAACCGCGACCTCCTCGAGGGTCACCAGCCCACGGGACGTGTCGGCACCCCCGAGGATATCGGCGGCCTTGCGCTCTACTTTGCGTCGCGCGCCGGCGCCCACTGCACCGGCACTGGCGTCGTCATTGACGGCGGTGCTAGCATTGCCTTCTCCTCCAAGCTCTAAGAGCTGTCGTCCTATGATGTTCAGTGGTAGCAGACCAGCAGTATGTAAAAGTGCAACACGTCTGAGTCATGTCAAGATCGGAAGACTCGATATATGGCAGTCCTGGGACGCCAGAATCGTTGGCGGATAGGCGCAGTCCTCTCCAAGCATCTAGAATAGGGGCACGAGAATTGATTGACGAGCCTATGCTTGTCTAGATCCCGCGGGCCTGGACCCTCACCGACCGGGTGCCGAGGGCGGACCGGCCCACCACAAATTCAGGTCCGTATCCGTCCCGAGCAGAGGCACATGCAAAATGCATACCGGAACATCATCTCATCTGTGAAGGGATCGTAAAATGACGCGAGCACTTCCAGTAGAGTAGGCCGGACCTGCTCAGGACCAGCACAAAATCTGGGGTGGCCATGGCATGGTTTACGTCTATTACCACAGTTTCGTGAGCTTACTTTCCCGCTGCGACCCCATCGGCGCCAAGCTGCTACGGAGATGCTTCAGCCACCACCGCCGCTTTCAGGTGTTTCCTGCCTTGCGCGCAGCACTCTTGTAGCCTTGTGAATATATGGACAGCAGATGTGGGCATGTTCTTCTGTATTATTTCATCGCTCTTTCCTGCTAGTTCTGATTCCAGTTTGCTCCATCGCCCATCATTCTGCCCTCACCCCTGTCCAACTCTACTGCCCCGCATGGCAGACAAGACGCTCAAGCTCTCGAACGACCAGTACAACTCGCTCCTTCAGGCTTTCGGCTACCCTGCTGCGGGGTGCTTCCTTACCGACTTCAGCCGGGAGGCCGCGCTCCAGTGCCGAGCATCGGGAGGCGTGCCCAGCCTCGCGCCCAAGGACGGAGAGAACGACGAAATTTGGCTGTGCAGGTTGCCGCCTAACTCGACGGACGCAGACACGACGGAGCTCACGACAAGCCTGGCAGATGAAAACGTTTCCTCATATCGCTGCTTTACAGCGAGTGGCGGATCGCGTCGCGCCGCAGTGCTGTACCTTCTCCCCCTCCTCGCCGCCGCACTGCCCGTCCTGCTGATCTAGGTAAGCATCCCGTCGGGGCAAAGCTGATCTCAGCTGTCGAGAACTCCTCCCTCACATGCCTCCCGCTGTCTGTCGGACAGTAACGCGTCACGCCGCAAAAGTAGGCTTTCAAGTCCCGTGTCTGTCATCACACGGAGTCGAGCCAGTCCCTGATTATTCCCTCACCTCCTCTGGAGCAACTCGTGCGCGCAAAGCGCATCAACACTTCAAAAAGCTCAATCAGCTTCACGACGCGATAATGGACATCTCGATTAGCCCTCACATATTTTGTATAACATATTGCCATGCAGTTCTTGACTGGGCTGGCCTGCCGCGGATCTGTGAAGGTCACTCAGGATCATGCCGGGATGATGACGCAAAGGCGCAAAGTTCGGTACCCTCCGTTGTTCCAGACATTCCAGACTATCCGCTAAGCCGGTCATGTTTGGGCATGCTGACTTGGACCACTGCGGACTCCGAACTGCTGAAGGTCGAATCGTACTCGTGTGTTACGCCATCAACTTGGGTAGTCGCTGTGGGTCGTATTGCACCACTGCCTAGGGTATGTACAAGGGAATCCGTGATCTTCATTGACGCCAATCGCCCAAGCTCGGACGGTGTGGTCAACCGCAAAACTCATATCACGGCATGTGGTGAGTACCCACATAACAATGCATGCACCAGCTTCCACGGATGCCGCTTGCCCGTCGACGTGGATGTCGAAGTATCGACGTGGAGGTGCTACGGACTCCGGATGAGGCGAGGTTCCGAGGCTGGCGGCTCCGATCTCGCTCGCACGCATCTCACATCGTCAAAGAATGCAAACTTCTTCGTCTTCGCCAAGTGACACAGTGCTCCAAACCTACGACATGCACCATTGTCCATACTGTCAGTGTATGCTCTCCTAAAGCGCGCCTCTCTGCCAGGGGGTGGGGAGTCCACTTGCCACGTCGACAGTCGGCGCGAGGGAGCAAGTGGAGCTGAAAGTGGAGAGTGGCACGGAGCACTCTCGGAGTGTAGGACGAATGACGCCTGCCGTGGGCTACAACTCTGTCAGATACATATAAGCCGAAAGTCACATAGTGAGAGGACATCATCGCAGCCTCCCAGTATGAACGTCGACCAACCCGCCTCTCTCCCTGGCAGCGTTAAGCAAAGGATGGCAGAACTCGAGATCGCCGACACCGACCCGGCTCTCGTCAATGTCCTCGACCCCCTCCCAGCGCGACAGAAGAGCGCGCTCCTACTCTGCTTCGTGAGCTTGCCGTTGTTTTGGTTGACACAGTGCCTTGCTGTCTTCATGGATGTGGCAGGAACCTCCGCAGCATTCATCATGACGGCGCCGATCGCCGCCGACCTCGGCCTCGACATCGGTAACAGCATTTGGGTCGTGTATGCGTACAGCATCCCTTTCGCAGCCCTCCTCCTGTTCGCCGGACGCGTGTCAGACCTCTACTCTCCGAGCCTGGTATTCACAGCAGGCTTCCTTGGGTGCGGTATCCTCAACCTCGTCATATCGTTCATGAACAACAAGTATGCGTTCTTGGTGCTGCGGGCGGCAAGCGCCGTCTTCGCGGTCTTCACCCTCCCGTCGAGTGTCAACATGATCGGTACGACTAACTGGGGCTTAGCTAATGTTAGTGCAGATGTACCAGAACCGCAAGGAACAGGCAGGGGCGCTGGTATACTACTCCTTGGCGGGAGCGCTTGCGAACACGGTCGCCTTTGTTATCGCCGGAGGGTTCCTGGTTGCCTCATGGAGGTGGTACTTCCGCTTGTGAGTCCCCCTCACCGCAGTGCTAATTCAGTGTGGCAATGATCATCATTCCGCTTTCGGGGCTGAGCTTCTGGATGCTCCCCTGCGTTCAACCCGTTGTCCGGTCGATGCGAGGAGTGGACAAATGGAAGCGCATGGATGTGCTTGGCGCCGATCTTCTGCTGGCTCTTCTGGTGCTTTTCATGCTGGCGTGGACGCAAGTTGAAGGCCAGGGATGGAGACATCCGCTTTTCATTGCCCCGCTCGTCATCTCGCTTGTACTCCTTCCACTTTTCCTGCTGTGGGAGGACCGGCTTCCTGTCGGCTTCTCCCTGCTCCCGCATGGACTGTGGCACCTCCCAAACATCGCACCGCTCGTTCTCTCCGGCCTTACGCTCTTCCTCTGTGCGCCGTACCTGTGTCGGGGCTAACTAAAGGGTACGCGCCTTATCAGCTTCGCATGGCGACATACTTCCAAGTGGTTTTGCGTGATTCTGCCATAATCACGGGTGTCAAAATCCTCCCCATGGGCATCACGGCGTGTCTCGTCGGAGGCGTGGCGCAACAAGCCACAGTTCTCCTCCAGAAACCAAGGTACTCCGTGCCCATTGCGAGCGCCCTGTGCTTTGGTTCCGGCATTCTCCTCGCCTTCTCAGGTGGCGGTCATGGCAAGGACTACTGGCGATGTAAGCCCACGGGCCTCCACAGCTAACGGGAGACATCTTCCCCAGCCAGGTTATCGGCACCACTGGCGCAATGACTATCTACGTCGTCATGAACACTAATCTCATCCAGACATTCCCCCAAGGGTTTGCCGGGGTCGCAGGTAGCTTCGTCCAGGTGCTCTTTCAAGTTGGCGCCGCGATCGGCAATGCCGCGCAGGCGGGCTTCCTTGGTTCCCACACCAATCCAGCAGAGCAGAGTGTGGCGCTGGCTGACTGGAAGCGTTCGCGTGACAGCTTCTTCTTCACCTCGGCGGTGATCGCCGCATCGGGGATCGCCTTCGCTGTCCTGTTCCGCCACGATCGCATGTCCAACGTCGTGGCCACAAATGAGAATGCCGCAGCTGAGGCGCAACGCGAGGCCGCGCGGGATGCGGAGGCGCGCCAGAGTAGTGACGTCCCTATCATAAACTGAGCATTACTTCGATCCGTATCATACACATTCCGCCTCTGTTTCAATGCACGGGTGAAGTTCACTAACTCCACTCCGAGATCGCTGAATGGATATCAGTGTCAGACTTGGCACAGCACAAACGGACGCCCTTTGCTGCAGCCACTGACGACAGACAGTCCTGTCATTGACATCAGACACTAGTGTCTACCGCATTATTACGAGCCAATTGTTAGCCTGAGCCAAGCGGACCCCACTCAACTTCCCATGCGACGCCGTTGATTGAACCTGGGTTTCGAGACGTTCCCATCACACCCAGCGAAGTTCCGAACTGACATCATTAGAGCTCCACAGCGGACAGGCGAGGCGACGATGCAGATTGTGGATGTCAGCTATAAGAGGTCCATGACTACGGCGAAGTCCCAGCACAAGACACCGCTCTTCACACTGCTCTTCAAGACTGAAGATTACTCGACATCACCCGCACAACTTTTGCAACCAAATACAGCATGCTCTCCACCACCCGTGTCGGAGCTATCGCAATGAAGGCCTCGCGCCCCCTCCGCGCTCAGGTTGGCCTACGCTGCATCTCCTCGAAGGGCGACTCCCGAGCGCCAGACATCGAAGGTGTGGACCCTCGCTTCCCAGGAGAGTCAGAGGGGCTCCAGCGGCGATCGCTGAAGATGCGTGAGTCGCTTAGTGTGACGTCGTGTTGACAGTTAGGGTACGCGACCTGGGCAGGGGCCATCGTTGCGGGCGGCGTCGCGTACTTCATGTGGTCCGGGATGAATCCGGACAAGGCCAAGCAGAAGGTGCAGAGCTAGGGGAGGTCGACTCAACCCGTGACAGGATGGGGAGGCAAGGCCATCACAGGGGGTTACCACGAGTTGGAGGGGAAGTTATATTAGTGTGAGAGGGATCAAGAAGCTGCGAACAGGAGCCGCGGTCAATCACGCACTAACTGGCGTGAGATGCAGAAGTCGCACGGCAAGGCACTGGCGGCGCACAGGCAACGCACAGGCGGCGTACCCGCAGTCGGCGCGCTCATTGTCTATATGTATAGTCTGTCTAGTTTAGTCCACACGGAAAGTCACACCTGAGAGCGCACGGAAGTCATTGTGGCGGGAGACGCGTTGGAGACGCGATTGGGCCAGCCTGGTCGTCGATCCCGTGATGATGCGTGATGACGTCGTTGACACTCATCCTCAAATACTCGTGCCGCGCACCACTCACGATCATCCATCTCACAATGCTTGTCCAACGCCTCGGCCTGCACGCACGTCCCACTGCAGCTTGGAGGACAGCGGCTCGGGCGTCCCGTCTGTACGCGACGACGCGCCCGCTCCCCTCGGCCCACGATCAGCCCGTGCGCGGCCAGGAGCCGCCTCTCCCGACCGAGGCGACGCCACAGGACCCAACCGTGCCGCCGATGTATCCTAACGCCCCGTCCGTGCGCGGCGAGCAGCCACCCCTCCCAACGGACGAGGATAGCCCCTCCGCTATACCCACAACTCCGCGCCCCGCCTTTGGCGGTGTGCCACCAGCGCCCCGCTCGCTCGAGGCTGCCCCCGTCAATCCCGCCATCGCGGACCCCGTCGCTCACCCCACGCTGATCCCGGCTCGTCCGGTGCCGCAGGCCATGCCCGCCGCACACGACGCAACGTGGGGCCAGGAGTCACCGTTCCCAACCCCAGCGACGGCGCAGCAGACATCCTACCCCATCACGCCGCCCCAGCCACCGCGCGGACAGGAGCCCCCCCTCCCAGGAGAGGCCGTGCAGGCGCCCTTTACAGCTCCTCCGGTTGCGCCAGTCCGCCAGGAGCCGCCGCCTCCTCCACCCCGTGTCGAGCCGGTTTACCAACCGCCGCCCCCACCACCCAAGAAGCGTACCTTTGCAAGTGAGTTGCACTTGGCAATGTATGTGCTGATCGCAGAACTGTTCCTCACTTTCGTCCTCGGCGGCGTTCTAGGCGCGGCGTACGTCCCGTGGTACAGGAGTGTGCAGCAGGACACGCGAGCTCTCGAAGCGATCCTTATCGAGCGCGAGCGGGTGAGGCAATTCAAAGCTGCAGCACTCAGGACTAGGACTAATGCCAGGCCGGTGAAAAGTACATCGAGGGGCGGAACGAGCACGGGCAGTACATACTCAAGCCGAACCCGGCGACATCAAAACGTCTCGTCTGATAGGGTAAATACGGAAATCATGCATCGCACTGGCTCCTCGGATGCGTTCAGCGGCGCGCCACTGTGATATTTTGAGCGGAATGGCAGTCGCGATGCGCGCCATGACGGAGATGCGGGGCGTGACGCCATCAGCCATGTCATGTACACCCATTACTCAGACTGATAGGATATAAGAGACCATGTCAGCGCTGCTCTTGCGGGTTTCTGACTGCCACACCATGCTCCGCCTTCCCCCTCGCGCCACCGCCCCTCGCGCCGCCCTCGTCGCCACCCGCGGCTTCGCCGCACGTCCCCCGCCACCAACCCCCTCCCATGAACCGCCACAGCCACCGCGCCCTAACTCCCAGCCTCCGCCGCAGCACGCTTTCGGACAGCCTGCAAGTGCACCGTTCGAGCCGCACAACCAGCCTGTTGGGGGACCGGGCGCCCAGATCCCTAGCAACCCCAACACGCGCTCGCGCCGTGAGTAGAGGTAAAGCAGGGGCTCACTGCAGCGTTCATGATGGTCGGCTTGCTCACCCTTGCCTTTGGCGTGGCGTACTTTATTCCGTGGGAGAGGAGCGTCAAGAAGCAGGCAAAGGAGATGGTACCGGTTGTGAGGGAGAATCGTGCAGTGAGTCTGGCTTACGACTGTATTAATGGTAGCCGACGGCGGACGACAAGCGGTAAACAAGCCGCGGGATGAGTAAAGCGGCAGCAGTACCAGTGGCGCCAGAGTGGTTGTTTAAACCCAAGCGTCGTTGTGAAACCATGCCAGCAATTCGATCTCTAAACTTTGACATGTGATCATGGACGAGGTGTGGCTAATAGGATTCGGCTCCTGATATGAGCAATGGGCGATATGACGACATGACCGGATCGCTACCAGTTCTCACGAAACAGTCTCAGTATATAGTCTAACGACCATTGACCCAACACTCCACACTTCTCACACCATGCTGTCCCGCGCTCGCATTGCCTCTCGTCCTGCACGCCCTCTCCGCGCGACCCTTGCTCGGTCATACGTTGCACGAGCCGATCCGCCTGAGGGACAGGAGCCGCCCTTCCCAACTCCCTCGGAGCGGACTTACACGGGCACGACGCTTGCGGGCGAGAACACGCCGCGCGGACAGGAGCCTCCGTTAGAGGAACGCACCTACGCAACGAAGCCCGCACCACAGGCGGGCCAGTCGCCACGCCCTGAAATCCCCCTGCCGCCGCCGCCCAAGGCGGCCGGTAGCTCAAAGAGTGAGGTTGAGTTCGGGTGGCGCTGATGCTAGCCCTTATGCTCGTTGCCGTGGTAGCTGCCATCGCGGGCGCTGCGTTTATTCCGTGGTACAAGAGCGAGAAAAAGTTGGACGCCGACACGCGGCAGCTCATACTGCAGCGCGAAGTTGTGAGTGGTATTACGCGCGGGCTGACACCAGGTGGGTGCCGAGGAGCGCGCGCGTCTCGAGTCGCAAATCGTCAACTCGCGCCGGTAGTAAGCCATAGCAAGGTTCTCGATCCCAAAATGTACATTATGCCGTGACTTCGTCGAGCACAGCCCGCACGATCTCCCAGTCCTCGTCGCCTGTGCGCCAGTTGCTCACGGCGAGGCGGACGGCGCCCTTGCCGCCCCACTGCGAGCCGGAGACGTACATCCTGCGAGTGGCGTTGATGGCAGCCGTGAGGCGGGTATGCGCGTCGGCAGATTCGGGGTCGAAGCGCGACCCCGGCGCGCCGCGGAACAGCACAATGTTGAGCGGCACAGGCGCGCCTGATGCGAGCCACTCCGGGCTCATGTTGAGGAGCTGGTAGCTGGGGTGCGAGGCCAAATATGTTGCCACACGGCGTGCGAATGCCACGTTGCGGCGCACGATATCGGCGTAGCCGTCCTTGCCGAGGGAGAGGAGGCTCGCGAAGAGGGGAAGGGCGCGGAAGCGACGCGAGTTCTCGATGTTCATCGTCAGAGGGGAGGGGATGGCAGCGTCGTCAGCGGCGAGGTAGGCGGGCGTGTTGCTTGCGCTGGGGCCAAGGAAGGAAGGAAGGGCCCGGGCATCGCGAGTGAAGAACAGTCCACAGTCGTAGGGGACATTGAGCCATTTGTGTCCGTCGAGGGTGAGTGAGTCGGCCAAGTCGATGCCTTCGACGAGGTGGCGGAGCTCGGGGACGGCGCCCGCGAAGCCGCCGAAGGCCGCGTCGACGTGCAGCCACGCGCCGTACTGTCTGCACAGCGCGGCGATCTGAGGGAGTCCGCGGCCGAAGCCCCCAGTGTTGACCTCGCCGAGGCCGTAAGTGACTATGACGCCGCGACCAATCGCGCGCTCGGCCACGAGCCGGCCGCGGAGGGCGGATAGGTCGGGAGCGAGCTCGTCGTCGGCGTCGGCAGGGAGGGAGTGGAACACACTCGGCCCGTTGCCGAGGCCAACGAGGGCCGCAGCCTTCTTGATGCTCCAGTGGGGGTGGAGGCCGAGGACAACGATAGGGGGTGTTGGGAGACCGGGGGGCGGTCCGCTGGCGGCGTACGAGTAATCACCGTACGTGTATGGTGATGCAGCGTAGAGTGCCTCACGAGCGCACGCTGGGGTTAGCCTGTGAACGTTTGTTTGCACAATGACGGTGCTGCTCCGCTGCGCCACTGTTGTGGTTCACCTACCGAGCCCAAGAATGTTTGATGCCGTCGCGCCCGTTGTGATCGTACGCCCAGCATACGTCTCCCGCGGAATCTCGAGGAGGTCCAGCACCATCTCGAGGGTGCGCGCCTCGACGGTGGTCGCCGCGCTCGTATCCCCAAGTGTGACTTGGACGTTCTCGTCATACCCGCTGCCGAGAATGTCAGCCAGCTGAGCCGCCGGCGTCACGCCGCCCGTCACAAAGCCGAAGTACCGCGGCCCATTCTGCGCCGTGAGGCAGCCAGGGAGCACCGAGGAAAGGAGATAGTCGAGCGTCGCGCCCGTGCCCAGCCCAGCTTGCGGGAGAGCCGGCGGGAGCGCGTCGACAGCGGCGGCGACCGCCTCAGCGCCAGGCGTAACAGGAAGAGTCGAGAGAGCTGCGTCGCGCTCGGCCAGATGCGAGGCGACTTTGGCGAGCAGCGCGTTGAAGTCGTTGCTCATTGCTGTTGAAGCGGTGAAGATGCGGTGCGAGATGAGAATTTCTGGGCGCTTGACTTGCACATCATTTCCTGTCGGCCATGGCCGGATCTGCCGCCCGCGGATCTTGGCGTTCATCCGCAATTCAGGCACATCCACTTCCAAACTCTTCCAAACTCTGCAAACAGAGTGTACATCGCCAGCGAGTACAAACAGACAACACGCAACGTACAATGGCGTATCAGCTCGCCATACGGCCTCCTCGCGTATAGACTGAGGTAGGAGATCCTGGGAGATTAGTGGGACGCCAGACGGCGCTTGCGGCGGCGCAGACACTTGGTCTTGCCGCTCGGCTTAAGGGTATTCGAGTCAATCGAGACGGCGGCGCCAGTGGTGTTGGCACCAGTGGGGCTGGCGCTGGCTGTCGCATAGGCAGAGAGGGTGATTGAGTTGGTACCTGCGACGTAGACGGTGAGGCTGGAAGCTGCCGGGGTTGAGCCAGAGTTCGAGGCACTGGTGTTGACAGCCGCAGGGGTTGCGAAAGAGGCGGCCGGGCCAGAGGCAAACAAAGGAGTGGTAGAGCTCGAAAGGGCAGCGACCGATCCCGAGGCAGCAACAGCGGACGCGGAGGCAGCAGCGACTGATCCCGAAGGACTGGCGGCGGAGCCGAAATGAGCAGTTGAGCTCGAAGCAGCGGCCGCCGATACGGAAGCAGCAGAGGTAATGATCTCATCGCCGACAATGTGAACGTTACTCATACCTGGGGCGGTGGAGTTTGACCCTGCGCCATCTACTGCCACGTTTGACTGCACTTTGACGCCGCTGGAGGGCTTGGCATCACCAACTGAGCCCCCGGCGGTAGCGTTGGCGGAACCGATCGCGTGACCGTTACGCTTCAGGTCGACGATAGTGCCGGCGTGGAGCGCACCGGGCCAGAGAGCCTCGCCTCGAGCATTCACAACAGCCAGGCCGCCCTTGCCTGGCTCAAAGGGGTTGGGGCGAGGCTTGTCGCTGACGGTGCCAACACCGTTTGCGGTCGCCTCCTGGCCCCTGGGCACGACGGCGTCTTGCTGTGCGCCGTCCGAAAACCCGTAGCGCCAGGTGTACGAGGGCTTGCGCCACTTCGCGCGAGCATGTTTGTCCTTGGGCGGGAAGACGTTGTTGCCGTCGGCCATCCAAGCGATGATGGGCGTCTTGGGGCCTGTAGTGCAGTTGCTGCGGCTGCCGCCAGTCTCGCCCTCGCCGTCGCACTGCGTCGGCACCGCGCCCTTGGGCACAATGTTATTGGGGTTCGAGGCGCCGGTGACGAGGCAGCGGAAAAGGTTATTGTACAGCTCGTCGCCGTAGCCCTCGCCTTTGGGGCGGCCGGCGCCAGGGTTCGGGTTGTGCCGCTCGTTGCCGGCCGTGTGCAGCCAGTTCCAGGTACACAGGCATCCACCGGGCGGGCAGGGCGGGAGGCCGCTCGGCAGGGGGTAGGACGCGAGGGCGAGCCACGGGGACGCCCAGTCGGTCGAGATGACGGTGAGGTCGGCGCCGCGCACGGCCTTCTCGTCGGACGTGTAAGCGATGGCGAGCGCCGTGCCGCCAAACAGGGTAATGTTGGCCGGCTGGTCAAAGTTGTTGACCGTGTGCAGCGTCCCCTCGGTCTGACCGGCCCACTTGGCGTTGGGATTTCTGCTCTCCGGCCAGCGCCAGCGCGTGTAGGCTCGGTTCTCGTTCAGGTCAACTGCGGTCAGCTTGCACTCGAAGTGTACTCACGAGTCAGAGAGCCGCCGCTCTCAACCTCGAGGAAAACCCCGGCGGGGGGTGGGTAGTCACGCAGACCGTTGCTGAGCCAAAACGACTCAGAGCGGCGTTCGTCTTCGCGGATGGGCCATTTGGCGCGCGCTGAGTCCCAGACGCAGCCGGGCGGGTTGGCACCCGACTCTCCACCATACGGCCACTCCGACTGTTTGGGGTAGTCGAAGCCGAACATGGCCGGGTGGTGGGGCGAGTTGCTGCAGTCAGACCAGATGATCGTCGTGCTCGTCACACTACTCACTGGGCATTAGCCAAGGTGGCGAGCACAGCCGCCGTAATCGTAGCCGCGAGCATGTTGGAAGACCAGCTTCAAATGTAAGAGGCGGAAACGAGTGTGGGTGCGGTCGTCTAGACGCGCCGGAAAGGAAAGAGAGGATGAGGAATGGAATGGATGGGCTGTTTTGCGAGCGCTGGGCACCGCTGTTAAGTACCCGAAGCACCGGCCAGTCTGAGCTGCCGATACCCCCGTTGCAGTAACGATAGCAGTGAGAGTAGAGCGCGTGCGTCCGTTAAGCCCGTCGTGATGTCGGTGCACTGCACGGCGACATCTTCGGTTGTCGAACTATGGAAACAACCATGCAAAGTACGCAAATGGACGGAAAGTAAGGGGGGACCACAGGGGTGCGCTGAGTGTGCGTTTGGACGACCAGAATCGGCTGTCCTGGAGGACGCAGTCTGGGTCATCTCGGGACACAGGCACTAGGACGCATCCGAGACGTTTCGCGATGAGTCCAGAAGCTCTCCGTCACGGACGCCGAGGTTTGGGGTTGAGCATCCAAGTGCGTCGACAGGGGGCGGGGTAGTCATGCACGTCCCAAGACGAAGGATGTTTGCACACAAGGTTGCTGGGTGCACTGACCTTGCCAGGGGAATCTGTGTTTGATCGCCTGATGGACGCGTGGTATTGTGGAGTGTTTCATGGAACAGAAACGCGTGAGGTGATATGCTAACGTCATACCCCTAATGCCCCTGAACAGGAACCAAACACGACAAAAGGCCAGGAGCACATGTCCGTGCACATGTGGGACGAGACACGATGCTGCATCTCTCGTCAACATCTCCTCTCATGCCTCTCAAGAGTCCAGTGCGATCAGCATATTGCTCGCCCATGTAATCAGGCACGTCCATGGTGTGACAATGGTGTGGTCATCCTGGACGCTCGTCGATGTTGTCCCAGATCTTACGAGGACGGCCGCACCACACCGGGCATTCATAACAACTGCTGCCGTTCAGGCTGCATAACATGTGGTCGTAGACATGTCTACACATGCCGCTACCGTGCAACGGAACCTCGTTCCCTAGGTAATGAACGGGTTGGTCAAGGCTGTCCCGGTCTCAAGTATAACAGCCAAAAAGCACTCTCACCACTGTGAGTCGAACACAGGACCTGCGGATGTACACCACTCAATCGAGGGGCTAGGTATCAAATTACAGTCCGACGCTCTACCAACTGAGCTATGGTGAGGACGGATGACGTCAGCGCCCTGCTGGGCTCTTCTCCGCGGACAGTCAAGGTTTCCTGCGCACTTACGACTCCCTCTGCGAAGTCGTTTCGATGACAAGGCATGATCAAACCAACTCCGGCGGTATCGCGAGAAGATTGTGAGAAGCACTATGGATATATGGAGGGATTGCTGCAACCGCGACCGGGAGTTTGCAGTTGTTGGGTCACCAGGCACTGCTTCTCGGCCCGTGATAAGCGTCAACCTCAGTCTCAGTCACTCCCATGCTTCATCAGCATGTCCACGCGACTTCAAGCTTGTGGAACTCGCAACGTCATGAGACTGGATATGGGCCCAGCCCTGCTCCAACTTGGCCGTGCGAGGCTGCAGTGTCTACCAATACACTTCTGCATATTCTACACATTGTCGTTTCGCTATTTGTCTGGTAGAGTACACTAGCGGCCGTCCTTGGCGCTGGGGATACCACCGCCCTCCCTGTGCACCTTCTGCTGCTCCGCGACGCGCGACGCGTGGTCGTACTGCTTCTCCTGTTCCTGTTGTCAGCGTTGTCACGTCCGCAAACATACCGAAGCCGTCTTCTGCGCCGTCTGCTCCTTGTTAAGCCCCACATTGCCCTCCGTAACGGCGGACTTTGCGCCAGACATCATCAAGTAGTAGGTAACGAGGCCGGCGCCGATGAGGGAAGGGATAAGGACCTTGGCTGCGGTCAGATAGGCTTGGGGCTCCCAGCGCTCCCAACGAGAACTCACCGTAAAAGTTCTTGCTCTGGGGCATGTCGGTGAGGTTTGTGGCGCGCTGGTTCTCGTTCGCCCGGGCCTGAGGCTGCGGTGCGTCCTTGGGCAAGGAAGAGTAGCGCATGACAGCCGCACGGCGGGCGGGCGCGGCGAGGCGGGTGGTGAGGCGAGTAGGGGCGAACATGGTTGTGAGCAGTGAGTGGTTAGATATGGTCCATAACCAGCGAATGGTGCAGAGCTCCTTATATACATTGTAAAGTGGAGTGCTGGACTGGTGGGAGCACGAGCTGATGACATCAGACTCGTCGATGTGGCGTTCGTGACGCTCTTAATTACTGGGGTGCAAACCACTTTTGAGTTGTCAGTGGCGTGGTAGTCAGGCTCGTCCTCGGCGATGAAGTCATCGGAGCTCGCGCCAATACCGGGGCAGCGAGGGCGCTGTCGGCTTGCCGTGCCGGAATCGAGAAGATAGCGAAGAGGGGTGCGTGGAAAACGCTGACTTGGACAATATGTCAGGGTGGCTTGAAAGCCATCAAACCCTTCCGTCCAGGGATTAAACACCGGCGTTTTCAGATGTACCGCGCAACAATTATGTCTGTAACGTGATCACTTTCCTCGGCGTGCTCGGCGCACATGGACATAGTCCCACTTTAGAACATGCATTAAAGGCTACAGACAAGATCACCGAAGCTGGATACCGAAGAACTTGGTGCGCTGGGGCACGACGCCGGCGACAACGCCGGCCTCGTCGGTGGCAGTGCCGATGCTGTCGCGGACCTTGCTCTCGGCCGTGTTGATGCCACGCTCGACGCTGCGCTCCGCGTCCTGGAACGTGCCCTTGACAGCTTGCCCCGCCGCAGCAAGCTTAGCCTTCGCCTGGTCGGCGGCAGAGCGCGCCTCCGCCGACAGCTCATGGCCAAGCTGCTGCGCGCGGTCGCCGAGCTGCTGTCCCACATGCGCTGCTTGCCCCTTCAAGTCGCGCGCGTCCTGGTGCACCTGGTGTCCGATCTCGCGTCCGGTGTCGCGCACGTCGCGCCCGGCATCGCGCACATCGCGGCCGAACTGGCGCGCCTCAGCTCCGATCTGGTGGCCGGCGGCACGTGCATCGCGGCCAATCTCGTGTCCCTTAGCGTACGCCTGGTCACGGGCGCGACGGGCCGCGCTGTCCAGGTCATCGGCCGTGCCGCGCGCCTCAGAAACAACCTTGTCCTTGGCCTGAGCGTCAGTCATAATTTCCGTTCATGCATGAGCGAGTGGACGTACGTTCACAGCGGCCTGGCCGGCGTGTTCGGCAGCCTGACGGGCCTCGTACTCGACGCTGTGCGTCCCGGAGTTCTGGTAGAAGTAGTACGCGCCTGCACCGGCTGCGGCGAGCACGGCCATGACCGCGATACCAGTCCCGCCGCCGCCGCCGCCCGAGGGCGCGTTCCGGCCCGCCTGGGCCTGGGCGTGGAGCGCCTCATCAACAGCTGGGTCGCGCTTGGGGTCACGCGGGGGAGGGGGCGCCGCGTAGCCGCGGGTGAGGACAGGAAGGCGGCGAGCCGCAACACGAGTGGAGAGACGAGCGGGGGCGAGCATTGCGTTTGTCAGTTGTGATGAGGGTGGAAGAGTGAGAGGGATGAGGCCCGACGATCGCTTCTTACATGGACGAGGCTGTGGGATGAAGATGACATCATGGCTTGTCCCCGCTCCCGTCGTCGGCCAGTCTGGAGCCATGTGAGAGTCGGACAGCTGGATGTAAACTATGACCTCATCGTTGTTGAGAGATGTTGTCACCGCAAGTGGAGGTGCATCACGGCCGTCTCTGACGTCCACAAGCCATGCAAAGGATGAGGGGAGTTTTATGGGCAAATAGCGAGTAATAGAAATGCGGAGTCCAACCAGCGATTGCTTCGGGTGCTGAGATGTGGGGCGAGCCCTATTGTGGCCGCAACAACTCTACCGCCAACGTTTCGTTCTTGCGTTGCCAAAATCCCTCCGAGGCCGCAGCGTAGATGCGCATATCACCCCCGAGACCACAGCTGGTCTCGTGGATGGTACGCGCTCCTACGCGACGCTCTCGTTCTCTCTGCTTTTGAACACTCGATGATGCGAGAGGGCACGTCTCCTGCGGAGCCATATGGGCGAGCAGTTATGTACGCGGTAGACAATCGACAGGGAGATGTCCAGGCCACAGCGCCAGGTGAGGGACGCGTACGCTTATCGCTTTGATCATACGTGCCTGAAGGCTTGCCGTTGTTCATCAACCCAGCGCTTTCAGCTTCAAGGCGCTGATGCGAGCTACGCCCGCATAGTCGCGGAGTATGCGTCGGGACAGGTTTCAAGCTCGGCGCACCCGCAATACTTCCTCTGCCTTGTAGTTGTGCTTCATCATTATGTTGCGAGCGTGAAGGCTGTGCTCGGGCGACACCGAGTAATGACGCGAGACCAAGATATCATCGCAGCGGCGCGTCCCGCCATCCCGGTCTCTAAATTGCTCGCCTCGACCTTAACAGGGGCTGCTGGCCTAGACGGTCTTTGCAGCGATATCAGATTAGGAATGGAGTGCTGGCGGTGTGGACAAGTCGAGGTGCAGAAAATTGAAGGGAAGTGCTTGACTTTATATGTTTGCGTCGGCAATTGCAGGCAATACACAACCGGCTGTATCCGACCGGCCGGTTGGTCGTGCCCACCCACCCGGCAGCCCATCTCAGAGTTCAACATCGCTACCGCATCCCCACTTCTCATCGTCCCATCTCCAGCGGTGCAACTCCCATCTGTGCACGAATCTGCGAACCAGCAACGGCGTGACAAATCCACCCACCCACAAACATGGCGCCATCGAGCTCAAAGCCGCGCTCCAAGGACCATCCCGGCGCGGCCGTTACGCCGCGCTTGGCTGCGGCGCTTCTGGTCATCTCGGGCAATCGCGTGCTGATGGTCAAGCGACCAAACCACTTCTCATATCCCGGCGCCTTCGTCTTCCCTGGGGGTACGGTCTCCCCGACCGACCCGACGCCAGCGTACACGGCGCTGCGCGAGACCTTCGAAGAGACAGGCTTGCTCCTCTCCTCATCCCCGATCCCTGCTGAGCGCAAGCACCTCCTCCCGTCTCTTCAGAAGCGTGTGCACGACAACGAGGTATCGTTCGAAGAGGCGCTTGAGACGCTCGGCGTCTCGCTGATCTCCGACACCATCCCCTTTACGGTATGGACGACGCCGCCGGGCCCGCCGAAGCGCTACGAAACGCACTTTTTCATCACACGCCTGCCCGCGCACCTCTCTGAAGAAGCTGTCGTCGGCGACGGCGGCATCGAGGTCGTCGGTGCGCACTGGCTGCCGGCGGAGCGCATCCCGGGTTGGATCCGCGAGGGGCGGACGGCGATGCACAGCGCCCAGATTTATCTGTGCACGCGTCTCGCTTGGGCCCTCGAGGGAGGGTGGGAGGGGGTTCTGCGGCTCGCGGGACAGATTGGGGATATGCGTGTGCTGATGCGCCGGACGGACGAGGACGGGAAGCGCGTCGAGAACCTTCCTAACGGCGATCGTGTTGTGTATGAAGCCGGCGCGGGGAGCGCGGGTAAGGCTTGGGTTGAGCTGGCAAAGGCCAAGCTGTAGCGGTGTAGAGTGCGGCATAGATGCATACAGAGGGAGAGTGGGCTTCGAGGAAGATCATCGTAGCTGATGTTGTCGCGCACTCACGAAGAAGCTCACACGTAGCATCGCGAAGTAACCCGTTCTGAAATTCGCTTTTGGGAGGAGAGACGAGCAGGTGCGGGGAGGAGACAAGCGGAAGAGTCTGATGGCAAGAGGGATTGAACTAGAGTGAGATGTGCTCAACTGTCATGGGGATCATGGATCATGGATCATGGAAGGATCGGAGGTGCTTCGGATTAGTTTTGGTTCCAGTCGCGGTTCCACGTGGCAAGGAGGAATGGATAAGGTTGGATCCCTGGAGTACCTGATCAAGTTGGGTGGCGACGAGGGGGGTTGGCAGGGATAGGAGGAGGCCTCTGCTCTTGCGCCTCCTCGGAGTGACACGCCTTCCGCACCCCGCCTTGCCCGTCACGCTAAACGCTCGCTCTTCTCTGTCTCAGTCGTCCTCTTTTCTCCTTTGCATCATCTCTCTCTCTCTCTCTCTCTCTCTTTAGCTCGCTCCTGGTCAACTACTTGATAACTCTCATCAGTAGTACTTCCCATCACCGACGAGGTCGAAAGTTGGCTCATTTTAACATCCCACACCGGAACGCCCAAGGACGCGCGCCGACGGCCGACGCGCCGTTCAAAAGTCACGCACGTGTCCCGCACCCACCACAGCCAGCGATCTCAGCACAATTCATACACATTACACCGCATCCTCGCACACCTTCGTTAATAAAGAAAACTCAATCATGTCCGCAGTGCTCGACGCGCTCGATCTGTCGCGCGACTTGCCACTCGCAGTCACCCTCCCCGCACCTCTGTTCCTGGCAATGGTGGGGTGGTACAACCTCGTTGCCCCGCACTTTGTTGGCATGCGCAAGCGCGCTTACGTCCTCTCTGCGCTTTCGTCTTTCACCATGACTCTCTTCTCACTCCCGTTTGTGTATGCGTACTTTACAGGTGGACTGCCTGCTGTCTGGGCGGCCGGGGAGGACGGCTGGACAAAGACGTTGGCGGACACTGCGGTGGCGTCGTTTGGAACCTACCTTTTTGGTAAGTTGGCGCCGATCGGATCCAAAGACCTGTCACACTTCTCGCTAACACACAGCTGATGTGAGCCTCCTTGGTCCTGACCTTGCGACTTGCACCAGAGTCGACTCTAACCGCAGCTCGTCGTCGGATACATCGCATATCGGGAAGAAGTTGGCTTGCTCACAGGATGGATCCACCACACGGTGTACATTGCCGTCATGGTCCACTGTGCGATGTCGAAGCAGTCGTGCATCTTCCTGCTTGCGGCAATCATGGAGGTGAGGCTTTCAGCAGTGACCATGAGTTGACACCAGCTGCCTACCTTTGACCTAGCGATTTCTAACCTCTTCCCACCTGTTCGGTCGGACGAGCGCTTCCTCACGCTTATGATGTGTACCCGAATTCTGTTCAATACATGGCTTCTTGCCGACTGCGCGCGGCCAACGTCTCGAGCAGTCACTGAAGGCTCGTGGATCCCAACCGTCATTCTTGGGCTGGCGTTGACCCTGCACGCGAGCTGGATGCAGGGCGGGGTTCGAGGGTACCTTCGCCGGCGATCCAAGGCTGCCAAAGCCGCGAAGGAGGTCGAGGCCGCCTGGGTCGCAGTTCCGGAGCAGAAGACTCCGCTCCTTGCGCCCACGACGCCAGCACTTGAGGCGACAACGCCCAGCCTCAACCCCGTTACGCCGGACGAGTCTCCTCTAGTCACACCTCACACCCCAGGCCAGCCAGTGACCATGATCCGCGATAACTTCTTCCCCAACATTACCATCCCCACCATGCCCAACCTCCCCATTCCCGCCATCCCCACCCTGTCCGACATGGCCGCTGCCCTGCCCCAGGCCAAGGCCAACCTGAACCAGCTGCAATTTGGCTTCGCCGAGGCTGTCAACCGTCGTTGGGAAGAGCACCGGGAGAAGCTCGCAGCTCGCGGCGGCGCGCTGGCCGCCCGCGGCGAGGCCCTCTTGCGGCGTCGCCGTCGCGACTGGGCTGACGCAGACGAGTAGTTGTTATCACGGCTTCAACGCCAGTACATTTCTAGATTCGCCTACTGTATTCATAGATAACGACATTACGACTTGATTTCCATCTGAGAGAGCAGTGACTTGACGAACAAGAGTGGTTCGAGGGCCCGACAATCTTGCCAGAGGTATGCAGTTGCACATGGGTGCACAGACAGCCACGGACAAGTCGAGAGAGAGGCAAAGATAGCGGAATGGGCGACACTTGACTGGATCGTGGCTCGCGACATGTGGCGCTGTATCACGAGGTGCCTGATTCAGCGGTCCGGTCAGTCTATTCTTAGGCTCCGCTTGTATCTCCCAGCAGTCCATCACTGAGAGCGTAAACGATCAAGTGGTGCATGCGGACCACGAGCGAGCATGCACACCCCACCTCCGCTTCTGCATATTCATAAGCAGGCCCCGCGCCCGTCGTTCCGATTAGGATGACGGGTGATGAGTGATGGGAGACAATATCTCGGCGTCTCGTTCATCCAGAACACCGGAACCGGACCCTGATGACCGACGTAAGACCCGTCGCTGGGCGACGTCGACCTCCTGGCCACCTCTTCTCAGCAATCTCATGCGTTGCTTGTTGAATTGTTCAGTCTATCCATCTTGTCTCGGGCTCCAACAACGCTCGTGTTGCTAATCTCGTCCTCTACGCACACCTCCGCCGACCACTCCTCCCTCTCCCTCTTGCCCCGTACACGCCCATCGCATACACTCCCACAATGCGCGCGCCCCTCGCGCTCGTCGCGCTCCTTCCTCTAGGTCCGCCCTCCCCCCATTCACACTGACGCCAGCTCTCGCACACGGCCATCATGCCGCTGTAGACATCGACCCCAAAGTCCCCATCGACTGGATCATGTACACCCATGTGCGCCCCGTTGTGGTCACCACTGACGCCAGATGGTCGTGCAAACGTTCGTGTGGGCCATCCTCTTCCCGATCGGCATGGTTCTTGGCCTGTCCAAGTATGTATTGTCCACGCGCAAGCTAACACAGATCGCGCTTTCATGTCCCTGTCCAAGCCGTCGGTGTCGTCGCAACGCTCGTTGGGTCCTGGCTGGGGCATCACCATGGCGGGCGCGAGTTCCCGGCCACCGTACACAGCATCATGGCCAAAATCGTCTTCTGGGTTCTCATGGTGCAGACAGCGTGCGGAGTGTTCCTCAGACTGCATGTCCTCGAGAACACGGTGCGGCCATGGGTCAGACGCGTTCATGGGCCGTTGGGGATGGCGTTCCCCATCATTGGATGGACGCGTGAGTCACCTTCTTCTAGCTCCCGATGTGCCAAGGTGCTAACGGCAGAAATTCTCATGGGCGTCGTCACGGCGCTCGGCTTTTGCCGCGGCGGCGAGATTAACCAGTGCCTCGCGCACTACATCATGGGCTCGGCGTTCATCGGCTACGCCGCCATCCTCGTTATCATGCTCAACGTCGGAGGGGGCTGGCTTGCGCGACGCGGCTTCAGTCAGGAGATGCTCGACTCAAGCGTGATTCTCCTGTGGGGCATCATCAACACGTTCACGGAACACCAGGGCGGGCCATGGACGCACAAGGATATGCAGCACACTATGATGGTAAGTGTTTCATCTGCCATACTGACACCAGGGCGTGCTGTGGTGGGCTGGCGGCCTTCTCGGTGTCTTCCTCAGCCGCAAGGGCAAGCGCTGCTTCGTGCCCGCCGTCATCATCATCATGACGGGGTGGGGGATGAGCGCGCACCAGCAAGAGCTCATGATCTCGTCCAAGGTGAGCATTGTTTACGCTGGCCTAACCCCAGATACACAGCATGTTCGGGTACGCGCTCATCCTCGCGGGCGTCCTGCGCGTGATCGAGGTCTGCTTTGTGCTGCACGACGGCCCAACGCCCTCGCCCACCGTCCGTGTCTTCCAGCACCTCCCACCGTATCTGCTCACGTTGGGCGGAATCATGTTCATGTCGGCAACGCACGAGGAGATGAAGAACGCGGACGCCCTCGGCATCGACCACGTCACGTACGCCCTTTTCGACTTCTCCCTCTCATTCCTCGTCTACCTCGTCATCACCTTCCTCGTGCATCTGTACGCGAACTCGGGGCGGAATGCGGCGTTGAATGAGGCCGAGGCGGGGTATGCCAAACTCACGCAGCGCGAGGAGGTTGCCGAGGGCGCCGAGATATTTGAGCTTACCGAAGCGAATGGGAGCGAGGACAGCGTGTCGACGGGCGAGTCGGATGCCGTTAAGATCGGCGGGGAGGACGAAGTTGACTGGATGCAGCACGAGGGAAGGCGGGGTGGCTTGCGGCTGTAGCAGTTGTTATTGTCTGTCAGCAGGTAATCCTCTTGTATCGTTATGAGTTATGTTGCTGCGTCAATGCCGTGGAAGGTTGAGTTCTCTTGACCTCAGTCGCCACTCCATGTATATTTACTTGCGGGCAGAAGTTTACGTCAGAGCGAAGCGAACAATCTATGCGTCATTGAAGTGTCAACGTCGGCAGGTGTCAGTGTTTCGATGACACAGCTCAAATCTTCGCCGCTTCCGCCACCAACCCAGCGCGGGCAGCGCGGAACACACACGAATCAATGCATGGGTCTCTCAGCGCTGACAGATACAGTACACTGCCGACATCTAGTACATGGCGGGTGGTGAGGATTCGAAGTGCAGCGCGCGCAGCGCCACACACTAGGCAGGACGAGGACCCATTGCCGGCTCTTAGTAGCCGTGGCTGTTGTCAGCAAATTCGCATCGATTTGCGTCGCCGGAGCCGGAGCTGGCCTCGACTCAACCTCAACGTACATGACAATCTGGTCCTTGGCCTCCTTCTCGGAAAGCAGGCCCGAGTCGACGAGGAAGGTCTTGACGTTGACACGCTGGTCACCCTGGAACTGAAGAACCTTGCCGTGCTCGTCCTTCTTGCCGGGGGCGGGGCTGTCCTCGTCGTCCGAGTCCGCGCTGTGGACGACGTGGCCGTTACACGCGAACTCCTTCTTCATGGCCTTGAGGAGCTTTCTCGGGTCATACTTGTCCGGGATACCCTGGACGGTGGTGATGGTCTTGCGACCATTGCGCTGCTGAAGACCTTGGCGTCAGCGCTAGCCTCAGATGCGTGGGCATCGGTGCGCAAGCAAGGTGATGGGGGGCGAGCAGGAGGGGGGCGCTAGCAAAGGATTGAAGCCTAAAGTAAGGCTCGGACAGCATAGTACGCGTCGGCTTCGCGCACAGCTTCTCGCCACCTCTACCGCGCCGATCACAGCGCTGTTCGCGTTTACACGAGCCACCTGCGCACTCACGAATGTGGATCTTCTCAGTCTTGACAGGGACGACGTTCTTGACGGTCGTCGATTCGCCGAACGGGTCGCCGCTCGCAAACGGGTCGTACGGCCCAGTAAGGTTGGTAGCCCCGGCGCTGGCCGAGGCCTTGCTCTTGGTCTTGGAAGCGTCCACCTTGGAAGCTGACGAGCGTGGGGGCATGAGTGGCGGGACGGGTACGATAAGGATGCGGAGGTGGGGTGAAGGGGGGGGGGGGGGGGGGGGGTCGAGGGCGCGTTAAGAGGCGAGGCGGTGATGGACAAATGTAAGCGAGTGGGGTAGACAGACGAGAGTGACGGTGTTGCGAGGAATAATGGAGTGGATCGTGTGGAGGCGAGCGAGCGGGAAGGCGTGGAGGGCAATGAGGGAGCGCACGGTTGTCAGCACAGACGCACACAGACCCCGCCTTGCTTCCAAGACGCCAAAGACGTACTCGTGCTCATTCAATCAAAGTTCGGAGAGTTGGGTGCTTCTAGTTAATGTGGTGGTCGGGACGAGGAGCGCGACGAGAATGGAGTGGCTGTGGAGTATGCGTAGTGCGATAGCTGAGTGGCGTGTGATCGATCAAGACCTTGGGCGTGCACCGGGGTTTCGGCATTTCCCTCGTGGCGTGCAACTGCCAGCGCCATATTCCTTACCATACGCTTGGAATCGGCACACTTGCATATCAGCGGCCCTCAGCTTTCCCAAGTGCATGCATGAGCATGCAGATGTCGGGACATTTGCAGATGAGATGCTTGCCGGTGTCTGTATATACAGTGGACCTGTTTCCCTCAGAACATCGGCCGCTTAGCTCAGCTGGTTAGAGCATTGTACTAATACGACGACCGTATTAGCCTGATATGCAAAGGTCGGCAGTTCGATCCTGTCAGTGGTCAGATTATCTTTTTCGTTATCTCGACCCTTGGATATCACAACTGCAGATGGAGGTGGTCATCGTTGGGCGTCGTAGTGCCAATGTGGCTTCCGGAGTCTAGTCATGATCCAACAAACGGAACGATCTGCATGCCCCGGCGATCAACCTATCTCGACTGGAACCTTGGAACCTTGGAACCGTGGTGACTCTAAGCCGGGTGTGGCTGCACCGTGACCTTGCCGCCGATGCACACCGCGCCCCCAGCATCCCACTTCCGCGCATCGCCGCCCGTGTCGTAACCATCGGGGAGTATGCGCATCGCACACGGAGTCGACATGGATTCTCCTATCAGCGGTGTAATCTCGAAAGTTGTGATGACTCACTGTCGCGCCACTCAATAATGTGTCCGCGCTCCTCCAACCCGCGCACCGTCTCCGGCGCCACCTCTTCCACCGGGCGCCCGCGATGGCTACTGTGCTCGAGCACCGTAGCGTTAGGCAGGACCTGGTTATGGATGCGTGGCTGGGCCAGAGCCTCGCCCGCCCCCATGCCATACGCGAGCATGTTGCGCACGGCGACAATGTTTGTGCTCGGAATCGTGGCGCCCCCCGCAGCGCCGCCGGTAGCGACCGGCGTCCCGTCCTTGAGGACGATATACGGACACATAGAGGAGAGCGGGCGGCGACCTCCTGCGACAAAGTTGGCCGGCGCCGGCGCGTAGCCCCACACATTAGCGCGGCCGCGCACTGTGAAATCCAGCACTGAATCATTGAGCACAATCCCGGTTCCAGGAACCATGATGCGGGACGCCCACGCGGTGCCGACCGTCGTGGTGAGGCTCACTACGAGGCCCGACGCGTCCGCTGCTGCCATCGATGACGTGCCCGTGTCGTCGACGCCAGCAACACTACCGTCAGAGCGCCTCAGAGATCACACACCCAGAGAGATAATATTCTGGCGTCTGTGTCCGCGCCTGAACCCGATCGGCGGCGCCGCGCAGCATCGTGGCTTGAACAGTGTCGACGGGCACGAAGGCGGGGTCGCCGAGCGCTGTGCGGGCGCCATACGCCAACCGCATTGCTTCGGCCGTTACGTGCTCGTCCTCGACGCTGAGTGGCGCGTTGAGGGGAAAACTGTCGAGCGTGCGCAAAGCGCCCAGGAGCGTCGCACCGCTCCCCGGCGCCGGGATCGAGTACACCTCATGCCCGCGGAACGTGGTAGACAGCGGCGTCCGGTGAATCGGGGTGTAGTCTGCGTCAGCGCTGTCGGCTCATGACCTACTGGTGAGGTCGTCGACGCTCATGACCCCGCCGCGGCCGCGCACAGCCTTGACGATGGCGACGGCGACGTCGCCGGCATAGAACGCGTCCGGCCCACGCTCCCCGATCGCCTCCAGGACAGCAGCGTATTCCTCGCGCGCCCACATCTCGCCGACCTGGATGAGGCGCCCGTCGCGCGTGAAGGCGCGCACGAACTCGGCATCGTCGGCCATCCACGACCCCTCGATGCTTGGTGCGTTCGGGCACTCGCGTGCCAGGAAGTCGTACAGGTCGCGGCCCATGGGCGCACCACGCGCCAGCGCCGCGCTCGGTGCCACGAGCGACGCCCACTCCGCGCGCCCGTACAGCTCGTGCAGGCGGTACAAACCCTTGATCTCGCCTGGGACGGCGACGGCATGGCCGCCGTGCGGGGAGGAGTGGGCCATGAAATTGTCCATTGTCGTCGCGGCGGGTGCGCAGCTGCGGAAGTCGATTACGTCCCATTTATCGGGAGTGCGGACTAGCACAAACCCACCACCGCCGATGCATGAGTGGTAGGGCGCGAGCGTGCCGACTGCGAGGACGACGGCGATTAGCGCGTCAACTGCGTTCCCGCCCGCCGCGAGGATGTTTGCCCCGATCGCCGAGGCGGTCGTGTGTTCACACACTACTGCTCCGGTAGTGGGCGTGTGTGTCATTGCGGCTTGCTGGGCAAGGAAGAAGGTAGAGGCGTGCTTATGAACAGGACCAGCGACCTGGTGGGCAGAGGTCAGGCAGTAGCCGTGATCTCTGATACGGAGATGACCGATACAAGTTACCGACTGTAGCCGATTGACAATCCACAAGCGCTCGCATGTGGCGGAACACTATACGAGGCCTGCGCGCACTACCCAAAGCGCCACTACACAGAGTAACGGCGCTGCGAAGTCCTCCCAGAGGTATGCAACGCAAACAGTCCTCTTCGTGAGGGCGCGCAACAGAGAGCAACGAGATGTCTTGTATGGGGAAGACGAGTTTCTCCTTCGATTGAACGACTGAAGCCGAAGGTGAGCTCCACAATGACATTCTGCAAATACTTTGCTCTGGTAGACACCGCAGCGACACCTGGGGCGGCAGCCCAGAGGTGAAAACAGTAGACCCTCCAACAACAAACGGTCACCTCTCTACAGCCATTCACAGCAAAAGATTGCCCGCTTCCGCCGGCTTGCTCGCACGCTGAGTCGAACAGCGGTTAGCTCAGATGAGATGCGCGATCCACAACGAACTGTGATAACCACCTACACTATACGAGCTCGAGATTTGAGGCTGTTGGGGGCAACATGTTCCAGGAAGTCGGCTGCGGGCCAAAGGGAGCAAGGGTTATGACCCGCTGGCCATGACTCTCTGAAGACGTGGATCGGGGGTGAGCAGCGGGGTCAGTCGCGGCTTCAAGGCGACCATGCAAATCGGTCTGCACGCCGTCCTGAACACGCCAACTTCGACTACGTCCCGAACTTCACTGGTGCTCAAGTCGCGCATCCCTCCCATTCAACAATAAGAGGCCGACAGGCCCCTTGCCGTGAGGCCTGCAGATAAATGCCCACCAGTGCATGCTATGAAATAGATATTCAGGCCACTTGCCGCCTGCCTTTCTCGTGGGAACCCGACTGGCTGGCTCTCTACTCATGCCCGCCGCAGCGCGCCTCGACCCACTCACGGTCGCGGCCGACCGTCGTAAGATTCTCACACGGCGCGTTCTCGCGCACGACCACCACGTCTTCAATACGCACGCCGCCAACATCGAGGTACGTCTTGAGGATATCGTGGTCGACGAGCGGGCTGTCCCACACGCCGTGGATGTCGAGCAGCTGCGGGGGGAAGTAGCACCCAGGCTCGATGGTGAGCACCATCCCGGCAGTGAGGGGCTGCCGGATGCGGAGGTACGCGTAGAGCTTGGCGGGCGTTGCCGTTGTACTAGGCGGAAGGTCAATCTGTACCTCGCGAAGGTACTGCAGCGAGTCGTGCACGTCGAGGCCGAGCGAATGGCCTGTTGTCAGGTATGTCACTTGCTGTCACCCACCGAGACCGTGCGGGAAGAATGCAGCGGTCAGGCCGCTCTGCAGCATCTCCTCTGCTGTGCCCTTGAAGATACGGAGCTTGATGAACTCCTCGATCAGCACCTTGTGCGCATGCAGGTGCAGCTCATCCCAGTGCACGCCGACGCGTGTGCGATCCTCGCATTCCTTCTGCATGCGCAGCACAATGTCGTAAATCTGGCCGGCCTTGGGCGTGAACTTGCCGCCATTGCCTACGGGGATCGTGCGCGTCACATCGGACGCATAGCCGTGCCAGTCGCAGCCGGCGTCAATTAGAAGCACCTGAGGCTCAAAAGCGGAAGTGTGCAGCGAGTTTGTCGGCGTAGCATGATCATGCTCGGGAACGTCACCGCAGCAGCCGCGTGCCAAGCGGCGGGGAGTAAACGAAGTGTCGCCAGGAGCGCGGGGCGTGGCTGTGGAGGGGAATAGGCGGTCGTTGCAGCTGCCGTCAGATTTGCCGCTCCCTACGAGTCTGCCACATACACATAGTGGAGAGTTGAAGCGTGAGACCCAGACGCGCAGATGGGGAGGTAGGCCTGCTCAGCACCCATGCGGCGGCAAGCCGCGACGAAGAGCGCTTCCGCATCTTGCTCGCTCTCGACCTCCCATTGCGCCGGACCTTTGAAACCAGTCCTCTCCTTGGTGCCCGCTGCGATAGTTTTAGCGCGCTTTGCGGCGTACCGGCCCAATTCGCGCATGACGACCTCGTGTGCGCATGACGTGATAGTGTTTGCCTTGCGGATAAGCTCAATCTCCTCCGGCGTCTTGGTCAAACGGGCGAGGTGGAACGCGCGACGCAAGTGCTCGGTGCAGTGTTTGTTTTTCTTCAGCGCTTCAAGCACAGAAGAAGGGAGCGGTGGGAACTCGTGGGTAACAGGGAGGGTGTGAATCGTCGTGCCCTCAAGCTGTGCAATGTGCGACTCGAGCTCCGTGGTGCTGAGAATCGCGCCGGCATCAAAGCGCGCCGCGGCGTCCTCCAGCGTCGGGGGCGCAACCGACCACATCGTCTCGAGTGGGTCTGCGGGTGGGATGAACAGCGTGTGCTGCACATCCTCGCCGGAGTAGGTCACGAGAACCGAAGCAGAGTGTACATTGTGAGCGCCGGTAAGGTAGTTGAAGTTGGCCTCCTGGTCTCGGGAGTCAGCTCGAGCAACGGGACTGCACCTACGAAATGGTAGCTCGCGATCCGTGTCGTCGCGGCACGTTGTGGGATGCCCTTGCACAAAGATTGCGTGGTTCTGAAATTAGCACTTGAGCGCTCGTGAGAGCTTGGTGGCTGCGCTCACCCCGCCGCGCTCGCCCTCGGGGATTAGCTTGATGAGCTCGGCAGCGAGCTTGGAAGCATGTGCACGTGCTGGAAACTTCGTAGGCGAGTCAACAGTCATGAGAGGAGTAAGTGAGAGAGGGAGGGAATGGAAGAGAGCGAAAGCGATGGGACAGAGTCGGAAGATGAGGAGCAGGAACGACGGCGTTATCCGTGGGCCCCGCGTGCACCACATGGACATACATGTGGAGGGCAGCTAAGCGCTGGCATGATCCGCCGGCTCCGCTCCGCCCAATCGGCGACGAACACGGAGTCACCGACGCGGAGGATAGAGCAAGTACCGCATGCATACTACTATGACAACAACAATGACGGAGATAATCAGATGCGCTCGGCCTCAGAGAAGGGCTCCGGTTTGGAAGAGCGGCGGGAGCGCTTGGGCTCCCGCTTCCCTTCGGGCCGTTCGGGCCGCTCCACCTTATCAAGCAGCTTATCGATCCGCGCTTCGTAGTCGAACGAGTCTTCGTCAGAACCAACTCCGATGTCGCGTGTCGTAGGCGCTGGCGTCCATGACGCGGGGTGAGCGGCAGGGTCGGGCTTGAGCACCGGCGGAACCTTGCTCTCGCCGAAGGTCACGGTGGAAATGACGACTCCAAAAACCACCAGCACGACGATGATGGCAATGGCGCGTCGCGTCGCCTCCCACTTGGCGCTCTCAATCTCCGTCTTCAGGTCCCCGATGCTGATGGTGGCTCGGTTGTTGATCTCCTGAATATTGATGCTCGTCTGCTTCATGTCGCTGCGGATGTCCGTCTTGCGGTTGCCCATGTCAAGCTCGATGTCGTGCTTGAGCATCTGGACATCCTCGCCCATTTTGAGCTCTACACCATCTAGGTCTCTCCGGATCGCGCTAAGTGCATTTCTCCCCGCAATGCCTGTGTTGCGGTTCCGCACGTTCCATTCGGTGCGGAGCTTGGATAGAGCTGCTTTGAATAGGTATGCTTGCTTCGGTTAGCGGCATTCCCGTGAGCAACTCACGTTGTCCAGCTCCTCCTTGCTGAGCATGTTCGTGGCTGCGCGGTCCACGCGCTGGGTAATAAGACCTCTCACGCTCTCCATAAGTGCCCTCGACACATCGGGGTCAATGCTCGCTGCATTAAGCTTGGAGACGAAGCGATGTGTATCGAACGGCTGGCGCACACGCTTCGGTGTCACCACGAGCGGCTCAGGAAGGGGCACACGGGCAACGGCGGTCGCGGATGCGTCGAGTTCCTCTGCTGGCGAGGAACTGGGCCCAGTACGTGCGCGGCGCATGTCTTCGGCGCGATTAAACTCTGGCTCAGGCTGCACTTCAAGGGTGAATTCCCGCCCAATGTCGGTTCCGCTGTCTTCGCGGTCGTCTTGGAGGCTCCCGCCCTCGCTGCTCCGGCTATGGTCCACAGTTGTGTCGAGTCGGGGCCTTTGCAGAACGTCCGAACGGGAGAAAGGGCGCATGTTCGGCCCTTGGGCGGGCGGTGGGGTCGGCTGCGGCAATGCATCTTGCGGTCGTGCATGCAACGACCGCGTCTGTGGTGGAGGTCGCAAGCGGCCGCGGCTTGGAATCCGACGGCACACAGCGATGCCAGGAGGGCGGAGCATGCGGGCAAGGACAAGGCTGGTGCAGCCGACCTAGAGGAAGTTGTTGAATGTGATGTTGCGGCCAATGTGTAGGAGTGTCGAGCTGTCACGTCGTTGGAATCGCGTTAAGAGTCGCGGGCTGGCTAAGGGACCAAGATCCGGACTGCCGATCGATTTCGGTGACACAACGATCGTGAGAATCACGCGCATCCCACGTGATCAGCGCGTGGCAGTGCCTCATTCCCATCCTCCAGTGTCCGCGGACTGGGATGCTGCTTCAGCTTCAACGCACTTGACACCAGAGTCCCGGTCTCGACAGGAGTCAAGGAGGCCAAATTGCTCGAGCTCGAGGTCAAGATCAAAGCGACGTGCTAGGTTCTCAAGTTCTCAACCGTCAAGGGATCACCATGCTAATCTCTGTTGGCAAGCGACTTTCGCTGACCGTGGGTATCACTAACCCCCCGTTCTTCCGCTGTTGCCTGTGCCGCCGCACGTCCCTACGCAATGCACGTGCCTATATCAGCTTTGTTTGGCGACTTAATTGCCGTGCCCAAATGTGTCGGCGGAACGGCAGCTCAGCGGCGGAGTGAGTGAGAGTGAGAGCAAGAGCACAAGCAATCTGTCTAGCACATTGACATGTACTGGACCATACATGCAGCTGTCAGCCCCATCCAGATCGCCGTCGCGGATGTGATCAGAGCGAACATCTTTTGTTAGCAACATATCAAGGCGTGCGTTCACTTGAACTGCCCACTTGACAAGAGTCTGACGCGCCTGCCAGATGTGGAATGTGACGCAGCCCGTGACTGGCCCGAGCTCACCAGACGGTTCGTCTCTTGACCTGCTCACCCACTCTTGTGACGCTGATCTCGCATCCACTCTTTTACGAGGATTATCGCGCCGGCCTCACCTTCTCGCTCATTGTCTTCTCCTGGCACAGCGCACTAAAGCCTCCATTGCGACAAGCACGCAGCTGTCCACTGTTTTGGCTCGCACGCTCTCTCTCAGGGATCGGTCATCAGCGGCAAGCCTATCAACGAGTAAGCCTCACGGTAAACTGTCCGCGCAACCCACTCTTGAGCGATCCACTCCTATTCAAACGTTAGCTCAGCCGCCGGGTTTGGGAGCCCACGCCAATCATGTTTGGGCAGGGTGTACGTTGGAAGGCATCGTGAGTACCTCGTGTTCAACCTTTCTCTCACGTCTCCTGCACCCTCTCTGAGCCGCTCCACCAATCGCTCTCGAAGCAAGCTCTGGGCCTGGTTGAGCCGAGCGACGCCTTTTGAGAGCACGAGGTCGTGTGCGCAAGGAACGCCGGAGGTTATCTGCATCCGAGAATCGCTCCGCACAACAATCTCCGCCTTAGACACACTTTCACTCCTTGCTCTTCGCTCGTTGTTGCCCACTCTGCCCCGTCTTATATTTCACCACCCTTCATGACACATCCCTCGTTCGCGTGACCCCGTACAAGCCGCGGATGCTGGGGCCGCAGGGGCTTGGCAGGGTGCACGCCTACCGCACAGCGGACATCTACTTTGGCATGCGTCAGCCACGGGCCATACTATGCGGTGGCGCCTGACACTTCGGAATCTCGAGGAGACGCTGTTCACATTACACTTGGAACAGCTTGTCCTCTTGCTAGACAGGCGCCTTCATATTTCTGCTGAAGCAACCTGATCTGTTGTGGGTAGCTTCCCATCGCGCATTCTGTCTAGCGGTCCACCCCCTACCATGCCGAGTCCCATCCGGACACTACGCGCCCGATGCCCTTCCAGATCACCATGGCCGTTTAGTATTGTGTCTCACTTGTTGCGAGACCACTGCGTCACCCACACAGAACCGCTGACCTCAGCATCACGGCCATTTAGGAAAATTCGAGATGGGCAGCTAGTTCCTGCGATCTGCGGCACCCCTTCGGGTGCCTTTCGCCGAACAAGTTCATGCGCGCAGACACATGCCAGTCGCTTCGGCACTGCTTGCATCATCCCATTATATCTGAGGCCGTTGCACCGGACCACTCGCACCTACAAGCAGAGAATCGCCTCCGCTGGCTTCATGAATAGACACAGGGCGCCTTGATGAACAGTGTATTGGCGGCCGGCATCATCCTTGGTGCCTCGCTCACATAAAGCAGTGCAGCTTTGACCCCGCATGTGCTTACGGAGAGAAGCCAAGTCTGTCATTCCATTACAGCGGCGCCGCCGATCGCGATTCCCCCCCCCCCCCCCCCCCCCCGCCCCCCCTCCCCCAGCCGATTAATCCCTCCCTCCGCCCGAGCCATCGTCGAAAGGCTATCGTCGGCCAACTTCGAGATGTATGGGAGGTTATAGCACGCTATGCAGCACCGTGTACGTCCATCCAAGTGTTCGAAAATTATTAGCACACCGCCAGTCACGAGCACCATCCAACACACCGGCCCGATTTGCGTTCCAAGTTGCGGTGGCGAGACCACAAAACGTGGTGAGCCGGACCAGGTTGGAGAGCAGTGCGATGCGCTGTCAGAGGTTTGATTTCACACACGCGGGTGCAGCGGACGCTACCTACTCAACAAACTGATTATGATGATCATTTGCCGTCGCATCTTGGGCTGACAAGGCGCCTTCGTGCCTTCGCGGTTGCACAGTTCACAGAACCAGTGTGCCGCTCAGTTTGCGTGCCTGCCCGTCGCGTCAACCTGAAGCCGTTGCGTCGTGTCAGAGAGGAGAGTTTCGCTCAGCTCCTGGGCTCTGTTTCTCGCACCCCTCAATTTCATGGCTACATCTTGCACACATCATCGCTGGGAATGAACGTTGGAAATTTCTCATGAACAAGTAGACGATATTTGCCACTCTTCCGGTCAACGGGAGAGGCAGGCAGTGTGTAGTTTGGAAGTAGAGCCGCTCCGGGTTGAGGCATGGTTCTGTGTGATGCAGGTGTCGTGACGAGATATGGACAAGGTGGTGCAGGGTGCGGAAGGTGAGCAGCGTGCAGGGTGATAGTGGCATAAGGATCTACATGGCGGTCCGTCGCAACTGAAACATCCGAAATACACCCGCACTTCATGCATCTTTCGCCACCTAGCTCGCCACATCGCTACCCATCGCTCAGCGCCACAATTGGGGTGGCATCGGCGAGGTGGCATGCCCGCCGCACGCCGCCCTAATACGACTTACACTACCCGGTGATGGTCGTCATGCTACACTGCCAAGGGCTCAACCGCAGAGCGCTCAGGGTGCGAGGCACATGTGCGTCCTTCCAGGCCTTCCTTTTGGCGCAGTGCAGGGCTGGTTTCGCCAAGAGTCACCGTTTCCGCACTCCTGAAACGCACCACACGGCTGTTGTTCGCGTCTAGTCACACAAATGCTCTACTGATCATGCCCTACAACACCAACTGTACAATAATCGCCCGAGCTCAGTATGCCAGCTTATGTGGGGAAGAGATCTGGTGCTCTGCTGTCAGCCAAGCTCACGCTGCAGCCCCTCACATGCGCCGGAAGCTGCTGCGCTGCACCCAATGGCCCCAGTAGATCTGGAGCCGGGTCCCGAAGCGCACGCCGCCCATGTACGGCTCGACGAGGGCGAGGGCGGCGGGTACGGGCCCACCGCCACACATCGCCACGATGCGTGCCAGCCACGCAATAATGTACAGATCGGCGATAGACTGTCGTCAGCCCCGCCTCCTCGTGGAACGCACTACGTCGTCACCCAGCGCGAATGGTCCGATCATCTTCACCTCAAGCTTGGCGAAAGTGCCGGGCAGATGCACCGCCCACGCAGCATTGCTCGTCTCGTAGTACTCGAGCTGACGCTCGTCGTCGACTGCCCCGTTCCACACGTCCATGAGCGCCTGGCTTGACCGCCACTTGCCCTCGAGGGTCGTCACCATCTCGGCCCAGCGTGAGCCCTCTTTCACATCGCCGCTGGCGTGGGCCGAGGCTGCGCCGTCGCGCGCCACGTCAAGGTATTGCGCAATGACTTTTTGGCGGTCGCGCAGCCGCACGCCCTGAACGCCGCGCAGCTTGACTCGAAACTCTGAGGCGTCGCGCGCCGTAACATCGAGAAAGTTTGGGTCCACGAGCGGCGAGCGTACCAGGTCGATCAGGTCCTCGCATAGTGCGCGGTCTCCGGTCAGAGAGCGAGGATGGTTTATAGATGTTTCCGCTTACCTTTCGCTGTTAGGGGGGAGAGGATTGGTGTGGGTCGTCGAGAGGTAGCAGGTGATGGCAAGGGGGGCCTGCTGGCGTCTATAAATGCGCAGATACTCTGTGTCAAAGTCAGAATGAAGTCGACAAATGCACTACCTTCATGTCATCCAAAATGTGGACCCCGGAATGTTCACCGTCCTCGCTTCGATCCGCTCGTGGCAGCACGAGTGTGGGGATTGTTGCTGTCGTCAATATGGATGTCCAACAGAATGAGGGTGTATTAACCATTTCGGTTTATTCTGGTGACGTGTCAGTGTCCAAGCATTACTCGCCATAGGCATTAGTTCGTGCGCCTCTTACCTCAGATAGCCGGGGGAGAAGTTATGTCCAGATGCTGCGGTGTCAACGAATGTTCCCTGCACGGTTTTGAAGCCCCAGACATACTGATGTCAACGTGTTGTATATCGTACTCATTGCTGTGGTATCCTTTCTCCAGCAGACACAGACGTGGCACTGTGCTAAGAAATGATGAAGGCCAGCTGGAAGGTCAGTGGGCTTGAGGAGTTAATGGGACACCGCTCGCCTGCGCATCTCACACACTGCGGACTCCGTCTTTCAACTGGACATCGTAATCATTGCCCAACGTCTGCTTTGACTGTGATGCAGCTCCCACGTCTTACCCTGGGATGTTACTGCACGCCGAAATTTGTCGCGGTATGCCCCGCCCCAGATTCCAGATTGAAAGGGGGCGAACTGGGAGGGCACGACCGACGCTTCTCACGCTTCCACAGACGTTCGCCGACCCATTTTGGGTATTCTCAGTGGGGAGTCGCAACTCAAGGACGTATTCGTACTTCCCGGTGGTTGCGCTCAAACACCTGCGGAACCCCACAGTGCCACACCCATTTCCCAAGAGCATCCGAGCCAACGACGACTTACCAGTACAGGACGGCTTTCCGCCTGACATCGCTCCGTAGCGTGTAGTCGGCGAATGCAGCGGTGGAAGGGCCCTCATCCTGCATGGAGAAGTTGATAACCGGGCGAGGCTGACACGGCGAGGCCGGTGTCGGGGATGGGAGGTGATACCGAGGAGAGGGTGGTGATGGAGATATGGGTGTGGAATGGTGCTGAACGTTTCGGAAGACTTGTGCCACATGGACGGAGGAACAGCAAGAGCTGGTTGAGCTGGAGCGTGGGATGTGCGCGGTGATGAGCGCGTTCAAGTTGACCAAGAGGCCAGACGCGGCGGCGGTTATTGGAAGTTGAAGTGGAGGCAGACCGCTGACCGCCGGAGGGAGGCCAGGGTAGGCTGGGCATGCGACACCGGCAGAAGGCACGAGACGAAGTCGATTCTCTTGCTTGAGGCCTCAGGCCTCAGGAGGCGCAGCACTTGGACGCTGAGGAGGAGGGTGACAAGTGCAAGATGACACAAGGCTGAGGCGCGAGGCGCCAGGTGGTGGCGCATGTGGCGTAACAGGGTCAGTCAGGCCCAGGATGATTTCCTCTTCGCTCCTGGCAAAGACTATTCGAATTACCATTCAGCTTCCGAAATACCCCCGCACCCAGAGATCGTAAATGCATCAGGGCCGTCTCATCAATGGTTGTGGCACCTCGCTCGCTCACAGCTCAAAGCTCGCAACGCCCAACTTGCACAACTCCCCCATCTACTGTACACAGGGAATTGCATCGTCGAGTATTACTGTATATGGTTTACCCCTAGGGGGCAGCAGGGGGTGCGGCCCTCGCCGTGCCTCGTGGTTGGCATGGTCGGATCTTGCCGACGCCTCCACCGTCTGCACAACGATTTGACCCGTCCAAGTTCTGCTGATCTGGCGCTGGCATGACTGGAAACTAGGGGCAGCTTGGGCTCACGACCCACCTGGATCGGCATGTCGGCATGTCAAGTCAAACTTGTCGGATTTGTCTTGCAACCTCTTGGCGTCGCTTGGCTCATGCTGTGCTTTATCCAAGCGGCGCAGGCCGTAAACGAAGTCGAAGGCTGTGGAAATGCGTTCTCCATTTGATATATCGCGGAATGCGGAGTGGCGGTTAGAACGGACATGTGGTACGCCCCGGTTACGCGCAGGGCATGGAGCTAATAAGGCTTCGCGCGGCACAAATGGCTACCAAGAAACGGCTCGTGCTGATGAGCTGATGACGGACATGACGAGATCGTCCCTCATGCCCATACTTTCCCCTTGTAGGGCTTGTACTCTGCAATACCTAGCAGGGTCACGGAATCGCGCAGAGCGCCTAGGCTCCGAGGCCTCGAGTTCAGGGGGGGGAGGATCCCGGAGGGGAGTCCGATCGAACAGTTCTGCAGAATTCATTATTATCTCAGCCGGACTGAAGCTCGTATGCAGCGTCGCCCGAGTTCCGCGGCACGTGGCCCACCACCCGCCTGGGCCTGATCTACAGATCCGCAGTCCCATATTCTAGCAACTCCCGAAGTCTTGAATTTCCACATATCCGTCGTGGACAAGGACAGAGCGATGGAGCGGTGAGGTGGGCGCGCCACAGAGGGAAAAGCGTCTGTGAACTCAACGCGGCGGCATGCAACCTTGAGCTTGGAGGGGCTTGGGAGCATAGGAGCTCTTTGTATGCGAGGATCCAGGTAAGCCCGGTAGCATGAGAGCATCACTCGAGCCTCAATGCGGGGTGCGGCATTCGTGTGGCGGCGCCTCCCCCTGCGCCATCGGCGCCCCTTCGGATGGCGGCAGCTTATCCGCAGTACAGTATGTGAAGCTGAGGGTTTGTGGCCATGACCATGACGTTCAACTCGACAATTCGCAGGCCTGCAAGTCTTCAGCCTCACTGTGGCCGTGACAACGAAAATACAGGTCCAAGCGCGCCAAGCGACTTGAGCCAGCGGACGACCGTCCATAGCCGTATTATCGCCTTGCATCCGGTACACAGCATATGCCGATATGTCATGCGCCAGCGCGACGCATGCCAGCATGCCAGCAGGCCAAGCAGCAAGAGCTGAGAGCTTGGACAACAGGTGAACTGCGAGACGCACAGAGATACTAGCGGCATTGGCTGGTAGAGGACTCCTCCAGCGGCATCTCCGTCGCCCACAGTCATCTCCACGATCTGCACCTTCCTTCCACCCAATTCACACCCTCTTTATACTTGCTGTCGGTTGTCTCTCACTTTGACATCGCACTCATCACAATCACCATTCCGGCCATCATCATTCAACATGCTACCGTCATCATCCTCGCCCATGCCTCTTTCCTCTCAGGTCACTCCGCAGATCCTGCATCCACTGGCAAAGAATACGGTCGTTCAACTAAAGGCAATCTGTCAGCAGGTACGCAAGCTCACTTTGGTAGCCCCGGGGTCATCCACGGCACGACCCCACTCAGCTCGCTTAGCCGTTAGCGCCTCATATCTCCCCTCCTGCGCTCCACCGATGCGTCTCCATCCCTTCCGCTTGTTCACGCCGCCTCTCATGTACTCAGCGCCGCTCACCCTGACTAACATGCCTCTGATCACCGATCTCATCGTTCGTCTTGCTGGCGTGTTACCTTCCCCCCTCGCTCCACTTCCCTTTGCCTCCGCCCCCGTTTAATCGCGACTTCCGTTGTCCAGCTCGGGATCCAGGGCTACTCCAAGCTCAAGAAGGCGCAGCTCGTCAACGCCATTCAACGCGCCAGCCCAAGCTCAGCATCCGGCTCAAGCTCGGTACAGCCGGCCCTTCCCACGCAGGCGCCCACTGATGCGCGTCATGCCTCGGCCTCGGTCAAGCCGAACGCCGCCGTGATCGACAAGCAATCTTTGCCTTCCACTAATTTCGCAGTCGGCCTGGGGCCTTCAACCTTGTCAAATGTTGCGAAGGACAAAAGCGGCGCACCAGTCAAAACACCATCCGAAGAGCGCGTTAACATTGACAGCAGTGGCAACAAGAGGAAAAGGAAGAGGCTCGACGCCCCCGTGGCCCCAACCTCCCAGCCAGCCCCGCGTAGTCCTCCTGATCGCCATCCCCTTCCTGCGGTACCCTCAAATGCGCCCACCCGTCTATCCTCTCCCATACAGCTCTTGGTCAGCCATCAACAGAGTACGTTGCCCGACCTGGTGCCCAATTCCAGGCCTCTGCTCGCAGCTGTCACGCAGTCCCTCGGTCTCGGAATCTCGGAGCAGAACCGGAACGGAGTGTCGGAACAAAAACAAGGCACGGTGCCGGGCGATAACTCAAAGATGGCCCAGCGCCATACTCCGAAGTTAACCAAGCTCAAGCTCTCCACCCAAGCTTCAAGAGTGTCTGCCATCAGAACTCCAAGGAGGTTTGTGCCATTGGCGCAAACAGCGACGCGCCCCCGGCTCTCTTCCAGCATTTCCGCTGAGGCCTCGTCCATCGCGCGACAAGTGAATCCCTCGGTTTCGCTTTCTCATGGTGCGAGCTCGACAGACCGCGAGAGCTACATCCAACGCCACTTTCTCGATTGCCTGTTCCACAACTTGAATCAAAGCCGAGGAAAGCCTACCACGTCTTTCCTTGTCAAAAAGGCGACACGACCAATGGCGTTCACAAGACTCAGTCGTGAGCTTTACATCAATGCCGACCATGAGGCTTTTGAGGTGGCTGTGAGGTGGTGGGTCGCGCGCCTGCATACCTCACTGCAACTTGGCTCGGGGCAGGAGTGGAGCGTCCTGGCTGGAGGCACGGGTTTGCTGGGCCCGGATATGACGTTATGGCCAGCGGTGAAGGAGTGCAAGAAGATTGTGGACGGGATCTATCTTGTCGTCACGGGGAACAGAGCGACCGAAGGAACGGCTGGAAACTTGGGCACGGTAGTAACCCGGGCAACTCGTAACTTGGGCAGTCGATCACGCCGAGGGGATCACAAAAATTCTGAACCTCAGGCCGTCATCGACGGTAGGTACCTGGTTCTTGAGGCGACCGGCGACGTGATCGCCTCATCTTCTCCCTCACTAAGCACTCACCTCGGCATCGCAGGATGCAATGTTCGCCCTGACTGGTATTCGTACATCATTAACCTCATGTCCTCCTCGCCTGCCTCCACTATGCCCACGACGCCTTTTTGCGGTGAGGCAGGCGCCTGTTGTGGCCATCGACTCTCCCGGCTTATGTCTCGCGTGAGCACCAAGGACAGCATCTCCGCGCCGGCGGGGATCCGCCGGGCCTGGATGGATCACGTGCGTCGCTCTGCAGATGTACGACCCGAGGAGAAAGCCCAGATGCTGCAAGTCGCGGAAAGGGCTGTGCTTAGCAGTTGCGTTCTTAACAGGTAAGATAGGGTGTCATCACATGCCTAACGGTACAGCTTCAGTGGGCAGAAGCTCACCGCCGTGGAGATGGATGCCGCATGGCTAGGCAAAGCATCCGTTCTAGACCAGGACCTTATGGCGCCTGGAGCCAGCCTTTTCGCTCCGTAAGCTAACGCGAATTCCTTAGCTAATCTGAAGAGCTAGTCGCACGGGGGCGCTCGGAGCCGCAGATGTTTCTGCCACGACAGCCAAGCCCAACACTAACGCAGCGGCGAGCAAGGTCGAGCTATATCTTCCTGAGTGAATGATCTCCCCTACACCGTCCCCATTTTCTCAATTGACAGCAGATCTCACCAGGTTCTCTCGGTTCACTTACCTCCCGCGCCAACTATCCCCGCCCTGGCGGTCGTGCACCGGGGCTCAGGGAAATCGGACTGGGTTCTACGCGACACTGGTCACGTGGTCGGTGATGAGGACGTGGGAATCTCGGAGCTGTGGCAAGGCATTCTTGGATGTGACCGCCACGGGGCGGAGACAAATGTGGACGATTTTTGGCGCGGGTGGGAGGGCCGTGTGCGCGGTGACGAGTGGGAGTGACCGATGAAGGGCTCTCTCCCGGGGAGGAAGCAGGACAAGCTTGGCTGATACTCACGTTGCATGACGTCTGATTACTGAGTGGTCTAGTTCAGGCCCTGCGCCGGAAAGACTGGGGTGCAAATCCGGGTCCACGGCCTCGCCTGGGGCAGTTGGAGATGCATGGAAGCACCACGGAGAGGTATGTGGTAGATGGGTGGTCGTTTGGTTGGCCGTGGATCGGTTGACTTGGGAGCTCGATCAAGGGTTTCTGACTCATGACTTTGGAAGGCTCGGCGCGTGAGTCTGGTATTGGACGCTCGGCTCCATTGTGAGAGCCTCCAACAGGTTTATCTCGTCCTTGTCCTTTATCTCCTCGCTTCCGCAGCCAACTTCCTTCACCGTGCGGGTCTCGTTGCTGCTGCTGGCGCGGCTGGCGCACTCAACATCGGGCGGCCTACACCAGCTTCGACGGTGGAAGCAGTATGCATACCCCACAACGAGGAGCAGCAAAAGGACTCCTCCTAAGAAGATGGAAGCGGTGATGATATCAAAGACGATGGGGCGCTTGTTGGACCTCTCGTGCTCCACTGGGTCGACAAATTCGAAGGAGGTGGGGTAGGGATTAGGCGGGAGAGTGATCGAGGAGTGGTGCTCGGATACGATGGAGGTGGTCGTGGGGATGATGGTGAAGCTCTGGGCAGCGGCCGAGGCTTCAAGAGCGAAGAGCAGGCTGGCAAGCATAGCGACTGAGGGTTTGCTGAAGCGCGGGGCGAAAGGGCATGTTTGTGCTGTACTTAAGGATGGGTCCGGAATATCGCGGCGTTTTGCATGCGTAGGCGTGAGGTCAAACAGATGTCGTTCTCATGCATTCACCGATTGAGTGCGAGTCCTAGCGCCGCGTGTATGAGACAGCAACAAAAGTCGGCGGCGGAACTGTGGAATGTTGCTGATCTCGCGACACGGCATCGCGGCTGGCGCCCAGGGGACTGGGCAGATCCTTAGTGCTTGTTCGCGTTAAGCGGTGTGCCTGAGCATCGCGCCCTGAGTTGGTGCTGTCTCAAAAGACAAGAACCCATCCAGACTTTTCGCGACTTTTCCTACGCAATGGACGCAAGCACCGGCAGCCACAGAGGTGGTGCAATGTAAAGTCACCATTAGCCTGTGTCAACACAACACAGCCGTTGGCGCGAATGGTGTCATGCGATGCAAGTGCTACTACTATGGGTCGGGACAGCCTACCTGCCCCGCAGCTGTTGGCTGTTGGGCTGCTCTTCAGCCCGCTTTCACTGTTTACTGGCCTCGGCGCTTCCTCCGTGCCTCCTCCACACGCTGGCGCTTAGCTTCCTCGGGCGAGATGCGGCGGGTGGCGCGGTCCTGTGCGTCGGCGTCCAACTTCGCGCTCTCGAGGAACCCAGCCGTGCGAGTCTGCGAGTATGCCTCGCGAACGGTGCCCTTGTGCTCGGCACCGGGGCGCGCGGGGTCGACGGTGCGGACGCGCTCGCGGCGGAGGTTCTGGTTGGCGGCGGCGGCGGCCTGCTTCTCACGCGCGCGGTCCATCATGCCCTTCTGCCAGTCGAGCATGGCGAACCACGTCTCCTTGATCGACGGGTTGGGGTTGAGGGCGACGTCTTCGGGTGGGGGCGGGACGGCCTTGGGCGTGGGGATGCCGAGGATGCGCTTGACAGCGGGCTGGCGGATGGTCCAGGCCTGCAGCGCCGTGAACATGTTCGAGGTCGTCCAGTAGAAGAGGACGGCGGCGGGCATCTTGGACACGAAGATGAGCATGATGGGCGACATGACGAGGAACGCGTTGCGGAAGTGCGCCATGGTGCGCTGGCTCTGGGCGGCGGGCGAGTCGGCGCCCATTCCGAAGACGAGGATCTGGAAGGCGAGCGAGGTCACGGGCAAGATGAAGAGCGGGTCGGGGAGGGTGAGGTCCGTGACCCAGCCGAAGCCGCCCTCGTGCAGCTGAGGGAGGGGGAGGGCAGCGAGCTTGCGCAGCCCGAAGAAGAGGGAGATGAACAGCGGCATGCTGACCAGCGGGAGGATCATGCCGCGGAACGGGCTCACGTCGTGCTCCTTCATGAGCGCGCGCAGGTTCTGCTGGGCGAGCGCCATGCCCATCTGGTCGCCCGCGGCTTGCGAGTCCTTCATGCGCTTCATAATGCCCTGGAACTGCGGGCTAACGGCTTGCATGCGCACGTTGTGTTTCGTCGTGCGCACGAGCAGCGGGAACAGCGTCATGCGCATGGTGAGCGTGAGCGCAATGATGGACGCCCACCACGGCAGCCCCGTGATCGAGTGCATACCAACGAGCGCGTCACGCAGCCACCCCGCCGTGTTCAGGAAGCCGTGCTCAAGCCCCATGAGCTTGAGGTCTGACACCTTCATCGCGGCGTGCACGGCTTCGGGAGACGCGAGCACCTGCTCCAGCGGCAGCCCGGAGTTCAAGATCAGGTCCTCAAGAGTAGGCGTGGCGGCGTTCGCCGGGCTCTGAGGAAGAAGAGCCGATGGGTCGCTGTGGAACTGGTGGTCCGGCGCCGTCGAGGTGAGGTGCGATGGCGCCGTGACCGCGTGCTCCGCCGGGACGGCTGGCATATCGCTTGCGGGCACGGGGGTAGAGATGACGGCAGCCGTTTCTGGCGCGGGCGCCGCCGCGGGAGTGGAGACGGTAAGGTCAGCCGGTGCAGACGCCGGAGCTGAGCCTTTAAATGGGTTCCAGGAGAAGTCACGCGTCGCGCCGAGCTGCGCCGCCAGCATTGTCCGAGGCGTCAACGCCGGACGCTTGCCGAGGGCGACGGCCGAGGGTCCGGCGCGCGCAACGGAGAAGTGGCGAGTCGCGCGTGGTGCATGCCTTATGTCAGCGCGTCCACGGGGCTGCGCACCTGCTCTGGGCGAGTGCCCGGGCGGGGAGAGAGCGGAGCATGGCGATGTCGGAGTGATGGCCGGAACTGCCGGATCGAAAACGCAAAAGTGGAGTGGAGGTCCAACTCGGAGGCAGGGAGCGGGAGCAAAACGGTGCCACCTGGAATAACGCCGAGTGCCAGGCTGCCAGGGTGAGGATTGCGTCTGTCGCTATTGGCGCCTCCTCTAGGTGGCAAGCTCTCGGACATCGGAGCCAGCTGCAGTTCGAGCTCGCCGTCACCGCCACTTCTCCCTATCCCCACCACGCACACCATGGTCGGCATGCTCACCACCGGGCTTAGGACCGGTACGCTCCGCGCGCAGACAGCGCTCATTCCAGCTTCGCTCCGGTCGTCTGCGATCAGGCCGCTCGCAATTGGTGCGCACTCCATGTGGGCGATGCTGACCCCAGCGCGGCTGCACACGACGCCGCCGGCGCAGGAGCGGCCCGTGCCCATCACGACGATCGCAAACCGCGGCAGCAACCAGGAGTCGCTTGAGACACCGCGCAACGGGGCAGGTGGGTTGCTCTGGCATTCCAAGCCGGGTGGAGGAAGGATCTGACGTGCAAGAGTACGTTCTCTCGACGCTTGACAAGGTCGTCAACTGGGCGCGGCAAGGCTCGTTCTGGCCCATGACCTTCGGTCTGGCATGCTGCGCCGTCGAGATGATGCACGTCGCCGCCGCGCGTTACGACCAGGACCGTCTCGGTGTCGTGTTCCGTGCATCGCCCCGTCAGTCCGATATTATGATCGTCGCAGGCACCCTCACGAACAAGATGGCGCCCGCGCTCCGCAAGGTCTACGACCAGATGCCTGAGCCCCGCTGGGTTATCTCCATGGGCTCTTGCGCCAACGGCGGAGGATACTACCACTACTCGTACTCAGTCGTGCGTGGGTGCGACCGTATCGTTCCCGTCGACATCTACGTGCCCGGATGGTGAGTCGCGTGTGTGTGAAGGCGAGCAGAGTGGCGCGGGGCGGCCGGCGTTGGCCCGTTTGGCAGTGTGCGGCGGCAGGCACCGCCGGCACAGAGGCCACTGAGCCTCCCCATTGCCAACATCTCCGGTAATGCTCGAGTTGCGGAGGGGACTATACACACTCCGTGTCCGCTGCGAGGAGGCCTTGGCCCAGTACGATTCGAAGATGGCTGCTCGTGCCAGATGCGCATCCGCCTCTTTTTCGAGGATCGTCATTATCACTGCTGTTCCGTCCCGAGCCATGCCTTACTCTGCCCCACTTCTCTTCGTTGAAGGACCGCGCCTTACTAATTCCAGCCCTCCAACGGCCGAGGCGCTCCTGTACGGCTTCCTCCAGCTCCAGCGCAAGATGCGCCGCTCGCGCACCGCTGTCCGCTGGTACCGCAGCTAGTTAGAATGCATGAGGATGGCAGTTTTGCGGGGGCCAGAAGAAGTGCCTGATAACGAGCCGGCGCACGACGCGCCACATGAATATTATGAAAGATAAACATCCCACTTCCAATATCTACTAAACCTCCCTCGCGCGTCGCCGCTCGGCCTCAAATGCAGCTTCGCGAAGATGCTTGAACTCGCTCCGTCCCGTGGCGCGACACAGCGCATAGAACCGGCTCTTGGAATCGCGCAGCAACTCCGCCGGCGACGCGTACTCCGCAATGTTGCCGCGGTGCATGACGAGCACCTTATCAAAGTCGATGATGGTGTGGATGCGGTGCGCGATCGTGATGATCGTCGAGTCGCTGAACTCGGCACGGATCGTGGTGCTGATCAGCTCGTCCGTCTCGTAGTCGATCGACGCCGTCGCCTCGTCCATAAGCAGCACCTTGTTGCGGCGCAAGATCGCACGCGCCATGCAGATGAGCTGCTTCTCGCCGCTGGAGAAGTTGTCGCCGCCCTCGGTGACGGGATACGAGAGGTCTGTGAAGACATTGGCGTTGCGTGGGGCGCCCTCCTCGGCAGCGGCGGAGGGCGCCGCGCCGACCTCCTCGCCCGCCTTGATCAGGTGCACACGCCGGAGCGCCTCGTAGATCTCGCTGTCGTCGTACTCGTCAAACACGTCGAGCGTGCTTCGCAGCGTGCCGCTCAGGATTGTGGGGTCCTGCGGGATGATCATGATGCGGCTGCGCAGGTCCGTGAGACCGATCTTGGCAATATCCAGTCCGTCGATGGTGATCTTCCCGCTCGTCGCCTCGACAAAGCGGAAAAAGCTCAGCGCCAGCGTGCTTTTCCCGCACCCGGTCGCGCCGACAATGCCGACCTTCTCACGTGGCGCAACCTCGAAGCTGATACCGTGGAGTACGTCAGGAAGATCAGGCGCGTATCGGATCACTAGGCTGTCGACGCTGATCGCTCCCTCAGCTGGCCACGAAGCAGGCGGGCGTGGCTCGACAAACTCGGGTGCCTCCTGCGCAACCTCACTGTACTCCTTGATGCGCTCCAATGCGACCATGCTCTGCTCTAGCTGCACGAAACGGCGCACAACGAAGAGTAAGTCGTGCATGACCGTACCAGCGAAGGCGAGGGTGAAACCGGCAATGCTTGCGCTTGCGCCGGCCATAAGCATCGCCATGGCTGTGACGCCCACCATGATTGAGCTGAGAACGTTGAAGCGGCTGGAAAGCCAGCGGTTGATGGCCCATGTCCACGCTGAGCACATAGCGTTCGTGTCGCTCAGCTTCATCATCTGTGCGAGGGCGACCGTGCTTGCGCCGAAAGCGCGGATGACCGCCACACCCGAGACAGTCTCGCCAAAGAGAGAATATACCGGGGATCGTGTGACGGAGTCGAGGCGGCGCATGTCGCGCGACGCCTGTCCGTACGACGAACCGGCCTTGTAGTAGAGCACTGAAACGGCGCAGAGTGCAACGACGAAACGCCAGCCGCCAGTGTACGTAATCACCGTAACGGTGCACACGACCTTAAGACCATACTGGATCGAGCGCCCAAAGTCGTTGGCCATCTTCGAGTCCAGACCCTCAATGTCCTTGCCGAAGCGGTTGAGCAGGCGTCCGCGGTTGGTCGTGTCATGGAAACGCAGTGGAGCGAATAGTACAGCCTTAAGCATGCCCGCATGCAGGATGCGGCTCGCACGCAGGTTGCCTCCGTACACGACCGCGTATGGCAGGTTGGTAAGGAGGCAGCCTGCGACTGTGATCGCCGCGTAGCCAGTCACGTAGTATGTTGAGCTGTGCTTCGGGTGCTTAGCGTCGTCGTCGGACCAGTACGACACCCAGCCACGCTCGAAGACGGGCATGAGCGTCGACACCAGGATGGCGAAGAAGAAGACAATCCACCACACGGGCCCTCCGAGGGCGTTGAAATACGTCTTCCACACAGACCATGCGATGCGGCCGCGTACGCGCTTCTCGTCCTCAATGAGCTTGCGCGGTACCTTCTGCTTCAGAAGCCCGTCCGTGGACGCAGCAAGGGTCGTAGCCTCGTCTGTCGGAGCGATGGAGCTTGTTTCCGATCCTGGCTCAGAGCCAGGCACCGATAGTTCTCCGCTTATGCTCTCCAGCTGCTTATGCGTTGGCTTCTTCAAGTCGGAAATGTTCTCCTCAACCGTTTTCTCTTCAGCGATCTCACCGGTTGTCGGCTGCGCCTCAGGATCCTCGGCCTCGAGTTCCTTCATCAGGCCACCATCCACAAAGTCTTGACGGGTACCGGCGAACTTGATATCGCCGTTATCGAGGGCGACAATGAACGCAGCTGAGGGCGAAACAAGGGTCGTGTGATGCGAGACAAGCAAGACTGTGCGGTCGGCAGTGAGTGGACCGCGGAGGCAGTTCTCCATGATCGCGTGAGCTGTGTGTGCGTCGACGGCTGAGAGAACATCGTCGAGGTACAGCGTGCTGGCACGCGAGTAGATAGCGCGGGCGAGCGAGACGCGTGCCTTCTGTCCGCCAGAGAGGTTGACGCCCTTTTCGCCAATCTCTGTTTCATCGCCGTCTTCGAGAATCTCGAGGTCGTTCGTAAGTGAGCATGCGATGATGACGGCGTCGTAGCGCACCCTATTCCATGGACTGGAGAAGATGATGTTGTCCTTGATGCTCGCGTTCTGCAACCAGGCCTGCTGGGGCACGTACGCGACCATCCCCGGCAGGAGCCAGTCAGCTTCGGCGATCGGCTTGCCGTCATTGTCGATGCTCATTGTGTCCGGTTGCGAGCGAGGAACGCGCGCCTGACCTGCGACGAGATCGGCTTCGCCTAGCAGTCCGCTGAGCAGAAGTGTCTTGCCCGACCCAAGGCGACCACAGATAAGAGACAGCTTGCCCTTGGGGAACCGCAGAGTGAGGTCAGCAAGCGAGAAGGCCGGCCGGGGCGTGGGAACGGTTGACTTGAGGCCGTTGGCCGAGTCATCCTTGGGCCAAGTGAAGGTTGCGTTGGTGAGGACAATGTCGCCGCCGTCAAAGTCGGAGGCGGCATTCACTTCTGCAAGAGTCATGTACTTCTCGATGCGGCGGCATGAAACGAAGCCCTGCAACGCCTGCATGAACGTCTCCGGCAGGGCGTTAAGGGCGAAACGCAGCTCGTCAAAGACAGCGATAGAGGTGAACGCAACAGCAGGGGTAAGCTTCTCGCCGCGGATCACGGTGTAATGGACGAAGGACACGATAGTAACGAGGATCGGCGTGAACGCCCAAAGCACGTCGAAGGCGAGCTCGATCTGGAAATTGCGACGCTGCCACCCGAGCTCCTCGCGCCGAATCCTGTTGACCCGCGTTTCGAAGGGCCGCTCCCATGCCATGAACTTGAGCATTCGGATACCCTGGAGCACCTCGTTCATGAGTGCTGTGCGCTGGTCACGCGCCTTCATGAGGCCCTCCTGCGAATTGACGACGACCTTGGAGGCGAGATGGCTGAGGGGCAAGCACAGGAGAGTGGTGAGCAGCCCAACGAGCGCAGACGAGCCCAACAGGGAGAGCAGGAAGAAAGTCGCGACGATGATCTCGATTGGACCGTCGACGAGGGTGAAAACGTGGAAGACGAAGTCACCAACGCGGTCGACATCGACGGTAAAGAGAGTCATGATCTGTGACTTGGATGAGATGCCCTCATCGCTATCATCATCACTTTTGTCCTTCTTCTTCTCTTTCTTCTTGTCCTTCGAGCCCTTCTTGTCGCCATCGTCCTCTTCATTTGCTTTGCCTGTGTCGTCTCCCATCGCCGCGATGTCCTTCTTGCGCAGAGTTTTGGAGAACAAGATCGTGTTGAGCTGCAGCTTAAAGCGGATCCTGAGATTAACGGACGAGATTGACCAGATGATGCCAGCAATCAAGAAGATGAAGAGGTTGGACACGAGAATGCCGATGGCGAACACCCAGCCCCATGCGGGGTTGGTGCGTCTTGGATCGTTCTCAAGGTATGTCAGGAAGAAATTGAGGAGAAGGTGTGGTCCGTAGTAGAGAACACCGGTGACTGCCGCCAGACTGGCCTGTGCAATGAGGAGCCCCTTATTGACCTTCGCCAGCTTCCAGAGGAGGTTGTACCCTTCCCACTTGCCGAAGCGCGTGGCCCGCTTGCCGTACTCAGCCTTAAACTCGATGAAATTAGGGAGGGCGCGCAGTTGGGCGGGCACAAATGGAAGATCCCAGACGTCCATCGAGTCGTTGACCTTGGAGCGCTCGATAACAGCCGCGCTGTACGAGAACAACATCCACTCGGGAATGGTGACATTGACCTCGTCGGTAACATTGGCAATGTTGGGGTTGAGACACGGGTGGTCGAGCGGGATGGCTTCAACAATCTTGGCTGGCAGCAGATCCTTGACGGGGATGTACATTGGTGGGCCGCGGCGAATGTTGAGCACGATAAACAGAGGGATGAACTGCAGCAGCGGAAGGACCGCGGTGAGGATGGAGATGAGCTTGAGGGGCGGGTGTAATGTGAAGAGTGCGAGGCTGACGGGCTTTGTAGGTACTGGAGTCGAGGGAACGAGCGCCAGGAAGCCCACGATCATGAACTGGGTGAACATGCCGGCTGCGAGGTGGATCGTCGTCGCCCAGTGTGTGCGCGTCTCATTCTGGCCTAAGAACCAGACAGTCATGATGATGGTCGCGAGGTGGGCGGGTGCCAGAAGGGCAGGGAGAAGGAGCGCACGGACGCGCTCGTGCTCCTCTAGCCCCTCAGAGGAGATGATGGTGAGCGTCAGGAGAACGATGTTGGCAGCGACCGGAAGAAGGTAGGTAATGAACAGCGCAATCTTGAGCTGCCACTGCCTTCTCCAGAACCGCTCGGGCTGAACAGGGACGCCGTCCTCGCACACGATGGGATTCTCAATCTCGAACGCATCGCGTATCGGCCCAAGACCATCGTCAGCGCTCAAGGGCAACTGGACACCTCGGCGCCGGAGAGCTAGAGGGATTGGTGACGCGGGGTGCGTCGACAGATAGATTGAAAATGAGACAAGGGACGTCAGCGGTATCAAGGCCGTCGCAGCGAGCACGACAACTGCCGCCATGACTGGAGTCAGTGGCGCAGGCGGGGGAGGGTGCCGAGGGAGGTGACTGACTGGAGGTGGGCTGTCTCACGTCCTAAAGATGGACGCGTAGCGCGCGCTGGGGCCGCGAGGACGCGGAGGGAGGGCAATGTGATTGGCGTCTCGAGTCGTCCGCGAGGCCGAGTCAAGATTGACACGGAAGGTATGTGCGAATAGACAACCTTTTTGAAGCTGAGAGAACGAGAAAGAAGTGAAGAGTACAAGAGTATTCCTGGAGACGGAAGAGATGAAAGAGATGCAAGAGATGGCCCGCATGGTACGGCCGATGGAGTCCCACTACGAAACCTTTCGGTTCCGGCAGGCAAAACGTCATTTGCCACCAATTCCGACCGAACCCTGATACCCTTATTCCGCTCTCCTGATGCAATTTATACTATTTAGCCCTGCTTAATTAGTACTATTTCTGCTCCTAATGCAGAATTATGATTTGACGCGATTGCCTTTCGGACAAGCCTCGGCACGCTCGGCTCGACTCTCCCATCGTCGTCAATCCATCTCTCAACATCATCAACAACAACAACCCATTCCATCCCGCCAACCCCAAGTCCACCGTCATGGCTCCACCAAGCTACCTACACCGCCACCTTCTTTTATCTGCTCTTCTCGACCGTCAAGATCCACCACCTGCAGACGGCTTTGCCGTTCCAGGCCAAAGCAATGAGGCAGGATGCAAACTGGACGCCCTGTTGCTCCGGGGATGGTCAACCAGCTCACGACGAGCCAAGCCTCAGGACAACGATGGTATGTACATGGCTGGGGTACGCTGACGCAGTGTTGGCCAATGCCGACAGTCTGCGGTTAAAGAAGAATGACTTTGAAGTACTTGGCCGCGTGGGGGAAGGACAGTTTGGAGTGGTGAGCAAACCACAAACGGCGAGAACTGAGGCCAGGTCGACGCCGTGCGCTGCAAGCTCAATGGGCAAGTGTACGCTCTCAAGACCATTGAGAAGCATATGGCTGTTCGCGCCGGACCCGTGAGTTGACTTGCTGATGGCCGCTTACGCAGAACCTTGCACTTCCCTTTGAACGACACGTCCACATTCTAGCGGCGCAGAGACCATCACCCGCCCCTGCTCTCCTCACCGCCTTCCAGTCACCCAATGCTCTCCATCTTGTCACGGACTTTGCACCATGCGGCTCCATTTGGGACCGCATATGCGAGAAGCTGCCGGTGCCCGGGCTTGATACCGGTCGACTGGACGAGACTGAAATACAATGGTGGGGCCGACAAATGGTTGACGCCATCCTGTGGGTCCACGAAGGGGGATACGCACACCGGTGAGTCCATCTGCTCGAAATATCTGACGCGCAGCGACATCAAGCCCCACAATTTCCTCGTGCTCCCCGATGGTCGACTGTGGCTTACCGACTTTGGCTCGGCTGCTCCCCTCAATAGGGGGAAGGTGCCCCGCCGCTACTGCATGCTACCTGTCGGCACGCCCGACTACATTGCGCCCGAGGTGTTGCGCCTTGCCGAGGATGCTATGGTCGAAGCTGCCCAATCGGCTCAGTCGGACTCGGACGAGGACGGCGACCGTACTGCCCGCCCGTCCGATATCACGGCGCCGGGGTACGGACCTGACGTCGATTGGTGGTCTCTCGGTGCGACGTTGTACGAGATGGGAGTCGGGCGAGCGCCGTTCTGGGCTCCTACAATTGGGCCAACATACGAGCGGATCATGCGCTGCGACCTGCGGCTGCCGGAGGGCCTCTCTCCACAATTCAAAAGCCTTCTCTCCAGGTAAGCGGCCCGCTCGTGTTGACTAACAACGGACTATTGTGCATGAACGACGTGCGACTGGGGACGACGGACTGTGCCGATATCAAGCGCCATTCATTCTTCCGAGGAATCGACTGGACGAGGAAGCCAGGTCTCCCGCCGAAGGGAATTGCGCTGGCGCCCATCGACCTCGGAACGTTAGCCGAATCGTTTGTCCACGAGTACGACGAGATCACTGAGCGGACCTTTGACCACTTCTTCAACTCGCCTGGGCTTACCACCACGTCTGACTTAACGTCCATGTCCATGGCTGTGCCCGAGTCGACATGGTTGCGGTGGGTCGGTTGGTCGTGGGCGCCTCATGCCGAGTTCTTCGGGCCGGACAAGCCACTGATCACCCTGGAGGCGGCATCTCGAGCGTCTCGCCAAGCATCCGCCCCACCAGCGACGCAAATGTTTACGCCCCTTCGAGGTGGACTGCACGCCACTCCACCTACTGCACCTCGCAGCGCTCCCCGGTCGCTGCCTCGCACGCGAGATGTCGCCGAACGCCAAGCGTTTGCTCAACTTCTTCGCTGCGTAGAGGCAAGTGCCAAGAAGAAGCTGGCCTCGACTCGTCCCATCCCCGGCTCAGACTCGACGGTGTCCTCCATTACTTCGCCCATCATGTGGCGCAAGGAGCAGCCACCCACCCCAACACCAATGAGCCGCGAGACCACGACGCTCAATGCGACTTTTACCTCAAAGGCAGGCGTCCCCGTCCCGCGTCCCCTCTCACGCACATCCTCGCGCACCGACTTGCAGTCGCGCCCTTCCTCTCGCACATCGGGGCATAGCAGACAAGGCAGTGGCGCATCGCGCACGAGCTTTGACGGCAGCCAGCCCGCATCGCGCAGCGGGTCGTGGCGGCTCCGCGACTCAGCCTTTCTCGCCAAGCTTACAGCTGCCGCAGAGGTGAGGGACAAGCCGCTGCGGTCTCCCCCTATCCTCGAGAACCTCGGCCATCCAGCAGAGCGCCGCAGGGCCTCTTCGCTCTCGCAGAATGTCGAGGCCGCGCGTCCCGGGGAGCGCCGCAAGTCGATCTCGCATGCGCCGCTACCGCAAGCCTCGTCTTCCCGGCAGCCTCTAGTTCCGATTCAGGAGAGTCGCAAGTCGGTGACCTCCAAGCTCAGTAAGGCTGCTCCGCGTCACCCAGTCCAACAAGCTCGTCACAAGTATGGTGCCCTCGGCGCCGATCCGAGCGAGCAGCCGCGGACGACATCTGACGTCGATGCGTATGTACCGCCTCGCGACCCTGGCATCGTCGGAGGTGGATCTCGCCTGGCGGCGCTCGAGGTGTGGCACAAGTCGCTGGAGAATGGAGTAGACGTGAGCCTCCTGCGTTCTCGGGGCAGGGCGCTGATCACAGAACCTGGAACGCCGTCTCGCCGAGATGACGGCGCGATACGGGCAAGAGTAGACAGCCAACAACATACACAGCCTTTCAGCATTCTGTACCATAGCCACACTGTTGACACAGCCCTCACAACGTCGATGCATGATACACTTCTAGAAGTATACGGATGTACGCATTTAGTCATCGCCGAACCGGTCTGGCATGACAAGAGGCGCGACAAGGCTCCAAACGTACAGCGCATAACAAAGCCAGCTGCTGACCACCCGCATCCACATTGTCGCCTCCGAGCGGCCGATGTAAACATCTGGCTCGGCGCGAGTGACAAGGTCGGTAATCGGGTCCACTGGATGGTCGACAGGCGAGGTCGAGATGACTGCCCAGTCGGTGAGGAGGCCGGCGACATACATGGACGCGATGGCGAAGATAATGTGGAACCATGAGTAGTTGTACTTCGTGCCTGATCGTTCGTCGTCACGCTCCTCGCCCATTGCAGCCTCGATCTCCTCCTCTTCATCTTCTGGTTCATCGAGCACCGAGGCGGGGAGCGAGCCGGCATTGACGGCCGCGAGGATAGCCTGATAACGCATCTCGTCTCGGCGACCCTTGGGCTGCGAGGTAATCAGTCTCACCTCACCGTCCTCCTCGCCCTCTGGCAGCTGGATCGCGCCGGCGCGGTGGCCCTTGCCGACGAGTGCCTTGGACTGTGTAGCCGCGCGCGTGGTGGAGTACGCGATTGCGATGAAAGTGAACAGCGCACCTAGGACAACTGTCGTCGTCTTAGTTCCGCTGGTTGCCTTCTGGAGGGGGTTGCAGTGACCATCGTCGGTGTGGTTGACGACGGCAGACGAGGTGAGATATGTGCAGTATGCGGCGACCATAGCCGCCTGTGTGAGACCCGACTTGGGGTTGGCCTCCTGAACGGGACCGGAGATGGCGAGAATGGTGACGATAATGCAGAGGAGAAGGTTGGCGGTCACGAAGAAAGTGTTGAGGCCACACCCGGAGCCGGAGAAGAAGACGTACAAGACCACGGTCACGGCAATGGTGGCGATATACAAACCAAACGTTGAGCCGACAAGGATGAACTGCCAGAGATTCGAATCGGTGCGCTCCCAGTTGTCGAGGCATGTTTCCGACCAGGTGTGCGCAAAGTCAACGAGAAGGACGAGGCCGATGAGGATGAACACGCAGGCGCCGACCGGAACGATGTACGAGCCATAGAACATGAAGAACTCGTTGGGGATGAGGAAAGCAACAAAGCACAGAAGGAAGTACGCGACGAGCTTGAGTCCCCACCACCTGGCGTCAGTGAGTCACCTTCGCTCATCAACACACCCATTCTGGATCGCCGACCGCTTGGCTTTGGTGGATCGTACGCCGATGAGCAACAAGCTGAGAATCAAGTGGAATAACGTGAGGGCAAACTCGAAGCGATGAACGGCAAGTAATCCGTAGCACTTGCCCCCGCTGCAGTCCATCTTGATCCAGTCCCACGATATGCGTTCCAGCCATCTAATGCCCATGTCTGTTCGCGATATGTACGCGAGCATACTTGCGATCGCGAAGATGATCTGCCATCAGCGAGGTTCCTGGAAACTGAACTCACGCCGTAGCCGACACGCGTCGCAATGGAGGAGTTGCAGTTGCACGACTTGCAGAACGCCGATGCGGCGGTGCCACCTGAGACGTCAGTTGCCACTCGAGATACCACACACCCATGAATACTGCGCATGTGGAGCAGAGTGTGGTGCCGAGAGAGCCGATCCCGGCGAAGATGGGGATGGACAAAAGAGCGCCCATGTTGATTTTGCGAGAGTGTGCGATGACAAGAAGGCGATTAGGCGAGAGGAAGGAGGAGAAATGGGATGTGGTGGATCGGTGGATCACGTCGTCGGAGCAAGCGTGTGGTGGAGGCGGCGGCATGCATCGCCGAGCCATAACCGCCCACGTGGGGTGATCAAATGACGTGGAAATGAGCATTATAACAGCGGTGACGTCCACTGTAGCTCAAGCAGCGATTCTGGATCCGTCCCTGGCTTGCAGCATCCAGGGCCTGGGCGCACGACGCATGGCCACCAGCACAGAGCTTCGAGCTTTTCGACGGATGCAGCTCGAGCAGCTCGACGCACGACGCACTCTCCTTCTGCCATCATTCAATCTCCTTTCTTCATCTCCCCATCGCCACTCGCATCGCTGCCCACCACCCTCCTCTCCTAAAACCAAAACACTTTGCCGTGCTCGACATCGGGCACGAGCATCCCCCAAAACCAGCGTGATCACGCTTTCAAGCACTGTTCGCCATGGCCCAGCAGCAGTCTCCTCACCTCACCGACATTCCCCAGGCGATTCAGATCGCAGCGGCCGCAGACCCATCCATCGACCCCGCACTCAAGCAGCAAGCACTTGACTATCTCCAGAAAGTCAAGGAGCGATGCGATGAGACCTGGCAGGTGAGTGTTCAGCTCTTCGACTGCGGGCAGAGCAAGACAAGCTGGCAATCACAGGCGCACGCGACCACACACATCCCCGCCCCTCGTCTCCCGGTTATCGTGGCGTGTGCTAACGCTGCAGGACTGTTTGTCCCTCTATTTGCAAGGCGCCGGCGCTTCTGGCGTCGGTGCAACGGGCTCGGACGGCAAGGAGAAGCTTGATCCCAGCATGCGCATGTTTTGCGAGCAGATTGTGGACGCAACCATGATCAACAAGTGAGACGATTCGAGTGGCCATGATTTCTGCACCATACTGACCAGCAGGCCCGAGGCCATGTCCGTCGACTCGCAGAAGGCCATGTACGAGGCAATCGTCGACTTTGTGCGCGCCGAGTACATAGAGGGTTCTTGTGAAGGCGGCCAGTCGTGTGAGTACGGGTAACGCCGACGCAGTGGCCCCGGTCACGACCTGGAGCTGACGATCCGCACAGTCCTTCGCAACAAGCTCGCGTTCACCATTGCGCACCTCTTTCTCAATGTCTACCCCAACACCATTCCCACTTTCCTTCATCCCTTCATCGACCTCCTCGTCCCTTCCAACTCGACCAAGAGTCTCAACCCCTCTCTACTAGCCGTCCATCTCCTCATCGAGATTGCCCAGGAAATCCACGACACCGTCATGCGCAGCGCCCGCCCTCACTCACCCGCACGTCAGCAGCGCGATGGCCTCATTCGCGACGGTATCCGCACGAGCGGTGATGAGCAACTCGCGGTTAACAGTCTTCTCGCGCTGGCGACCAAGGGTCTGGAGCTGTGCCGCAGCGGTGACAAGCAGTGGCTCGAAGTGACGCAGCTTGCGCTCAAGGCTCTTGGAGCGTGGACCCGTGAGCCTCTGAAAGGAAACGTTAGCTAACAGCAGCTTGGGTGGACCTTGCAGTGGCTCTCACGCCCGAAACCCTAGGGTTTTATCACCAGGTTCTACAGCAGAACATTACGTCGCTACGTACCCAGGCGGCGGGTATCATTAGAACCTTTACTGCCAAGGGTATGCGCGATCCTGCAGAGAAGTTGCAGGTCCTCAAGGTCCTCGACATCCTCTCCGTGCTGGACCCGCTGGAAGCCCAGACCAGCTCGAAGGAGGATCACGGCATGGTCCTCTTTCGCGCATCTCTCGCCAGTGTGCTCCAGGTTTACGGTACGGAGCTCATCAAGCTCACTGAGCTGGATAATGCCTCCGAGCAAATCCGTAACGAGGCAGACAATATGCTCTCTGCTTCCATTCCTCTCATCCTACGCTTCCTCAGCGACAGGCATCCCGAGGTTCCCACGGCAGTCTCGCCCTTTGTGTCGGACTTGTTGCGTACGGTATGTTGCTCCGCCGGTGCGGCTACTGACGCCTCCAGTTCAAAAAATACGTTAAGCCTCCAGCTACCCCATCCAACGGCCGTACGATGGCCCCTCCTCCCCCCCCCGTTCCACTTCCCCCTGGCAAACGCGACTTTCTTCTCTCTGTGCTTGAAGTGGTCGTTCGTCAGCTCGAGTGGCCCGAGGACGCTGAGTGGGAGGTCGTTCAGGACGAGACGGAAACCGACGAGGGTGTGGAGGCGTTCTGCGCGATGCGCCGCAGTTTCCGCAGCGTCATCGACCACATTGCATCGATCGACAAGTCACTTCACACCGAGGTCGTAGCTAGCATTGTCGTTAACATCTTGGAGCGCCTCTCGGCTCAAGGCGCCTCCGCTGTGACATGGCAGCAGGCGGAGCTTGCTGCTTTCCTGGTCTTTACATTTGGGGAAATTGCGAAGAGCAACTCGCGTGCGGCCTTTTACGAGCTTCCTCCTGAGCTCCTCTCGAGGACGGCTGTCAAGATGGCACGCTCCTCCGGCCAGTCGACTCCAACCGGCGGAGCTCCGCCTGATATCGCCTTCCTGGACTCGAACACAAAGATAGACTACGAGCAGTACCCCCTCACGCCGCTCGGTCGCCTCCTCACTCTCAGCATGACCTCGGATCTCGCCTCGTACCCCCACCCTAGTGTCCCGCTAATGTACTTCGAAATTGGGGTCCGCTACGTCGACTTTTGGAAAGTCAAGAAGGGAGCAATCCAGCCCATGTTCGAGGCCCTTCTGGATACCCGCGGCATTCGCAATGAGGACGAGGGCGTCCGTCGCCGGTCGTTCTACCTCCTCGCGCGGTTCATCAAGGAGTGCAAGATTGAGATGGACAAGGCAATGATTCCTATCATCCTTGACAGTCTCAGGGAGATGCTTCAAATCCATCCGAAGCTTCCGCAAGCTGACACTCCGGACGATGATCCGCTTCTTAAGGCCACCACAGGCAAAAGCTACTTCCAGGACCAACTTCACCTCTTCGAGGCCTCGGGCATGCTCGTTTATCTGACCAAGTCTGATCCGCAAAGTCAGATGGGGTTCCTCGCCGCTATTGCTGGCCCTCTCATGGCGGGTGTAGGCGCTGGTCTTGACCAGTACAAGCGCAACCCGCAGGACCAGATGGCCGTTCTTCACGTCCATCACCACCTCATGGCTCTCGGGCACTTCGCAAAGGGTTTCCCGGCAGTATCTGACGACCAGCTGGAGGCGCAGCCGTACAGGCAGCCTTTCAAGCAGATGACGGAGGCACTACTTGAGGCCCTCGAGGTGATGAAGACCCAGCGCGTCGTCCGGGACTCTGTGAGTGACATTTCGAATTGGGTGCTGACATTCCAGGCTCGTTTTGCATTCTCGCAGTTCGTGAGCGCAATCGGGTCTAGCGTCGCCGAGCTGGTCCCGAGGTTTGTCAACTCCGTTGTCACCGAGTACGGGTCGGCCGAGCTCGTTGACTTCCTCATATTCCTTTCTCTCCTCATGCACCGTCTCAAGGTAAGCGGTCTTATCGATGACCTCAGCTGACATCAGAAAAACACTTTCGAGACGATGGACATGCTCCTACTACCCCTTCTATCCAGCATTTTCGACGTCCTCAAGAAGGAGATCAATGGCACAGACGAGGCCATCACCCACCGTCGCCTACAGGAGGCGTACCTCGGCTTCTTCACGGCGCTCATGAACGCCAATCTTGAGGGTGTCTTTATCTCGGACCGTAATAAGCCTCAGTTCGAAAACGTGCTCCAGTCGCTCATGAACATGAGCGAGGACAGCTCAGACATGATGTCGCAGCGACTGGCTTTCGCATTCTTTGGCAAGTCGGTCATTGCTTGGGGGACGTCGGCCACCGCAGCGTCCAAGCCCTCGGTCTTTGCTGACACGGCAATGTCGATGCAAAGCCAGAAGGTAGCGGCTGGCCTTGCCAGCGCCACCAACCAGCATGCCATCTCCAAGGAGGATCGTGCGGCGATGGCCCTTCCAGGGTACGAGATGTTCATCTACCAACGCCTCGTCCCAACTGTCTTCACCGTGTCAGCCGATCCCAAGTTCAACGTCAAGCAGGGCCTGCCCGTTCTCCACGAGATGGCGGGCGTTCTTCGCAATGTTGTCACGGCGCGCGGCCAGGAGGGCATAGACTTCCTTCTTGGCGACATGCTGCCCAAAATCGGCTGCCCGCCGGGCATGGCGCAGCAGCTTATCGAGCGTCTACGCACGCAACCCGCCAAGGACTTCCGCAAGACGTACGCCGAGTTCATCAAAGCCATGCGCTCGTAGCATACTAATTCTCCCATCATTACCTTACCACCACTCGCATCACGACCCGAACTTCTCGGCCCGAGTAGCATATCATCATCCATCCATGTCTCATCGCATCACAATTAGCGCTGCGTGTTTATAGTTGCAGCATTGTCGGTCGTCGACATCATCATGCATAGCGTACTACGCTGCGTTAGGGTTGTGTTAATGGGGAGTGGAGAGCTGGCGAGTCGGCGATGATCCGCACAGATATGCTTCGAAACATCCGGCCGCCCCTATCTGCGGCTGGATCTTTGCCGGGATCAACCGAGGTTAATCCGCGCAAAGTGTTGACATGAGTCGATTTCGACTGGGTTTGTGCGTCACTCACCACTACTACTCACCACTCACCACCCTCTGCTCACTGCATAAAATGGCCGACAAGGAGCTGTACGACATCTGTGAGCTGTGGCACGACGTAGCTGACCTCAGCAAAGCCAAAGTACGACCTGTCGACGTACGGTGAGTCGCGGGCGAAGTTTCGAGGGCGGGGGGCAGTCCGGGCGTTGTGCAGCAGCCGCGCGCCAGCATGTGCTGCTGAATAGAAGCGCACGCCCACTCTTTCTACGCGTCTGCACTCTTCTTATGCCCCTTGACATCCTCTTCGGTCCTTTCCCCTTGCGTGTCCTCTTAACTCTTCTCGCTCTACTCCTTTCAACCCACTTCAGCCTCACCCCCTGAGCCCCACACTAACCGCAGGCGGCCGCCTCGCCTACTTCTACAGCACCACATCGCCCCTCACCCTCCTCGCCAGCTCTGCGCAGCTGGACCAGGCCGTCCGTGATGTCAAGTACTACGATGAGCGGATCAAGGCGGCGGGCAAGGCAGGTCTCTGGGTCGACCGCGCCACGAAGGAGGTGTACGACAATGCCAAGCAGCGTGAGTTGTGGCAATAGCCTTCCGGCTGGCTCTCACCACCCTCACCGATGCATTGCTGCACTCGGTCCCGCCGCCTTGCTCCGCGTTACTCGGCGCGCTCCCTTCGCTCGCTCACACCAGTCGTCAACTCGTCCATCCACCCCGACACTGGCAAGCCCGTCACCCTCCCCTTCCGCATGTCGGCATTTGTTCCGACCAACCTGCTGTGCGTTTCCTCTGCCCCGTTCTCCCTCTGTTATCCCCCTCCCCCCACCCCTGCCGCACTCGCCGTCACCCCGCGCCCGCTCACTCACCGCAGCATCTGCGCCGGCATGCTGATGCCGAACCCCTCGCTGAAAGCCGTGATTTTCTGGCAGTGGGCGAACCAGACGCTCAACGTGGCGGTGAACCACGCGAACGCGAACAAGTCCATTGAAATGACCCCCGCCGAGCTCGGCACGGCCTACGTGGCCGCGACCGCGACGTCCGTCCTCCTCGCCGTGGGGCTGACGCGCGCCGTCCCCCGCCTCCCGCTCAGCGTGGGCACGCGCGCCCTCCTCGGCCGCCTTGTGCCGTTCGTCAGCGTCGCGTCCGCCGGTATCGTCAACATCTCGTGTATCCGGTGGAAGGAGATGCGGGATGGCGTGGACGTGTTCCAGCTCGAGAAGCGCGGTGAGGAGGAGGAGAAGAAGGACCTCGGGTTCAGCCCCAAGGCCGGGCAGATGGCCGTCATGCAGAGCGCTGCGAGCCGTGTCCTTACTAACATGTGAGTTGTTTTGCGAGAGAAGAGGTTCGTCAACCGACTAGCTCACACCAGGCCCACCCTCATCATTCCCCCCGTCGTCATGACGCTTCTCGAGCGCCGCGGCGTCTTCTCCGGCCCCCGCGGCAAGACGGGCGCAACCCTCACCCAGCTCACCCTCATCGGCCTGTGTCTCGGTGGCTTCCTGCCCCCCGCTATCGCATATTTTCCCCAGCGCGCCAGCACCACCGGCGACAAGCTCGAGGAGCGCTTCCACGACGTCCCGGGCAAGATTTACTTCAACAAGGGTCTCTAATAATAGAGCGTTATAGATATGCATGGACGTCTACATCGTTAACCCAAGACATAAGAATATAGACATATGATAGCAACTGATCGTAACTCCGTCTCTCGTCTACCTGGCCCGTCGCTGGCGGTAGCGCGCCATCTCAGCAAGAGCCTCGCGCTCGTCCGCCTCGTCCTCTGCCAGTCGGGCGAGACGCTCGCGCTCGGCGTCGGCTCGCTCCCACGCATCGCCATCGCCCATCGCAACACGCGCACTCATCTCCTCGCGCAGCGAGCGATGCCCCCCATCTGGGGTAGGCGCGCCCGCCTTGAGGATGGGGTTGGTCTCCAGCCGCTGGAAAAGGTGGAACAACTTGTCCGCCTCGCGGTCGCGTTCAGCCTCACTCATCCCCGCAAAGGGTGATGGGCCATCTGCCTCGCGGTGCAGACCCGTAATAACATTCCGCTCCGGGTGGGGAGGGGGCGGCCCGGGTGGGGGAGGAAGGGGGCCGTGCGGTGGCGGGGGTGGGGGCGGCGCCATTGGGGGCGGCCCGGGAGGAGCCGGCGCGGGCCTGGACGGCACTGGCAACGGCTGAGCGTAGAGGGGCTGCGTGTAGGGAAGCTGGGTGGGCGACTGGGGAGGAAGCTGCCGAGCCGAGGGAGGCTGCGGCTGGGGAGACGAACGGTGGGTCGGGGTGTGTGAGTTGGTGCGATGCGAGTTGGGACGCGACTGCTCCCGGTGATGCCCCGACAATGAAGGCTCCGTAGCCACGGGTGCGCGGGCAGAGACGGGGCCTTGCGTGAGCGGGGGGCTGGCCCACGGGTGGTGTGGTACCGGGGTCGCGCGGGGTGATGACGTCCATTGCTGCGGCTGGACTGACGGGCTGGGTGAGGAGCGCGTCCCTGGTGCGTTGGGTGGATAACTAGGCCGTCTGCCACCACCACCCAATGCGAAAGGATGGGCAGCCATTTGAGCCTCGGCGTGAGCTCCGGGGTGGGGGGCAGGGTGGGCCCCGCTGTGACCGCCGTGATGAATCCCGTTGTGAGCTGCGGATCTGCTCGACCCATTCTGGTGCGGCATGGGAGGGGCCTCAGCGATGGGTAAGACACCCTCGCCTGCGTCGTCGAGGGCAGCAAGGTGGGCTTTCGGGGGCCCGCTGACGCCTTTGCGGAAGAGGAAGCCGGCAACGTTACCATAGCCAACGTCGTCGCAAAGCTTGGCTGGTTCGAGGCCAGCCAGGGCAAAGAGAAACTCTCCTGCCGTATCCCGCGTCTGAACATGCGCTGTGCTATCGAGAAGGCGAAGCAGCGTGCCCAGCAATCCTGGCCGCGATTCAAGCGGCCCCGCTGCAGGAGAGCGGTCACTGATGTCAGTCGGAAATCGCACTCAGCAGCTTACAGGTCAGGAGGCAGTAGTGAGCCGCGGAAGTAATGGCGCATTTCCTCCGACCCAGTGGCGGCGTGTGTCGCCAGCATGAGCACGGGCGAAAGGGCGTCGTCGAGCTGGAGATCTGACGCCGGCTGCGCGTTACCTGGGAGGTTGAGTTCAATGTAGACATTCAGGCAGTCGATGATGCGGCGAGGCAGCTTGCCGATGTCCATGTAGCGTGGCGCATCCTCTGCTCCAAGCGCGATTGCGGATTCTCTCCGCTCCGGCACAGTGAGATGTTCCTTCGGCTTGTTCGCATTTGAGTCGCGCCGCTTCTTGCTAAACAACCCTCTCTTCTTCTTTTCCTCGGGCGAGCTGTTCCCCGAGTTGCTGCTGCTCGCGGTGCTCGGTCTCGAAGAGGCAGAACGAAAGGGCGTAAGCCCGACCCCACCGGCGGCCGGGTGTGCGCCAGGGACCGAGTACCATATCGAGAGATTTGAAGAGTCGAAGGGGATGTAAACGAGAGCACTGAGCGCCGTGCTCAGGGGAGGCCGCAGCTCGCGCATGTCGAGCTGGTAAATGCAAGCGAGGACGGGGTAGTGCAACCTTGGCCGTTAGTCACAGGCACAGTAAAGAAGCACCCACGGTACGAGACGCGGATCCAAGCTGCCGCGCGGACCCCGCGGATAGTGGCTGAGCACATTGGTGATAAGCTTGAGCAGCTCCGTGACATTGTCGTAGTTGGCCTCGATAGGCGGCGTGTTGTTGAGATGCTACGGTCAGCGCTACCGCCGGAGTAGGGGGTGGCTCACGTGAACGAGACGAGGAACAATCCCCTCCTCCTCGACCATCGCGCGAACCGCTGCGACAGCGCCTGAGCCGCTGAGAGTGACGAGGAAGGCCACACGGCACAAAAGGAACAGGCGGTCGGGCTGGATCTCATCGTGAAGGGCCCGAGCAACGGCCTCGCCGACTCCCAAGCGTGAGACGCGGGAGCGCGCCGGCGGATGGAGCGTAAGCGAGTTGGCAAGCGCCCTCAGTGCCTCTAACGCCGGCCGACTGGTCGGGGGAGGGGGCACGGCGCGGCCATCCTGTATGGAGCGGGAGCTGACAGGGGGCGCCATGCCCATGCCGAACGAGTTGCTGTGACTGTTCGAGCTGGCGGCGGAGCTCGCGACAGGGCTCAGCGGCATCACTCCCGGCATCTGAGCCGGGAGGGAGGTGTGGAACACCAACGTAGCGAGGTGGTCCGGCTGGATCAGTACATCCTTGCTTCCAACCGGGTTCCGGCCCAACACTTTGACTGCGTTGAGAGCGAGGAGGTGGACTCGGGGGTCAGCAGCGTTCAAATATGGTATATCCGCACTCACCGTCTTCTGGCCAGGTTATCCAAGCGCCGCCATTTGGGTCGAGATCACCTAGAATGGCCTCTAGGTAGCCTTTACGCTCGAGAGGATGGAGAGATGTTGGGGGCGCGTCGGAGACGTGCTTGAGCTCGCGACGGACGATGGAGAGGGAGGCGTACTTGCCACGGTCAGGGATATGAGAGTACCGGGCGGCGACGAGGTCGTCCATCGTCGGACCGGGGGAGCGTTGTGGGATGGAAGTGGATGAGGAGAATGGATGTCTGGATTGCGGATGGAGAGGAGAGGAGAGGGAGGGAGGAGGAGAGGAGGAGAAGAATGATCGATCGGTACCTCGGTGCGGATAGTGAGGAGGGGGGGGGGGGGGGCGGACTGGGCGGACTGACAGAGTGGAGGTGATGGACGGATCGTTGCTTTTACTCAAAGACTCGAAAGATCCGACGTTGAGACTCCAAAGACGGCCAGTTTGACGCGCGTCGGTTGGAAAGCAAAGTAGAACAAAAGGTACCCGCAAACGCCAGATCAATCGCGACCTCGTCTTCTGCGACAGCGACTGCTAAACCCACTCTGATTGTCGTGGCAGTGGCAGTGGCCGACCTTGGCACGCAGATATGCCGGCCAACGAGCACAAGACAACAGTGAGTGGCGGCGGAGGGTGCAAAAGTTGGGATGGACCGAGGGTGGGGGGGCGTGGGGGGGGGGGGGGGGGGGGGGATACTGCAGGATATGCAGGATATGATGGCGTTCGTGGCGCGCGACCGTGCTCGTTGCCCAACCCTTTTCTGCTATCCGCGAGATCCCATCCAACCGCACGCAGGCCCGAGTGTCTCGAAGTCTACTACTTTCTCGCGCTCTCCTTGCTCTGCTTGCGCTCCTCGCTCTGCTTGCGCTCCTCGCGCTCCTCGCTCGTCCTCCCCATCTCCCATCCCATTCCTAACCACGCCTATATTCCTCCTACTACTCCTACCATTCTCATACACGGTGGCGCTCTCCAAATGCCCCTTCCAACCTGGTGGCGGGCATGCGGAGACAGTATGGGGCCATCGCGCATCAGCGCCTCTGATGCGACCGGCTGACGAGGGCCCGGTGGGGGTCGGGATGAGATGGGATCGGATTGGGGTTGACGTTGGCCAAGACGCCGTATGCCGTAGTACGCGGTCTCTCGCGAACGAGATGCCGTCGCGCGTCCGCGGGACTAGGCTTCCACTGCTGAACCTCGTCCTCTGTTCTGCCCTGACGGCCTGTCGCAACACGAGCTTCAGAAGCTATGGGCGGCTAAGTAGAAGAGCAGAAGAGAAGACCTCCGAACAGTTCACAGTTCCCTCTCTGGGCTCTGGCCTCTAGGTTCTTTGAGCTCGCGCGCAAGGCCTCATCTTTCACGAAGCGAAGCGAGGCTCGGCGCAGCCTTTGATTGGGGTCGATGGTGAGGGTGACGGGCGCAGCTGGTGAGGGGGGAATATCGCACCGACCGCCGGAAGTAAGAGCAGCGCGTACGCCATCCGCCCGTGCTCTTGCGCCTCTCTCTCTTTGGCGTGCTTACCCCTCCTGGCGCCGAGCTTGCGACCTTGCAAGCTGACAAGCTGGTAAGCTTGGCCAACATGGCTTGGCAGCTGGCAACGCCCTCACGCCCCGCTCTCGCCCTCCAAGTCGTGCGAGCAACCTACGACGTGACGAATGCGACGCCGCGGGCGGCAAGTTTCAGGTGTCCGGCACCGGGTGCGACCGAGGGCGGCCGGCTCGATTGCGCGACCGAGGATGAGGGCCACCAAAGTGGGCTAGCTCCATACCTTGCAATAGGGTCAGCACGCGTTGCACGGGCCCCCATCTCCCAAGACCCCGCAAAGCCCAGCCAACCAGCGCGGACAGCTGCACCGAAAGTGATAAGTGCCCAGACATTTTCAGCCATGGTCAGCCAGTAATTTCTGGTCATGAACGTCGACTTGTCTCGGCCGCCCGATTTTTTCTATTGGCATCAGGGCTATCGTGTGCCGTGACGTGCCTTGCAGGATGCAAAAACTAGCCGAAAAATGGGGAGTACGACGACATCTGCATCTGGAAGGCTCGGGACCGACGTCTTCAAGCTCCCTTGAGAACGACCGTGACCGGAGTGATTTCGCTGTCGATTGCTCGATCTCTCGCCGCGGGTGACGCCGAGATGAGGCCTCGATGTTGCGATGGTCGTCTGCGGCCGTGTTTTCGGATCCGGGACCCGACTGAATTTGGGAGCTAACAGCGTCGCGTCGCCATTGCGGCGTGCGCTCCGTCCTTGGCTCACACTCTGCACTTTTGTCACCTGAAGAGGGTGAAACGAACTGCAGTATGTTTGAGTTCACCCGAATGAAGGCGGGAGACCCATACTTCCGGTAAGGAAGGGGTCTTTTCTTCCACAACTTTTAACCTCCAATCCGGGACGCAACCTAGATCGCCAGTGAGTGGCGTTCTCTCATGTCCCACATACCTGGCGCGACCTGCACGCGGGCGGCGCCACCATCGCAGTCTGGTGGGCTGCATGGGCTGACACGTTAAGGTGTAAAGGTGCCTTGCAGTGTTTCAGTCGGGACGTGGCGGGTGTGCTGATGGGCTCATGTGCTCAATGCTTACGAGTTCTCAAGCTCACGAGCTCACGGTCATCATTCACCTCATGACACGTGTCTCCTCTCGGGCAACGGATTGTCACTTGCCGGCATCCGACTGTGACAGAAGCTTTCATCAAGCAAGCCATGTCACCTCTCATTGTGCTCCAGGATTCTGCGCCGTCGGCTCTGCCAACAACGCAATGTCGTTACACAGGACTATCAGAACCATCGTCGCACTCGACACTCTAGTCCTCCTCCCCAATAGAGCTCAGTCTTGAGCATTCGCAGACATTGTAAAGCTCTCTGCCCAAATCGCGTGTGTACCAGCTCCACATCCGCATGTCTTGCTCCTCATTACCGGCTCCATGTGAGCGACGTGAATCAGCGCTCCACATGCTTCGCGTGACACGCCACCGAAGGCCCAGAACACCGCACGTTCACAGAGCGCTCTCCAAGCCAACAAGCCTGCCGACGTCCCCATCCTACTCGAGATCCGCACCGACGCCTGCACAAGAATAAACTTTGGCCTCAGGACGCTGGACAATCCGCCTGCCGCATCTGGACATCGCGCGGCGCTGCTCATCTTCGCGGCTGAACGGCTCAGCTCTGCCATGCCGCGTCTCCTGACTTCGAGGTTACTTCTGTCCGAGCCGCATTCTTTGCCGATGTTCGACAGTCCATGTGGCAGGAAAGATGGCAGGGCACTGGAGTCCCAACACGTAAGAGGTCGCGTCAAGTGGGGCAGAGGAGGTGACAAGTCCGAAATACGGCTTGGGGGAGGCTCCCACGATGTCTGTGTTAACAAAGTCTGGAGTAGTTACAAGTGCGAAAGTGCGAGTCAGCCCCCGCCGCCGACGGGATTGTGAGCGACAACGCGACGGGCGCGTAGGCCTCGCTGCAGAGCCAGACGGCGACCACATAGATACTCTCGGAGTACTGAGTGACGCTTCAGGCGGCTGATACATCAAGCCAGAGCTAGTGGAGAGTTCCGCTCTAATCTCCAAGTCACAGTCAAGGCCGAGATTATCTTTCTATCGTGTCACAATGACGGAGACGATATGCCAGTATGCGAAGCGGAATATGAGCCTCTAGACCGAAAACAAACGTGTGTGCCACGTGACATGGCCTTGAGCACTGGGGGTGCTGCTGGAATGGGACGACATATTCGACGCGCTTTTGCCGGCATCCTCCTGGTGCATCCTTGATTCTCATTCTCCTCAGCTTCGCTCATCCCCTCCTCTCTCCTCCTCCCCCGCATCTTTCGCAGCCATGGTCTACGAAGCCACCGCCTCGGCGCCCGTCAACATTGCCGTCATCAAGTGGGTTTATCTGGTCTCCGGTGCGCGGGGACGCGTGAATGCGCCGCGCCAAGCTCGCTGGACTTTGTCGTCGGCTCATGGGCTCTTGACCAGCTCGAACTACCAGCGCCGCCCTAGAACGCTCACTCTCCTGCCCCCTTTCCGTCTCCAGCTAACCCCAGGTACTGGGGCAAGCGCGACACCAAGCTCATCCTGCCGACCAACTCGTCGCTGTCGGTTACGCTCGACCAGGACCACCTTCGCAGCACGACGACGTCGCGCGCCGACGCGAGCTTCACCAAAGACCGGCTCTGGCTTAACGGCAAGGAGGAGGTGATCAAGGAGGGCGGCCGCCTTCACACGTGCATCAAGGAGCTGCGCGCATGGCGCGCCGAAGAGGAGGCCAAGCACCCCAACCTGCCGAAGGTGAGCGTGAGCGGGACTGGTGGTCGCGTGGAAGCTGCACTGGTAGCTGCTGGGCTGCTGGACTGCTGGACTTACATGTGGCGCGTACGGTCCGGGTGCGCATTTCGTCGCGTCGCGTCAGCAGAGCCCCTCCGCTCGTGCCATGGCCCCAGCTCAACCCCACCCACCCCGCCCCTGGCCCAATCCATCCTAACCCCAGATCGCCGCGCTCAAGCTCCACATCGCGTCGTACAACAACTTCCCGACGGCCGCGGGCCTCGCCTCGTCTGCCTCGGGCCTTGCGGCGCTCGTCGCCTCCCTCGCGGCGCTCTATGAGCTCCCGCAGTCGCGCTCCGACCTCTCGCGGATTGCGCGGCAGGGCTCGGGCTCCGCCTGCCGCTCGCTCTTCGGCGGCTTCGTGGCGTGGCGCGAAGGCCACGCGAAGGACGGCACGGACTCGCTGGCCGAGGAAGTCGCGCCGCGCGAGCACTGGCCGGAGCTGCAAGCGCTGATCTGTGTCGTGTCGGACGCGAAGAAGGGCACGTCGTCCACCGCCGGCATGCAGGCGACGGTGGAGACGTCGCCGCTGCTGCAGGAGCGGCTGCGGGTGGTGCCGAAGCGCATGTTGGACATCTCGCGCGCGATCGAGGCGCGCGACTTTGACGAGTTCGCGCGCATCACCATGGCCGACAGCAACCAGTTCCACGCCGTGTGCCTCGACACGACGCCACCCATCTTCTACCTCAACGACGTGAGCCGCGCGATCATCGCGCTCGTGCAGGAGCTGAACCGCGCGTCCGAGGCCGCGGGTAACGGCTTGCTCGCAGCGTACACTTTTGACGCGGGACCCAACGCCGTCATTTACGCCCCCGCCGCCAACATGCCCGCCGTCATCGCTGCGGTCGACAAGTACTTCCCCCAGGCGAACGCGTTCGCCAACCCCTTCCAGGTTGAGAAGGCGCCGCTGCCCGCCGGCTTTGACGAGAGCGTCGTCCACGGCGGATGGGAGAAGGGCGCCGTCAAGCAGCTCATCCACACCCAGGTCGGCGATGGGCCGCGCCGCCTCGATGACGCCGAGTCGCTCCTCAACGCCGAGGGCATCCCTAAGACGCTCGCGTAATACCTTTTAATCAGCCTGCTAGATCATGCATAGGGTGTGGATGGGTAGAACACGGCCACGTGGAGAGCGGGATGTGTGGTGGACAGCGGAACAGACTCGTGCTCGGCAGCTCTGTAGAGCTGTAGATCTGTGGATCTGTGGGACTTGACAAGCATATTGGTGTGTCGTGAGTACGCAAGCCGTGAGCGGCACGGCATCGCCATTTCCGTCCCATCCCGGCTGACACGGCTCCCTACCGTTTGCGTGTTTGCGTCTGGTGAAGCGCCGCCTGAAATGTAGTATGGAAGCCTCCCCATCAGCCGCGACGGCAGCACCCACCACTCGCGTCGCTAGCGGTACGCAACTCGCTGCCCTCGACCAATCTACTCACACTGCATGCCACACAACTACAACATGATATTTTACCACTTCTTGTCGGGCGACTCCCACTTGGCGTAGAACTTCTGGAGGTCCTCGACGTCGTTCTTCGAACCAAGGAATACAGGGCAGCGGCCGTGGATGTTCTTGGGCACGACGTCAAGGATGCGCTGGGTACCGGTGGTAGCGAGACCGCCAGCCTGCTCAGTGAGGAAGGCCATGGGGAAGGCCTCGTACAGCATGCGCAGCTTGCCGTCCTTGCTCTTCTTGTCGTCGGGGTAGCCGAAGATGCCTCCGTACAGGAGGGTGCGGTGGACGTCGGCGACCATCGAGCCGATGTAACGAGCCGAGTAGGGCTTGTTGTTGGCCGGGTACTTGATGCTCTGGAGGTACTCGAGGGTCGGGGGGTGGAAGTGCAGCGAGTTGCCCTCGTTGAACGAGTAGATCTTGCCGCGCTCGGGGATGCGGATGTCGGGGTGGGTCAGGATGAACTCGCCAAGCGACTCGTCGAGGGTGAAGCCGTCGACGCCCTGGCCAGTGGTGAGGACGAGGTTGCACGACGAGCCGTACCTGAAGTCAGCGGGTGTCGTAGAGAGTGAAACAAGAGGCTGCTGGGCGTCCGAGAACCACATCTAGGCGAAGGGGAGCGTTGCGAGGCTCGCAACTCGGCCTCTGCTTCTCCGTCGCAGCGCCCCCGCTTCCACTCACATGGTGTAGCCGGCAGCAACCATCTCCTTGCCGGGGCGGAGCACGTCCTCGACCGAGCCCTCCTTGTGGTCGGCAACGCGGTACACACCGAAGATGGTGCCGACGTTGACACCGGCGTCGATGTTGGACGAGCCGTCGAGAGGGTCGAACACGATAGCGCTGGGGGTCAACAGGTGCTCGAGGAATGCTCGATCGGGTTCTTGCGGGCAAGTGCGAGCTGGTGAGGCGACCTGCCCTCGCGACCGCAGCTCAACCTCCTCGCTCCGACTCCACTGCCAGTACAACTCACTAGGTGCCCTTGGAGCCCTTGACGAGAATGGGGTCGTCAATCTCCTCCGAGACCATGACCGAGACCTTGCCCGAAGCGCGGAGAGCATTGACCATGATGTCGTTGGAGAGGACGTCGAGCTTCTTCTGGTCCTCGCCCTGGACGTTGGAGGCGCCGGCAAGGCCGACGAGGTTGATCAGGCGGGCCTTGCGCACATTGGAGGCAATGTACTTGGACGTCACCTGATAGTGTAAGCGGGTGATCAGTGGAGCAGCCAGCAAAGTTGAAGCGCAAGTGCACGCAGGTCGAGACATACCTGAATACCAACGAGCAGCATGGTGAGGTCACCCGACGCCTGAGCGCCGAGCTTCTGCTGCTGGGCCAGGATGTGGCGGGTGAGGGTGATGAGGTCGGTGGGGGGAGCCTCAAAGTCGGGGGCGGCGTGGGAGTCGGACATGGTGGTGATGTGTGGAGAGTGGAGAGGAGAGGAGAGTGGAAACAAGAGAGGATGGTTGGTCAACGATGAGTTGAGGCAATAGGAAGTGTCAAGTCAGGTTCGGGCGGAGGCAAGGCTCTCGGCGTGGGAGTAGCGTGTCAGGTCAAATGAATGGGAGAGCTTAGGCGAGCTGCTGACAAGGGCGGGAGGGAGCGGAGGGTAGCGGAGGGAGCGGAGGAGCGCGGAGGGGGAGCGGGGCAGCGGTTGACGGCGCGTCGCGACTTCCGCGTCCGATAGCTCGGGCGGCTTCCAGCGCAACCTCCGGCAATTCCCCCCTTCCCTCCCCACCCCCGGCCCGGCACCCACCGCCCGGCTCTTCCCGCTCCCTCACCGTACGAGGTCGGATTACTTCGGGCCAATCATCCCTCACCCCAAAAGACATGCACGCTATCACTCTCCGCGGTTAATAATGCATGCAATGCCGCGTGTCTCGTCTACCTCAGCCACTCATCAACGATCAAGATGAGACACTGAGACACACGAGATGGGACATGTGCGACGAGATTTATACTGTACATCGCTGCCATCACGAGCTTGCCATTGCCGACATGACATGCCCACAGCAATCTCCGTCCATCATCAGAGCGGAAATCATATCCGCATAAATCTCTGTCCAACACGGCATATCTCGCTCGCAGCTCGCAGCAGCGCATCAGCCCCCGTTCTCCACGACTTGATGACTTGATGACCTCTTAATCATTTTATTGTCTGATGCGTGGACTCTTGATCCCATCATGATTCATCATCCTCATAATCTCTCGAGTTGACCCGCATCACCCGTGCGCAGCAGAATACCGACCCCACGGGGTACGGAGAAACGTTGCCGAACTCTCTTACATCGCGACGTCACTTGCAGCACCACTCCATGCTCTCCACTCATCACCATGCTCCGACACGCGTCCCGTCTCGCCGCCCACTCAGTGTGCTCGCCGCGTAATATCGCCCTGGCGCCGTGGCATGTATTGCGCGCACGCTCCGTGCCACTGGCCGCGGGTCGGAGACTGTACGCAACACATACTGGAGCGGAAGCACCGCCAGAGGCATTGCAAGATGCGCAGCAGCCTCCCAAGACCGACTTGCTGGAAGTCTACCGCGGGCTGGTGGAAAGCGGGCGCTTGACATGGGACGACGAGCAGGTCCGCATCGTCATGCGAGTACGTAGCTGCCTCGGCAACACTAACGCCAGCTACGACACCTTTACAACGAGTTGCGGGACTACACGCCGCCGCTGGAGCTGCTGGCCAAACTCGGACCGGCCCCACCGCAGAAGCTCACGCAGTCGTGGTTCCGGACCAAAGCGCGCCGCTCCGCCCAGGCCGCCGCCATCGGTCTCGGCAACTCGGACGCCGAGCACGCCCTCGTCAAAGTCCTGTCGGGCGAGGAGGAGATCGCGCTCCTCACCACACCCAAGGTATGCCTGTGGGTCGGCGCAGCTGACCGCAGGGAATCCTCATCACGGGTCCGCCGGGCAGCGGCAAGTCGTTCCTCCTCAGCATGTTGTTCGATGCGCTGCCGACGCAGAATAAGGCGCGGCATCACTACCACGCCTTCACGCTGTGGCTGTACCAGCGGGTATTTGCCGAGATGGAGCGCCGGCGGCGAGACACTCCTGTCACTCAGGCCGAGCTGAATCGCGTCCTGGCTGGAATGAAGGGGTGGCGCGCCGTGTTTGCCAGCGGACGCTGGAGGGAGGGCGCGGACACGGACCTCGCCATGTCCGAGCCGTCGTACGCTGACCCTAGGGATACGATCCCCTTTGTCAGTACGTATAGGTGGGCGAGCGTGGGCGGGCACTCACAACAGTCGCGAAGGAGATGATATTGCAATACCACATCCTCTAGTGCGTCATCTCAGAGGCATGGGACGTCACTCACCACAGCTTTGATGAGCTGCAGCTCCTTGATGCGTCGAGCGCTGCCCTTCTGCGCGACGTGCTGAGCTGGTACTGGCGTCTTGGTGGTGTCGTCATCTCCTGCTCGGTGAGTGGTTGCTGTTAGTACGGAGCACTGACCGTCACAGAATCGCGTCCCAGACGACCTCTACCACCACGGTGTACAAAAGGAGCGGATGCATGCATTCCTCGACTCGCTCAAGGGCCGGTGCGACGTCGTCGAGCTCGACAGCGGGAAGGACTGGCGAAAGATGGCGGGCGAGGGAGAGCTCGAGCCGCGGTGGCTTGATGCGGGCGACGGAGCATTCGACGACCTGTGGGCCGCCGAGGCAGGCGAGTCCGCCCCCGTCAATCTGGTGGTTTATGGCCGCCGCGTGCGCGTGCCCGAGGCCAAGGCAGAGGCGTGCCGCTTCCCCTTCGCCGAGCTGTGTGAGACACCTCTCGGCCCAGCAGACTACCTTACCCTCGCGTCGACCTTCGCGACGTTCTACATTGACGCCGTGCCGATCCTCCTACTCAAAAACAAGAACGAGGCGCGCCGCCTTATCAACCTCATCGACGCCCTATACGAGGCACGCTGCAAGGTCGTCATCCGCGCCGAGGCGCGGCCTGAGCGTCTCTTCTTCCCCGACGCCCTCGATCCCTCCATTGACCCCGAGCAGCACGACCTGCTCGCGGCCGAAGCGCTCTCCGAGTCCCTTGGCGCGCAGCCGCGCGCCAACGTCTCCTTCTACAATCCCAAAACACGCGCCGAACGCGAAAAGCAAGACCGTGCCGACCTTGGCTCTAGCTTCGCTGTCATGTCCATCTTCACAGGCGAGGACGAGCGCTTCGCATACGTGAGTCTCTCATATATCCTTGCGCTGACGCCAGAAACGCGCCGTGTCGCGCCTTGTAGAAATGTCCACGTCGCCGGCGTACGCCGCCGAAGCATGCGGCGTCGCTGCGCGGGGGTGGGAGCACACGCACGTGGACGCGGACGCGACGGCGCCGGCTACGCGCGCGTCGGCGTCGCCACACCGCGGCAGTGGGAGCTTGGGGCCCAAGGGCGACGATATGGCCACCGAGGCGGGCTCGCGCTTCGGGCCGTATGAAGAGCCCGAGATCGAGATCCGGCGGCGCGCGCCCAAGCTCGCCGAGCACCATGCGTGGGGCGTCGAGGAGGGATGGGGGAAGAAGGCCGGGCGCTGGGGCAAGGGCGCGAGCGTGTACCGCAAAGCGGAGGAGGGCGACGCATAGTAGCGAGTAGCATTAGAGCTTGGCGGCATAGAGTCCAAGCGTATGCATGCATGCGGCATGGTGAGTTGCAGGTGACTGCCACTTGATCGCCACCGGCGACGAGAATGACGTGGGTGTGATACCGCGTGGGGAGACGTCAGGGGCGTTACCGTGCCATCATCGCCAGCCAAGCCACACCACTACTGCTTACTGCCTGCTCGCTGTCCACTACTTCACTACACATCCCCTCCGCAGCTCTCGATCTCGAGCTCTGCACCCCTAACACACCGGCACACATAGTATACCTTTCACCATGGTGCGTACTGCGTCGTCGATGGCGATGGCGATGGCGACGGTGTTAGGCCTGCCACGACGTCACCGCTGTCGACCAGCGTTTCGCCCAGCTGACGCCAGGCCGGCGCTATGGATCGGGCGAAGAAGGAGCTCACGAAGATCCGGGACGAGGAGCGCGAGGGCATGTTCGGCTCCGTCTTCTCGTGAGTCCGCGGGTGTGGTGTGTAGGCATGAGCTGACACACGCCGTGCTGCTTCTCCGTCTTGACGCCGTATTAATCATCGACACTCCCACTACGGCCCATCTACTCACCTGCACTCGACATCATTGCCTCACTCTATTGCTACCCTTCTCTTGGATTGCTTGGTCGCACTCCCCGTCCTCCCGCCGGCATTCCTCCACTCACACCCACGTGATGCGTGATGGCGGCCACACAGTGTCTCCGGTCCCGTCGTCATCGGCGAGAACATGCGCGGATGTGCCATGTACGAGCTTGTGCGCGTCGGTCACGACGAGCTTGTCGGTGGTGAGTACACGCTATGCAGATGCCAGCCACCGCATTATTGTCGCGACGACGACACCGGCACCGCTCGGCTCCCGCTCACTCGCAGAGGTCATTCGTATCGAGGCCGACCGCGCAACAATCCAGGTCTACGAGGAGACATCCGGTGTCACTGTCGGCGACCCAGTTTTGCGTACCGGCAAGCCGCTCTCGGTCGAGCTCGGTCCCGGTCTTATGACCAACATCTACGAGTACGTCCGGTGTCCCGCCACTTACTGACACGTCCAGCGGTATCCAGCGCCCGCTCAAGGCGATTCAGGAGAAGTCGCAGTCGATCTACATCCCGCGCGGTATCAACACCCAGGCTCTCGACCGAGGGATCAAGTGGGACTTCAACCCCGGCAAGTATGGTGTCGGTGACCACCTCTCGGGCGGTGACATCTTCGGCTCGGTTTACGAGAACTCGCTTGTGGACAACCACAAGATCATGCTCCCGCCTCGCGCCATGGGCACCATCACCCACATCGCCGAGAAGGGCAGCTACACCGTCGAGGATGTCGTCCTTGAGACCGAGTTCCAGGGCAAGAAGACGCAGCACACCATGATGCAGCTTTGGCCTGTCCGTGCGCCCCGTCCCGTCGCCGAGAAGCAGACCGCCACGTACCCCCTCTTCACCGGCCAGCGTGTTCTCGACGCCCTCTTCCCCTCGGTCCAGGGCGGTACCACCGCCATCCCCGGCGCGTTCGGCTGCGGCAAGACCGTCATTTCGCAGGCTCTTTCCAAGTTCTCCAACTCAGACATTATTATCTACGTCGGATGGTGAGCTGCTCAGTAGTCCCAAGCTGACGTCCAGTGGCGAGCGTGGTAACGAGATGGCTGAAGTCTTGGCCGACTTCCCCGAGCTTACCCTCGAGCGCGACGGCCGTGAGGAGCCGATCATGAAGCGTACTGCGCTTGTGGCCAACACCTCGAACATGCCCGTCGCCGCCCGCGAGGCCTCCATCTACACTGGTATCACTCTGTCCGAGTACTTCCGTGACCAGGGTACCAACGTCGCCATGATGGCCGACTCGTCATCGCGCTGGGCTGAGGCACTGCGTGAAATTTCCGGTCGTCTCGCCGAGATGCCTGCCGACTCGGGCTACCCCGCCTACCTTGGTGCCAAGCTTGCTGGCTTCTACGAGCGTGCGGGCAAGGTTACCTGTCTCGGCTCGCCCGACCGTTCCGGTACCGTCTCCGTTGTTGGCGCCGTCTCGCCTCCCGGTGGTGACTTCTCTGACCCCGTCACATCCGCCACCCTCGGTATCGTGCAGGTCTTCTGGGGTCTCTCCAAGGCGCTTGCCCAGCGCAAGCACTTCCCCTCGGTCGACTGGAACGTGTCGTACTCCAAGTACCTCAACGTCCTGGACCCCCACTACGAGAAGCACAACCCCGGCTTCGTTGAGATGCGCACCAAGGCCAAGGAAATTCTGCAGAAGGACAAAGACCTTGCGGAGATCGTGCAGCTGGTCGGCAAGTCTGCGCTCGGCGAGAATGACAAGATCACGCTCGAGGTCGCGCGCATGCTCAAGGACGACTTCCTGCAGCAGAACGGTATCTCCGAGTACGACCGGTACTGCCCATTCTACAAGACGGCGGGCATGCTCAAGAACTTCATGGCGTTCAACGACGCTGCGCAGAAGGCCGTGGAGAGCGGCGAGCTGACGTTTGCAAAGGTCCGCGACGCTGCCTCGGACGTCATGTACAAGCTCTCGCAGCAGAAGTTCGAGTCGCCGAACACGCAGAGCGAGCAGGACATGACGACCAAGTTTGACCAGCTCCACACCGAGATCCAGGAGACGTTCAGGCGTATGCAGGAGTAGGAGTAGTAAAGTTAGAGCCCGGCGGCGTGAGTCGCCGGTGTACGTATCGTATGGATTGGATTATTGAAGCTGCGAGCATAGCGAGGGCGAGAGTGCTTGGCTGCATTGCGCATAGCCGCCCTGCAGCTGAATCCGCGGTTCGCGGTGGGTGGCAAAAGCCACGTGTTGGATGCCCCCGGTGAAACGCCGAGGGTGGCACCGCGGTAGGCCGCCCTGTCCACTGAGGAGCCGAGAGTTGCAAAGGGCAGTGACCATCGCTGACCATCGCCGAGCCCATCTACACCATCACCATGGCCGCCGCTAGGTCCTCGCTCGCCGCGCTCCGGTGCCTCCGTGCCCGCCCCGCCGTCAGGGGGCTGCGCACCTCGGCCGTCTTTGGTGCGTGCGGCTCCCATCTCCTACCTCCGGCGTCCCTCTTCGTCCCCTCCACTCCAGCGGCATTCCCTCCCACTCACACTCCGACCCGCCTCCCACCTCCTCCTCCTCCCTCCCCCTCTCCATGTTCTCCTTCCTCTCTGGTCTCCCCGGCCTAGCTCGCTGAAACACCCACTAACCCCAGCCCAGGCGCAGCCCTCCGCCCCGCCCTTCAAGGAGCCGACGGGCGTCAACCCTGCGAAGGTCACGGCCAAGGTCAACACGCCGCTGCACGAGTACGGGCAGTACATCACCACCTGCTTGCCCAAGTACATCCAGCAGTTCAGCGTGTACAAGGACGAGCTCACCGTCTACGTCGCGCCCTCGGGCCTCATCCCCACCCTCACCTTCCTCCGCGACCACACCAACTGCCAGTACAAGCAGGTCGTGGACATTACGGCTGTGGACTACCCTACGCGCGAGAAGCGGTTTGAGGTGGGTTGTCTGCGGAGCGCGTGGGACGAGTGGAGGGCAGAGGGGATGTTGGGCAGATGGCAGGCGCGTGGCGCGGAGCACTGGCGAGAAGACGCGCAGGCGGCGCCGCAGCGTTCGCTCCTTGCCGCCGCGGTGCCGCGCCGCCGTCCACAACTCGTCATCGACCTTCGTCTATATCTACCCCCCCCCCCCCCCCCCCCCCCCGCGACCCGCCCTTTCCTATGTTGTCCCCACTGACCCCAGGTCGTCTACAACCTCCTCTCGGTGCCGCACCAGTCGCGCATCCGCGTCAAGACGTACGCGGACGAGGTCGACCCCGTGCCCTCCGCCGTGCCCATCTACAACGGCGCAAACTGGTACGAGCGCGAGGTGTACGACATGTACGGCGTCTTCTTCGAGGGCCACCCGGACCTGCGCCGCATCCTCACCGACTACGGCTTCGAGGGCCACCCGCTCCGCAAGGACTTCCCTTTGACAGGCTACTCTGAGGTCCGCTACGACGAGGAGAAGAAGCGTGTCGTCTACGAGCCCCTCCAGCTCACCCAGGCGTTCCGCAACTTTGCCGACGCCGCGTCGCCGTGGGAGCAGGTTGGCCCGGGCACTGAGTCGACCCCGGAGGTGAGTTGGATGAGGAGGAAGGCTCCAGAGTTGCTCACTCACTGACGCCCAGACTTTCAAGATCCCGCCCCCGCCTCCCCCCGCCGAGGAGAAGAAGTAGATGCATATGCAACAGATCGGATAGTGTAGGGTTGGTGGGGGCGGGGTCGGCAGCTGGACATGACCAGCTGATGATACCGTCCCAAGCACTGTGACGCATCATGATTCAGGACAAGCTGGTCTTTGAGTTGGCGGACGCACTTACGTGCACTGGGATATCCAGGACGCGCGTGAGGAACTTGCATTCCTCGATCCACCATACTGCTCCAGCTTCCAGCCCGCGTTCCACGCCGTTGGCCTGCTGGAGCGACTGTACATGGCCGAGGGCGCATGAACGAGCTCGGCACGAACGAGCACGAGTCATTCTCCAGGTCTCCAGAGCTTGTGGAGGCAGGGAAGTAGCGCGCGCCGCTCAAAGTTCAAAACTCGCAATCACCTAGCGGTGGGTCACTAGAAGCGGCGGATGCGGGCTGTCTCCTCCGCGGGCCGCGGGATGAAGCAGAATCTCGCATATTCTCAAGCAATCAAGCAGAGGTCAGCGCGCGTCAGTGGCGAGCATCATCTCCTTCATGTCGACGCGTCCAGACCCCCGCCGGTGGCTGACGCCTGAGGAAGAGCCTTCCGTAACGCAAAGCCAAGCCGGGGACTGCCGCCCTGGGACAGGCGGCGAGATTAGTCCGGTGGGAGGCGGTACCCACCTCGACGTTGAGTGCGAGCACAGCCACCAGTTCACCAAGACACCACCGAGTTTGGACTCGCTTCGCGCCCGGTGCGAGCGGGCTGGGGAGATCGGGAGGGTCAGAGGCAATGGTCGGAGGTACCAGGAGGAGCCCGCGGGTCGGAGGAAAGAGGAAGGAGAGTCGGAGGCACCGGGTGGAAGCTGGTGACGATGGAGGAACGTGCGTGAGAACGTCTTGACATCGAGTGCGGGATGAGCCGGGTCGGAGGGAGCTTCTCGCGCTCGCACTCGAGCCGATGGTGCGAGCGGTGACCGATCGAGACGGTGAACACATGGTGGCTTGGTGACTGTCGTCTCGGTGTCGGCTGATGCGAGGTGACGAGCCAGCCGAGCGCGTTGGACGAGCCAGCCGATAAGAATCACGAAGGGGTGTACGCGCGACGCAGCCGAGATCTGGGACGGCACCGAGCCTGTAGAACGCGGAGGAACGTCAGCGGTCCAGGCAGTGTTGGCAGTGTCCAAATCGGGGCAGCGCTGAATGGTTCCTCTGAACATGAATGAGTGGATGTTAAGGAACGGCACGAATGAGTGGGACTAGGGAGACGTTGGCTCCATGTTTGAAACAGCTCGGCGTCGGCGCAGCGGGCAGACGGTGTATGGCCTGTATGCTGGATGGAAATAGATAGTGCAAGTCATTGATCATTGATCATTGATCATTGAAAGAGCGGGACAGCGCAGCGTGCAGCGTGGATTACCAGATCTACCTGGATCGTCGTCAGCTGCGCAGCAGGCCCGGCGTCGATCGAGGACTGCGGAAAGCGTGAGAAAGTCAGTCGCGCCGCGAAGCTGCATTCAGCATTCAGTGCCACGTCACGCCCTCTTCGTCTTGCGGGTGAGTGTAACCCTCGCGGCTCGCGGCGTTGCAGTACTGCGTTTGGGCCATGGGCTGGAATGATACCCACCCTCGCGATGACGACAGGTGCGTCCCGCTCCGGACTCCACGGCGTGACAGAAGACGCGCGACGACGAGGCGTGTTTGGCGTACTGACTGACTGCGCTGCAGCTTCTCACGATAGCGACGCGCAACGCGCAGACAGGATTGGACTGCAGGAGTCACATGACAGATGCGGCGTGACCTGCTTGAGCGGCATGAGCGGATCGAGCGGATGAGCCATGAGCGACTGACGGTGGCAAGAGTCGTCATCAGCTGGAAGGCAGCATCACCTGACTTTTGCAATCGAGTACCTCGCAGCGCTCTCCCCCCGCCCTGGGTCGATTCGAGACATGCTTGTTATCGGCTCCCTGCCAAAACGGCTTTCCTCTGCCGCTCCGCCTCGCACGCTCCATCTCTCAAGTGCTAAGGTTGAAGATTACATGAACAGCTCGCCTTTGTGCGTCACATGACAGATCCAGACTCTGCACTGTCTCTGCGGGTCTGCGGGAACGCTCCACAGCTCCCTCTGTGCCTTCCTATCAATCCTGGCAAAGACGGCACGGAATAAGGATGCGGAACCACCGTCTGTAGGCAGACTGCCGTCCAGCAAACCCAAGATGCGAGATCTGGCGAACAGGGTCTCGAGCGGGTCAGTAGCTCCCCCGGCGCCGTCCGAATTTAGCGCTATTGTCCAGGCTGGCCGGGGGCATGAGGGGTGCGCGTGGCAAGGAGAGGCGCAGGCATGTGCAGGCGGAGCAGCAAAAGAGTTCCGCCCGATCTCCACCCTAGCCGCCCTTCAGCCCAGGCCACGCCACAATTTCTGATCCTTGTTTCTCACTCGCTCACGCCTCTTCTCACCTGCCTCGCTGAAGCCTCGCTCATCTCTCGCATTCCCGAGACCTTGCGCCACAATGCCGTAACTCGCCATGGCGGCAGGCCAGCCAGGCAAGGAGTAGGCCACAAGCCCAGGAGTCCGAAAGAATAGGACTCAGGCGGAAGAGCCAAGGACGTACAGATGGCTACGAGAAAAGCAACAGCCAAGCACCAAGCACCAAAACAAGCTTTGTCCACTCGAGCCAAAGGTTGACTCGTCATTAACTAAATCTGACGCGCGCCACCCACCCAGGCTAGTCCGGGCGGCTTCAACATCCCTTGCCCTCGCCTTGTTCTCTCACCACATACCTCCTCCGACCCGTACGCACCGCACTGCCTGTTTGCTGCGCAATTCATTCCGTCTGTCTTTCATCTCTCGCTTTCACAGCATTCACCAAGTTGACGATACACACTACACATCAAATCTTACCACACCCTACACATCCCTTCATCACCGCACACATCCACATCTGCGCCTCCAGTCCGGCCAGCCTGCACCTGACGACCTCGACGCATTCTGGATCGATCACACGCACGACCCACATACATAAATAACGCCCGCACAGACGCTTACATCCCACTCCCTACCCATTACCGCCTCCCAGCCCCCTCGCACGACCGCTTCTTTCGATCGCGGCCGCGGCCATTGTCGCCCCTCCATCCCAGTCTCGCAATCTAACCCCAACCTCCGACCGGCACGGCCCCCATCACGAGCCCTCGCGCCTTCCTGCCCCCTTCGCACCACCAAAAACTTGCCGCCGAGCGACAACTCGTGCCGTATCTCTCCTTCCGCTCCGCATTCCGAGCTAGATATCAACCAGCTGCGCGCCGCGCCACTCTCGTCACATCACACTACACACTCCCTCCTCTCCACACAACTGCAACAGCACTCCCTCTCCCTCATCCACCACTACCACCCCCAGCTGACCGATGACGCTCTTCCGGTCGGTCTCGACTCTGTCGCTAAGCGCCTTTGACACGACGCTTGCTGCCGCTGGCGGCGCGCCTTTGTCCAAGTGCGAGCGCTCTCCTACTCCCCCTTTCCGCGGATTTGTCGACCCCTTCATGTACACCCACGCCCTTACGCGTACGCGTACACGGGCAGCCCGCTCTCCCCGGTACCGCTCCCCTGCCTCCTCGGTCTCGGACGCACCGACGTCGCCGACAACCCCCATGGATCAACGCGACGGGCCAGACTATGCGTTTGAGTATGAGGCCGACCCTGCGTACCACTACAACCTTGACAACCCCACTTCCCCGATCACGCGCATGCGCGACATCGAGCACCTCGGCAAGTGCCTCGAGCGCAGCCCAAGCGTCCCAAAGGCCCTCATGGATATCTACATGTCCCCTCCATTCTCCCCAACAACAGCGGCGCAGCGGTATGCCGCAGCCCACCGCGCGTCGATCGACGCAAACTCGGGCCCCCACCCCCTGTCGGCGTCGCATTCGCGCTCGTCCTCCGACACCTGGGACGAGGTGGACGAGGACGTGAATGACGGCATCGTGTGGATGGGCAAGCGCGACCCCCCAACTCCCGAGTACTACCACCGCATCGTAACGTTCCGGCGGTCTGTGGGCTCGGCGCTCGACCCGCGCGCTCCAGCGCCTCCCGCGCCAACCAAGAAGAACCCTCCGCTCATGAAGAAGCTTGTGGGGGCATGGCGCGACCGCCGCCGCCGCCGGTCGACCAAGTAAACTTGGCGCGGGCAGAAGCAAGCCAGACGGACACGAAGACGAGACGCATTGTATTCATTAGTGGCCTTGTAGCGGACGCCGAGGTGAGTTTTCTCGCGCACGCGCGAACGCAACGTGACCGAAACGCCATGCTGACATCAGGCGAAGACAGAAGCAAGAAGCCCACTCGTCATATCGACGCGGGAAGCACCACGGACGTTCACGCCGCCCGGCGCAGCGCCTAGCATTACACCACATCACCGCACGAGCATCTGCACCAGATCGTTGTACATCAGCAGACTCGCGGCTGGCCCAACGAAGCGGCCTGTATCCCACCACTTGTACATACCTAGCATGCATCACTCTTAAGGGCTCCATGGTGGAGGGCGTCACGCCCCTCCAAACTCTCATCTGATATCAGAAAGATTGCACTTGGCCGATCGGCAGCTCCACCATGCCAAGTCCCGAAGGCTACGCCCCACCTGGTATTCGGCTCCTCAGCGATCGGTGGGGCCGTCTTCTGATTACAGCAGCTGTGGCTCTGTACAGATCTCAGCGTGCCGTACGCGTGTGCCGCGGCTTCTCCACCGAAATACACGGCTGGCTGGGCAGCACAGCATGCGGTTAGGCTCGGTGAGCGGTAGCTCAGCAGGCGGCGCGCAGGCTCGACGCAGCAGACAACTCGCAGCACGCAATCGCAGCAAGCGGTGACCATGCTCGCAGCATGCGGCAGGGCCATGCATATCCGCCCGCAGTCGCGATACAGACGCGTCGTTAATGAGTTGCGGGACGGGGCGGTGCATGCTTGGCCCTCGAAAATAACCCTCACTTGCATGATCAGCAAGGGTGTTTGGCCGCTCGTCATTTCGGAGCTATTACGTAACGTCCCTCACCATAGCTCAGTTGGTAGAGCGTCGGACTGTAATCTGATACCTAGCCCCTCGAATGAGGAGTACATCCGCAGGTCCTGTGTTCGACTCACAGTGGTGAGATAAGATTTTGCCGCTTTTGCCATCTTCCGCGTCCCCCACGCTGAGCATACGAACAGTCAATAATTTGCGTACGCATGCAGCTGCGGTGACATGAGCTTGCCAGAATTCTCGCTGCCTCCAGCCATCTCGTCCTAATTCTCGCACCAGTGGAAGCGTCATCGGCGAGTGCTTACACAGTGAGGTCTCACTTCGCTGGTCAATTCAGTCCGGTCGCCCGCCCCTGACATGTGGCACTCACACTCGCAAAATCCCATTCTACAACCCTAGTCAGACACGACTCATGCCATCGATGAATACAACTAGTCCGCCATCCAACATTGTGCTGCCCTTGGGTGTCTCAGTAGAGACATCTCTGTGTAGACCAGCCAGCCATTCAGTCCTTGCTAACGCCAACATCGAGTGTTGTTGACTCGATTCTGTGCTCACGCGGATGCATTCATGGTGTCTGATGGCGACGAGCACACCTGACCTCTGGCGTGCATATAACCAAGCGAGTGGTACGCTCCATGCTCTTATAATCCCCATCCATCCTTCGCGCTACAGCCTCGCAAGAGTGACAGCGCCTGCTCCTTCGACCACGACTGTAAATCGCAGCATCCATCCCTCTCACCCTCTCCAGAACTTCCCCGCCCCCAGCTGTTCCCCGCACCCTCGACCATATACCACACCATGAGGAGCTACAGCCTCCTCGCACTTCTCGCCACCGCCGGCCCCGCCGGCGCGGCCCCCGTCCCCGACACGACTCCGTCTGGCAACAGTACCAACTCTCCCCCCTCGGCCCTGGCGCCAGCCGGCACAATCGCCACGGACATCAGCGCGTCCACTTGGCTGTACTACGCCCCCGACTCCTCCCCCTTCACCCTGGACCTGCACGAGACTTTGGAGATGGACGCGCACATGGCCGCTCTGCGGGGCATGAAAGCGACTTTCGTCCCCGCGTCCGCGAGCCGCTGGCTCAAAGTCGACGTGGATAAGCGCACGCTCTCCGGCGCTGCGCCCCACCCGCACCGCGGCACGGACGTGTACGTGACCCTCCGCGCGTTGTGGAAGGGCCAGCCGCACGACAGCCACATTGTCGTGCGCCTCGTGCCCCGGCCGGCGGGGCGCACGGGCGCGATCGTCGGCGGCGTCATGGGCGGCGTGGCGTTCCTCGGTGCCGTGGCAATGGGCGTGTGGGCGAAGCGCCGGTACAGAAAGGAGGAGGACGTTCACATCGATGACACGGCTAGCGGGTTTTGGCGGTGGCGGTATCGGGAGGGGGATGAGGAACAGAGAAGCCAGAGTTGTAGTACCATCTTCCTCAGCGAGACGACGGATGGGCAGGTGTCCAGCGACGACAGCAGCGAGGAGGCTGTGGAAGGGAGCGAGAAGGAGGACGACGGGAGCGAGAGAACCGCCGAGGAGGTTGGTGCCGATGACAAAGGCCCCGAGGCCGATGACGAAGGCGAGGAGGCCGACAACGAAGTCGAGGAGGTCGCCAGCGACAGTTCAAGCGAGCGTACTGTAGTCCCTCGCTCCAGCTCCAGCTCGACGGGCTCTACCACCATTGTGTCCGGCAGCGCGTCCGTGGGGTTCGAGTCGAGCCAGGCATTCTCGCGCTCCTCCAGCCCATCCACCATCCGTGGTCCCCGCGCCCACAGCCCAGCCCCGTACGCGAACGAATGCGCCTTCTGCCCCGCTTCAGCTCACCAGCTGCACCAGCTGGTTACCGCGCCGACCCAGACCACGGAGAGCAACGACACCGAGGGAGACGCCGTCGATGAGGCCGCAGCGGCGGGGTACACTCGCCCCTTCCTCGTGTGCGGCAAGACCAGCGTCCACATGCCCCTCGCCCCGCCCATCACCCTTGCCGTACCGCGCCCGTCGACCGCGCCCTTTGTCCGCACCGCCACGGGCATCCAGGACGTGCCCTTCACCTCGGGCCAGTTCCCGGCCGGCTGGACCGTCATCTGGCCCAGCACGTATTGGCGCAATACCGGCCCCTGCTTCGCGTCGTACGTCGCGTCGGCGACCGACGACCCCGCGCTCCAGATCACGCCGGGGGACTTTGAGCCTCGTGCGCCTGCCGCGCGCAAGGCGATGCCGCCAATCGCGCTCCCCCTCGCGGTTCAGAGGATGGTAGTGCGCACGCGGCGTGCGTTCTACCCCTCGACTATTGTCGCCAACGGGGCATAGGTTTCTTTTAACAGGCGGTGACCGCGGAGAAATTCCGTACGTTTATGGAGTTTCGTTTCCAAGTGAGGTGGCGAGGGCAAAACGATGACAAGAATGGCATGTATACCTGTATATTAATGCAATGACGGGAGCAATGTTTTTTGTGCTACATGTGTGGAGTGGGTGGCAGATGCATGGGGAAGTTTGCCCTTTGTGAAGGTTGGCAGGTACAAAGGTGAAGAATGATCATGTGTCGGCAAACCTGGGGCGCATCACTGTGCCATGCCCACGACCTAGCTTATGCTGACGGCAGCTGTAAAGAAAACTCCAACTCTGGACACCGATGGACAGTACAGTGACACGAACTGGGATTGCGTAAAGACTTGGGGTATGGAGAAGTTACATAACTGCCCACAACAACATGAAATTCAGAAGACTTCTTACACGACAGAATCTGGACATCGAGGAGAGCGATCAGGGGGAGCTACTGTGGTGAAGCGGATGGCCACACGTAAGGGTAGAGTGAAGAAGACTTGTGGTTATCGATCGGTGTCCACTCAGCACGCGAACAGGCGCTCCTAGCTGCCGGAGGTGACCGTGAGCGATCCCGCGGGGTCTTCGTGAACTTGGGAGATGGCGAACGCCACCTAACGCTCGAACCAGCTCGAGTGTAGCGGCTGCCTGTCACGAGTCGACTTCGAGGCAGTCGCTCAGGGGCGATAGGAGACGCTGGCTCGCTAGCCGCCGTGTGGTGACGAATGTGGACATTGCTGGGGAGGTAGTCGAAAGAGTTGACACAGGGAGGGGAACAGCCGTGGCGATCGTTAGGAAGTGCCCACAGACTTGCGGCATCACGTATTTGAATGGGGCCATGTCGGACAAAGGTTTGGACTTCGCTGAGAAGGAATCGAAGAGGAGCTGTCATCCGGAGAGCGAGCGCGAGATGGATCGAGCTTTGATAGATGGAGAGTTCGTTGACGGGAACCTTGATCTAAAGTTAGTGAGTCCTCATCGACTCTTCCTACCCAGCCTCCTTCAGGCGTGACAAAAACGAAGTTTGGCTCGAGGCGTGAAATGATGATCTTTTGCGCGTCTTCGCTCCAAATCTTTACTGGGCCCAGAATCTCGCGGTCCGCTTGGGGCTGCTGTCAGCAAGGGACATTGTCAGCCCACCGGTCATGCCCATACCATGCAAAAGGCTTTCACGGCGTCGGTCTGATTCACGAAGACCACGTAGGCGTCCAAAGCCATTGTGGAAACCGGCATGGTGCCTGTGTCAGGCGCTGGCAGTTAACGTGCTTCAGGAATCAGTGCATGAACCGGACTTACAGCTGTTTGCAGTTGAGGGGTGAGTGGCGGGGCTGTATCGGTCGCGATGAACGTCCGATCTCATCAGAACACTGATGTATCGCTGGTGTCAGTGCCGTCAACTTGCAGCAGCACGCACAATCTGCCCATACTGCGCTAGGACGAAGAGAAGCCGCCGTGTGACCTCCTCCTCGTGGAGCTGTAAGTTGACTCGGGAGCAGTGCAGTCGTAGACTGTGGGAGTCGAGGGCGCGATATCTTCCTTTGCCACCAACCTCCCAGCCGAGAAGCTCACTGCCGGTATGGCTACTAACGTGATTGTAAGGGGGAATGGTCATGGTCGGGGAGTCGGGGCTGGTGGTGAAAGGCGGAGGGAGTACAGGAGAGGGTGATACAAGCGGGAGGTGAGACTGCTCCTTGGTAGGGGAGAGAGAGGTGATCGAGGGGGAGAAGGGTAGGATGCAGAGGAGGAAGCGAAGAACAAGGAGGAGGTGGTTGTGGAACAGAACTAAGACGGGGATGGAGCGAGGAGCCAGCCCTCGATGATGGTGTGGAAGAATGGACAACGAGGGAGAGGTAGAGTGTGAGAGAGAGAGAGAGAGAGAGAGAGAGAGAGAGAGAGAGAGAGGGAGTGAGGGGAAAGAGATGAAGAGATGAAAGAAAAGGACAGAAAACACAGAGCGTTGATACATATAACAGTGGAGGGAAGGTCGATCTGGTCGACGTTGTGGCAATCCATCACGCCCATAGCAGAAGGAGACACTGCTCGACTATCAGCGGTGCCGCATCCACAATATCTCCTCACCCATCCTCTCCTCTATACATGAGCAACAAACTGCACACCGATAACGCACAGATATTGTGCAGATCGTGAAGAAGACAGTGTCATTGCGGAGAACGCATCAACGCAAAAGTCCTCAGGACGCAAGAGGATTCGAACATCCGTCGCTCCGAGGCGTCCAAGAACGTGTTATAGAGACGGCCGGACATTCACGGCCTGTGACCGCCAATGGTCATGTCTGGAGCTCATGCCAGCATCAGCACGAATCGCCAAACAGCCAGCGCCGCGACCTGCACCTTCTGGGCGTCTCAACCTCAGCCGTACTTGTGCACAGCAAACGACGTGAGCTCGCAGCCGATCATGCATCGGCCGCCCAGCCGCGCGAGCGGGAAATTTACTCCCGCCACAACCCAGGCACGTCACCGCAGGCAGTGCGCGTTGTGTACACTTCGCATCTCGGTGCATCCCCATCTCACCCCATCGCGTCTCATACCCCCCTCAAACCACGTCGGCGTCGGAGCAGCCCCCCCGCTTCGTCCTACCCCCAGACGGCGATCGTGACTGCAGAGTGAGCTTGCCGGTGACTGCTACGCTAGGGTCTGTGCACGTGCTGACCTGGCCGATTTCGAACTCCACCTCCATTCCCTTACGTCCATCAACAGTCTCCGAACAGCAACGAGGCGACACACGCCCGCCGCTCTCGATACCCCCATCGCTCTTCCCACTTGCTCCGTCACGCCCGGCATAGCCGTACACTCCTCTCCCCCCACTCCCTATGTCCTCCGTCGCGCGCCAAGTGCGACGGCGCTCGGCGTCGGCCATGCAGGCCGTCGCCAACCCCCGCTCGTCAATCTTCGCTCCCATCATCCTCGCCCTCATGGCTGGGTTACAGCGTCTCGACCTCTCGAGAGACCCGCGCAAAACGATTGCGCGCGTGCGCGCATACAAGCCCACAGTCGGGCATGTTGCGCAGCTCTTCTTGATGGCCAGCACGTGGCTGTACTGCCTGTGGATGATGGTCGCGCCGTGGTGGTTCAAGCTCGCCATCCCAAGTCTGTGGACTACCGCCGTCATGATCCCTCTTACGGGCCAGTTCTTCTGGCCCGCCACCCCCGTGCTGTCGTGGGTCATCCTCTTCTTCTCGGCGCGCTACATCCCCCCAGACGTCCGCCCGACCATCCACGTCGCCCTGCTGCCCGCGCTTGAGAGCGTGCTGTACGGTGCCAACATCTCCGACCTTCAGACCCGCTTCACCCACCCCCTGCTCGACATGATTGCATGGCTGCCGTATGGCGTCATTCACTTTGCGTTCCCGGTTGTTGTCGCCATCCTTCTGTGGCTGTTTGGGCCGCGAGGTTCGGTGCAGTACTGGGGCAAGGCGTTTGGATTCATGAACATGTTCGGCGTCTGGACTCAGATTGTCCTGCCTTGCGCTGCACCTTGTGAGTTGAGGCAATGGGCTGTGGTTGCACCGGCGAGCGTCGTACGGTACAACCGCAGTACCACCACGCCCATGCCCGCCCTCCTCTCGAAGTAGCTGACCGCAGGGTACGAGATCATTCATGGCCTCACGCCCGCCAACTACGGCATGCCCGGCTCGCCGGGCGGTCTGCTGCGCGTCGACAAAGTCTTCGGCAGCAATCTCTACACGGAGACGTTCGGCAACGCGCCGCTCGTCTTTGGCGCCTTCCCCTCGCTGCACTCGGGCTGCGCGGTAATGGAAGCCCTTTTCATGAGCCACTTCTTCCCCTTCCTCAAACCCGTGTACTGGGGCTACACCGGCATCCTGTGGTGGGCCACCATGTACCTGAGCCACCACTACCTGATCGATCTGGCGGGCGGCGCATGTCTCTCCGTGCTCACGTTCTACCTGTTTATGCCCGCCGAGTTCAAGGACAGCGACCAGATCATGTGGCCCAGCGCGTCCAACCTCAACGCGAGCGAATACGAGCTCGTTACGAACGGACACGCCAACGAGGAAGTCGACTTTGACGAGGAGATCCGCCGCCTCGAGGAGGGTGAGGGCGACGAGGAGGAGCGCGTCGAGGGCAAGGATAAGCGAAATGCGCGCAATGTCACGTGGGGCGAGACGCGCGTGCTTGGCGAGTAGTAATTCTTAATCTCTGCCCGGTAGAGGGCACGCAGCATCGGACGCATAGGACGTAGACTATACCATATCATGCGACTGATACCTAGATGTGGGATTGGGCGGAGGTGGGTGCCCCACTACTTTTCATCTAGTCCGTCTCTGCCCTCCCTCAACTACATTCGCCCCTAACGCTGCTGTCCAGCTCGACGCTGCTATCTAGAGCGGATCAATGCATAATGCTACTACCTCCCGCCGGCGGAGCCAGCAATGCGCGCGAGGAGCGAGTCGATGGTGTCGCTCTGCGCACGAGTCGAGTTACGGCGCTGGGCGAGCGAGGGGCGCGCAGCCCGCGGACCTCCGAGGACGCCCATAGCCCCCTCGGTCTCCGTGAGGCCGCGGGACGGCTCGCGCGCGACCCACGCCGCGGAGCCGGGGACGATGCGCTCGCCCGCGGCGTCGGCTGCGCCCTCGTCCTCGCTGACGCGCAAGTCGAACCGGAACGTCTGGAGGGGAGCGGGGCGGCGTGCGCTCGAAAAGTGCGGGGCTTCAAGCCAGCGCTTGCCCGCGACGCCGAGGGCGAGGACCTTGGGCGGCGCCTCGACCGTCGCTTCCGTGACGGCGAACTTTGCGACGCCGCGCTCGGGCCGCTCGCGCGAGTAATCGAACTGCGAGAGGCTCGCCTTGTCCGTGACGCGCGAGACGCCGCTGCTGCCCGTCGCCGTGAGGCCGCCGAGGCCGACGACCCACTCGGCATTCGTGCCCTCGAGGGCGCGGAAGCGGCCGCCGGCACGCACGCGGTCGAGTGCGCGGCCGGGGAGCGCGCGGCCGTGCAGCGCCGCGCCGGCGGCCGGCGCAGACGAGTACTGCAGCCCGTGCAGGCGGTGCGGGCGGGGCTGGATGGTGCTGCTGTGCGGCGCGGCGAGGTCGCGCTGCGTCTCGTCGACTTGGAAGTCGGCGCTGGCCGAGTCGCGCGCGATGCCGCGCGCGGCGGCGTGCGCCAGCGTCGCCTCGTCCGCCGGCACGTCGGTTTCCGCGAACACGGCCGCGCGCAGGGACGCGCGACGCGCACGCACGCTGTCGAGGTATGCGGCGAACTCGGGCTCGGTCATCGCATCCACGTTCGGGAGGACGTGCGTCACGGCCTCCGGCGCCGGCTCGTCTTCGGCGTACGGCGAGAACACGGAGGCAGGCTTCAGGCGCCGGTCGGCTTTGGAGGCCCACGGGATGCGCCCGTCCGCCCACTGCGCCATGAAGCGCGCCTCTTCTTCGCCCGAGCGCCAGCCCGAAATCGACTTGCCCAGACGGATGAAGCGCGACAACCGCGGGCGGTTTACAGGCGCCTTCAGGCCAAAGTCGCCGCCGTGCCGCTGGCTGCTCGTGTTGCTCGCGTACACGCGCGTCACTAATGGGTCGTGGACGGCGAAGCGCGAGCGCTTGAGGAGTTGCTGGAAGGACATGCCGGGGGTGTTGGGGGGTGGGAAGGGGGAGGAGGGAAAAGGGTGCTCCGCGGAGATCGGTGGTGCTCGCTGTGAACCGCGTCCAGAAGAATGCGCGTTGAAGCGTAGCGGAGGCCGAAGCGGAGGTAGGCTGCGCGAGCTCGCCGAGAGATGCCAACTCCAGACCGACTTTTGCTGCTCGGAGGAGACAGCCAAATGGCCATCCGGTTGATCTCCGCGGAGAAAACCAAAAGAATTGGACCCCAATTAATCCCTCGCTCCCCCCGCGAACCAAAAGTCTGACCGCCGCCGCATCTTTCTCTTTCAATCACAAATAATTTCATCGCTCCATAAATTCCTTTGCGCGCTGAGCCCCTCGGCTTCGGCCTTGGCGAGGCTACCACCGCGCAGCGGCCAGACAGGAGCGTCGAGCGACGGCTACTCGATTAAAACAACCTTGATGAGGTCTCACAGCCTAGGACTCCGGGTCACCTATGAGCAGCTATATCTTTTCTTTATGCTGTTGATGCATGCATGATGTTCTACTTGTCTTTGCTGTTCCGTGGCCGTCGCTTACGTTCCTGCGCCGTGGCCTCGCTACTTGCCGTTGGCCTTGGCCCCCGCCATCCATGCGTCAATCTGCTCCTGCGGCACCCCATCAAGGCGGTGGACGAGGTAGTCGACCTCGACGTCCTTGGTCAGAGGGATGATCCAGTCGCGGTAGAGGCGCACGACCTCGTCAATGTCGATCTTGCCGCGCAAACCCAGCTCCTGGTCGGGGATGGGGATGACACGCCCGTCCGCGTCCATCTCGCACCCGTACACGCGCGCCTTGTTAGCGAGGCGGACCAACAACTTGGCCTCGACCTCCGGCTTGGTGATGAGGCCCGCGAGCGCGTCGGTGTTAGGAGGGTCCGCGAGGATGTGGGGGATGAAGTCGTGCGGCGCGGCGAGGAACTTTGACTCGGAGACGAACATGCCTGCTGTCAGCGCCGCGGCGGGAGCACTCACCAAAGTGGATACGCCGCGAGATGGCCTGCAGCGCCTCGACGTCGCGCGTCGCCGCGCTGCCGTAGTTGCCGTCGTCGAGCGGGTTGACCGGGTTGCTCACGGTGCCGTTGGCCGTGCGCCGCGGCGATCCCGGCGGCACCTCGGTAATGCCGGGCACGAGGTGGTTGACGTAAAAGTCGAGGATGCGGTGGTTGACGTTCACGCTCGGGTGCTTGGCCGCCGGTTCGTGCAGCAGCGCGGGGTACTTTTGCGGCGTGATGATGGGCTTGGGCAGCTGCTCGAGGGGCGTGAACGGGTGTTCGTCGGGGCTGGGGTTAGTGTTGTGGAGCGGGGGGTGGAGGAGATCGAGTCGCGCGACATGGTGCCACTCACCTCGTGTAGCGGCGGGCCTTGGCTGCTGTCAGCCCCGCACCCCAGCAACTTGTGCTCATCACTCACCACACGTCCGTTCCGTCTCAAGGAGGAACCAGTCCAGCCATGACCCCTCAAAGTCCATCTCGTCCTTGAACGCGCCCTTTTCGTAGATCTTGGGGTTGTGCGCAAACTGCGCGCGCTCGATGACCACTGATGTGAGCTGGCTGTTGTGCTGCTGCGCAGAAGCCGCCGCGACGCACAGAAGATGATGGTGTCCTCGAGCCGGATGAGCTGCCGCCGGATGTTCTCGAGCGAGAGGATGTCCGCGACCTTTGCGCCCGCGTGGGGCGTGTAGTTCATCATCTTGAGCGACGCGCGTAAGTGAGGCGCGAAGAGAGAGCGAGATGCGGAGCAGTCGAGAAGAGAGAGGAGATGACAAGTCGAAATGAATGCGGGGCAAGTGGGGTTGGCCGGTTGCCGGGTATTCCAGGCACGTCGATCGTCGGCTCGCCCGACCTTGGCACTACATCACAGTCGACGATCAGCACGATGACATTGATGCAAAAGCCTTGCGCTGCAGCGCTGAGTGGCTCCAGGCATGCACCTGGGTATGTTTGGGGGAAAATGGAGCGAGGAGGTATCTTCAGATTGAGCTTTTACTCGACTCGGTAAGGGCAGTCACTCGGCCGAGGGGCGTGCGGGGGGAGTCACTCGACTCAATCGCGTGGCAGTTGGGCACTGGATGGTGCGGTGAATATGATGAGCGATGTCCGACTGGCAGGGGTTATTAAGCATCGCTTGCGGCTGGAGGTTATGAGTAGACGCCGCGGCTTCGTTTTATCGCGGATTGCAGACGACGATGGACGATGTACGAGTGCGTCGCGCAATAGCGACTGCAACCTCCTCCTGTGTTGGCATTTACTCCGCAGTCGCTGCAAGAGATGCTGGCACTGCTGCTCGCGGTCGCTGGTGCTTTGTCTCACAAAGTAACCAGACCATCGGGCAACTCACAACAATGCGGGCAGGAAGTAACTGCGGGAGCGTCAGAGTACCGTCAGAATTCATGTCAGCAAGCAGCGGAATCTTGGCAAGGCGGGGCGGGGCGTCATGAGGTCGAGGCTCGCTGCGAGCTGCATGACGTTGGGGTACAATGCGCTTCATGACGCCGACACACGGTGCCAGCTGCATAGTTGCATACATTCACCTCGCAGCTGGGAGTAAACTCGCCACATCCGGTCCGGCCGCCCTGGTTCCTCTGGGTCCCCTCGACCTCGATCTACTACGCGTGCGGCGGAATGCTTCGCTTGTCAGCTTGTTACTCAGCCACGATCTAGTCGATGCATATCATGTGATGTGGCTTGTGGCGTAGGCTTGTTGCTTGCTTACACAGCCGTCGTCATGGCCACATGTGAGGTGGGCAGGAATGAGAGCATGGTTCGCGAGTGTATACGAAGCCACGAGTGTTCACGAGCTCCAGAACATCGTTGCCCACGTCCGCCCAGCACCGTGTCAATGTGAGTCAGCGAGCGTCCACTCCCATGGCTATAGCCTCCGATGAACTTGCAGTCCGAGACGGAGCCACATTAGAAAGTAGCCGCCTCGGCCCGGCAAACTGCGGCCCTGCCTGTTCCAGTAGCCAGTGGCCAGTGGCCAGTGTGGCGTCGGCGGCGTATTGGCCGCCCTAAACTGCGGGTGAGTCCAACCCCGAGAATCCGGTTCATCGGGCCTTCCGGTGCTCGAGGACAGAGCGGCTCGCTCGCTCCTCGTCGAGCCTGCAGACACAAGTGCACTCGCACCACCCATTATGCTAGACAGCGTCTGTGCGAGATGGGTCGTTGAGATCCCATGTTGTAAGCGCCATCAGAAGCTGAACGATAGCCGAGTCGCAGCGGAGAGAGAGGTTGGCGCGCGTCATGGAGCATTGAGCATGGAGGAGATGGAACGTCAGTGGATGAGCCCTGAGTGGACGCGTTGAGAACCGGCCAAACTTCTTGTGACTCCGAGGAAAAAGATTAGCGGGACCAAAATGTCATTAGCGCTCGAGTATACCGAGTTAGACGGGGCCGAAAGGGAGAGCGAGGAGGGAGCGGAAGCAAAAGTGGATGGAAAAGTGTCATTTCTGGGAGCAATCACGCCACTGCTGGCCAATGATATCATCCGAGGGCCGAGGGAAGGTGAGATATGGCTGTGTCAGCAAACTTGCGCTTAGCCGCATCCAATCTCCGGCCTCTCTCCGGCTTCTCCCTCGGCCTCCCCTTCGGCCTCCCTGAGTCGGTCCCCACCCTCCTCCTCCTCCTCCTCCTCCTCTTCTTCATCATCCATCAACTCCATCTCATCCACAACTCTCTCCAAAACCACGTCGACACCCCCCCCCTCCTCGCTGCTTAACTGCGCGCGCCGACGACCACGACCACTCCCCTCCCCATTCCCGCCTTCAACAACACCTCTTCGCCCACCCCTCTCGCCCACCCCCGGTACTAGCTCCGACAAGGCAACCGGCCCCACCTGGCCGCACAACGACGCACGTTCTTCTCCCTCCCATCCACCAAGTTCATCGTCAGCCACAATGTACTCCGACCTCCCTCCCCATCTCCAGAGCCTCAACCTCCTCCCTTCCACCTCCTCCCCACCCTCCTCGGCCCTAGCAGGCGAGGGAGAGGACTTCTGGGACTTCCTCAACACCGACGCTTTTGGCTCGGGTTTCGGCACTGCCCCATCCGCATGGGAGTCCAAGGCTGACAAGTCGGCCGAGGTTGCCGCCCCTACGCCCGCATCAGAGGACAAGGCGACGCCCGCTGCCGAGAGCACACCCGCTGCGCCAACCCTCGAGTCGTTCCTCGCTGCATTCGCCAACGAGACTGTCCCTCCTACCATCCCCCCCAACTTTGTCTTTTCTCTCCCATCCGCAGGCACCCCGGCCGCCCCAGTCAACACTGCTGCGCCCACCCCGGCACCCATCGGCGATGACGAGCCCGAGCGAGTGACCGGCGCAAAGCGTCTGAAGCAGATGGGCGCGTCGCAGGCCGAGGTCGAGGAGGACAAGCGCAGGAGGAACACTGAGGCCTCCGCCCGTTTCCGCGCAAAGAAGAAGGAGCGCGAGCGTGCTCTCGAGGATCGTGCCAGTGAGTCTCTTTGTTCAAACCCAAAGCATGGAACATGCCGCTGACTTTTTTCCAGAGCAGCTCGAGGCGCAGGTGGCTACCCTGACAGCTGAGAAGGCGTCGCTCGAGAAGGAGAACAACCTGCTCAAGTTTGTGCTCGTCAACACCCACGGTGTCGCCCCAGGAGGAGACGGACTGCAAGCAGCTGTCGCCGCGTTGGGGAAGCGTAAGCAGGACCAGCGCGAGTAAGACATGCTCGCGTCGCGTCTTGTCATCATCACCTTGGGGGTTGTAGTAGTAGAGCAGTAGTCACAGCAAGTAGTAGTATATATATATAGTCGTTCCAACACGGCAAATTGTAGGGTAGCCATGTCTTCACCTGGCATGTATAGAGCTTGTACCTGAGCGCATGATGAGGGGGAGGCCGGCGAGGATTGACATGCTGAGGCGCGCTTGAGACGATGAGTAGCATGAGTATATGAGTAGGTGGTTTGAGACGAGGCCGAGAAGTGGATGTGGCGGTTGACGAGACTCGGGGCTGCGCTGATACTGTAGATGCACCTTCCTCGCGCCTCAACGTTCTTGTTCCCCCTGCACTTCCTCCGTTGCTCATCTCTCAACACCAGACATCTGTTCATCATGCCCCCCGCTCGCTCTCAGAAGTGAGCAGGCATTCTCGTTGCGGACGAGGAACTCACACCAGGCCATCCAAGACCGCCAACCTCATCCAGATTCATGAAGGTAAGCCACCCAATTCCCTCGATTTACACAGACCGCCTGCACGCCCAGACAGAGAAGAGAGGACAGAAGATCATTGATAACGCAACCGAGTTCTACGATAACGCGGTGAGGTCAGCCTACCGCGCCAAAGCTGACAGCAGGTGAAGGAGTATGCGGAGGCTCACGCTGGCGCCGGCGGCATCCAGGCTAAGTGGTACGATCTGTTCCGCCCGCGCCTTCGCACCTTCCCTTCTGCTGCTCCTCGTGTGTCTCCTACTCACTTCCACGGCCACCTCCGCACATTGTTGCAGCTCTTCCTATTGCCTCGCACAGGCGGGCACCCAGCCTGACACCACAGCCGTGCGCGCTTTGCCAAGCTCATCGCCGACCTCGAGGCGCAGGATGAGATCATCGCAGCCGCGTATGGGGCCGTTGAGACATACAGTGTCGACATGGAGCGCGTGATGGCCCAGGAGATTGAGATGGCCTGCTCCGAGCTCGATCGCGCCTCTAAAGACGCCGAGGCGGCCAAAGCCGAAATCGAGGAGGCGCAGGCGCGTGGGTCGCAAGCAAAGGCGCAAGCTAACGGCAGAGGAGCGCGCGGCGCTCAGCGCCGTCGACACCAGTATGTCTGTGCATGAGTAGGAGCGCGATGGGTGTTCATGAATTCGAAGTTGTTACCCCGAATTGCCACCTGCCATCAGTCGGGCCGCCTCCACCACGGCCGGGGGCAAATATTTCCGCGCCATTGTTGATGCCCAGAATTCATAGCCATCCTCTGTCCATATTTCCACACTTCCTACACGCTACACCATGCCGCCAGTCCCACCAGCAAGCATCAAGGGCAAGGGCAAGGCGGTCTCTTACTTCTCGGACGACGAGGAGCATGGCGAGGCCGGCGAGCCGGTGCCTCTTACTCAAAACGGGCGCAAGCGTAAACACCAGGCGAATGGGCAGCCCAACGGGGCGGAGAAGCGCAAGAAGAAGTTGATGAAGAAGAAGAAACCAAAGAGCAGCAAGGATGCCGAGGAGGAGCGCGCGCGAATCGCCGCCGAGCTGCTGCTTACACGGTACGAGCTGCCGTTCTACCAGGGTCGAAGACACATCCTGGACCAGATTGTGAAGAATGACACTGTGGTGGTGAGTGACAGACGTCGGTGGAGGCTGCAAGGGAGGGGGTAGGAGCTGGGACCACACTGACACCAGATTATCGGCGAGACGGGCTGCGGCAAGTCGACGCAACTGGGCCAGCTGCTGCGGCGCCATAGCATCGCCGCGGGCCATTGGCCGTATGGGCCCAGCGTGGCGATCACCCAGCCCCGCCGGCTACCCACAATCTCGCTTGCTAGCCGTGTGGCGGCCGAGATGGGTGTTGTGCTCGGCTCAGAGGTAGGCTACAGCGTGCGATTCGAGGACGTGACGAGCCGGGACACGCGCTTGCGCTTCCTCACGGAGGGTGTGTTGATGCGCGAGCTCGCGAACGCGCAGCAGTTTGGCAAGGACAAGGCGAAGGAGCCGAACGGGAAGCTGAAGGAGGAGAGCGAGGGCGAGGGCAAGGGCAAGGGCAAAGCCAAGGGGAAGAAGAGGGCCAACGGCACGACAGGGGACGACGGCCTCAACCTTCTCCTCCGGTACGACGTCGTAGTCATTGACGAGGCGCACGAGCGTACGCTCAACACCGACTTCCTCCTTGGCTGCCTGCGCAAGATCCAGGAGGTGCGGAGGGAGATGGGACACCCTCTCAAGGTCGTCATCATGAGTGCTACGCTCGATCCGAAGAAGTTCACCGACTTCTTCGGCGGGTGTCCCGCCCTCCATGTCCCCGGACGCATGTTTGATGTCGCGACGAGCCACGTCACGAAGCCTGTCGACGACTTCATCGAAGCGGCGGCAGAAGCCGTCATGATGATCCACAACCGCAAGCCGAGTCCCCCCGGCGAAGTGCTCGTGTTTATGCCTGGTAAGTCGTGCCCTCGAGTGTGCTGACAGCAGGCTCGGACGAGATCGAGACGGTGGTTGCGCTCCTGCGTCGTCGCGCCAACGAGCTTCCTCCCGATGCGCAGGGCCTGCAAGTTCTTCCCTTGTATGCCGCCCTTCCGCCCACAGCCCAGGCCAAGATCTTCGCGCCCGTCCCGCCAAAGACCCGACGCATCGTCGTCTCCACCAACGTTGCTGAAACGTCGCTCACCATCCCCGGCATCGCTTTCGTTGTCGACTCCGGCTTCCGGAAGGAGAAGGAGTACATCCACCGCGCATCGGGCGCGATCGAGCACCTGCGCAAGACGCCCATTTCGCAGGCGTCAGCATGGCAACGCACAGGGCGAGCGGGCCGCGAAATGGCTGGAGAGTGTCTGCGACTGTATACCGAAGCGGCGTTCTTCAAGATGGCGATGTTCGACACACCCGAGATCCAGCGGTGCAACCTCTCCAACGCGGTGCTGCAGCTCATCGCGATGCGCCAAGACCCTTTCACTTTCGGCTACCTGGACCCGCCGAGCCGGGACGCTGTCGCGGCGGCATTCCGCGCCCTCGCGGGCCTCGGCGCGATCTCGTCCCCGACGCAGATCACGCCGCGCGGGCGCGACATGCTCCGCTACCCGCTTGAGCCGGAGCACGCGCGCATCCTCCTCGCGGGCTTCGAGGGCGGGTGCGCGAGCGAGATCATCGACGTGCTCTCGCTCGTGGTGGCCGGCCAAGTCTTCGTCGACCGCGGGGACACGCGCGACGCGGCGGCCGCCGCACGCGCAAAGTTCGTGCACCGCGACGGCGACCATCTCACGGGCATGAACGTGCTGCGCGCGTACATCGCCCTCAAAGAAGACTTGCAGGAGGGCGAAGGCGCCGGTGGCGTCGGCGGGGTCGGCGCGTGGTGCCGCGCCAACTATGTGAACGGGCGCACGCTCGCGCAGGCCGTACGCATCCGCGCGCAGCTGCGCGACCTCGCCATCCGGTTCGGCCGCGACCCCGAGAGCTGTGCCGAGCCGGGCGCTGTCGGCGCCGCGCTCCTCGCGGGCCTGTTTATGAACACGGCAGTCATCCAAGCCGACGGGAGTTACAAGCAGACGGCGGGCGCGCTCGTCGTCAAGATCCACCCTAGTAGCGTGCTCGCTGGCAGGAAGGTGCCTGCTATCGTGTACGATGAGCTCGCGATCACGAGCGCCATCTACGCCCGCGGCGTCAGCGCCTTTGACCAGAACTTGCTGTCCGAAATCCCCTGGTTCCGCGCCGCAGCGCGCCCTGTCGAGCGCAAGGCGGCGTAGATGTTTACATAGATTACATAGCATGTTGCATTGCATGGGCGAGTGTCATCCTCGGGCGAAGCTTGGCATCATGACCATGCCTTGCGGCGCGGCTATCTCCACTGCGCTGACTGACGCATCTGGTTACACCCCCCACCTCCCTCGTCGTGATCGTGAGTGCATACAATGCTACGTGCGGGCTGAATCAGATAAAAGTAATGAGGTGTCCGTGACAAGCACCGGAACGGGAGGGGGACGATCAAATGGCCTACTTCCTCGTCTCCTCGACGATCGTCTTGTTAAACTCCTCGAGCGGTAGCAGGTCGCGGTCGCTGAGGAGCGAGAACTCGTCGACAAACAGGAGGAAGTGGCGGTAGTTGGTGTTGAGGTGGGCTGGGGTTAGCGAGGGTGGGCTGGGCGTCTCCAAAGGGGGGCGAGGCAGTGAGACATTGTCCTCCACAAACGCAGCCACACTTGACACGTCGGGGTGCTTCGTCCTCCCGCATGCTCGCTCCGCCATCGCTTCAGACTCGGACTCACCCTCAATGCCCAACGCGCAGATCTGATCAAAGTGCGAGTGGTAGATATGCGCGTACACGCGGAACAGGCGGCGCAGGATCGTCTTGGCCGTCTGCATGAACGTCGGCGGGAACTTGACGCCAATCTTCTGGGGGAACATCTTCTCGTCGTCGATGATGTTCTGCGCCCATGTCATGAGCGCCTCGACGTACGCGGGCGCGCTGAGCGGCGTGGGCTTCTTGTAGGTATCTCCGTCCTCCCAGTAGAACTCGAACTTGGGGCCCGCGTTCATGATCGTGCAGTGCTCGGGCGTGCAGAACTCGGAGATGGTGCCGTACAGCATGTTGACATGGTTGAAGAAATCGACGACTGGGGTCAGCGGGTGTCAAAGGAGGACAGAAGAGGCGCCGGAGACGCGAGTAATGCAGCAGCAACTTGCCAGATGCCCCCACACTCTCAGACGTTTGACGGAGTATCAAAAGGGAGCGGGTTGTTGGCAGGCTGCGTGACACTTGCAACGCAAGGAGACGTGACTTCCCGATATCCACACCCTGCCGCTTGCCATCTGCCATCTGCCAGCGTGCTGCCAACACCTCCTTTCCCCATCACCAGCGCGTTGTCTTCGCCACCATTGTCTGCTCCGCGCCATGTCCGCAGACACTCACCGTGAACGGCGATCCACTCCTGCACGTCCTCGCCTTCAGGCAGCTGCACCGCGGTGCGGAGGTTACCCGATCCCTGCCGTCAGCCCCGTCTCCTTTACCCAAGCTCACGAGCGTCTGCTGAGCATACTGCTTGAGCTGCCACTGCTTGGTGCCTTCGGCAGCCTTCTTTGGCTTGAACGCTGGCATCAGCTCACCCCTTTGTCAGGACGCACTCCGCGACTGGTTAGACTTGCTGCCGTCAGCCACATCGCGCTCAGCACAAACTCACAGGCTGAAGAGGGTGGACATGGTGAGGTGGACGCGGGGAGAGTGATGCTGATGTTGTTGTTGTGGTCGGGATCCAGCGCGATCGATCGATCCCGATTTATCCGCCCAGCCACGAGGCATTGTTTACATCCCGGAAGCAATTTACTCACGCGATCTTGAAAGGCCTGGATTCGATTCATCAACTTTCCACTTCTCCACCATCAATGACAATGAGCACACTCGCCACCGCTGACCTCGTCTCGGACGACGAGAACGACGGCGACTTCGTCCCCGCTGCACCCAAGCCCAAGTCCAAGGCAAAGGGCAAGCGGCGCCGCGGCTCAGCCTCCGGCTCTGACTCGGACACCGACAGCGATTCTGAAGTCGATGCGGGCGAGCTGAAGGCCGAGGTCGCCGACGCTGAAGCTGAGGCGCGCCGCGCGCGTGCGGCGGCAGCCCTTGCGGAAATGAAGGCTGAGGCCGCCGCGCCCCGCAAGATCGAGAAGGTGGCCGACGAGGAGATGGTCGAAGTGCAGCGTCCCCGCCGCTTCGCGGGCGAGACGGTGTAGTGCGTTTGCACACCTTCCCGGAGCGAAACTAACGCCAGCGAGACAGTCAAGCTGCGTGCGAGCGACCCCGAAGCGATCAAGCTGCTGGCCTTGCAGCGGGAGCGTGAGAAGAACGAGAGTGGAGGTAGCGGAGGGAGTGGGGCGTCATCTTCGTCTGCCAGCCCTGCTGCGGGGCCAAAGCCGCGCCGTAAGCGGCCACGGCAGAGCCTCGAGGCGCTTGCTGCCGCCCTGGAGGGGGGCAAAAAGATGACCACGCTGGAGAAGGTGAGTGAGGTGTAGGGCGAGGGCTGACCCCAGTCCCAAATGGACTGGACCAGCCACCTGTCTAAATCGAAGAGCATCGAAGACGAGCTCGCGGCGAACCGCAAGTCGGGCGGATACCTGGAGAAGCAGGCGTTCCTTGATCGCGTGGGCGAGCGGCGTGCGGCAGGGCAAGATGCCGCGAAGAGCAGTCGCCGGCGATAGGTGTGTATGCGCTTGTGGTGCTGGCACATTGCCTGTCCGGGCCTCGCTGCAACGCAACATCGGTTCTCATCCGCTTCTTGGAGGTCCTCCGCCCGGCTGGCCACTTCCCCTCTCCAATATTCCGGGGCAAACCGGTACTCCACCCACACCACCACTGCCTGACTACCTGTACTCGGTGACATCCCCACTCACTGTATCATAGAGCTGAGCATGCATAGTGTACACCTACTACTTCTTCGGTGCGTCCCTATCCCGCGCATCCACCCACACAGCTTTCAACTCGACGATCTGCTGCACGACCTGGCTCGCGCCTTCTTCAACCCGTGTCGCCTCGTCCGCAACGCTGGGCGAGTTGACCCACCGCCTCACGCCCGCCAACTGGTCCTTGGTCATCCCTGCGCGCTTGTACAGCGCCTCGGCATCGCGGCCAGGAGGAAGACTCTTGAACGCATCCAACAGAGCACTCAGCGTCTGGGCCGACATAGTTCCCGGCGGCGGCGTCAGTGTCCGTGTTGTGTAGGCGGGATTGCGCGCATGCAGAGTGCGCTGTGCGCGTGCCGGCTTCTGTCAGCTCCTCCATCTCCATGATTGACTGACGACCTGCACCGAGGCTTCTGGCACGCGAACCTGTCCCATCCGCGACAAATTCGCGAGGAACTGCGGGTCCATGCCGTCGCGGAGGATTTCTGCTGTCAGCACTCTTGCCCTCACCAGAAGGGAAGGACTTACGGTCGTCCTTCTCGCCCGAGAACGGCGCGTCCTCGGCCCGCGGCGAGCCGTACTCGAGCCCACGAGACGCCGGCTGAGGCGGGGGCTGCGCCGCGTCTGCTGCGGCCTGCTCCGCGGCTGCGGCGCGGCTGGCGCGCATTGCTGCGTCAGCCGTCCCGCTTGTCGTCGCTGTTGGCGCCTTGGTAGGGAGGCGGCGGGCTGCTTTCGATGCTCCTGCGCCCATGATGAATGTGTGGGATGGCTGCCTCAAAGTCGGCAGAAAGTGACGTCTTCTGTGGAGGCGATGACCGTGGGAGAATTGAGTTAGGCTGACAGAAACGCCCGCGTTCTCATATCCGTACCGCCGCCGAGGCCAGTGACGAGCTCCAGTAAGTGCGATAGGCCGTGAAGCACCACCATTATCAGGCTCGATACAATATGACATCTCTATGCGACACTCGGCACCTCCTCGCTCCCAAAATCCCCCGGCGTGCAGATCTCGAGCATCTCGACATCATCTGAATGCGCGATCTCGCGGTGCCTAATCCCCGGCGGCTGATATACGCTGCTGCCTGCCTCGAGTCGGGTGCGCACCGTCTCGCCGGCAGTCGGGCTCTCATACTCGAACTCGACCCAGCCCTTGAGCACATACACAAACTGAAACTTCGCGTCGTGTCGGTGCGGTACGCCGCTCGCGTGTGTCCCGGGCACGGCGCGGATGACGTGCGCGATCGCGCCTCCGCGGGTCGCGGCGCGCACGCCCAGGTCCCGGTACTCGAAGAAGGATCGCAGGCCGCGCGTGTATGTTGCGTCAGCTGCATGCGTGATTGTAAGGTCGGCTGCGTGTGGCGTGGGCGTGGGTGGTTCTGTGGGTGCGCCGGTGCTGGTGGAAGGCGTGGAGCTCGAGACAGCGGTGGACATCGTGTAAAGGTGTAGGGGCGGATGACTGGGAGATGGGCAGACATACGAGCTGTTCAGCGAGCCCAGCTGTGCAGCTTGCGCCGCCGTGGTCCGCGGTATACCCGTCGCGTTCCTCGTCTCGACTTCCCATCTCGGTGGATCGGTGGACGGCTGACAGCCGGCCCCGCATCTTGGCGTTGCGAGCGGACCACTCATGTCCATTGCATTGAGGCCCGGGTAACAAGAAGTAGATTGCCGCGATCCGAATTCTTCCCGGGTGATGAGGAAATGTGCAAACAACACTCCCGTGCGGCGAGATGGCCGAGCGGTCTAAGGCGCTGTGTTAAGGTGTTCATATGAACATCCGCAGTCTTCGGACGTGGGTTCGAATCCCACTCTCGTCAATAGAGGATTCAGTTCCTCAGCCTACCATTTTGCGAGTTGACACTGTAGCCCATGTGTCGTACATGTCTCTGCTGCGTGTGCATCCTTCCAGCATAGACGGTGCAACTGATGCTACATCTTAATTGTACTACACGATGGCTGCAGCTCATTTCTCCCAAGAAAAACAAGTCAGCTCCCAGGCTGAGGCTGCTACACGAAGCCCGCCGTTTCATCGAGAATGGCCGCAAAGCGCTCCGGCTTGGCTGGCGGGAACGGCTTGTGCTGCGTCCCAAACATTTCCTGCACGCCCGCGGCAAGTTGACTGGAGTTAGCCGACCAGCTCGACTACAGACGCGTACTCAACATCGGAAACTGAGAGATACCCGCCCTCCTTTAGCGCCTCAGCCAGCTCCTGTTGATGGTCGTCCATGAGCGCGTCATTCGGCACTACAAGCAGCGGGCGAGGCATGCGGAGTGCAGCAAGGATGGACCCGGAGCCTAGGTGTGAGCTGACAGCTCGCCTTGGACGGCCTTGGACGGCCTTGGACTATGGGAAACTCACCTGCATGGCTGACCACGCCGTCCGCCGAGCGCATCAGCGCGTCCATTTCCCCCGGCGAGCCAGTGTACCGCATGACCTCGACGCGCAGCCCCCCAACCTCTCCCTTCCCGCCCTCGCGGCCCACGACGGCGGCAACGTGCGCCGGGATAGGTGCGAATCCGAGCTGCACAATGAGCGTGCTCACGCCAGCGGCGCGGAGAGCAGCAATCGTGGACTCAGCCAGCACGGCATCGGAGAGCTCGGCGAACTGGGTGCTCCCAACCGTCACGAGGAGGGTTTTGCCCTTCGTTTGGGTTTGTGTGGACATGATGTGGTGGCGAGGATGAGAAGAAGGTGGAGGAACTTGGTGCCGGAGGCTCGGAGGCCGGTGGAGGCCGGCCGTAACGGAACGCGTCATGAAGTTCCGGAATGCTGACTACGTCTCCTGAGATCTCCGAACGTTGTACTTTCCACTTCTCAGCTCGGCGCTTGGCCATACGTCTGCAGCGACCATGATCACGCCGCCCATCAACTTCCCCAAGTGGCTCGAGGAGAACGGGCACCTCCTCAAGCCGCCTGTTGGTAAGTGCTCAGCGGCACGCGACCGATGAGCGGTCCCAGCTCGCGTCTCCGGAGACGCGTCGGGAACCCCTCCGCGGCCACGGGGTTGGCATGGATAGCCCGGCGTGATTGCTACGCGTTGAACGCCTCTCTGAGCAGGCTGTCACTGGCGCCTTGCACGAAAGCTGCTTCCTCCGTCCACCCCGTCCTCTTGCACTGCCAGTGCCTCGCTGACCACAGGCAACAAATGTATCTTCAAGGGCGAGAACTTCTTCACCATGATCGTTGGTGGGCCCAACACGCGCTCCGACTTCCACGTCAACACCACGGAGGAGTGGTTCTACCAGTACAAGGGGGCGATCGTGCTGGTGGTGATCGACGACGGCAAGTTGCGCGAAATCGTCATTAACGAGGGCGACATGTTCCTGCTGCCTGGTAAGTGGACGGAGGCGTTGGCGGCGAGAGAGAGGCCCCTGATGGGGTCAGGTAGGCGTGCGGAAGGCGACTTGCCTGCGTAAACGACGTAAGCGACGATCGCCAAACGGCGGCGTCGGACCGGGAATGCTTTGCACCTCCGCAGAGCGCAGCTGACCGCAGCCAACACGCCGCACTCGCCGCGCCGCCCAGCCAACACTGTTGGCGTAGTCATCGAGATGAACCGCCCCGGCACCGAGATTGGTGAGTGCCTCTTCCGCGAGCACGAGATACGCATCCGTGACGCGTGGCCGAAGCCTTGTACGTCTCTGGCTAACCATAAGACACCATGCGCTGGCTCTGCCCGAACCCTGCACACGGCGACAAGCTCGTCGTCGTCCGCCAGGTGCAGTTCCACTGCAGCGACATCGACACGCAGATGAAGCCGCACCTCGACAAATGGGTGGCGGATGAGGAGCTGCGCAGGTGTCCCGAGTGCGGCGAGGTTGCGCCGGCGCAGCGCGGCAAGCTGTCGATCATCGGGGAGGAGTAGTAGGGTTGTATGCTATGTCAAGGGTTTTATGGTCGTGCTTGCGCCGCTGGTCTGCCCAAGTGCCACTAATGCATACAGTACAGTTCTAGAACATGGTCTCCTCGTCGCGCAAGTACTCTCCAACGTCACTGGGGTCAGCGTTGGGCCACTGGCCAGAATGGACAGCGAAGCCTGGCCAACACTCACGCCTGGTGGAACACAACAATGCCGCTTGGGTCCAGGTCCTTGGTCGCCACTGTGGAGCGGGCCGTCGCACCGAAGCCCAGCGGGATGTCCGCCATGCTGAACACCACGACACCCTGGTGCTCTGGCGTGTCCTCGGTGATACGGCCCAGGTGCGCTTTGACGACGTGGTTACCGTACAGGAATGGCAGTTCGCCAGCGGGCTTAATCCAGACCTGGTGTGAGCTCTTGTACACACGAGCAACCTCGACGAGGATATGACAAGGGGCGCGAGAGATGGGAGAGCCAGAGCGCAAAGGCGGCTGGAGGACCAAGAGGTGCTTGGAGATGAACCGAACCCTTGCTCGCCGCCACCAAAGCTTCCCAAGCTATGCTGACTGTGCCCAGCAGCTGCTCTCGGAGCAGAACGCTGGAGAATAGGAGCCCGCAACGGCCGTGTGCCCCCGCAGCTCATGCTCTCATTACCGTTGGTTCTCTGGCCCCTCCGGAGACATCATGCGTGGCCTCACTTCTCAACTCACCTTGTACTTGGCATACTTTGCCAACCAGTCGAGACACGTCACACCGAGCTTGAACTTCCCCGACTTGGAGATCTTGCCCATGCATGTCCCGAGCGAGATGAGGTTGGGGCGGGCGATTGACGTCGCCTGCGCGAGCATTGGCAAGGGGAGGTAGTACACACTGGCGTCAGTTCCGTGTTACCTCCGAGCAATCCCGGCGAACGTGGGGTGGAACCAAGGGGAGAGGTCTGAGACGCTGCGACTCGCCCGCTCTCCGCACACCCAGTCGCGTCACGCCTCATCTTCGACGTACCGGTCCTTGTGGAGGCGGAAGCAGTACTGGTCGTCCTCGTCGCGGTCGATGAGGTGAACGAGGTTCTTGCCAACATAGTTGGCAAGCTTCTCGAACACGGCCTTTGTCTCGTCTTCTGTAAGTGGGCGCATGTCGGCGGAGTGTGAGGAGAGGATGCACTAAGAGGCCTGGCCGAGATGTCAACATGACCTGGGGCTCAGAAATCTCAAGTGGAGGGACAAAATTGAGAATAAGCCGGAAACAAATAATCCACGTGGTCTGGCTGGCCCAGAGACGCGCGTTGGTGGTGACGAAGTGCGTCTCCGTCATGTCGACTGCTTCCAACTACCTCGCATTCACAATCTGGAGCACGGCAGTCCACCATGGTGAGTCCCACGCCGTGCGTCCCAGACAGCAGCTGACAGCAGTTCCGCAATTCGTACGACTCGGACAACACCACCTTCGTGCGTCCCCCGCCGCGCCGTAGTCACTCCGCTCACACCAGTCGCCGCAGGGCAAGCTGCATCAGGTCGAGTACGCGCTCGAGGCTGTTAAGCAGGGCAGTGCGGCCATCGGGCTCCGCTCCTCGACCCACGCCGTGCTCCTCACCCTCAAGCGCAGCACCGGCGAGCTTGCGACGTACCAGAAGAAGCTGATTGACATTGACGACCATGTCGGTATTGCGATTGCGGGACTGACCAGCGACGCGCGTGTGCTGAGGTGAGTCTTCCCTCCCGCTGGACACATGCAGCTCAGCATGCTCTGGCAGGGACTGACAGCAGTAACACAATGCGCCAGCAGGCGATGCAGAGCCGCATGCTCTACGGTCGCCCCGTTCCGGTTGCGCGTATTGTCCAGACCATTGCCGACAGTGAGTCCGGCGCGGGATGTCCGCAAGGAGGTCACTGACAGCGCAGAGGCGCAGCAGAACACGCAGCAGTACGGGAGGCGGCCGTACGGTGTTGGCTTCTTGGTCATCGGACAGGACGTGAGTGTGACAGGCAGACGGCCGCCTGCTCCCCAACTGTTGCTGACAGCAGGAAACTGGGCCCCACCTCTACGAGTTCTCGCCCTCAGGAACCGCGTTCGAGTACTACGCGCACTCGATCGGCGCGCGCTCGCAGAGTGCCAAGACATACCTTGAGAAGAACTTTGACACCTTCGAGAACGGTGAGCAAGCGTGACGGCTGTGGACCCCTAGCACACGCCAGCAGAGCTGATTTCAGCCGACCTCCCCTCCTTGATCAACCACGGTCTCTCGGCGCTCGCCGACACGCTGCAGCAGGACAAGCACCTGACGACGGCGAACACTGCTCTTGCTGTCATCGGGCCGGCTAGCGAGGGTCTCGAGGCGCTGACTGGGCCTGGGTCGGGCGCTGTCCGCCGCGGTGCTTTCCGCGTGTACGAGAACGAGCGCGTCGATTCGATTCTGCGCGCGTGGCGCCGCTCGCGTGGCGAGCCTGAGGACGAGCCACAGGAGGGCGGCGAAGGTGAGGGAGACGCGGCTGGGGCTGCGGCCGCGGCTGCTCCTGCTGCAACTGACGCACCTGCCGCGGCAGCAGGAGAGGACGTTGAGATGTCGTAGCGTCGTAGACGGTAGATTGTACGTACATGCACGTGTGAAGCAGGTACGAATTGGGTCGTATTGGGGGGCGAGATAGTGAGTCGCCGAAGCTTGTCATTGCTCTCTTCACGGGCTTCCTCCAGCCACACCTTACGCCTGTCTATCACTAGTCCCCGCTCTATCGTGCATAGTCTACGATGCGGATATGTCTTCATGTTCTTCCCATGCTGCTCTATGCTCTCCCCCGCCACTCTACCTCTCACGCCTAGTAGCGGATGCGCTCGTAGACCTTCAGGAGGTCGGACTGGGGTCAGCGGCTCTTCCACATGAAGCGGGAACAAGAGGAGACAAGTACGTGTCGTCCCACGACAACTCACAGTGCAGCCCATGGCAGTCACGTCGGCACCGGCACCAGCTCCCTGGATGATGAGTGGGCGGGGCGAGTAGCGCTTGGTGGAGAACGAGATGATGTTGTCCGAGCCCTTGAGGGCAGTGGCGAAGGCGTGGTCCTTGTCGTACTTGCCGAGCTTGCACTCGACCTTGCCGGCCTTGAGGTCGATGACACCGACGTAGCGGACGACCTTGCCCTCCTTCTCGGCCTCGGCGCGGAGCTTGGCAAAGTGCTCGTCACCCTCGGCGAGGCGGGAGAGGTACTCGTCCTTGTCCTTTGCGTCGGCGAGGACGGGGGGCACAAGCGACTCGGTGGGGACGCTGAACGCGCCCTCGGGGAGCTGGGGAGCGCCGGGGCAAAGACGGGCAAGGATCGCGAGCTTGCGGGCGACATCGGTGCCGCTCAGGTCGTCGCGCGGGTCGGGCTCGGTGTAGCCCTTGTCCTTGGCGATCTGGACGACCTCGGAGAACTTGACGTCGCCGCCCTCGGGCTTCGAGTACTCATTGAAGATGTAGGACAGGGTGCCGCTGAAAACGCCCTCGATGCGCTCGATCTCGTCGCCGGTGCCGACGAGGTCCTTGAGCGTCGAGAGGATGGGGAGGCCGGCGCCGACCGTGGACTCGCCGTACACGAGCGCCTTGGAGTTGGGGTATGCGGCGGCCTGGATGGCGTCGTAGAGCGCGGCGGGGCCCGAGAAGCCCTTCTTGTTGGGCGTGACGACGTGCACGCCGTGCGCGAGCATCGTGGGGTACAGGGAAGGGACAGCGTCCGAGCCCGTCGAGTCGATGAGCACGCCGGCGCCGTCGGGGTGGTTGGCAAGCAGCGAGATGACCGAGGTCACGTCGAGCGCCTGGCCGTGCTGCTCGAGAATGGGAACGAGGTTGCCGTCAGTAAGAGGGGAGTTGTTGGGGAGCGGGAGCGAGAGGCTGAGACGGCTGTTCGCGACGAGGACGACATTGAACTTGGCCGCGAGCGGGGCGGCGAGCAGCTGCTGCAGGATCGCCTTGCCGACGCCGCCGACACCGATGAGGGCCACGGGAACACGAGTAGCAGCCATTTTAGTGATGAGATGAGTGGAGTTGGAGAAATATCGATGGCGTCAGGACTTGGCTTTTCGCGAATCAAGGTGCCCACCCTTCCCACACTCCGGAGTGGAGTCGGTTGGATATCCGCCCAGGCAGCTTGGCGCCGCCTCGACCTCCACTCGGCTCCGTCGGCGATCGGCGGCGTCGGTGACACCCGCAAGCTTGCCCGAGCGGAAATCAGTCATCGCTCAGCCCCCCGCAATTGTTGACATTACAAAGTCGTCCACTTCTCAACAGCATGCCCATGCTTCGATCATGACTCTTCGCCTCCTCGTAACACCTAAATGGGCCTCGCTGCCCAGCCTATCGGAGGCACTCCATATCCACCCGCGCCGCCTACACGCCTCGGCTGTCACACGACGAAACCTCGGCGCACGATACGCGCGCCCATCACATGTACCCGTAGAGGCGGCACCTCCACCTCGGCCGCCACCAGTCGCGGCCAAGCCCGCCGGGCCGCGCGACAAAGTCGTTGAGGTCGAAGGCGTGCGCATCCCGCCCAAGCCCATCCCGCCCGGCGACGAAGGTGAGCGGACAGCAGGCGAGCGCTCACGCTAGACTGCTGCATGTCGGGTTGCGTGCACTGCGTACTCACGATTTACGCCGACGACCTCGAGGAGTATAATAGCGCGATGGACGCCGCGCGCGCCAAGCTCGAGGTCAGGAAGGTTCCGCGCGCGAAGTGGCCGCATGTGATGGACGAGGCGGACGGGGAAGAGGAGGAGGCGCCCAAGTTGGACCCGGCGATGGCCGCGTTTGCTGCGTGAGTCTTTGTGATCTTGGGGCAGTCTACGTGGTAATAGGAGGGACGGCGCTGATGCCAGACTTGAATCCAAGCTTGCTGGCCGGCCTGCGGCGCCGCCGCCACCAAAAGCAAAGCCGAAGCCGGCGATGGACCCTGGGCTGTCGGCCTTCATGGCGCTGGAAGCTAAACTGAAGAAGAAGCATGAGCATGATGCAGTGTAAGGCTGCCATGGAAGATTATAAGATCATGCCCACTCTACATGGACAGGGAGGCATCGAGGATTATGCCCCAGGCCACTTGCCGTTGCGGCCAACTCGGGCGCTCAGAGATCCCGCCGTCACCACCAGCCACGTCAAGTATTACATGCATGCAAATCTGAGATCTGGGAAACATTGCTAGAGTACAACGCGCTGCGCGCTTGATTTTAGGTTTTACGTCACTCACAGAACACAAAGCATGGATGACTTGCTGACTGCCTCACCCTCCCACTCTTACGCACTAGTGGAGCCACCCGCGGATGGCGCCGCCGACGTTTTGCTCGTCGAGGAGGAACGTGTCGTGCCCCCAAGCCCCGCCGAGCTCGTAGTACGTGACGTTGCGATTGCCCGCCAAGCGCAGCGCGTCGGCCAGCTCACGCTGCTGCTCAACGTTAAAGAGAACATCGCTCTGGACGCCGAGGATGAGTGCGGGGATGTTGCGGAGGCGCTGCAGACCCTCGGCGAGGTCATGGAGGTGCGGGCTCTTCGAGGTGGGAATGAAGCGCTCCTTGCCGCCGCCAGTCTTGATGGGCGGCTCGCTAGAGCTGCCGGGACGCGGGCAGGGCGGGCGCGTCCCGGACGGCGCAGACGCTGACACGGTCGGCGGATCGGATGGCAGCGGGAACGGGGCTGCCTCGGGATACGCTTCGTTGAACTGCGCCGCGAGCGACTTGAGCGCGGGCGCCGTCATGTCGAACAGGTCCATGGCCTTGGAGAGATAGATCAAACTGTTGGCGTCGTAGGTGAGGCAGAAGCGCTCGCCCTGGTGGTCGAGGTATGTCTCAATGAGGAAGTCGGGTGAGAGCTTGGGTACGCCCGGGCGGCCGTCGGCGCTTTGCTCGGCACTGAGTTGGCGGCGGCCGAAGCGCTGCTCCCACTCCGGACCAGAGCGGTAGGTGATAGTCGCGATCTGGCGCGCGAGCTTCATGCCCTCGTGCGGCGGCACGCCGTCGTAGTAGTTTCCGCGGTTCCAGTTGGGGTCGGCCATAAGTACGCTGCGCTGCGCGTAGCGCATTCCAACGCCGGTGAGGCCGGAGCGGCCCGTGGCAGAGATGCTCGCGACCCGGCTTACGCGCTCTGGTGCGAGGTATGCCATGGAAAGCGAACTCATGCCGCCCATGCTGCTCCCGACCGAGGCATAGACCTTGTCGATGCCGAGGTAATCGAGGAGGCTGAGCTGCGCACGCGTCATGTCGTGGATCGAGAGGAGCGGGAACCGCGTCGCCCAGCGCACCTGTCCGTCACCGGGTGGGTAGGGCGACGATGGACCCGTCGACCCAAAGCACCCGCCCAGCACGTTGGTGCAAATGACGAAGAAGCGGTTCGTGTCAATTGCTTTGCCCGGCCCTACAAAATCTTCCCACCACCCCGGCTTGCTGCTCGTGCCGGCCGCAACGTCGTTGCCGCCGGATGCGACGTGCGAGCTGGCGCTGAGGCCAGTGTGAAGGATGATGGCGTTGTCGTGCGCCTCATTGAGTGTACCCCACGTCTCGTACGCGATCTGGAACGGCGGCAACGGCGTGGGGCTGTACACGAGTGGCAGCGGGTCGTTGGCATGGAAATGCAGTGTACTGGGTGGGGGCACGTAGCATGCTTCTGCCTCTCCTTCACCCTCGACCTTCTCCAGCTGGCCCTGCTGGGCCTTGATGGCGGCGTCCGCCTCTGCTATCTGCGCCGCCGCGGACTCACGTTGAGCCGGCGTGCCTTCATCGCTGCCCAGCCGTGGTGGCCGGCCCAGGCCTAGCCGGTCAGACCGCGGTGCTGGGGTTGACGTCAGCCCAAAGCCGCCGGGAGAGAAAGCGGGGCGGCGGCGGGGAGGGATCTGCGGCGCAGCGGGGGGCACGAACGGCGTCGCGGCGGGCATCTCGTGCGCCTGCGCGCGCAGCGCCGAGTCGAGGTGCAGCGTCGAGAGATGCGGCTTGCGCGGGGGCACGCGTGGCTTGAGCCCGCTCGGGAGGTGCAGGCTGCGAGGCTTGGGCGGCATGCTGCTTGCTGCTTGGCTGTGAGTGCCGTGAAGGCTGTGAGAGTGGTGGGAAGGAGTGAGCGAGAGAGCGAGACGAGGATGGAGATGGAGCTGGATGCATATAGAGCATGGCGGTGAGCACGACAGCGGTAGCGATCAAGAACGGATGAGGTCTTTGTCAGGTTTGGAATTGAGCACACCATCGATTTCCCTCATTAGCACTTGTGGAGACCCCACACGTTGCCACTCACTCACCGTACGTCATCGTGGCGTTTGAGCATCTCGGGGTCGCGTTTCTCTTGTCGATCTTGTCATCTCTCATCTCTCATCTCTCATCTCTCATCGCTCTGAGATAGCGAATGGGCGCTCACATTGGGGGTACACCGCGCTACTACGGCCATATCTCACTTGGCTGAAGCGCTCGATTGAAGGCAGCTCGCTACATACGATTGTCTCGGGATCCCGGCCCCTTGACGATGAGCCAGCGGACAGTGAGCCCAGTGGTCACCGTCGACGAGCTGCACCTTGCCGCGGTCAGGCTCGAGTGCACACTAAGTGGATCTTACTCACCCCATGCACGCTTAAGCTGACTCGACTCACCCCCATCATTTGCTCGTTCTTCATTTACATTAGCCTTCCTTCCTGTACCATTTGATCACATCGCCATCACAAGTCGTCGAGCACTACCATCGATTCAGCCATCGTGAGTGAGCCACTCACCGTCGTGAACGGGAAATCTTGCACGATGTTGACGCAGGCCTCTCGTGAAATCCACTTGCTGTTCTCGTACCCCAATACAGTCTCACGTTAAAGACATGTTTGGTGGGAGACCTCAAGTTGACGGGGAACATACACGTGACGGGCACGGGGATTCACAACTGTGGTGCTATGAGCAAGCCTTCGTTCGTATCGACAGGCAAAAACCTCACGATATCCGATCAGTCGAGCTTCCGTGATCCGTGATCCGTGAGCACCCGTGCGGGCGCTGGTTTTGATGATCCGATGGCAAATCGACCACTCATCGTCTTCTCGATCTCGTCTCTATCCCTCTATTCCGGGCACCGCTCTTGGGCGCATTGATGTTCACAATCCACAAGACTAGCGCACCGATGCTCCTCCCGGCCCAGTCGATCTCTTCGGGTCTGTGCAAGTGGTTCGGCTCGGAAGCACCTTCGAGCGCCGACACCGTAATCCTCATCGCCCCCTTTTGCCCCGCTTGGCCTTTTACAGCATGTCCACGCACGTCTCACAGCACCCCTCCAAGCACATTCACAGCACCTCGCACCGCGCCAAGACCTCTCCGGCATGTGTCACATGAGCTCACCTGCCAAACCACATCGACCCAGAACCGCTAGCCCCTGCGCCTGTGGCCTTCACGCTTGCCCGCATTCCGCAAATCCGCACGAGGATCAGCCCCGTTTAACCACTTCCGCTCGAAGCATCCGCAACACCCAACGACCACGAACTGAACGCGCTTGGCATTCCTGCACTGCCCCGCCGCCCTGGTCAAAGTCACTTCGCACTTCGCACTCGCATGGGTTTACGCGTTGAGCGCTGCGCTCGTTTCTTATATAAATTGCCACCCGTCTTCATTCACCCACCCGCCTCCCTTACGCTCACCCCAGCCCTCGCTCACCTTTGCTCGACTCCTCCACCTCCCCCACCTAACCACCATGCTCGTCTCCCTCCTCCTCCTCCCCCTCACCCTCGTCGCCGCCAGATCGATCCGCCCCGCCGCGGGATGCGGAAAGTGCCTCGACGTCGTGGGCGTGGATGGCAACGCGGGCGCAGCACGCATTTCCAGCGGAGTCACCCTGTATGACCTCTGTCATCCCCTAAGCTCACAACAGCAACGACTGCAATGGCTCGAGCGCGCAGAACTGGGAGGTCCAGCGCGGCGTGACCCTCATCCGTCTCGCGGGCACCCAGTACTGTGTTGACGTTGGCACGCGTGAGTCCCACCCCAGTCTCGCTTGTGCCGTCCCGCCCTCGCTCAGCTCACACTAGACCGTCGTGGTCCCACGCCCGGCTGGAACCCCGCCAACGGCGAGATCGCAAAGCTCTACCCCTGCACCGACATCGCGACCTCCTCGGCCGGCCAGGTGTTCGAGTGGAATGGCGCAAAGCTCCACATCAAGGAGAAGGCCAAGGGCGACTTCTGCCTCGATGTCAAAGACGGCAATACTTCGCCGGGCAACCAGATCCAGATGTGGACCGTGGGTTCGCGATTTGATCATGCTCACACAGTGCTTCCCCCGCAACACGAACCAGCAGTGGAGTATCGTCTGACCGCCCATGTGACGGGACGCTCCACAGGACAATAGGACATTGACGGGCCTGTAGGACTGGATAACCGAAGAATGCAGATAGTACAACTAGGCGCTCAAAAGCGCCTGCACAATGTGGTTGACGCGAAGGTGCCGCAGATCCGTGTAAGTCTGGCCGCAGCCGACGAAAAGGATCGGCTGGCCAGTAACGTATGTCATCGAGAGCGCAGCGCCGACCTTGTCGTCCTGAAGTCAGTCAAGCAACCTTCATCCACTCACGATGGTGTCAAACTTGGTAAGCAGAATGCCATCGATACCACGACGGCGAGCTGCGCCCGCACCAGCCCCGGAAAAGTCCTTCAGTGCACGGTCGAACTTGGTAAGCTGGTCAACAGCCTCGTTGCCGACGAGCGCCTCGCCCACAAAGATGATCTTGTCGGGATTGTTGACAGTCACGAGCTTGGCAAGCGCGCGCATGAGCGGCTCGTTGTCCTGCATACGCCCCGCTGTGTCGATGAGCACGACGTCGAAACGGTGCTCCTTGGCTGTTGTCAGCTCGCCTCGCGCTCGATGACGACTCACCATAAGCAATGGCATCCTTGGCGATGCCCGCAGCGTCCTTGCCGTAACCACGCTCGTACAGCTCGATGCGGCGCGATCCATCCGGCGCGTCGCCCGCCACACCCATGCCCATCTCGTCACCAAGAGCACCAAGATTGCGCACATGCACGCGCAGCTGCTCCACTGCGCCGGAGCGGAAAGTGTCGCAAGCGGCAATAAGCACACGCAGCCCGTTCTGCAGGAGCCAGAAGCACACCTTGGACAGGTTTGTCGACTTGCCTACGCCATTAACGCCAACAAACGTCAGTGTGTACGGGTCGGGTGGGGCGTCCGGGGCAGACAGGGAGCCGGGCTGGGAGCGCTTGCGCTGAATGTCGACGAGGAGATCTGTCGATGTCTTCGGTGTAAGAATACGCGTCATGCTCGCGGACAGAGCCTTCTCCACTTCGGACTTGACAGATGAGAGCCCACCAAGCTTCTTGCCGACCAGCGATGATGCGACACCGTCGCACAGCTTCTCCGAGATATCCTTGGCAACGTTCTTGGACATGAGATGCTTCTCCATCTCGGCAATCACTGGGCGCAGGTCCTCCTTGGTAATTGCCTTCTTGCCGGACAGGCGTGAGAGCATGCTCGTCCATGCCGACTCGGGGGCGGGCTCCTCGTCATCGGCAATCGTGAGCTTCTCCGTGCGGCGAGCAAGAATATCCTCCTCGGACGGCAAGTCGCTCTTCTTGCCGCGGCCAAAGTCCCAGTCCGCAACTTCATAATTGCCCGTCGCGGTGCGCTTGCCCAGTGCGTCCTGCGAGACGAGGGCGTCAACGTCGACGGTGACATTCTCTGGCGCAGGCGACGAGTAGTCAAGCGCGGCCATGTCGGCGTCTGACACTGGCGTGTCGCCCCACTTGCGCATCAGCTTGGCCTGGGCGCCTGAAGCCTTGCGCGGCGAGGGCACGGGAGACGGCGTCATGCTAGTCGTTAGCTGCTTAGCACTATCCAACACTCACCCGTCGCGGCCGCGCCCCTTCCTGCCTTTCATGCGGCCTTTGAGTGCCTGTACGTTCTTGGCTATCTCCTCGGCGCTAACAGCACCGTGAGCCTCGTCGCCCGAATGCGGCGCTGCCTTGTTAGCGGGGAAGGTATCGCTGCTTACTTTGGTCGCCAGTGTTGGCGAGCTGCGCCTGGCGCGCCGGCATGATGCGGCCACCCTTCCTCCCCGAAGTGGCTTCTTGATTTTTGAGACACCGATCAAAGATGGCATCCCAACGTTGATCGACGATCTGTTGTCCGAGGATGCGCAGCGCCGAGCGCGACCCTTCTGCAAGCGGCCCAGAACGGTCTGAAAGAGCGTCGACGAGCGACTCGAGGTACGGCTGGAACAAGGAAAGGAAGAGCTGCTTAGTTCGCTGGAGCAGAGCGGGGATATACGCCAAGGGCAGGAGCGCGGGGAAGACAACCTGCGGGTCAGTTGAGTTGAGTAGGAGAGGGGGACGGCTACTCACGACGAAGACAAGGCCGAGCCGGTTCTCCATCGTCCACCGAATGCTGTAGCCATCTTTCTCAAACCCTTCGTCCTCGGTGCGTGCCTTGCCCTCAATCATGACCTCGCGGATGAGCGCGTTCACCGGCGATGCCGGGGTCATGGCCAACGCCGCGAAGGTTGGGGTAAATGAGCGCGACCATAGGATGACGCCGCCTAGAATTAGCGGTGATCAGCCACACCAAGGCCAACCCCCTACTCACTCTGATGGGATATGGAGACGTGATCGAGCATGCTGGGGAAAGTGGGGTGGACGACGGTGAGATGGAGCGATGAAGACGGAGTCAGTGGAGGCGTCAGGTGAACGACATTGCTGACGTTCCGGCCCGGATTAGCCTCCGCCGCGCATCGCAGCTCTCCCACGGATGCAATCCGCACGTGCTCGTTGAGCGGGGATAGATAAGGGCCCCCATGTGGGGAACAGGCTCATCCCACTTTTGGCATTCCGAGCCGACAGTTCCGCCCGGCATCCGCTTACACACACCCCAAAGTTGATCTCTTCACGCATCTCCCTCTCTCAACATCGCTCTCCATCTCTCTCTCTCATCGCCTACGATGCCCGGTCCCGCTCCGACCGCACACCAAGTGCTTGTATACTCTGGGCCCGGCGTTTCGCCCCTCAGCCTCAGCCACACGCTCCTCACACTCTCCCTCCTCCTCATCCCCCACTACACCGTTCAGCCCGTCTCGGCGTCCCTCCTCGCCTCAGAGCCTTGGGAGCAGCATTGCGCCCTCCTTGTGATACCTGGCGGGCGCGACCTGCCATATGTCGACGAGCTGTCGTCCAAGACCAAGGCCACGACACGCATTGCCGAGTACGTCCGCGAGGGCGGGCGGTATCTCGGTCTGTGCGCCGGCGCGTACTTTGCCGCTGCGGAGGTGCAGTTTGACGTGGGCGGGCCGAAGGAGGTGACCGGGAAACGAACACTTGTAAGCCGGATCCTCCCAATGCTGTAAAGCTGACCGCAGGCATTCTTCCCTGGAGCATGTGCCGGGCCGACGCACCCCGGGTTCGACTACGGCTCAGAGAGCGGAAGCAAGGCCGTGTCTCTTATCACGCGTGACAAGGTCCTCGACCTCATCTACTACAATGGTGGCGGACACTTTGTCATGCCCGCCAAGGTGCCGGCTGAAGTCGAGGTAGTCGCTCGCTATGCCGAACCGCCCTCCCCTGACGCCGACGTCGCCGCCGTCCAGATCACGCGCGGGAAGGGCAAGGCCCTCCTCCTCTCCGTTCACCCCGAATACCCGCTGGAGGACCCTCCCGCGCGCGACGCTATCTCCAAAGTCTCTCCTCAGCCTACGGAACAAGCGGTTGAGGCTGCAGAGGACGGTCGCGTCCAGTGGTTCGCTGACCTCCTCGCCGGTCTCGGACTCCGCATTCCGAGCCGGGAAGAGGAGCGCGCCGGCGAGGAAGAGCACCTGCTTTTGCACCCCACGCACCCGTCGCCCGTCTTTGCGCTGTCGCACCCTCAACACCCCGAGCTCGCTACGAGTCTGTTGGCAGCGAAGACGATCCAAGCGAAGCTCAAACCTGGTCGCAACGGCTTCCAGTCGCTGCGCGACGGGAACGACGAGTTCGAAGTGGGCCCCGTAGACGCGGTGCCCGACGTCGCGGCGTTCCTCGCCAAGCGGCGCCGCACGGAACCGGAGTACCCGCCCGCAATCCAAGAACTCTCGCTCGCGGACTCGACGCCGGCGCCGAAGGCGCCGGACATGCACGCGCTGACCAAGACGCTCCTCCTGCCCGGCACGGTGTCGTACAGCGCGGGTTGGACGCCGCTGTTCAACTTCAATACGTACTGGGCTGAGCTAGATGATGCCCGTGCGCGCGCCGGCCGCATGAAGCGCCCCGCGCTCGGCGACCTCATGCTCTACGGCGAAGCGGTGACAAGCACGCAGACGATGCTCGACCGCAACCCCGTGCTGCTTGGCGGATTGCCGACGCTCTCGTTCCTCGCGAGCTTCCAGCTCAGCGGGCGCGGACGCGGGAGCAACGCCTGGCTCTCCCCCGCCGGATGCTTGCAGTGGAGCATGCTGCTCACCCTCCCCGCGAGCATGGTCAGCAAGATGGTGCTTATCCAGTACTTGACGGCATTGGCGGTCGCCGAAGCGGTGGACGAGGACGGGCGCCTCGGCGTACGCATCAAGTGGCCGAATGACATTTACGCGCAAGCTGAGGGCGTTGGTGGCACGGAGGCCGGGGCCGGCAAGAAGGGGCTGGTGAAAATCGGCGGTATTCTCGTTAACACGAACTTCATCGGCGGGCAGTGGCGCATCGTCGTGGGCACTGGTGTCAACGTCCTCAACGCGCTGCCCACCACCTCGTTGAGCCAGCTGCACAACCTCCTCACGGAACGGGCGGCGCGCAACGCGTCCACTAAGCCCCTCCCCCGGCCGCCTACGATGGAGGGCACGCTCGCGCGCATCATGAGCGTGTTTGAGGCCAAGTGGGCCCAGTTCGTCGACGCAGGCAGCTTTGAGCCCTTCATGGCGGACTACCATGCACGCTGGCTGCACTCCAACCAGGAGGTCACGCTCACCACCGTCACGCCTCATCAGCGCCTCCGCATCGTCGGCATCACGTCTGACTACGGGCTGCTGCGCTGCGTGCCCATCACTTCCAGCTCGAGCATCTTTGGCCGCGAGACCGGCAACGACGAGTACGTTGAGTTGCAGCCTGACGGGAACAGCTTCGACCTCATGGCAGGCATGATCAAGAAGAAGACGTAGGAGGTGTGGGAGCCGCGCCGGGCGACGCGCCACGCGGCGGGAGTTGCGATAGCTGCGAAGATCTAGATGCAACTTTGTATTGAGCATGTCCCCATACCCCTCTCGGCGGCGCCCGACTGGCCCCTGCAGCCGAAGTGTACATGCATCGATGCAAAATCTACAATTATGTTGCTACATGGCGCTCTATCTGATGCTCCGCGCCCTCCGCCCCACCCGCGAATGTCCATGACTGGCGGCAACGTGGTGTTTAGGCGATACAGATATACGGACCAGCGAGGGGAGACTACCAGTTGATGCCCTTGGGCATTGGCAGCTGGCGCTTCTGCTCCCACTCCTCGACCAATGCCGTGATTGTCGAACGCGTGGCGGGCGTGTCGCAGCGAATTGCGCCACTGGCGACGCCAGCCTTCTCAGCAGCGAAGACCTTGCCGACTTGGAATGGGCCGTACGTCTTCACGAGGGCCGGGCCGACCGCCTCGATGTGCGCGAGGAGGAGCGGCCCGACCACCGGATGCTTGGCGAGGCCGGCTTTGAGCGCGCTTGCGACCCACGTCCATGCGGCGGGGAGACGCCACTCCTCGGGCACGAGCTTGACCAGCTGCTGGGGCGTCGGCTGCGTCGGCAGAGAGCGGGCGAGGCTCGCGAGGGGGATCGCCAGCACAGCAAAGTATAGGCGTACGATGCCGAGCATGCGACGAATGTACTCGTCGTGGCTTTCGTCGGCGAGCTGGCCTGTCGACTTCTCGAACTCGGCGCGCGACTGTCCCTGCTAGGTCAGCGTAGTTGGACTCGCTGCTCACCTCTGTGCGCACTGGCCAGTACGGCACTACCCAAGGGCACTTCTTCACTAGACGTGCAAACACAACGGTGCCAAACGCAGGGTGTCCGCGCAGCATAATACCCATGACTATGCGAGCGAGTGGGTAGGCAGCCTCAGGCTTGGCTGCAACCTCGCCTACAGCTTGCCGGACCAGGGCCTTGGCGGTGTGAGAAAGCAGGTAGTAGTATGGGACGTGAAGTTGCTCGCCGAAAACCACTGGGTTGGCGGCGCTTGGCGCCGAAGGAAGCTGCTCGTTGAACTTTGCGCAAAGGTCATTGGTCTGGGGTCAGCTTGACTTTGGGCGACAAAAGCTACTCACAACGCCGATGATCTTCTCCTGGGTGTTCACGACCTGTCCGATCCAACGGTTAATAAGACGCATAGTGGGCTTGAGAGACGTGCGTAGTTCACGGTTGGCCTTGGCTGGGTTGATGACCTCGCTCTTCATGCACTTCTGGATGTCGACCCACTTCGTCCACTCGCGCCGCCCGCGCATCGTAACATCGGCAGCAGCCTTCTCCTCTGCTTCCGCGCGTTGAGCCGCCTCTTGTGCGGCCTGTGCGTCCTTCTCCGCGCGCTCACGCTCAGCGCGGTCGGCGGCCTCCTTCTCCGCCTTCTGCCTCGCCAGCCGCTCGGCCTCGGCCTTCTTTGCCAACGCCTCCTTCTCGGCCGCCACAATCTGCGCCGCCTCCTCCTCCTTGCGCTTCACTTCGGCTGCGGCCAGCGCAGCCTGCTCCTCGACGTGCCGGCGCTCGGCCATCTTGATTACTTCGTCGATATCCTGCAGTGTCAGCTGTTACAGTGTAACGAACTTACGGCCCACAGCTTGGCCTTGCGTTCCTCAAATTGCCGCGTGCGCTCTTTCTCCTCTTCTTCAACTCGCAGCTGGAGGGCCTGCATCATAGCCATGAGCTCATTGGACTCGCTGTCGCGTCTTTGCTGCTGCTGAAGCTCTTGCTCTTTCAGCGCGTCAGCCCTTAGCTGGTCGAAGTCGGCCTGGCGCTTCGCCATCAACCTGAGGCCATTGTTCCAAGCCTCGGCCTTGGTCTCGCGGACCCACTTGTCGTATTCGTCATATCTTCTGTCGCGGACGACGTCGGCAAACGAGGGCTCAAATTGGGGCCAGCGCTGCGTGGGGCGGTACTTGTACTTTGGCTTCGGCTTGCGGAGTACGGAAGACTTCCTGTGTGTTAGTTCAGCGTTGGAACAACAGCGTACTTTGACTTGCGGTGGCTGCGGCGTCCGTTGCCGATGTCGTCTTCCGAGCTGGTCTCGTCCTCGCTGTCGGACAAAAAGATCTTGCGGATGTGCATGCCCAGCTTTGACAGCGGTTGGCTTGTGTCAGAAACACTGCCACCGAGGGCATAACTTACCGTGTGAGATCGGGTGGCTCCTGGACGTAGCTGTCGTCTGAGAGCCAGCCGCTCTCATCTTGGACGACAGCGACGTAGTCGTCGTCAGAATCGGAATCTGGGATGGCGAATTTCATGGCGGGAAGATGGGTAGCCTCCCGCGATGAGAGCCGAGAGAGAGAGAGAGAGAGTTGATGGATGGCGCGATGGGGGGAAGAGAGAGTTGTTGACAATGAATGAGTTATGAACGAATTGATGGGTTCGTCTGCCTGGTCACATGACCGCCTCCACACGAAGGGACGAAGGACAGTCGTTGTTCGCATCACGTGTTTATCACGTGATTGATCACTGCGCGACTTGTTCACCCATTCTGCCCGCCCCTTCCAAACCCCTCCTGCGGATCAGAGCGTTATTGTGGCGGCCATGCCAAGCACTCGTCTCTATCATGTCAACATTCTCCTTCGCCTTATCTCCTGCCAAGCGCTCCAGTCGCCCATTCACTCCTGTAATTCGCGCAGAATCGGGACGCTCCAGCGACGCGTGCATGGTTGGATGGGCATATTACCTCATTCGAAAGCTGGAAGCATATAGAACGTGCGCAGTTGTTATATTCCGGGCGGAATGTAGTCAGCTGCCCCGCGGCTGAGTGTTCGGCTCCCATCACACCTCATCTCACCATCTCACCGGCACTAACACCACCTCCGCACTCATCCCCTCCATCACCGATGCCGTGGCCAACACTACCCCCCGGCCCGGGGAGTCCGGGCGAAAGCTGGATGGCGCATCCCGAGGCGTTCGCCGACGGACCGGACTACGCTGAGCCCCTCGTGTCCGCGCCCACCAAAGCCGTCGAAGATCACTGCGCCCACACCGAAGACAGTGCGTGCTCTCCTCCCGCCCATCCGTCCCCCGCTCCTGCATCCGCATCCAGCATCCTGCATTGTATCTCGCCGTCTCGCCGTCAGCTGACACACAGGCGCCGAGTTGTGCGAGTACATCCGCGCATGTGCGCGCCAAGAGCCCCGCGTCTCACTCCGCATTAGCGGGGACAACGGCCGCGCCTTCGACTTCACGATCGACCTGGGTCCCGTGCTGGCCCAGGACGGGCGGAACATCCGCCTCTTCTCGCGCCCCACCGCGGCATACCGCACCGCGCACGCGCTGCGCGCCGCGGCCGCCAGCGTGTCCCGCGACATCGCGCAGGCATGGGCGGCGTGGTGGCGCGTCCTCCTCCCCGAGTGGCAGCCACGCGCGCGCCGGCACTCAAACCTCCACCCGCCGTGGTCTGAGGGCCCGTGGCGGAGCATGGGCACAGGCAAGGTCATGGACGAGGAGGCGCCGCTGTTGCGCCGCGAGCTGAGGGGATGGTGTGAGGCGTATGCGGCCGACAGCGGCGCGCTGAAGCGTTTCACGCTAAAGAAGGAGGTGTGGGGGTGGGATCTGGATTTGTTGCGCCGGACCGTGCAGCACCGGATTTGGGCGAGTGGGCAGCGCGCGTTCGTCGACGTCGAAATCGAGTGTGGAGAAGACGACGTCGTCGTCGAGCCTGATAACGCGCTCGTACGCCTCAAGCATAACGGCTGGGTCGTGCTCTTCGCCTGGATCACACTGCTATATCCGCTTCTCTGGGTGCTTCTACACCTCTTAGGGCGGCATGGTGCTACATATGACCAAGCCGTGGCGAGTTGTGAGTGAAAATAGCAGTGACTAAATCCGGCTGACCGCAGACGCACTCAAACTATACCCAGCACTACCAGGCACAAGTCCGACCGAGTCTCTAGCTGAAGGCGCCCGCCGTTACGCGGCAGCTGCAGGACGCTGGGGTCTACCCGCTGACGCGCGCCTCGTCAAGGGCCCACGCGGCGTGCATATCCTGGTCGGCGTTGAAGAATCCGAGTGGCTGCAACAATGGGAGGAGAGAATTTTGCAGGCTGTCAGACTGCGCATTAAGGCGCCGCTCGAGAGCCAGGTGCGTGTGTTGGAAGAGAACGAGGATGAGGGTCCAGAAATGTGTGAGGTGTAGTGCCTTGGGGTTTCTCAACTTGGTGTTCGTAGGTGTCGTGAGGGTCGCATCAGTTGTCCGTCGCGTGTGTTGTAGTTGAATGTATCTTCCATGTCATGTTGACATTCACCTTGCGCAGCGGGAACACAGCTAGTCACCACCACAGTACGGTTGATAACTTCAGCCACCCTCGTCATGGGATGCTGCTGATCTTTCATCACACTATGCTACAACAGGAATGTACAACTTGTGTCATATGGTTATCACTAGTGTCAGCGTACGAGGCTCATAAAAACAAGCCAAGGTCCCTCAGGGTAACTATGAAGAGAAACATCATTCCCGGAACGCCGGCACCCCCCTCGAGCCCGCTCCACCAAGACGGTCGAGCGGGAGGGTTGCGTCGACTGGGACTAGCCCCCGGTACAGGTAATAGGGAACAATTGTCGTCATTGGGACCAAGCTAGATGACTTACTTATGAGGCCTTGGTGGGACTGGGCGCGGCCGAGCCGGTGCCCGCCGTACTGTGCCGGATGACCTTCTTCTTCGGCGCATTGGGCCGCTTCTTGGGCGCAGCGCCGGGATCCAAGTTCTTCTTCCAGCCCTTCTTGGGACCAGGCTTCTTGCGCTCTTCGGGAGGCTTCGGTGGCCGGCCACGCTTCTTGTCGCTGTCCTCGCGCCGCTTGCTCTTCTCCTGCGACTCGTCGAGGCCAAGGAATTTCTCGCCAACGCTCTTGATCAGGTCCTCGTTTGAGGGCTCGGCCACGCGCCTCGACTGTTGCAGCTCCTGCGACATGTACATCATGTCGTCGTACCGGTCGAGATACTTCTTGAGGTACGAGTGGGAGGCGAGTCGATGGCGCAAGACCTCAGCCTTGAGAGGAATAGGTCGGCGAGGCACATTCGGGTTGGAACGTGTCGCGCCAGCCGGACGACACAGATCGGCGAGAAACTCGACGGTCATGTCCTCGAGGACGTCCACCGAATCGACATCGGGCTCGGCCACGTCGCCGCAGGCGTACATCAGGCGAGCGATCTCCCCACGCATCTGTCCACGCATGCTGGGCTCCTCGCGAGGACGCACGGCGCCGAGAGTAGGTGGGCGTACCGTCGCCGAAGAGATCAAGGCGGAAAGGGGATTGACGGGAGGCGCTGGGCGATGGTCTGGTACATCTATACGCAGCCTCTTCACAGGGCGCGTCGCATCCCTGGGCCGAACAGCTGACGGGGGCATGCCCGGGCGGCCGAGCGAGGGGTGCATCGGCTGTTGCGACTTGGCCTGCGCGTTCTGCTGCGCCATGCGCTGACCAGCGATGAACGACGAGTGGACAATGCGCTGCCGCTCGGGGGGTAAGGCGTGGAACGCGGCGAGGGAATCATGTATGGTAGGCCGCGGCGGCGGCACAGCGGGGCGCTGAGACAATGCGCGATTCCAGTTCTGATGCGCATAGAATGTCGCCAGCGTCGCAATGAGGTGCGGCGGCACGGCTGGCGCTCCCGTGGGCGTCGCCGAGGTCGGCTGAGGTGGTAAAGGAGGCGTGGCAGTACCGCTAGGGGGCCCACTCGTGGGCGCCGAAGCCGGCTGGGAGGGAGGCTGCGACATCTGATCTTGGTCAACAACTGTGCATGCGGACAAAGAAAGGGAATCATAAAGCCGATTGAAGCATAGACGCTCCCGCCTCACAACGCGCCACACCGCACACCGCGATCAACAGCCAGTACACAGAACGTGGACCGAACAGCGTCTCACGGCCCGAAGCCACCGAGGTGGGCGCGGGCGGCGCGCAGAAGGAAGGGAGGGCTCAGAGAATGGATTGAGCTAAAGTTGAATCATGTCAGGAGACAGGACCAACACTTACGGAGGCGAGCGTGGGCGAGGGAATAGGTCAGAGGAAAAGGGATATCTGTAGAGGCTAGATGGTCAGCGTCGAGTTCAACAACACGCGCAGGGGATTCGAGTTCAGAAAGAGTTTTTGGTATTTTGGGTTATCGCTCATGACCTCTCGGAAGCAGAACTGATATATGGTTTTCATCACGAAGATGGGGTGGTGGGAAGGAAAGACACTCACGAGCAAAAGAGGGGTAAAAGGTGGGACAGTATCCCGTCACCAGGCCTGTGTTGCGAGTGGTTAGTCGCTGCGCAAGCCTGGCGAGGGGAACTGTCGATCGGAAGCCCGATTCTAAAAGGAGAAGTGGGAAGAGGAGGATGGAGAGCTATTAAGTAGTCGATGAGATGTTGGTGAGGGGCGAGAGTTGCTGCAAACGTGAAGGGGCGAGGCGGAGTTAGCCAATTCTCCGGAGTGGCATTTGCCACCAGTCCACCTTGCCACTTGAATAGTTCAACCTCCACCCCATCAACCTCCACTCGTCCATCTTACTCTCTTCTCCATCTATACAGCATGGGTGCCGACGGTGGAAGCATCCCCGACCGGCGCGACCTCGTCAAGACCCGCGGCAAGGCCGCGGTCGCCGACAAAGCTGTGGCGCGCGAGCGCTTCTTCAACTGTGCTCTCAGCAGGGTAAGGTATCATCTAGTCTCGCGCTGATAGTAGAAACGCTTGGCCAAGCCGGTTGTCGCGGACCCTCTGGGCAAGCTGTACAACAAGGACGCGATGATTGAGTACCTCCTCGACAAGAGCGCGTACGGGGACGGAGAGCAGATCTGCCCTTACATCCTCGGCGTCAAGGTAGGCTTGAACGCAGTCTCGGCTGACGGCAGGACCTGCTGACGCTGAACGCGCAGCCCAACCCCGACGAGGGCGAGGGCAAAGCGCCCTTCGTATGCTGGCTCAGCTTGAAGGAGATGAACGGCGCCGTGCCGTTCATTGCCCTCCGGCACTGCGGGTGTGTGTTCGCCGATGGAGCGCTGCGCGCCGTACTCCCTAATCTCGCCAAGGTCGGCGACGAGGCCGTGGGACCTACAGAGGAGGCCTCATGCCCGAACTGCACCAAGCCATTCCACCCGACGTCTGCCGCTTCTGTGCTCCCAATCTACCCGTCGCAGGACGTGCAGGAGGTGCTGCTCGCGACACTATTCGCAACGCGCGCAGCTGCAAAGGCCAACAAGAAGCGGAAGAAGGAGGGCAAGGAGAAGGACGGGAAAGAGAAAGATGGCAAGGAGGAGAAGGGAGAACGCGCTTCGAAAGTCGCAAAGCTCAAAACCGAGGCGAGTAGTCGGTCGGCGTCCGGGTCACCGGCACCAGTGTCCAACGCGTCACTGGCGCCAAGCGTGCGCGCACAACTGGCGGAGCACGAGAAGAGGAGGCAGGCTGCAAAGGCGGGGATGAGCGACGCCGTCAAAGCCATGTTCCATAAGAACGATGGGGCGAAAAAGGGCGACGTTGCCGATTTCTTTGGGCGCACATTCAACCGCTACGCGACGAATTAGTATCTGATCGCCATCCAGCATTCGGGCCAGTTGTTGTATCAACATTCTGCATATTAGTGACTGTAAGCTACGCTTAGGCGTATATGTGACTGTGAGCTACTGATACACTAGGCCGCGACTCGAGTTGGGATTGGAGGGAGGAAGGGGGGATCTCGATATTAAGAATTAGAGAAGACGGCCACCATGTCAAGGGGTGTTCAGAAGTCCCTCGATGGACCTGCGGGCCGATGTCATCACGGAGTTGTAGACCTTGGCCCAAGGCTCGGCGTTGTGGCGGAACCGCTCTGAGGAGGGCGGAGGAAGACTACCGGGCGGGAGGATGCCGCCATAAACTTCGACGGTAGGGTTGTGATCCTGCATGATGCAGATAGAGCTGTTGTCAGCGTGGTCAGGGGAAGGTACAAAACTCACCTTCCGCACACGGGGCAGAACATGCGCGTGACGGCGTTGCCCGAGTCAGCCACGCTGCCATGCAACTTCGGACACCCGACGATCTCGAGCTCGTCGCGCGCAGCCGTGATGAGATACGCCGAGACACTTCCTGTGAAACGCCGGCAAGTGCTACAGTCTGAAGTTAGCACAATGCCGATTTGCCAGCAGCCAGCAGCCAGCAGCACGGCCGGCCTCCCATCTGCAGATCGTCGCCGTCATTGCTTCACTTCACCGAGGGTGAAAACGCCATCTGCAAGCCGATACTTTTCGCTTAATCCCCTCCCTTCTTCACTCGCGCCAGACTTACGGCAAATGATTGTCTTCTTAATCTCCTTCAGGCGCACCTGGATCCTGCCGCAATTACATCCGCCAGCGGTGGGCCCGCACACAAGGCCGACAGGCGGGCTGATGCGGCGTGGGAGGGAAGGCGCGGCGAGTGTCGGCGTGATCTGCCGTTCGAGGACGAGCGTGTTGGGATGCGCCGTGTCCCACGTTTCTGATGAGCGTAGCCAGAACTCCTGCATAGGCGGGGGAAGCGTGCCGGGAGTGCAGTGACCTGATGTTAGCGTGCGCTAGGCCGTTCACCTCAGACGTGGTACCTTCCCTCCGCCTCGCGCCGCCCTCCCACCGCTCAGTGCTTACCTCCATTAATGAAAACACGGGCATCGCGCACGTCGTGGTGCGCATACATCGACGAGCCGCACTTGGCGCAGAAGAAGCGGGTCGCATAGTATCCCGAGTCCGCACGCGTTGTCCACTGCGCCGGATGCCCGGTGATCTGCGCGGCGTTGATAGGGAAAGCGATGATGTAAGTCGAGACGTTGCCGGTGAAGCGCCGACAGTGTGTGCAGTCTGGTATCAGCGGGTTGGGAAGGTGTGGGGGGTGAGGTTAGCGAGTGTGTGAGCGATCGAGTGAGTGAGGGGGAGAGGAAGAGAAAGGAGGTCCCCGTCTCAGTGGAGACACTCGCTCAGCATCATCGGAAGGCAGCTCCACCGTCGATGGCGAGCTAGGGGAGGTAGATAATGGCGGGTGCGGCCCGTGACTCACGGCAGATACCGACGATGCTGGGATGACCCTCGACGGCAATGGAGAGTGCTCCGCAGTTACACTTTCCGTCGAGACGCACCATGATGGATAATGAGAGGAGAGCAAAGGTGAGATTCGAGATGCAGCGTCGAGTGAACTGAGTAGATTGTTGAGTGGGGGAAGGCGCCTGGACTCGGCGGGACTGGCGGCTCACTAGCGGCTATCGGCTGACCATTTCTCTCGATTACTCTGGACCAGCTGGACTATCGCGGCATGCGACATGACACAAGCATTCCGCCCATTCGGCCGACCCGGAATGCCGACCCACCAGACGTGCTCGTCCGCGCGACGTACGCCGTACGCCATAGTGACTCGATGTTGAAAACTGCTCCGAGACATTTGCCGCGGCAGGTGGCGGCGACGGTGGCCAGCCAAAACACTCTTGACGGTGACAGCGACAACCGTGGTGACAACTCGGCGCGCGGCGGCGCGTGAGCATGTCGCCAGCCAGCTCACAGATCATGATAGATGACAGATGACCAAGTCAGCAGCACGACTTGCTCGCAATGGCTCGAGTGCTGCAGCCAGTGGGCGGCGCCGGCGGCACGCGGAAAGGTACTGATGGCGCACGGATCGCTCCGCGGATCGCCGCCACAACGCCACGGCACACTCCGGGCCCGCCGCGGCGCAGTGTCCCACGCACACCGCAAACCACGTGTCGTGTCCCTTGGACATGCTCGAAGGATCGGAGGATCGGAGGCTCGGAGGCGCTACAGCATAGCTGGCAGCATGTCGTACGCGCACGGCACGCGTAGCTGTAGCTAGTGAAGGGGGGAGGCCAGGCATGCACCACGATATTTCCACCTCCATCGCCGTAACCATCCTCTGACTCCGAAAACATATCTACAGTCTCGCTGACTCTTGCTTCGACATACACTACTCGTCCCAAATCCCAATGGATACATGCAAGTGGTGATAATACAATGCTAATGAGGGGTTGATCTACTCTGGAATCTTTGGAAAAGGAAACGCGGCAGTCGAATTCCGCACGCTCACGCTCTTCGCGCTCAAACTCAACGGCGCTCTCTGACGCGCGCTCGCGCTCCCGCTGGACGAGCTCGCGAACTCGAGCGGCGGCGTGTCGTCCGCCTCGGGCTCTTCGACACTCGGCCGCCGCGAGGTGGGTGCGCTCGCGCCGACGCGGAAAATGCGCTTGCGGCGCGCCTTGACGTTGCCTTCAAGTACATCCTCGGCCGTCGCGGAGGGCACGCCGCGCCCGAGGTGCGGGAAGGAGCGCACGGCGATGTGCTCGTGTGCGCGCGCGTACGGCGAAAGCGTGTTCGCTGAAAGGCTCAGCGTCGCGAGCTGGCTCACGCTGTTGTTTAGCGGCAGCGTGATGCGCGGCCCAGAGAGGGACGGCGCGCGTTCTCGCATACGAGGCGGGACCGCGGATCTGGGCTTGGGCTCGTGGCTGACTGAGCGCCGAGGAGGCGAGTCGGGGACGGGGAATGAGGCGGCAGAGCGCGAGATCGAAGGACCTCGGCCGTGCCGCGTGCTGTTGGTCCTGAGGGGCGAGGCCGGCCGCCCACCCAGCGGTGATGGGGAAGGGGAAGCCGGGCGCAGTCCCGAGGTGAGTGACTGCGCACGGGAACGCGCATCGCTAACGTTCGTGATCGTGCGAACGAGCGGCGCGTGGGCTGAGTGGGAGAAGATGGGCGCGCGGCCACGCAGACTGCCAATGGTCGACGTGCCGCCCACACTCGATGCGCGCGCCGTCACGCTTCCTGTCCCACCCGAGGGAGATGGCATGGCGCCACCGAAGCCGCTTTCACTAGGCGCGCGGATCTGGCTCTGGGCGTGGAATACACGAGGGCGAGTGACAACGCCCCCACCGACAGCGGGGAAGAGTTCCCAGGCAATGGTTGCGCCGTTGTCCGGGCTAGCAAAGGATGCGCTTGATCGCCGCGAAGTGTTCGGCGACAACTGCAGTGGGGAGCGTACAACCTCGTCAACCACGTCGATGTCCTCGAAGTTTTCCTCAGGTTCTTCAAGCGCCTCGTCGAAACTCGCGTTCATCAGGCTTCCCAGACCGCGCCCGCTCGACCGCGCCCGGTCCCACACGCGCCCCAGAGCCTCATATCCCGAATGCGTGGGTAAACCTTCCGGCCTGAGACCGTATGTTGGGTCGTAGTTCTCGATGTCGGGGAAGGTGGTGTAAGAGGTGGGCGACTCGCTAAATGAGACGTGGGGCTTGAGTGACCCCGTGCTGGGACGATGCAGTGCTCTCCTTCGTGGCGTGGGGGTGGCCACTGCCGGCGCGAATGGGTCACGGCTGAGGGGAGTGTCCTCGTCCTCGCTCTCGTACTGTGGGGTGTTGGCAGGAGTGACGGGTTCTGGGCCTTCGCGATATGGTGTCTCGACGCTGCCTCCGCTACCGGTGAACCAGCGTTGTGACAGGCGGTGGATAATGCCGGGCAAGTCCTCGCGGAACATCTCGCGCAGTTGTCCTTCAATCTCCTGCTGAAGATAACCGCGAATTACCTCGACCGAGTCGAAGGTGGAGGAGACATCGACGTTCTGCAGCGGGTCGTTTTTGAACACGAGCGTGATTCCCTTTGCCTTCGACACGACGAGGATAAGGATCGCACGCAAGTGGAGCTTGCTCAGACGAAGAGTCATCGGCACAAGGAGGGGCTGGGAGGCCAGGAGGGGTGTCGAGATAGGCAGGGTGGAGCTGGGAATGAGGTTGGGGTTGTGGGAAAGGGGGTTGGCCTGCACAAGGCAGCGGACAGTGATCCACGCGTCGCCTTGGTACCCAAGACGGAGGATACCACGGAAGCGGTCGAGTGAAAGATCGCCAATCTCTAGGAGCGTGAGAGTTGGAGGCTGGAGTCAGCGATGCCCGGGGGAGCGGAGCGGCTAAACTGGAGCAGACGGTGCGCAGCGTCGCGGAGAAACGCCACATCTTTCGCCGGCAGCGACAACGACAGCTGCCGCACACACCACGCCGCGCTTGAGGAGAGAATGAAGACGCACCTGCGAGCCCATCTGGAGGTCGACGACCTCGATGCGTCCCTGGATGACTGGTGGTTTGTTGCCCTTGTTGAGCGCCGTCTCGAGCATGGCCTTTGCGTCATCGTAAAACGACGGCGAAAACGCGTTATCCCAGCTCGGGAAGCAGAACGACATGGCGATCTTCCTAGTGGCGGTGGTGGTGGTGATGTGCGGGCGGTGCGTGAGGAGATGGAGGGGAAGGGGCGGTCGAGATGGCGCGGGATACGCCAGTGGCCAGTGGCGATGGTCGCGCGAGCGGGAGTGTGCCTGAAGACTCTGAGCCTCCAGTGACCGGGGTCGACTAGTTGGCCAGTCGGCCGTCGAGCGCGATGCGCGTCGTGAATGACAGTCGTGGTCGGAGCGGTGGGAGTCGGGGTGGGGGAAAGAAGGCGGGTTGGAGAATGTGAATGGGTTAGAAAGATACGCGAGGGGGGGGGGGGGGGGGGGGGGGGGGGGGGGGGAGGCAAGGAATGCGTGCGAAAGGTTTGAGAAGGAGCGGGAAGATGGAAGCCTGAGATTGATGATTTAGCGGAAGAGAGTCATTGCGGGGCCGTCGCCGAGCGTCGATGCTCTATGCAGGGAGGGAGAGCGGGGCGGGGTCGGATTGAGCAATAGGATGATGGCTGTTGGACGATGATGGATGGAGGATGGATGATGAGAGGAGAGGAGATGAGCGGCGAAAACACGCCCGACGTTCCCCGATGAACGGGCGGAGCCTTGTCTTTGTTTAGACAGGGACACAATTACACAAGCCGCAAGCCGGGCAGACGCGTCCCCCTCATTCTTGTTTCTTGCTCATGGCGTCATTCATTACTCTGTTCTTATCTCCTCGTCATGCTCCGCACAACACTAGGTAGCCTCAACCTCATCGTTTGATCTGTGCATGCTGTACAGTCCTACTAATCTGGAGCTAATTTTCGCAAGGTGGCCAAGGTGGACAGGCTGTAAACAAAGCGAGTCACCGCTTATGCCGACCCACCCGCTCGTGCCGCTCAACGCCCACCGTTCCTCCCCTTGTTCTCCACCGCTCGTACCTTCCGAACGCTTCCAACGCTTCCCAAGCAGCCGGCGTTACGCGGCCCCATGGGTCCACCACATATCCCATCATCTAGTGCTGCAACTATTGCTGCCCAACATGCTTGACCTCCTGGCGACCTCCGCCAATCTTCGGCGGGAGCACCATCACCTGCGTGTTCCGCCTCCAGAATGTCACGAGCGTCGTCGCCAGCGTGGCCGGGTCGTCCTGCTGTCAGTTCGCCCTCACTACTCGCTCACCTCGTGCAAGTAATGCCCCACATCCTGCATGACCTCTTGCTGGAACTTGCCCTGCCTTGCCGTCAGCACGTTCATCACATACAACTCACATCTGCCCGACCATAAGGTCGCGGTCCAGGCGGTCTTGCCCTGCGAGGCAGAGGAAGCGAGCACACCGCACAGCGAGGAACTTCTGGCTCAGGCCCGTGTACCATTCTTCCGTCAGTGTGCGCGATATAAAGATGCCTCACGCTCCCAGAACGGCTCCGTCGCGAGGAGGTCAGTGCGCCACACCTGCTTGTCCCCCGATCCTGAGGGCAGGATGTAGCTGGGCACACTAACGCGCGCACTTGTCTCGTTCCGGATCGTCCCCGACGACACACTGGGTCAGCTTTAGTTTTTGTAGACGCTCACTGCCACCCGATCGCCTCTGGAACCGATTCGAAGGACGTGGGTCGCTTCCCCAGAATCGACTTCATGAGCGGAAGCGACTCGAGCGCCGTGCCTGCTGTCAGCTTGTTCACAGATTCTACCAGCCAGATGAGACACCTACCCTCTACGACGTCAAGCACGCCGACGCCGGCAACAGTATACCCTTTATCCTGCAGCATCGGGGCGGCATGCACGATCGGCGCGGCGCCCATCGAATGGCCGAGGAGCTGGTGTCAGCCGGAACTCCCACGGACCCACAACAAGCGCCGGCGCCGTCTTCGGATCGCTCCACATCTGCTCAATCACAGCGATGAAGTCATCCACGAGTGTAGACAAGCTGAGATCTCGCTCGTCCCCCTCCGTCCGGGACTTGCCTGGCGTCAGCCACCTTCCTCGAGTGACCCACCGTGGCCGCGCGCATCGTAGCTGAACACGCCGAGCTCGCCGCCGCTCCGCGCCGTGACCTCCTTAGCGAGCGCGGCGAAGCTCAGGCCACTCGCACCGGCGCCGTGGTGGCAGATGAGGTAGCTTCCCTGCTTGTTGCGCTGGTTCGCGGCGGGCGGCGCGGTCGGTGGGGACAGGTATGCGCGGTAGACGGTGTCGCGGGAGGGCGGGGATACCTCGAGCGCTTGCGTAAAGAATTGCGAGGCGCTTAGTGGCTCGAGCATCTTCTTCGGACTGGAATGAGCACCTGTAGATTACAGCTGGTGTATAGGTGTAGATGGTTGAGACAGGAGGAAGGTGCGGAAGGCGACGGGGATATGTGGAGGAAAGATGACTCACGCAGAAGCCAGCTCGCCGACGCCGTCCAGCTCCTCCTCCTCGTCATCGTCCGTCTTCTCGGCCCACGGCGCGCGCGTCGGCGCCATAGGCGGGAGCCTGTTGAGTATTGAGCGCCTAAACTCGTCCGACATGGTGATTGCAGCGTCGACAATCCAACATCGCGCATCATCTCAATGCAATTGCGGGGCTCCAGCACTCCTTATCCGGCCCCCAATTAGCAAAAGTCGGCCAGTTCGCGATCTCCGACCCCGTCTTCGCTGCCTCCACACTGTATCGGACCTCGACGGCGACGGCGCACGCTCGACCAGCGAAATCTCTTACCTCTCTCCATCCCCTCTCGCCCCTCCGCTCCCGCCTCCACCATGTCCGCAAAAGCCGCCATTACGCAGGTCGTCGTGCGTCTCCCCCAGAACCGAGAACAGCACTGATGCAGAAACTCATCGTGCCCGCAGGCAAGGCGACGCCGTCGCCGCCCGTCGGCCCCGCGCTCGGTGCGCGTGCAGTGAAGGCCATCGATTTTTGCAAGGAGTTGTGAGTTGCATCCGGCTGTTGCACGATCTTGTTGCTCTCCGCTCTCCGAATCCTCGTATACTGACCGCAGCAACGCGCGCACAGCACACTTCAAGACGGACGTGCCGCTCCCCACGCTGATCACGATCAACCCCGACCGCTCGTTCAGCTTTACGTTCCGCACGCCGACTGTGTCCTACCTTCTTAAGAAGGCGGCGAAGATCGACAAGGGCGCGGGCACGCCGGGGACCGAGACGGTCGGGACTGTGTCGCTCAAGCACGTGTACGAGATCGCCAAGATCAAGTGCAATGACGAGGCGCTTAAGGCGCTGGGCGAGGAGCGGGTCGCGCGCAGCATTATTGGGAGTGCGCGCAGCCTTGGCATCGAGGTTGTGCCGTGATAGAGTCGGATTGCATCGCATTGTTCTCGGCTTGGAAAGGGGGATCAAAGAATCAACCTCGGAGGCCGGAGGAGGAAGGAGAAAGCAGGAGCAGGGGCAAGGACAGCGCTCAGGAGACAGTGGTGGACACATGCATGCAACACAACTAACTGATCGCAGAATTTTGTCGATGGTATCTAATCCGAGTCGGATATCTCTATTATCTCGACGTCGTGCTGGGGACGTCGCTGAGAATGTCGCGGTGGCTGTGACCGCTGCTGTGATCTCTGCTGGCTCTGCGCAGCCGCCTCGACCGCTTCAATGTCTCGGAGGAACGCCTCGTCAATGTCGAAACTGTCGTCTTCGATCGACGCGTCGCTCTGCGGATCAGCAAGCGCCGCGCGCCGGGCAGCAGCCCCATCAGTGGCGGCGCGGCGGGGTGGCGCGGCACGTGGGGGCCGCGGAGCTGCAACGGTGGCGGAGCGCGCTGTGCGCACCGGCAACGTGCGGCGTGGTCGGACGGGACGCGGCGCAGCTGCAGGCGTGTAATTGCGCGCATTTCTGTCGTCAGCGCAGCCACCGCCTCAGCTCACTCAATGCGTGCCTCAAGTGCAGCGGCGAACTTCTCTGGCCCCTCAACTTGGAAAGCCTCGATCTCGCCGCCTAGGATTTTGCAGTTGTCAGGCGTGAGATGCACTGGCGTCAGCTCGTCGCGTAGGGACTAGACAGTAGACTCACACTTGCCTCGCAGACAACGGACGTTTCGCAACATGAGCTGGAGTAAGCATTGTTGAGCCCACTAGCCCACCTTCGTGCCCAACGGGGTATCAGCGAGGGACAGCCCCTCGATACGGCGATACTCGATTGCGCGAATGGCCGTGCGCCCATCGCTCACCTCGAGGGAGAGCATGCTGCGCTGATATGCAGGCACCTTGCCATCCTCAACCTCCTCGTCGCTGTCCATGCGCCGGATGCGCGTCGCTCCCGACAGCATCTCCCTGCGCTCTTCCATAGTCCGCTGCAGGTTCACTGCTGAGACACCGATGTCCATCATGCTGTGGATCTGGACCATGAGTGGGCCGGAGATGGTTGTTGTGTGACGCTCTACGTCCTCGGGAGTCGGCAGAGCGAGGGAAGGTGTGGTAGACGCGCCCAGATCGGAACAGAGATATTGGTGCTCGACGGAAGCGGCATCAGCGGAAAATCCGGCTTCAAGGAGGGCGGTGTAACAGTTGTTGACCCATGTCTGTTGTCAGGCAAGGCCTGGGCAGGGGAGGAGACTGCGAAACGTATGGAGCCGTATGGAGCCGTTATACTTGCCTGGTCTGGTGGTGGATCTGGGTAGCGTTGAGTAAGGTATGCGCGGATAGCCGTTGGAGTGGCCATGGCGTCGATGACGTCCAGGCTACGCCGACACGCTGAGGAGTAGTGTGTAGAGAAAGAAGATATAGGAAGATGGAACCAGCTGCGCAAGCCAAACAACATCTGGAGCAGCCCCAATCAACCTCCACCGACCTCCACTTCGCGTCACCCAGTCGCATCTACCGAGGACCACTGTCAGCTTGCCCACCTCCCCGTGACAGCTCAATGATCGATGAGTATGCATGCTACAACGTCTAGGGCGACATGAACTGGGCCATTCTGGAGTCAGCGGCGGCTCGCATCGGGCCGCCGCGATGGATCGGCACCTCAGCCTCACGGGTTGGCCTCAGCCTTCTTGTCCTTTGCCAGGCGAGCCTCAAGCTTGTTGAACTCGTCAAGAGCAATGCGCTCCTCCTCGTCGAGGAACTGCTCCACGCCCTGCACCTCAGGGACGTAGTGCATGAGCATGCGCTCGATGCCGTTCTTGAGCGTGACTTCGGAGCTCGAGCAGCCACGACACGACCCCTTGAGCTTGAGCTGCACAATACCCGAGTCTTCGCTGAAGCCGCGGTACTCAATGTCGCCGCCGTCCTCCATGATGGCTGGACGGACGCGAGTCTCAAGCAGCTCCTTGATCATCGCGACGACCTCCGAGTCCGTGTCGAGCACACGCGTGTCTTCGGCCCCGCTCGACTCGTGGCCCTCCTTGAAGAGCGGTGCGCCACTTGCAAAGTGCTCCATGAGGATCGCAAAAACCTCGGGCTTGAGCACGCTCCAGTTGTAGTTCTCGTCTTTGGAGCACGTCACAAAGTCGGGTCCGAAGAAAACACCAACGACGCCGTCGACGTTGAGCAGCCGCGTGGCGAGCGGTGAGCCGAGCGCGCCCCGCAGGTCAAGCACTTCATGCGTACCGCCGCCTGGCATGACCTCAACGCCGGGGATAAACTTCAGCGAAGCCTCGTTGGGAGTAGTTTCGGTCTGGATGAACATCGTGCGAACTGCGGGTGGTCAGCGCGGGTCCAGTAGGGACGGGTTGAAGTGGAGCCAAAGCTGGTCGCAGCTTAAGCCACTGCGAGCGCTATGCGCCCATCGATGCAAACTCACCCTGCTGCCCCGGGAGGCGAGGCATCGCAGCCCGTGCAAAGTCAACGCCGCGCGCCATGCCTACCCGTGGCGCTGCGAGGCAGGTCGAAGTAGACAGCGCGCGCACGGCAGGGCGAGCCCGTGGTGGGCGGAGTGCGTTGACGGCAATACGTGACGAGGAGGCTATGGCAGAACGCATGGTGAATGTGATGGTGGTAGTGGAATGGGTGGAGTGAGATTTGGGCAGTCACCGTGTGTCAGCAAAAGGCGAGCTGAGTGGCGAGTGGGCGGAAAGCGGACGGACCAATCGGCCGGCGCCTATATCCCATCCCGCCGAGCGCCGTCTGCACCCGCGTCATTCCAGCTCACGGGAAAGCGAAGTGTCAGCTCGGAGGTGTTCGCCGACGCAGAGGAATGCAGATGCATGCCAGCATCGGCGTGATAAATCGGCTTTCTCGGCTCGATCTGACCAGTGTCTCAGGCAGCGCGCAGGTGCCGTGCCTCAACGTATTTCGCACTTGACCCCCAGTTGCCAGCACATGCTCGTCGAAACTGGGTGGCAACTCAAGATCAAGTTGAATAGCAATCACGCTCTTCATCGGGGTAGACTTGGCTGTTCACGAGCCATAACATCGTTCCCTGTGTCCCGTCAATTCCATCAGATGAAGCGCAGCGTTACCGTTCTCCACAGGAGACAGCGAGTCGAGGGATGGAGGGACTGACGTTGCCAAAGCACATACAAAACAAGCGGAGCCATCGCCACGTCGGCAGCGTGTGGCGATGTATAACATATATCTTCTGTTAATCAATGGTCGCGATAGACAGCCAGTTCACACTGTGCGGAGCTAGGTAACTGCATGGCGGATGGAAGGTTGGAGGCGGAGACCGAAAGGGGGAGTGGAGAATGCACGAAAGCATCCGCGCCGTGCTTGGCCGGCATCACCGCGTCATCAATCCTCGTCGTCGCCTCACAACCGCTCAATCATCAACCATCAACCATCAACCATCATCCACTCCTTGTTACTAATCGTCCCTCCTCCCACTACCTCAGAAACACACTTCCAGACACCTCTATTCTACATTTACTCTCCCGCCAGGCCGGCTGCTGCGTCTCGCTCCCGAATAGACGCTGTGTCCCAGCCAAGTAGGCCCCCGCCCGCACCTCCTTCCCTCGAGTCACCCACTCCGGCGCTCTTCTTCTCACTTCTCCTGTCACCTCCCTCCTCTCCTTCCCCTCTCCCACCATGGCACCCAACGGCAAACGTCATCCAGACCTCCTGGTGCGTTATAGCAGCGCGAAGGAACTGACAGCAGAGTTGCAACTTCAACCAGGACTTCTCGTGCATCGCCATAGGTCACAAGAAGGGCTACACGATCCTCAACTGTGATCCATTCGGCAAAGTTCACTCCAAGAGTGGGTACAGGGGCGAAGAGATAGACATATGACAGCTGTGCGAGGGACGTTCGCTGACGCCAGATGATCAGGGTGCCTCGGGCGTCGTCGAGATGTTGTTCTGCACGTCGTTGGTCGCGCTTGTAGGCGCCCCTGACACGCAACCAAGCAACTCGCCTCGCAAGCTCCAGATTGTCAATACAAAGGTGAGTTGAGGGAGCGATGAGTCATCAGCCACTGACAACAGCGACAATCTACAATCTGCGAGCTCATCTTTCCCTCGTCCGTGCTCGCGGTCAAAATGAACCGGAAACGCCTTATTGTTGTGCTCGAGAACGAGATCTACATCTACGACATCTCCACGATGAAACTGCTGAACACGATAGAGACTGGGCCCAACCCCAACGCCGTTTGCGCGCTCTCCTCATCAAGCGAGAACTCGTACCTTGCCTATCCCTCGCCTCCCCCTTCCCCATCGCCTTCCGTGCAAGGCAATGTGCCGCCCTCCGCGCCCGCACCAACGACGGGTGACGTCTTAATCTACGACGCTCTCAACTTGCGTGCGGTTAACGTGATCCAAGCGCACAAGACACCCATCGCTTGCCTGGCGCTCAACTCGACAGGCACCATGCTCGCGACGGCCAGTGACAAGGGTACGGTTGTACGCGTCTTCTCCGTGCCAGAGGCGAAGAAGTTGTGGCAGTTCCGTCGCGGGTCCAGCTCAGCGCACATCTTCAGCATGAACTTCAACCTCACCTCGACATTGCTCGCCGTTTCCAGCGATTCTAGCACAATCCACATTTACCGCCTTGCTTCGGGTCGCAAGGCTAGCACGGGCGGCGAAGACTCGCCACCAGCGAGCGGGAGCAGTGGAGGCTTTGAGGCTGACCCAAACCCGCCGTCGCTCGCGCCGCACTCGGCGGCGTCATCCCTGCGCCGTCGGAGCTACCACTTTGGCAAATCGCTACTGGGAGGCGCGGGGACGTACCTTCCCAAGGGTGTAACGGAGATGTGGGAGCCGCAGCGCGATTTCGCGCACATCAAGCTGCGGCCAGCGCAGACGGGCGTCCGGACTGTTGTGGCGATGAGCGCGACTCTGCCGCAGGTGATGGTCATCAGTGCAGATGGAGTGTTCCAGGCGTACAACATCGACCTCGAGAATGGTGGCGAGTGCGCGCTGATGAAGGAGTTCAGGTGAGAGCCCGAGAATGCTACGATAGCGCTAACGGCAGCCTTCTGAACAACGAGGACACGCTGGGGACCAACGCGGAGTGAGACGAGTCTTTGGCAGTTGTAGCATGCATGTCTAATGGCGGTATTGAGCGTTCCGCAACTGGCTGGCGGGATCAGAAGGAGCGGAGAGCAGGATCGTGTCATGGCGTGGTCAGGGGAGGTCCGTGCCCTGGCAGTTGCAGAAGAGCGCGTCTACGGTGGACGCGCCGAGGCACCTTCCTTCCACCCCAAAGCCAGCAGCCAGAGCGCCAGGCCTTACCCCGCCGCCCCCTCCGACTCCGTCCCGCCCGGCTGTCCAGCCAAAGTTGATCCGACACAATGGGAGGCTGGTTCTCCTCACCATCCACCATGCGCGAGCATACCATCGTCTCCGCCCCCGGCAAGGTCCTCCTCGCAGGCGGTTACCTCGTCCTCGACAGGCTCTACACCGGTCTGGTGGTCGCCACCTCGAGCCGCTTCTTCGCGAGCGTGCGCCCCACGACCGACCCATGCCCCTCCGGCACGGCGCGCGTCCGCGTCCGCGCCGGCCAGTTCCCCGCCTCCCCTATGTGGAGCTACACTGTATCCGAGTCGGGCGTGGAGGGCTGCGATGCGCCGAGCCAGAAGAACAAGTTCATCTTCCTCGCGCTCGACAACGTCCTCCGCTACGTCCAGGCCAAGCTGCATGTGACGGGGCGCGACGGCGACTTTGAGCGCCTCATGGGCGGCGGACTCGATGTCGTCGTCCTGGCGGACAACGACTTTTACACTCAGCGCGAACAGGTGAGTCGCCGGGTCTGTGCTCTGAGTCTGGGTCATACGTCTACCCTTACGCATGACTGTCGCTCTCCGCGCTCGTTCAACACAAGCGATGGCTGGCCACGGCACCGCCGTCAGCCACTCTTAGAACAATTTCTCTTGTCCTCCAGCGCGCCGTGCATCTTTCTTTACATTGCCTTATGCCTTCGCCATGCCTCTGCCCCCCACCAGCGACGCGACTGACACCAGCTCGCCGCCGCAGGCCTCCCCGCGCGCCTCGAGTCGCTCGCCTCTCTCACCCCCTTCTGCTCCCTTCCCCGCCCCATCCAGCAGACGAACAAGACGGGCCTCGGCTCCTCCGCCGCCCTCGTCACTTCCCTCGTTGCCGGCATCCTTTCGCACCTTGGCCTAGTGGACGTCGCCACGCCTGAAGGCGTCGATATCATACACTCCCTCGCCCAGGCTGCGCACTGTCTCGCGCAGGGCAAGGTCGGGAGTGGCTTTGATGTTGCCTCCGCAGTCTACGGCACGCACGTCTACCGCCGCTTCTCGCCTACCGTCCTCGAGCCGCTGTTCGCGGAGTTCGAGCGTGGAGAGAAGGGCGACGCCGTGTACAACGTCGTGCACTCTGGCAAGTGGGACCAGGAGGCGCGCCCACTGCGCTTGCCACGAGGGCTGCGGCTCATGCTCGCTGACGTCGATGCGGGGACGGACACACCGAGTTTTGTTGGGCGGGTGCTCAAGTGGAGGAAGGAGAACCCAGAAGAAGGTGAGCTGGTCCAGGCGGCGATGTGGCGCCCTTCGTCGCTTTGAATGTTCCACAGCTCTAACGGCAGCATTGGCGCAGTGGACCAAGCTCGATGAGGCCAACCGCTCCTTGGAACATGCGCTCGCAGCCCTCGTCGAGCTCGAGTCATTGCCGGAATACGAAGCCGAGGTTCGGGCAGCGGGGAAGGTCAAGGTCGCCAACGTACGTCAAGCCTGTAGACAAAATCTGACAACAGCTGAAGCCTGGACGTGTCTCCTCGGCGCTGCAGAACTTGACCGCCGCCATCGAAGCCATTCGTGACGGAATGCGCAAGATGTCTGAATCGTCCCAGGTTCCTATCGAGCCACCAGAGCAGACACGTTTGCTCGACGCATGCTCTGCGCTCCCGGGAGTCCTGGGCGGTGGTGTTCCTGGGGGTATGTCCATGTCTCAGGTGTCTAGCTGACTGTAGCGGGTGGATATGATGCTGTTTGGTTCCTCGTGGTGGACGAGGACTCCATCGCCAACAGCGTGCAGGATGTGTGGGGTTCGTGGACCGAGATGAGCGTCTCGCCGCTCTCGAGCAAGCAGAGTGATGGCGGCCTCGTCCTGCACTCGTCTGCTGATGAGGTACCCGGTCTCGCCGCCGCACTTTCGCGATAGATATGATCGACACAGTTCCGTCACGACTGTTAATGGCACTTTCACGTGCTGACGCCCATGCATCAGCTACAGCATTTTCGACGCGTGGCCGACTAGTCACAGGAGAGTATCCGTGTAGTCGGAGTGAGGTGCAGTGTGTCCCTAATGCTGCGCTAATCCCTCACTAACTCATTTGCTCAAGCACAACTGTCGATCTCTGACCTAGCACCTAGTTGACACGAAGCAAGATAGTGGACAAGACTGAGTTTAGCGCATCTCTAGAAACGGGAACCCGGAGCCGTCCAAGGGCGTCCGGCCGGACCAGGTTGCCAGGTATGAATCGCTAATGAAGCGGTCAAACTTGGCCCGAGGTCGCAAATGTCCTGCGTGCCCCCTCCGTCGCATTCGCTCATTTGCGACGCCCCGCGCCGAGGCCAAAGCGCGCCTCGGAGGGCAACGATGCTGATCAAGGCTCGGTTGGCTCTAAGGGCACCCTTCTCGCCGCACCCTCACCTCTCACTGCACCCTCACCAGGCTCTTATATCGTACAATCCGATTGCTCGCCCCTCCATCTCCCCACCCATCATGGCCCTCTTCACCGCACTCTCCCTCTCGCTCGCCGTCACCATCTTGCCCGTCCTCGCGATCCTTCTCGCCCCGCGCAACCGCCCCTCCTCGCAAGACATGTACTTGCACGAGTCACTCCAGCACAAGCCGCTGGCGGAGGCGACGATGATTAGCGCCAGGAGGCACAGCATCGCCTACCGCGCGTAGTGACAATGCTAATACGCGTTGGTCGCTCCAAGCGCGCCGCTCGTCGCCCCGTCCTCCACGCCATCACAACACACACCATATCTACAGCACACTGAGGTGTCCGCCGCGCACAGCTCCAGCGCGAACAACATGACGCCTTATCCCGCCCTCATGATTCTCGTCTTCCTAATTCCCCTCGCACCTGGACCCGTCATCGCGCTCTGTATCGTGGTCGCGATCATCAAGGCCCTACGCTCATAGCACAACCTCGGCTCTCTCCCATATTCGTGGGTCACGAGAGGCGCACGCTGACGCTCAGTTGCTCTTCGGACACATCACCCGTCCTCTACGCCCGGCCTATGTAGCGGCTTGCAGTGCACTTTTCCTCACTGTTCTAGAAGCTTGACTCACGCTCGAACTCTTCGTGTCTTGGCCACTGACAACACGCCACGTCGCGACGAAACCTGCCGCGAAGCGGACTACACTTGTAGCTGACAGAACAAACACAAGATCGGGCTGTTGACATCTACAGCACTGGCGGTGCACCAGTCTGCCGTTAGCTGGGCATTCATGCAGCAAGCGGTCACGTACTGCCCCGGTTCACGCCTGTCCTGTCTCCGGGACACTTGATCAGGTATGAGCCGGCTCCGTTTCGCTGGAAGCTCGGTCTCCTGATCCACCTTGGGACGTGGGTGGGCATCCGTGAGCGGCCCGTTTTTGCGGGGCCAGTCTTTGGAGGATCCATGTTTGCTATCATGATGCTGATGTTCGCTTGTGAAGGCATCGAAGTGTTGAAGGTGATGAGATTGTTGAGAGTCGGGTAAGTTCTGAGTGGCGGCATTGTCTCGATAGCTGTAGGAGCAGTGACGGGGTAAAGAGTGGTGACTGGGGTAAGTGTGAGAGTGTACTGTGGACTTTACGAAAGAGAAGAGAAGCTTGGCTATATATACGGACCGAAGGGCTGTGCACGCGTGCGGCTGTCAACACTGTGGAATTGAGTCGCAACGACGTACCAATCTTCAGCTATGGAATTCATCCCAATTCTGTAAGTGTGCGCCAGGGTTGCCTAGTCCCCAATTCACACCGCGGCTACCGTAGGTGTACACGTAGCACCTTCCAGCATTTACGAGTTTCTGCGGAATCCGGCGGCAGCTGTGCAGTCACAATGTCTGTCGTAGTACTCAAGTTGCCTGCGGCCGCCCGTAAGTCAGTCGTATCCATTCAGCCAGGTACCCTGCCGCAGTCCAACTCACAACTTGCAGATGACAAGGGTCACTTGAAGAGTTGACTTGCAGGTAGTGCTGTCGCTCCAAGGGGGAAGGGGCGAAGTGGTATTCTGTGAGTCAGCTCGTGCCATCGGTGCGAAGGTGGTCACTACGGCAAAAGTCGTGAGGATGGGTCAGGGGGAGAAAAGGAAATCGACCATTAAACAAAGCTACCCTCGCGTCTCCGTTGAGAATGTGAGCGTAAGCAAGTCAGTACAGTGAGTAGTCCCAAAGCGTTGCGACGCGTGGCAACAACGACATCCTTTATCCCGCGGGATGGCTAAGTATGATGCACTACTGCATTTCGCGCTTGCAGAAGGTGCAGCGTTTCGGCTTGGGACCAGAGCAAGGCCACCAAGAGAAGGTGCTGCCCGGACGGCACGAGACTGTTGTGCGTTAGGAGCGCTGACATGAGGACGCACGATTGCGGTTGACGCCGTGCGCGTTTCCAGTGCACTTGGGCGGGCGGAAAGACATCTTCAATGTGCGAGGCGGCGGCGAGATGTCGGTGAGGTGGTTGGCGGGAGCGCGCAAAGATGGCTGCTTTATAGGTGCTCTGGCGCACTGAAGATGTCAGAATCGGCGCAGGTGCACGGTGGAGCTGGCTCGAGCAAGATCGAAGGAAGCATCATGTCGGGTAAATGCTCTCACTCCCGAATGGCCGGCAGCGTTGACCTGTGCTGTGCACACGGTGGAGGACTTGGGAAGTTAGCTGTACATCAAAAACGAGTCCTTGCAGCTGTAAAGCGTAATCAAGCAGCGGTCAAGGTCGACGATCGCCAATGTCTTTCCGCATCCACGGATCGACGCCTCCACCATGCGCACAGGCCTGGGATGTCCTCGCCATGCATGGGACATAAAAACGATGCTGTGCATGCTTCTATTCTCCACCAGGGAGTTGAACCCTGCTCTTTCGCGGTCATGCCAGCGACTCCGAAGAGCCGGCTTCAGGCAGCAGGCAGCTCTCGACTGAGAGGCGAATATACTACCCGATATACTAGTGAAGAGGAGTTGACAGCTCACTTTCTGTTGACTTCAACTGCGGGTCAAGTTGACACCGCAGATCTGAAGGTCAGTACACACGGTTTGACTCTTGATGGGAACAGGTCAAGCTCCGAGAAGGATGAGATCAACATCATTTTCAGGGTTTTGCGCCGTTTTATTTCGGAGAGAGGTGCTGACAGTGCATGAGCGCAAGTTGGTTGTCATGGCAAGTTGGGTGGTGTCCAGGGTATTTCTGATCCTTAACAACATTTGTGGGCAGTCTCACTTCCACGTTCCCCTCGAGGCCTTGACAGAAGTGAAGGGCGCAGATGAATCCCAGTGACAGGGGGGTAGGCTTGGGGCACTCCACGAAAACAGCCACGTATCTGATCGGTACGGCCTGCCGTCCGGCTGCATGTATATCGGATCTCCACGGGCAGGTTGTATAGACAAGGTTTACGCGAAGCCAAGTCCATACGACCCCATCTTGAGAGTAAGGAGGGTCATGCGCTGTCTGAATGAGCGCATTCCACGATTGAGAAGTTTCATGCCACATCCTACAGTGAACAATGGCAATGGCCCTGGGCTCTAGATGGCTCCAATCTTTCCTGCAGTTCATTTCCTAGTTTGTTTGATGTGATCGATGGGACGGGTTTCCCACCGCTTCTGCACTTCTGGCTGGGCGCACGTCATTTCTTCCCATCCTTTGTTGGGCAATTTAGCTCATGTGCGAACCCGCCGGCACCAGTTAAAGAGATCAGCGGTCGCGAACATGGTACGCGACGCCGATATTCATCATGTTCTCGGTCGTCATTGGCCAAAGTCCTCTACTCCTCACCTCTCGTTCGGCCCTCTCGCGCCTCGAATTCGTATATTACACATGTGAGCATTTGCGCCCTCCTACTGCTTCTCAGTCCCGCTCGATCCCAGCCAAGCACCTTCACTTCACTTCACCATCGAGACCGCTGGGCTTAGCAGCTTTGGCACCTCGGGGTGAGCGTTGTGGAAAACGATCGCTCACGCTCCGAGCTCGAGAGGGACACCGGCAAAGCGGCAACGGCATCAGCAACGGCAACGGCAACGCGAAACACGTGGTTTACCACCAGAGGACCGCGGCCACAGGCAGTCTCTCCAGCACTGTGGCAGCAACCTCTCCCGATTGTCCAAAGCCGAGCGCCGACTACCCAATCCAAAGCTCCACGCTGCCGTCTGACACCTGCAAATGGTGGCCTAAGCAGGGGAGTGCTACCAGCAGTATATCTACTCATAGTAAGTCTGAACTACATGTACAGATCTCTCTCGACTGCTCGCGTCTGCTCAACATGTCGCTCGGTTGAAACCGTTCTCGCGCTGTTGGCGCTCATGCCACAAAAACGACTGCACCACCTCCCAATATTTGGGAACACTTCCCATACCAGCTCCCATCTCTTGTAAACCGCACTTGCGCGTATAACAACGGTCTTCATGTAAAACTAACATGAAGGCCGCAGACATGGTCATCAACTATGCGGGGACCCCATGGGGCCCCCAAGCCGGTACTTATTCGACCCGGATTTCCGAATGGTCATCCCGTGTGGGGCAGCGGTTAGCTCTTGGTGCTTATGAGGATACCTGTTCATTCACCACTGTCGTGGGTTCAAATCCCACCATGGGAATACACTTTTTGAGAGAGATGTGCAAATACCATCTCACTCTTCGGGTAATGCATCCTGTGCTGCCTCCATCTCCGCGTGCTACGCAAGTGAGGACAATAACAGTGTGTGAATGCATGCTGGTGACAGTGGATCTATTTGGTGAACCATGCGATCGCCTTGCCGGCGACACCCTCCTTCTCCTTCTTCAACTTCTCGTCTAGTGGCGGCAACATCCCTGGGGCGCCTGCGTAGCCGTGCATCCACGGCGCGGGGGGCGGATATGGGTATGGGGCATACGCGGGTTCGCGCTGCTTGGCTCGCAGGTTGAACAGGGCCGAGTTGATGAGCGTGATGAACAGGGTGAGGGAGACCACGGTGAATACCATGGTCTTCCAGCTGATCGTCTCGAAGAAGCTGTTGATGATGCCCGCGAACGTTTCGGCGCCGACACGCGCCCGCCCCACCACCTTCGGGTCGCGGTTCATGCACAGCTCCCAGCCCTGACATGCCGCCTCCATCGCTGGCACGCGCGTCCCTGCTTCACACCGGTTGGTGAGGTACGACCTCGAGCACTCGGAGATTTCCTGGAGATATTCTGTCGTTAGTTCCGCTAATGCTGGGGCTCACCGATCGAGTATTCTTCAATACGCTCCTTGACGTCGCGCTGGACAGCCATGACGAAGCTCGTCACGACGTACAGGAAGCCCAGCACGAGCGATCCGTTGAACACGAACTGAACGTAACTGCCATCAGCCCAGGTCCTAGCAATGCGGCCGGCAGGCCCACCCACCCGAGGAGAATAGAGGGTATCTCAGAGTGCCGCGTACCCTGCGCCATGTGAAGGTTGTACGTGTTCTCGCTCCGCCCCTTCCGTCAGCGCCGCCGTCGCGCGACCCACCTCCTGCGCGAAGTTCCTGCGCCGCCGGCGCACTCGCGTAATCGCCCCCGTCGCAATCTTGCGTTCAGGCGATGCGGGGTCGTCAACGCTCGCCACCGACGCAGCCTTCTCGTTGCTCTTTTTCTCCTTCGGCTTGCCTGGCGACCCTGGCTGCTCGCTCGCGTCCATGTCCACGTCGTTCACTGGCGCGACCGTTGTGCCGAGCCCAAAGTCTGTGCGTGCCCACTTGTTTGGGTCGTACGGCTCCCATGGGCGAGTAGGTGGCGGGGGCGGCGCATGGAACAGGAAAGGTGTGTTGGGCCCAAAGCTGTACGGCGCGATGCGCGATGGCGGCGCAAACCCCCCACTTCCCAGCTCGCTATGCGGACCTGGTGTCAACATCTCGTTCAGCAACTGGTGGCGTGCAGCCTGCAGGTGTGCAAGCACTCACGTTTTCTCGCAGGCCCGTCGTCGTCAAGCGCATACTCGGCTGCACGCCCCAGAGGGTGTACCGAGTCGACTTCCATAGGACCAGAGGTGTCCCGCTTGAACATAGTCGCGATGGGTTGGTGATGTTGATTTGTTGACTTTCAGAATCTGACCCTGCGCCCAGACCTCCACGTCCGATCGGCAGGTTCCGACGCTGAAACCGACACGTTTCCATAACAACAATCATTCATTACCCATCTAATCACACCTCGCCGAGATACTTTGCGGCGCGACCTAGCGCCCAGATACAGAAGATATGCTTGAATGCGGGGTAGTCGATCGCACAGTTCTTGTTGAAGATTCCCTCCGTGTCCTCCTGCGCCCATGCGCCATCCGGCAGCTGTCGGCTCATGATGAGCGCGCACCCTCGGCGGATGGCGTCGTGGTCTGGGCTCTGGCCATAGATGAGGGCCAGCAGTGCCCAGGAGGTCATGACCACCTGGCTCTGCTCGTGCTGGCTGTACACGCCAGTCACGCAGCTCTGGCGGTTAACTTGCCTCCGAAGATATTGCTCACCATATACGTCTCGCCCCAACCGCCGTCTGTCATCTGCTTGCCGAGAAGGAAAGCACAGGCGCGGCGCACACGCTCGGAGTTGGCGTGCGTCTCGCCCGCAATTGCCAGCGACTCGAGCGCAAACATTGTCGCGTACGTGAAGCAGATGCCCCACGAGCCGTACCATGAGCCGTCGGGCCGCTGGTCACGGTGAATCCACTCAATCACGCGCTCGAGGCAGCACGAGATCTCCACGGCGCGGTACTTGGGGTCAATTTTCCGGAAGTGCTCAAGCGCCGAAAGCACAGACGTCGAGCACTCGGGGTACAGATAGTCAACCATGATCTTGCCAAAGACCTCGGCCGCGTTCAGCATCTCCATTCTCTCGCTTCCACGCTGGAGTTCGTAGCTCGCATAGCCTCCGGATGCGTTCTGCATGGACAGCAGGACATCCACGGCATCACGCATGCGTTCCACTGTGACGGGTTTGGGCGTATAGCTGAGTGACTGAAGAGCAATCGTCGCCTTAAGGCCCTCGCCGGTGCAGTCAGAAACGGTGTAGCTCTGCTCGGGCGTCGAGAACGGCCACGCGCCCTTAGACGACTGCCGGTACCCCTCTTTGTACCAGCGCGGGTTCTGGCGGATCTGACACTTGTCGAGCCAGTCGAGCATGCCGATGCATGTCTTCTTGTTTTCATCCTCATTTGCGAGACCCGTCTCCACCGCCGCTTGCGCCATGAATGAGATGTCCCACAACTGCGAGCCGTTTGTGCCAGTCATGAACAACCCGTCCTTGCTCATCCAAAGGAAGTCGTCGACCTTAGCGAGGTGGAGGCGGCAGGCCTCCGAGTCACGCCCTTCGTTCTCAAGACGGCAAATCATGTTAAATGCCTTTGACACAGGCCCGACAGTCTGATACCCGGTGTTCTCGTCTTCATAGACGATCTGGCGATAGGCCGCCTTGAGACCGGCGCGACGGAGCGACGGGACGCACGTCATGTACGGCAGCTTCTCGTACACGGCGAGGATGCGGTTGAGCGACTTGAAGACGAGGTGGTGCGGGTTGTACAGGTCCCCGGGGTGGATGTTCTCGCGCTGAGCGGGCCAGTTGATGGACGCATACGGCTGCGTGTAGATCTCCTGCCGCAATGCATTGACGAGCGGAGTGTACGGCCCAACGTAGCGCTTACCCCAGAGGTACGCCATGGGAGTAACTGCAGTTAGCATCGTCCGACGCAGAATCAAGGGTGCACGCACAGACTAGCCGAACATGGATCCACTGAATCGTCAGTTCGTTTCGCACCTCGAGAACTCACCCAGCGCCATGGGGCAAACGGTGCCCAGTCCGGAAGACACCACAGCTCCGGAGGCGTGGGGTTAACGCCTTCCCAGTCGTAGCATCCAAGAATTGACAGCCACACCTTGCCCCAAGTGGGAATGCCCGTCGCGCCGCCTAACGTCAGTGTCGCCCGCACGCCACTCACCAAGCTCGTGAATCTTGGCGCGGATGGCTGTCATCGGCCCTTCATCTGGCCCAACGCCGAGCATGCGCAGCATCACGTAGTTCATAACGGTGCCAAACACAGTGGGCGGCGCTGCTGTGTGCCTGCCGTTAGCTTCACTGTTGCACACACGTACAGGCCCCATCCCATCTCGGGGCGCAGCTTGTTGAACAGGTAGCGGATGAGCTCAGCCTTGCGCTCACGCGGGATCTCGACACCATAACAGTGCAATGCGATGACAAGGCCAGGAGTAAGGAACAGGGGACCTGACGTTAGCTCTGCACCTCGGCGTCACCCACCTCCATACTCTGAGGCAAAGTGGCCGTCCTCGCTCTGCAGCTCGCGGTAGAAGGTGAGGCCGTTCCGCGCCGCTTCGTACTTGTTCTGTGCCTTTGGAAGCTCCGGAAGCCCCTGCCGTCAGGTTTGTCCCCCCAATTATGCTCACTGTGGGCAGACCCATCGAGTACTTGTCCACGGGCGTCTGCGGCCAGGCATCCCGCTGTGGGCCGGGAGGGAGATACACCCACTTGTGCTGGCCGTGGCTGTCCTCCCCAACCTTCAGACGCCAGCCGGCAGGGTCGGTGCGATATTTTGCAGCAGTCTCTTTTGCGGATGCGGACATTGCTGGTGTTGAGGAGTGGGCAGATGCAGCAAGAGAACGGGAGGCGCCGAGAAGGACCTGACGCGACGCGGCGGCCGGAGTACGGTGACACGATCGACACGAGAAAGCCAGGTCCTACCCCACATCGCACGATTGCGGGGAAGCCGGACTGCAGCGTGATCTCCGCGCAAAGGCCATGGTATTTGATTTCAATACCAGTATTCGAATTGATTAGAAAGCTGTTTGCCCTGATCGGTGTGTTCCCAAAATCAACAAGCAGCGACAACCGATCGTCACTGACTCTCATCCCTCCACTCCATCACTTCCACCTCGCCCATCATGTCCGGTGAGTCTCAAGCTCATCTGCTGAAGCTGATGTCAGGGGACGCTACTCTTCAACCACCGATGGACGGCATCGCTGCCCTCTCATGGGCGCCGGACAGCAAGCGCCTTGCTGTCGCGAGCTGGGACTCGGTGCGCACCTTTCTTCACTCTGAGGCTGACCACAGCATGCGCATATCTACGACGTCCCCAACCCAGTGGCCGTTAGGAGGTGATGGTAGATGCTCGTACTGCAGCTAACAGCAGGCTGGAACATCCCGCCGCCGTCCTCTCTGCCGTCTTTGGGAGCTCGAGAGATACGTTGTATACCGGCTGCTTGGACCGGCGCGTGCGCGAGTTCGTTTACGATTTTGATCTGGCCCAGCTGACATAAGGTGGAACCTTTCCACAGGCGAGGCGCGCGTCCTCGGTGCCCACGACAACGCTGTTAGCGCGATGGCGTGGATCCCGGAGCATAACGTGCTCGTCACAGGCTCTTGGGACAAGAGCGTCAAGGTGTGGAACCCGTACGTCCCTTCACTGCCTTGCCCCGGACATCACTGAGATGCAGATCGGAGGAGGAGCCGCTCGCGTCGACGTTATCGCTTCCGGAGCGCGTGTACAACATTTCGTACACGCCAGCTACGGGCCGCATGTTGGTGTCCATGGCCCACCGCCATGTGTCGGTGTACACCGCGGACGAGCTGGCAGCGGCCGCACGCGAGAAGCGCGAGGCCAAGGCTGACCACACTCGCGAGAGCGCGCTCAAGATGCTCACGAGAAGTGTCGCGTGCATGGCCGACGGAAAGGGTGAGTTGGCCCCCGGCAGCCACGCTATTTCTGCTGTGAAGCATTGGAATTGACGGCAGGCTGGGCCTCCGGATCGATCGAGGGACGCATTGCCGTTGAATACTTTGACCCCGACCCGTCGGCACAAGCAGCGAAGTACGCGTTCCGTGCGCATCGCGCCAACGTCGACGGTGTCGACCAGGTGTACCCCATCAATGCTCTCGCTTACCACCCTGTGTAAGTTATGAGGTCGACGCCTCCCAGAGTGGCAGCTGACGGAAGCCACAACACGTTCGCCTCGGGCGGTTCAGACGGTGTTCTGTCCATTTGGGACCACAGCGCTAAGAAGCGTATGCGCCTGTTCCCCAAGTACCCATCTGCGATCTCAGCGCTGTCCTTTTCGCCTGACGGGACGCGCCTTGCCATTGGCGTGAGCTACGAGCACGACAACGCCGTCCCACCCGCGGAGCAGAAGACCGTCATGCTCTTGTTGAAGGAGACCGTCATGGACGACTGCAAGGTAAGTTGCGCTGCGTAACGAAGCTAACATGTAGCCCAAGGCGAGGTAGTCGGCACTAGAACAGTGATGCATGCAGTGTTGATATCTATGACCAGTCTCCAAAGCCGCCCCAGTCGCCTCCGCCGCCGCCGCCACCACCACCGTCGCCTCCGAAGAACCCGTCGTCGCCGCCGGGATTTGCCCATGGGTCCTCCATGATTTCCTCGTCACCGGGAAAGTCAGGTGGGTAGTCAAAGCCCTCGGCCTGCTGACCTGGTGCGGGAGGCTCGTAAGGCCGATCAGGGGTACTCTGGCCGGGGAAAGGGTCAGCAGTTGTCTGTCCTGGCGGGGGCGCGCGACCATATATCTCGTCATCGCTCCAGTCCCGCCCAGAATACCCTCCGGCGCCTCCCATGGCAGCACCAGCCGCCGCGCCGCCGAGGACATCGCCTGCGCCTGTACCGCCGCCCGTTCCGACGCCCGTGCCAGAGCCAGAGGGTGCTGGAGCTTCTCCGCCGCGCGAGTGTTCGCTCGAGCCGTCACCGCCGCTGAACAGCCAGAAGGGGAGGAAGCCGCCTCCACTACCCGAGTGTCGGGAGAAGTAGTCGAAGTCGATAGACACAGCCGTGGCGAGGGTCATGGCGCGCTGGTCGAGCGTGAGCCCCGTGCTCTCCTCGGGGAGCACAAGCGTCTGGCCCTGCACGCTGACCTGCGAGCCGGGGGGCATGTTGATCTCGCTGCCCGCGGCGTCGAAGCGGATGACGTACTGACCCGTGTCAGTGAAGATTTCGCGCCCGAAGCCCGTGAAATTGCGGTTGATGGTGGCGAGGAGACGCCCGTCGGCGTCGGTAAGCCAGAAGTCCCAAGCGAGGAATCCGCCGTCGATGCGTGCAAACTGGTCCATGTAGTTGTCTCCTCCTCCGACACGATTCTCGAAGAGATTGTACCGCCGCCGCCAGGGGTGCCACTGCTGCTGCGTCTCGCCGACGAGGGGGCTGAGTCCGTCGCCGCCGCCGACTGCGCCGAGGTCGGGGTTGGCGCGAACTCGGATGCGCGAGTTGATGAATGCGAACGGGCGCTCGATCCACAGAATCGGCGTGCCGTGCCGGTCCATGACTGTGCTCTTGAAGGGCCGGTGGGTGTGTAGAATCTGGCGAGTGAGAACGCCGGCGAAGCCCCGCTCCTCCTCAGCGAGGAAGCCGACGTGCGCGCCCTCGGGGGAGTAGATCGCATACCGGTTCGCCTGCTCGTATCCGAGGAAGACGTTCATCATCTCGAGCTGGCGGACGACGACGAGCGAGTCGTGCGCGAGCAGCTCGTAGGCCGCGTGGTTGCGCTGCAGGACGCCGCGCGGGTCGTCGGGAACGACGACGGCGGGGCGCGCCGAGTAACCCTGCGTGTAGCCCTGCTGGTCGAAGCCCATGCTGCCCAACGGGTCCTGTTGGAACTGGTATGCGCCGGGGTTGGGGTCATTGGTGTCGTCGCGGCGAATGCGGCGGCGGACGGGACGAACGTGCCCACGGGGTACTAGGGTCAGCTTTGTCGAGGAGGCACTCACGCCGATCGTCGTCTCGCCTGAGAAGTGGTGTGGAGGCGCTGAGTTGGCGCGCGAGTGTGGCACCAGCGAGAGGAGGCAGCGCGCGCCGTAGAGGAGGCTGGAGGCGCAGCGCGGGCCTCACTGCCGCGAGGCCGGTACGCATCATCATCGTGGATGTAGTGTAGTATGGTACGTTGTGATGCTGATGTGAGAGTCTGTCGGGCCGTAGTAATGTCCAGGAAGGTGGTGGCTATGGTGTATGGTGGATGGATCTGGGCTTGGAGGGCTTGGACAATGACGCACTGGCGGGAGCATTTCACGGCACGGCCTCGGTCTCGGCCTCGCCCAGGCCGGCGGCAAACAGCACACGACTGGTCGTTTGCCCCTGCGTGCCGGTGGATTGCGCGGCCTTACAATGAAGTTGATGCGGAGAACTGCCTGGAACAGGGAGTATTCAGATTGCGGATCGAGGACTGGCAGCCGCCTACGCTGTACTCAATCGCCGTAATCTCGGCGCCAGTTTGCCATGAGGCGTCTCAGTGGCCCAGTGGCGTAATCTCGTCGCCATTCCTGGTGGCTGGTGGCTAACTGCACCCTCGTGTTCTTCACTCCTCTCAGCCTGCGACTATACTGCGTCCCTCAAAATATAAAAAGCTGCATTGGAGTTCGGGCCTTGGTGGCCATTTCAGCCCTTCGTATGAATACTCACTACCACCCGGGGGCCGTTCAACCGTTGCCTGTGAATACTCACAACCGGGATCGAACCTCAGCTCTAACCAGCACGTCTCTCCGACGAAACGTGTAGCTCCCCAGTTAGACAATGCAGAATAATCCGTGAAGAACTGCATACGAGCCCTCATGAAGAGATGTGTAGTATGTGAAGGCTGCACCCCTATCCGCGACCGTACATACATCTCTCCAGAGGTTCTCCGTCAACCGTGCGACTCGTCACTCGTAACGATCGCCACACTGCCACAACCGAACTCGCGAAATACAACCTAATCACTCTGACTCGGCGCCGGCTCCGAAACCAGGCACCACCAACCGCTCCAACTCGAGATTGCAGCCCACTGGAGCTCCTGAACACGACCGCGATCACGGCTGCCGCCGGTGAGTCGGTCGGCAGGCTCCACACCTAGTGCTCGCAAACCCCACTCCTGAATGACCGCACCCAACACAATTCTGACTCTTTGCGCACTTCCTGACCCCAATGCCGAGCTCGTCCACTCCTCCTGACAATCACCCCTACATCCTGCTCCACATATGTCGAATGTGTACATGCGTCGTGCTAAAACCAAGTGAACCTGATCGCTACGCGGAGAACTTAGTTCTTCCGGCGGAACGAGGAGCCTGGCGTCAGCTTGAACGAGCGACTTGCGCGTTGCGAACTTACCCTCAGTGAGCTTGGCCTTGCCGCCCGAAGGCTGGCAGAGGACGGTGGCGCACGAGCCGCACTGGACGACAGTCGAGGCGTGGGAGAAGACGGTGGTGATCTGGAAGCAGCCGGGGCACTTAACGTCCATGAAGAACGAGTTGGGCTGGGGCACAATCTTCTTGAGCTTGTGGGTACGGGCCTGGGCCTCGGGGGAGGGGTGGAGAAGGTCGACAGCGAGAGTCTGAGGTTAGCAGTGTCGTAACAAGCAGGGCGACATGGCGGATGGCAGGCAGGCAAGCGCACGGCAGGGTATCGAGTCGGGAGGGAAGAGGGAGTGGCGGGATGGGCGGGCGACAGAAGTCGACTTCTGCGCACGCTTCGAGAAAGCTCTCGGCTCCGATGCAGAGAGCGAGCGCGGGCGGGTGGCAAAACTGCGCGGGGTGCGTGGTAGAGTTTGGCGCGGAGGTTGACTGCGCACACGACAGGTGCGAAGCCCACCTTCCTCACCGAGGCTCTAAACATCCAGCAGTCCGACGCTGACTCTGCGACCGCTAAGCGTTCGCAGCACCAGTCCGCCGCGCGTTTCTCGCACTCCGCTGCTAGCGGTTTCCCACCACCAAGGGTTTCCGCGAGAAGTGTCGACAAAGGTCGGTGTGAAAGTTTGTCGTCGCCACTGCCTAGCCTTGCCGCCACCGCCAGCCGGGCCGCGCAAGGCTCACCATTTTGCTGGTTGTTGTGGTTGCGTTCGGGTCGCGCGAGATTCGAAAGGAGAGAGTGAGAGGTGCGCGGCGCTGTCGCGTTTTATGTTACGAGGAGGGAGGAGGGGAGAGGTGGTCGCGAGCGACACATTCGAGACGCTCACCTGCGTGGGCTGGGCCGCGGGAGCAAATCACCCAGTGCGATTTTTTGATCCGTGGTGCCTCGGGTGCAAACACCGCAAAACGCCGGGATGGCACCGCATTTGCCGTATTTCCGCGCAGGCACGGGGTTGCGTCAGGCACATGTCAGGCTCATGGTGGGTGGCAAATCGACGATTTGTGGAGCATAGTGCTTTCTGGCAGCGTACAACAGTGCATATGTCTCTCGAAAGCCGTCTAGAAGCGCAGATGATCGCGCGGAGCTTGGCACGTCGATCGCGATCGGCGTGGGGCCGATCCGTCATTAAGGCCCCGGAGCGGAGCCGAGCGCAGCACCCAGCGCCGAGCGTCTTCGAGCGCCAAGTGGCGGAACGCCCTGGAAGGCCGTGGTGCGGAGCCGTTCTTACGACAGCGAGACCACGCCGCGCGAGCCCACCACCTTGTCCGCTGCACGTCCGCCCCCGACCGCCTTCTGGTGAGCGGTAAGCTGGCGCTTGCGCTCATCCTTGAACGTCAGGGTGTGCGCCTTCTTCTCCGCGCGCCTGTTCGCCTTCTCGGCCTTGGTCGCCTTCTTGCGCGCCTTGCGCTCCTCGGCGCTCTCGCCCTTGGGCCGTGCAATTGTGACCTTGGCTTCGCGCTCCGTCTCGGATCCCGAGTCCTCCTCCTCCTCGCCGTCGCGGGCACGCGCAGCCTCGGCGGCGGCGGCAGCCTCAGCTCGTCGCAGAGCGCGTTCCTTGGCCTGCTCGCTGTTGCGGACGCGAATCATGCCGGGGTGGTTCTCAGTATTTGTATATGTGGCTGCTGTTAGGTCGAATAATGTGCTGGCAACTCACAGAGAATCGTCTCCACGTCCCACTTGTGCTCCGGCTCAACCTCACGGCGGTCCATTGTCTCCTTGATGTCCCGGTACTCGCCGGTCTCAATGCGGCGCTCAATGTCGAGAATTCGGCGACGGTTCTCTTCCCGTGTCGGACCCTCCACTCCGTCCTCGAGCGCGGCACGGAGTACCCTCAGCTTCTCGGGGCCACTCAACGCTGTCCCGCCGAGCGACTCGCGCATACGCCGTCCAACCACTTCGTAGTTGTCGAGGAAGTCGTCCATGATAGCGTCAAAGTCGTCGCGGCTGATCTCCGGCGCCGGCCCTGCGCCCGTCGGCTCGTCTCCGCGCAAGAACGAGACACGGCTCATGCTGGACATGTACGAGGGGGCGATGGAGACATCGTCCTCGTCCTCGTCCCACTCCTCGTCGTCGTCCATGTCGTACTGGCGCTCAATGGCGTCGAAGCGGTCGTCCAGTGTCCGCAAATTGTCGTTGCGATACACGTTGGAAGAGGACATGCTCATCCCCGAGGCGTCGGACGGCCCGCGCTTCCCGTGCCGCTTCTTGCCGCCGCGGACCATCAGGTCGTCCATGCCGCTCACGAGACTGCCGACCGTGTCCGCCATCTCGGAGCGCTCGGCCGAGTCGGCGTCGTCCCATCCCCCATTGCTGGCCGGCTTGTGGTGCCCCCCGGCGGCCTTGAAGGCGCGGAAGCGGTCCTCCCATGTCTCCTCGCGCGGCTCGCCGTTCTCCGTACGCGCATCGTCGTCGTCCTCATTCACGCCCCACTCGGCGAACTCGAACTCCTCCGCCTCCTCCCCGTCCTCGAGCTGCCCTGACCCGAGCAGTTCGCCGAACACGTCCTCCTCCCCGTCCTCGTCCACGAACGCGTCGTCTTCGAGCGCCTCGAGCACCTGGCGGAGATGTGGGTCCATGTCGGGCTGCAACCCCTGCAGCTCGCGCGGAAGCGCCTCCTGCGACGCATACACGTCCTGCACGGATATCTCGTGCTTGGACGCCATGACCTCCTCGGGCATCCTGAACCCCTTGTTCTTCTGTTGCTTCTGCGGCGCCTCGAGGAGCACCGAGTCGGCGCCGCCGAGGCCCACGGGCCGCAAGTGCTGCATGTAGTCGTAGGCCGAGTCGTCGTATGTGATGCCGTACGTGGCGGCTTCGCCTTCGTTGGCGCGCATCGCACTCTTGTCCACGCTCGCCTCGAGGTCCGAGAGCGTCAAGGCGGCCTTTTCGTTACCGCGCTCAATGGGGCGGAAGACATGCTTGCTCGCGTCGGGGTCGTTGATGAGGGGGTCGCGCAGGGAGCGATGCACGAGCTGGAAGTGCTGCGCGCCTGGCTGGCGGAAGCGTGATTTTGGTGGCATGGTGTGAGTGGTCGAGAGCTTGTAGCCTAGAAAGTGATATAGTCTGTGTAGAGTGAGTGAAACTCGAGATGACGGCTGCTCTGTAAGATCAGTGTCGCGGTCGAGGAGATGTTGATGATGAGAGCGACCTCCACCGCAAAATTGTGGTGGGGTGGCGAGAGTCTGATTCCAGGGACGGAAGTATCTTGCGGAACGGCCTCGATTTCGGCGACGGTGACTCTCTCTGCGACTTCAACTTCACTAAAAACACGCCACAATGTCTTTCTTCCGCGGATCAAACCCCTCCACAGTGTCTCAGTCGGCGCCGAGTGAGTATGCGTGGGGTGCGGAGCTCGCGCTTGCGCCGGGGATCTCGGCGAAGTCTATGAAGCTCGGAGCACCTGCCATCTGACTGGTAGCGGGGTCATCTCCACATCACACAAGCGACCAAGGTGCTCCAGCTGGGCTTGCGCTGTCTTGGACTGCTCGATTCGCGGGCGATCACCGTATTCGAGTGGTGTGGGCTCCCATGTCTCCTGCTCTGCACAGCCACCGAGGTTACGATGGACCATCACTGACTCCAGGCATGCAGGCGCGCAAGGAGGAGGTCAAGCAGCAGATCCAGCAGGAGCTGGCTGTTGCGAGCGCGCAGCAGCTCGTCACCAAGATGACCGAGAACGTGAGTGGCATGGGTGTTGTTGCGGCAGGTGTAGCGGCGTGGAGGCTGGACGCGTCTTTTGCCGGACATGGCGGGCCGGAACGCTTGTCATTGATGGTGTGGCTACCCACGTCCTCTCATCGATCAGAACGACGGCGTATGACGCCGTCGCTGGCTCTTCCCGCCCTTCTCGAGTGCCCACACTCATTCCCTCTGGCACTCTGCCTCTCAACCCAACAACACCCATCCACCCTCTCTCCCCGCACCCCCTCTAATCCCAGTGCTTCGCCAAGTGCGTGACGCGGCCCGGCGCGTCCCTCTCGGGCTCGGAGGAGCGCTGCCTCTCGCAGTGCATGCAGCTGTACATGGCGGCGTTTGACAAGATCTCGCAGACGTACGTGACGCGGATCACGAAGGAGGGCCGCAAGCCATGATCTTGATCTAGCTATGTATATGCATGTCCGCGCTACTACTCGTCGTCCTCCTCGTCCTCCTCTGCGCGCACCAGCGCATACAGCCTGCGACGATTACTGTCGCGCGTGGACTCCTGCGCGGCCTCCGCGAAGAGTGCGCGGAGGAGGGCGGCGCGCAGCGCCGCCGCATCGACAGGGCGGCCGTCGACAGTGCTTTTCGTCGCGATATTCCGCATCGCATCCCCGTCGCTCTTCAGCGCGTCCAACAGCGGCGCGAACACGCTCTCCTGCAGCCGTCGGAGGAGGGTGGGGTTGCGCGTGCGCGCCACGAGCTCGATATGCGGCCGCAGCAGCTCGATGAGCGGCGCGCCGGCGCCCTCCTCGCTCGCCATCACCTTGTCCAGCTCGGCGAGGTACACGTCGCCCAAGTGCGTCGCGAGGGACATGGGCACGCTCGCGTCCTGCCAGCTCATGGGACCGTGTGGGCCGGTGAGGATCGCATTGATCCCGCCCACCGCGGCGGGACTCCACTCTGCGCGCGCCGCGAGCCGGAACGACGCGTTCACGTATCGCCGGATCAGCATGTAGTACTTGTCGATACGCAGGCGGTCGATGCCGTGCCACTCGCGGACGAGGGCCGTCCAGAAGCCCTCGAGGAAGGCGAGGGAGGCGTCGAGACGCGCCGCAGCCCGGTCGCCGGTTGTGCGTGGGTTGATGCGCAGCAGGAGCTCAGAGAGCTCCGTCGCAAGCGCTTGTTGTACTAGCGGCTTGTCGGACATCCAGAAGCCTGGGGTTAGCGGAGTGGGCCGAGCGAGCACGGCGAGCGAGCTGAGGCCCGCGTGGATGGAGGGGATGATGGTTACACCTTCCCACCGCCGCCGTGCGTCACACACCTACTCACAGTAAAACAAGCCCTTCCACAGCTTCGCCATCTCCTTCTCCTCGAGGCGCGTGTACCCGCCCTCACCCTCCACGCCATCGCCGCCGGCCGAGAGAAATGCCGTGAGGTTGCGCACGGCCTGGTCGCGAATCGCCTTGTCCGTGTGCGCAAACTGCTTGCCAAACGGCATGGCTGCCTCCGTCTTTGGTTCTGCGCGCTCCTTGCCCTTGCTCTTGCCGCCCTTGACCGTATTATTTGGTGCCATGATGTGGAAGGATGGGTGTTATGTTGCTGCGGCGTGAGAGATCGGCGGATGTCAACTTTTGGTCAGGTCACGTGATCGAGTGGAGGCGGGGTGAATGTCACCCCACACGCCGAAGGAAAGCCTCAATGTCCTACTTTGTCAGCCATCTCACGCAACTATCCCGCCTTAAGAACCGCAGTTCGCATCTATCCATGCTATGCTATAATGCTACAATGCCTATCCAAAGTCCAATGCGGTCGCGAGCGCGACAAGCTACTAACCCAGTGGTAGATGAGAGGAGGAGAGGATGATGAGGGGAACAAATGTTTAGTGGCTCAGCCACAGCCCAGATTACGAGGTGATACAGGAGTCGACGCCAGCGTCAGGTGCATGCAGGTCCAGCCTAAAGCGCGTGTCCGTGCGCTTTGTCGAGCGGGGCCGAGTACATGACTTCGGCTGGCGGCTCGCCGCGCAGGATGTGATCACGCGTAGGGATCGGTGATACGCGTGCTTGTGTCCGGCGCGAGGACGAGTGTCGGCGCGCTGGAGACGCATTCTTGGGCGGGCTGTACATCGGGTGCACGTAGCTGGGTACCACAAGGTACGAGACCGGTCGGTCGGGAGTAGTGGGTGTGACAGGATGAGCCGAGATGGCTGGGCTGTTACCGCCGGTGAGCGGCGAAATGTCAACGTCAAGGTCGCGGTCGCGCCCTCCCGTAAAGTCGATGACTTCGTTCGGCAAAAGCGACGATCGCTGCGTGTCGAGGCTCTGGCGTTGCGCGGTAGCAACCACAGCCTCGCCTGCGTAGCTGTCGTCCGAGCGGTTGAGGAGCGAGGACATGTTCGACCCCTTCCACCACGCGTTGCTGTTGTTCGACTGTGAGTTGTGCGAAAGACGCGACCCAGAGCTTGTGCCGACGATCTCGGAACCCTGACCAGCAAACGAGTCAAGCGAGCGCGAGGCGACGAGCGACCGCGAGCTGACTATGTTGCGGCTCGAGTTGTCCTTGTCAAACTCGGAGAAGTAGAGCGACACATCGTCGGATGAGAGTGGTGGACCTCTTTCACCCTTTTTGATCCACCGCGGATAGCTGGGAACGAAGCCTGCACGGGGACGTGGGATGTCACCTTGAGGCCCGGGTACGTAGCTGGGGTAAGGGCCAGAGCCCGTGCCCTGCTTGTCCTGCGAGGGACCAGCGCTGGTCAGAGTGGGTCCAAAGGTGGGTGTCATGAGTTGAGAGGCACCGGTCTCAGAGGGCGGAGGGGCGCTTGGGTCGGTGGTGGGCGACAGAGCCTCAAAGCCCTCGCTCTCGTACAAAGGCTCAAGGTACTCATCCTCGCCCGACCAGTGCATGGACGGCTGAGATTCCCAGCTGGCGAGCGATTCGGCACTAGGAGCGGACTGAGTGAAGTCAGAAAGGCGTCGGGGGCCGACATCGTGAGGACCAGCAGTGGCGAGCAGCTCCCCAGCGCACATGAACGAGCTGGCATTGGAGCCGGGGCGGGACGAGTGGAATGCCGAGTCTTTGCTGTTAATGGTCGGGAGGGAGGGCTCGTTGACGGTGCCGAAGAGACCCTTGATGTACTTGCGAGGGCTGTCGCTCATCTTCGTGATAACCGGGCTTGCGCCGTCGCCCTGGAGCGACTTCTTGCCGTTGGGGGTGTTGACGAGTGTCTCGGGAGTTCCCTCCTTGTTGTGGTAAGGTGCTTCCTTCGTGGCGGCCGCCGCCTTGCGCTTGCGGAGGCAACAGCAGCAGAGGATGGCGGCCAGAAGGATGAGAAGACCAACGACGCCGACGACGACACCGATAATGATCTTGTTTTTCTTCGAGAGGCCACCCTTGCTTGGCGCAATGGGTATGGGCGCCGGCTCACCCTCGCCCTGCGGGCCGGTGACGCCGTCGATGGGCATGGTGACATTGGTCGACGACACCGCCCCCTCGGCGTCCGCCATGAACGTGATGTTCATTGACGTGTAAGTAATGTTGGCAGGGGGTGTGCCGACGAGGGTGTAGTTGTCCGGGTGGTAGAGCAACCAGGCAGCAGCCTCACCTGGGACTACCGTCGCGTTGATGGTCGCGGTCGTAGTCTTGTTGACAAGGTACTTGGAGACGTCGAACTGGAAGGTCTGGCCCGCGGGGACATTTGTCGTCGAGAGCTGGAAGTCGGTGAAAGCGTAAGGCAGAACACTGATGTTTAGGTAGGAGACATAGGAGAGAGTGTTGGAGGAGTTGGCAGAGGAAAGAGTGACAGGCACGTTGAAAGGAGCGATGGTGCCATTGACGAGCGCGTCCGGAGTCACGCCCGAAATGGTGCGGGTGGTGTTGTCGTATGAGAGCCACCGGGTGCTAGACAGGTCGGGGGTGGCCTCAACCTGGGCAGCGTCGAGCTTTTCACCGTTGAGCAGCATACCCGAGAGGTCGAGGGCGTGATTGATGTAGCTGCGCGAGGTGGTCTTGATGCCAGGCCAGGCCTTCGAGTTCTCGATGACGGCGCCGTCGCCGACGGAGAAGACAAAAGACGCCGATGTAGCCGTGTAGTTCCAGTAGTCGGAAGCAGTCACGACGACCTCGTAAGATCCATTGGCGGGGGCGACACCGTTGAAGGTGAATGTCGTGTTGGACCAAATAAGCCAGTCCGGGAGACCGGCGGTGCCGCGTACATGGGCCGTGTAGAACAGGTTACCGTTGCCGTTCGTGTCAGGGCGCTTGAACATGTTGCCATTCCACCCCAGCGCAAATGACCAGTATGGTGGCACAGACACGCCGTTGCCGCCAGGCATGACCTTGGCACTCGCAATGTCTGCCAGGCTGGGGTCTGCGATCTGCCTGTCAAAGTCCATGACGAGGATCGGTGCTGAGTAGTTGGACACGATGAGCGTGAATGTCGAGTTGGCAGTGCCTGTCGCATCTGTGGCAGCCAGGGTTACATTGTACTGCCCAACGTCTGCGGCGGTGGGCTTGCCGTAAAACGCGGGGTTGGAGGGCGAGAACTGGAGCCATGGTGGTAGCGAGGTCGCAGCATAGGTGACAGTTGAGTTGGAAGCGAACGAGCCTGGGAGGATCGAAAAGAGGAAGTCCTGACCCACGCGCGCAACTGGTGGCTGCTGCGAAGCGAGCGGGATTGTGATCCGTGGAGCAGCTGCCACGAGGTTGAGCAGACCCAGAAGGGCGACGAGGAGAGCGAGGACGCAACGCATAGCGTTGGCCGACTGGTGCGTCAGTTGGTTGAACGAAACGGGCTTGAGGAGTGACTAGGGGTAGTAACGCGCGGAAAAAGAGCCCGAAAAGGTCGACAAAAGGTGACGGCCTGAACTGTTGCGACAGGTTCGGGAAGTGCAGGGGGAGGATGGAGACGTGCGGGAATCGGGACGACGGAGAATAAGTCGTGGATGGATGGACTGATGGATGTGGTGGAAGAGGTTGCAAGGCCTCGACCGACTGCACTCGTCATGAGGAGTAGTAGGCCGATGCGGCGGTGCTACGGGACGGCGAAGACGCGTCTTATCGTTCGCGCCTTGCCGTTATCGAGCCGGCGTGACTAGGGATAGCTCGGCGCCACTTCCGGCTCACCGGACATCCCACAACTGATCTTCCGCCAGCGCCACCCCGCAAAAGTCGGTGGAATGATCAGACGACAGCCGGATGCGGATCCAGGACGCCGGCGGCAAGTCACGCCTGCTGCTGGCTGTGCACTGCCACCGATCCACCAGTTCACCGATTGCACCAGGATATCGTGGCCAGTGCCATCACGCACCCCGTCATCGATAACGGCGGGCAAGGTCCTGGAGTGCGTGCACTCTCCCTCCCAGTCGCACAATGTGACTGCAGGCACTCAACTCACGCTTTGGTAGGATGGACCGGCGCCAGCAGTTGCGCTGGTCTACTTGGGCTGAGCGTTAGTGTTTGTGTATGCATGCAGAGGCAGGATGGGATTGACTCACGATGACGGGGTTGGGGGAGAGTATGGTGACTGAGTGACTGACAATCCAGCTGCCGGTGAAGGTCTGCATGTCAGCGGGGCAGATGAGGGAGGGAGTGTGGCACCGGTGCTGCGCCAGAAGCCGCGAGGAGGAGGAGCAGCAGCGTGGGTCATGCGACCATGAACGAGCAGACGGGTTAAGGTAGTGGACAGCAGCAGAGTCGGTCGTGGAAGGAGGCGTGGTGGTTGACGGCTTCGGTGCGGAATGGACATCCCTTGTCTGCACGTCCGCTGGCTTCGGCTTCGGCTTCGGCAGGCGTGACCTTCCTCTCTCGGCCTGATTGACAGACTTACGGAATGAGACAGAGGATGCGAGGGATGGGTTGACAGAGGTGGAAAGAACGTCGGCTTTGAAGCGAGTGTGTTGAGCGTAGGTGGTTACAGTGCAGCGTGGTGGATAGAAGCGAGCGGACGGAAAGAGAGCGACAGGAGGGAGAGGCGAGGCGAGGCGAGGCGGTGAGGGGGAGAGGACAAGTCTTGTTGTAACGAGAGTGATCAAGCGAGAGTGAGGAGAGTGAGGAGAATGAGAATGGCGAGAGCGATGGAGGAGAGAGTGAAGAGGAGAGGACTGACGATGATGACAAGAGAGAGCGAGGCAGCGACCACTCACTCTCGCCATGCTGCGAGGAAGGTCTGACGCGCGCTCTCCTCTCCTCTCTCTTCTTTGCAGACTCTCTCATCTCAGGGTCGCACACCAGGGCAACAATTTCATGGTCGCGACGCGCCCCCTGCGCCCCCCTTGCCCTGCTTCTTGTCCCTGGAACGCGTCGAGCCAATAACCACCGCCGAGGGCTCCGGCATTCTCAGGGTTCAGCCGGTGTGCCTGCGCCACGCACCCGGAGCAGGTCACGCAGCGTGTCCGTCCACCGTCGTCTCTGAATGGAAAGAGTTCAACGCCTCGATACCTCCAACAGTGGCATTTGGCACATTGGCATCCTCGTTCCACCTACTCCACAAGATGGAATGCACTCATGTTCATCCTCGTGCACCAAGAGCATCGAGCTGCAGGTCTCCCATGTCGAGGCGCGAGAAACAGTCAGGGTATGGGGCGGTACGCACGCCGCTCAGATTCGGGGTGCTCATACGAGTGCGAGTGCGAGGGCGAGGCGAGGGCGAGCGTGCGAACGGCGAACGGCGACGCGTCGACGCCGCTGCGGTTTGCGCGGCAAGCGCGGCAAGCTGGTGCTCCCGCGCTGCGCTGCGACGCGACGCCGCTCAACTGTCATGCGCACTGGCCGCCGTCACCATGTCACGAGGCGTCACCACCACCTCTTTTCTTCTACAGTAGTGGCGTGGCATTACAACGCAAGCTTAGGCTCAGCCGCACCGAGTGTGGGTAGAGCCGTGCGCCCCATCCAGCGCTCCTCGCTGCGAGCGACAGCCGGGCTAATGAACTCGGAGGCGTCTATTCAGAGGATCCTGGGGCGCACGCAGAGGCAATGGAGGCGATAGTGGCGGGCTGGGCGGTACGATGAGCGGGCGTTGGTAGGGAGGGTGAGCGCCGCCCACTGAGACGCTGGCGCCGAGGCCCAAATGCAAGGGGGTAGGGAGGGCATGAATGTAAGAGTGTAATAACGTATGAATGTGGCCGAGGATAAGGTTGTCCCTGCGACCGACATGAGCTATTGTAGATGAGCCATGAGCGACATGAGGCGACGGCGACGGTGGGCTGCAACCGCTTCGAACATTGCATGAGCATCGTTATGCGTGCACGCATGGCTCCTCGTGTCCCCTGGGCACCTCTTGGCCAGGCCATGATGGCCGGCGGGGGATGCCGTCATCTCCATCATGTTCATGTGCACGCGTACCAGCTTCTTTTCACCCAGTCGCACCCAGTGCACGATGGTGAAGACGACGACGCGCGGACGTACTGTACTTCTCTTACACTTAAACAGGGACGCCGTCGCCGACACTCGCACCATGCTGTAAGCGAAGGGAAAAGTCGGAGGAGCCGCCATGAGATGCGCAGGGACGCGCGGTCATGTTCATTTCAGTCCGCCCTAATCCATCATTTTCCCGTTTTGGTCGCCGAGCAATTAATGAGATAGAGCGTGCTTGATGAACTGGTCTTGGGACCTTGGGAGCTTGGGAGGATGTAGGGATCAGGAGACATTGAACGCGTATGACGGGAAAACGACCGCTCTTACTGCTTACTGGCTGATGCTGATGAGGCTTCCCAAGAGGCGGGGACCACACGGGGACCGAGCATTCGCTAGTCGAAACCTTCACGGGCGCGAGATTGCGCTCATGTATCCGGGGTTGTCGCCAAATGGCGACAGAACAACGCAACACCCGCACATTTAAGCACACGCACATGTGCTTGAGCCAATCTGTCTGCTGTCTGCTTGTCTGCTTGTTGAATGCAAGGCACAACCTCCAACCGCTCTCATCATGAGCCGCTCATGGCTCAATCAACGCAGACGCAGGCCTCAAAAGCATCACACATGACGAAGACGAGATTCGAACTCGCGAACCGAAGACTACAGCTTAGCTTTCCTAAATGTAGCGCCTTTGACCTCTTGGCTACTTCGCCGGGGCGTGTGTGTTTGCCAGAGTGTGCCCCGCGGCGGCGGTACGCATACCGGGGCGTTAATCGTCACAGGACGTGGTTGCACCGACGAGCATGGGCGCACGGTACACCATCCGCCCATGCAGTCCACAAGCAGAAGACTCGTCCTCTTCAGCAGCTTCGGATCATCTGGCCGTCCTTCTTCCACATCTGCCACTATACATGATACATGTAAACAACACTAAAGGCGCCAGCGCCCATTGTAACACTACACGGCGTATTCTGCGGTCAGCTCGCCCGATCCTCACACACTAGGCATGGTCTCGTACGGGCGCGAGATGACGGGGGGCTCCTTCTGGCGCCCCCAGGGGAACCCGCTCCAGCGCGGCGACGTGTCCCAGCTGAAGCGCTTGCGCCCGGGCCCGGGCGTCGGTGCGGCGGTGGGCGCGACAGTGGGCGCGGGCGTGTTCTGGGAGTAGAAGCTTGGCCGGGACGCCTCGGTGCGCGCGGCGGTCGCGGAAGCATTGCGCGCCCTCCAGTCGCGCACGGACTCGTGCACGCTGCTGCCGATGTTCCATGCCGCAGCGGCGGCACGGGTTTGCGGGGTCAGCTCGGCGGCGTTCTCCCAGCTCATGGCGCGGTGCTGCTTCGCCTTGTCCCGGAAGAAGATGCCGACGAGGACGTTGATCATGGCCACGATGAACAGGAGCCAGGCGAAGACCTGTGCAAACCGGCGGCAGTGGTGCGCTAGTACTGAGGAGGCGATCAGGGCCTGCAGCACGCCCAGGCAGCCGAGGCCGTACTCCTCTCCAAGCATGGGGATGATGTTTGCGAAGAAGGCGGCGGGGAAGCCGATCTCGGAGAGCGCGAGCAGGATGCACTCGCCGAGGATGAAGACGCGCGCGAGGACAGACCAGAACGTTCCGCCCGCCTGAAGCGGGACAGTGCTCCCTTTGTAGTAGTCGCAGGTGTAGACGGGGGCGGCGGCCGTGGAGGCTGACGCGGGGTAAAGGGCGGCGGCGGCGATGGCGGAGGAGCCGGGGGCAATGGTGTTCGGCTGGGTGGCAGTCGGCGAGACGACAGAGGGTTCGGGCACCTCGGCGAACACCCTGGAGTTGTCCACGGCCACGATGCCTTGCGGCTCGGCCTTGGCGATGGGTGCCGTCTCTGGGTCCTCGAGCGTGTCTCTCTCGTACCACCACGAGTCCATGGTGGCCTCGGGGCCGACGCGCGCGAACTCGACCTCTCGCTTGGGAGGGGGTGTACGCAGCTTGTAGAGAGGGGCAATTGCACCCGCAGTGGCGGTAGACTCAGCGGGAGGAGTGTAAGGAGGAATGATTAGGACTCGACGCCGCTTCTCGAGCGCCGATGAAGAGGGGGATGAGTGCGAGGAGGCGACATTGCCACCGGCCTTGTCTGCCTTGACAGCCTTGATGTCGCTGGAGTTAGTGGGGGACGGGGTAGACGGGAAGAGAGGAAGATTGACGATGAAGACGGCCAAATGGCGGCGCGGGAGTCATGGTCGGGAGGGAAGGGGAAAAGCAAGTGGTGTGAGGGGACGATGCAACCTTGAGTGTTTTGTTTCTCTCTCGCCCACCTGAACTCACTCAACGATAGTAACCACGGTGGAGGAAAACACGAGCACGAGAGCGAGGATACTCAGCGCGCGCAGGACGTTAAGCACAAGGAACAGCGGGCCACGGGTCTGCGGGAGGAGGCGCATGATGATGGGTGAGTAGTGGGTGGAGTGAGGACAGGATGAGTTGGAAGTACGTGAGTGGTAATGAGATGGAGCGAGGTTTGGGTCGCACTTATATGCCTGTGCGCTACACGGTGCAGCGATGGGACCCGCAGACCATGGTCATGGCCCCGTCTATTGTCTTAATGAGTGATGATGGCGAGATGCACAATAGGGTTAACAATGGTGCAGCTGGTGATGGCGATCAGTAGCACGGCCGGCGGTGCTGGTGATCTCATGCAAGACGCCCCGATGCACGCGGATCGCCAGTCGCAGATAGTCAAGCTCAGCGATGAGCCTCTCATTGTACATTCACAGAATCAACCCTTTTGGGTCGTTTGATACTCTCAGTGGCCTGCTCCCTGTAATCGCACTCTCCATCATCCTAGTGCACCCCCGCACATGCCTCGAGCACGCGCCGCACGTGCTTTTCGCTCGCGGGCCGTTTCGCCCCGTCTTCGATGCGCAACACGCGCTCGTGCTCCGTCTTGCCGTGCAAGTACCGCTCGTCCGGGTCGTCGAGGAAGGTTTGAACAAAATCACCATCGATGAAACCTGCCGTTTCCTTTGGCACGAGAATGCTGCCTCCCCGTCGGAATCTGCTGTCAGTACCGCGATGGGGGTCAGAAAGCCGCGCCAAATGCCACTCACGCCCGCCAGTCCACGTTGCCCGGTCCGCGCTTGTATTTCGCCATGTTGCGCTGCAAATCGCTGAGTGTGCGCGTCGCGCTCGCGCTCAGCTCACCGGCGACACCCAGCCGTCCATTAGCCGTCGCAAACAGCAGGTCAGGTCGCAATTCCTTCGGATCCGTAGCCACAAACGCGCCGTTGCGGAAGCGCGTCACATCCTCGTGTAGCCCGAAGCCGGCTGCCTGCGACAACTCCTCATCCATGCGGTAGGTGAGGAGGTTGCCGTTGCCGTCGGCGAGAATGATGTGCCTATCATCATTCGTGAGATTGCCAACGGTGCCGAGAGCGCGAACGGCGTGCGGGGACATGTCTCGAGCGTCTCTAAAGATCTCGCCGCTGCTGTTGTCCAGCTCAATGACGATGATAGAACGCATGGCGTCGCCAAGGATGAGAAGCTCGCGCATAAAGTCCTTATGCAGGACGGTGAGGTGATGCGCCTCAAAGGCGAAGGTGAAACTAGCAGTTTCTTGGAGTTGCAAGTTCTTGCTTAGTTTCATGATGGAGACCTTGTTGGCGGAGGCGACGGCCAGATATCCGTAGTTGACGGTCGCGTCAAACACCGCGCCGTTCGTCTCCACCGCCTCGACGACCTTGAGGCTCCACCTTCCGTCAAGCTCTGTCGCCTCCATGAGCAACAGCCGCCCTTTCTGAACACCGACAAACGACTGCACCTCGTCAATGTTGGCCTCGTCGAGCGCTGCCGCGGTAGGAAAGATAGCCGTGCCCAGGGCAATGAAATGCCGCTCGTTCAAGAAGACAACGTTAACGCTCGCCACGGCCTCACGCTCTGGCAACAGGTAGTCGGTTAGGACTGAATCAGCTACAGCGCAGAAATCTCAGCTTACATTCGAGTGTAGTAGGGTGGTGCAGGTCGAGGCTCGAAGCTTGGAAGACATCACCAGTATCCGCGTCTAGGGAGCGCGTGACGCTCCCCACAGCCAGGATGTCCTGGTGCGGGACATAGGCAAGGCGCGTTGCGCTCGAGTCGCCTGTGTCCCAGGTCAGCACCTGCAGTTTCTTGAGAGACGTGAGGCGCTCGAGCGTGATGCCGTCCCGCGTGGCTATCGCGAAAAGGAGACCTAGATTGGGAACCTGGAGAGGAGCTGCCGCGACCACATTCTGTCTTAGCTTCCTTCAGATGAGATCAGCTCACTTTCTTTCCGCTCGCTGAAAACTCGAGGTGTCTGCGCGACTCAAAAACGAGAGACATGTGATCGCTAATCCCGACCGCCAGGACGCGCTCCTCGAGCCCTTCGCATTCGACCTCGAAATCTGCAATGTCGAGGGGCATCAAGCCCAGCGCATTCTGCGTGCGCCCCTTTGTGAATCCACTCTGGCAGCCAACCTCGTCCACGTCGCAACTGACAAGTGTGCCATCTGCCAGTCCGGCCATCAGGCGCATCGTCTTGCTCTCGTCCGCGTAAAGCTTCAGCGAGACGGCGTAAGATTCCTCAAATGTCTTCACGAGGGGCGCAGCGTCCCCGTCGTCCATAGAATCCGGGTTAAAGACAGTGACTGTGCCATCGTGGTAGGCGGCGGCGACCCAGATTCCGCCTGCCGGCGGAGAGGCGTCATCGAGATTGTTCGGTTCCTGGTATAACGCGACCGCGGAGACCTCGTTTCTAGGCGCGTTGTCCGCGATATGTTCGAGGCCCTGTGGGCCGCAATGATACAACTTGAGCACGCCATTACGCTGCGCAACCAGGATCCTGTTGCCGGCGAAGGCAGCGGCGACAACCTCACTGTCCAAATTTATGGAGGCGTGCACATTGGTATTGGGAGTGAGGATGTGCCTTTCAAGCTCCCAGATTGTAAAGCCTTTAGAGGTGACCTGCACGAGCCCACAATCGTTCTTGTGGCAGGCAATAGTTGGGTCCTTGGCAAAGGATTCTGGCACGTCGACCTGTACAATGTTATCGCTGACATGGAGCACAGCTGTTGATGACGCAAAAGAGACAATGAGCATAGCGTTAAAGGCCTGGTCGATACTTGATGCGTCCACTCCCTGGCCTCTGTCGTACGCCCAAAGCCGCTCAATGCCCTTGACGCCCTCGATACTGAGCAGGCTCTCAAGGCCAACACCGCTGCGTACTATCCTCAGCGAGTTGGTATTGGCGGAGCCTGACGCGACCACCAGGTGCGACTGGTGTTAGTTTGGCCTCATTGTGGAACTGACCATAGGGCCGTCCTCATCTTTAACCACAGCGAGGTCCTTGAGCGGCGCGAGGTTCATCCAGCGCTCTAGAACAGTCTGTTCGGCGGTTGCCTCGTCGTCGAATGTGATTGACCATGCGCCGCTGTCGACACTGTCTTGCGCGCGTCCCTTACCCTTGATATTGCGAGCGGCGGTTATGCCCGCCGACTGGGCTTGGGGGTGTTCAGGCATGCTAAAGCGTACCAACAGTGAGTCCCCACATGCAGAAGACACGAACACGACGCCGTTGTCGATATATGTCAGGGCGGTGGGGGGCGAGGCCTGCCATTAGATGTGACTCGTCCGGCGACTCACTATGCCCATGTCTACCTTGCTGACGCGGACACTATCGGAGCCGTCAAACTCCCATCCAACAGCCGTTAGTCGTCCGCGCTCGTCCCCCAGGACGATGGTTGCCCGGCGCTCGTTCCCCTCGAATACAGTCGCACTTGAGTCAGCTGCAATCCTCACTCCAAAAACGTACGCTAGGACAGTGCCCCATCCTTGCCGTACGCGCCATACAGGCTGAACGACAAGCTTGCCCTCATTGTCGGTGCTGACCCCCCTGCCCGACACGCTGCTCTTCCGTCGCTTGCCGACACCACCGGTCTCGGTCTGTGGACTGCGTCTGGCGTTGGCCCGTTGCGCCTTGGCACCGCTCACGTCGTACAGGACGACATGCTCATCACCGAATATTAGCACGTGTCGCGACGAGACGGCGAGGATGCTCCGCGCCGCGGGACACGAGAAGGGAATGGCGTTGAAATCCGGTTCACGAGTTCGTTCGAGCCCCTCCTCGGTCGGGTTGACCACGTCGACAGGCGCGCCGCGCTCGTGCAGTCTCTGCTTGGACAGTGTGCGGGCTCCGAGCTGGATCTTGTGTTGCTCATTCATCCAGAGGAACATGAGCACCAAGTCAGAGGCGCCGGGCAGGAACGTTAGGCCGAGGAGGTTGTGTTCACGTATGCTTCCGTTAGCCAATAGTTAAAGGTCTGCTACGTACTTGACATTGTACACGGTCTTGAAGATAAGCCGCCGCCCGTCCCCCTTCCTCTCGCGATCCTCCGCCACACTTGCGCGCCGCTTGAGGTCGCGCACCTTCTCCATGTCCATCTCGGCGCATGTCAGCACGCCCGTCCACATGGACACTATGGCAGTGTTCCCATGAGCGATAACGCCCGTAAAGAACTCCTGCCTTCTCAGCGCCGGGGTTGGCGGCGCTAGCAGGTGGGAGGCCGTCACCACGAGTCCGTCTTCCCACGTGAGGAGGAGCAGGCGGCCGTTGGTCGGGCCGACGAGGACAAGGACATGAGGTCGTGCATCGGGTACGTCGACCGTCGCGAGACCGGCAACCGTGCCCCAAGTTAAGAGTTCGCCTCGGGAGGTGAGGCCTCTGGTGCCGACGTCCCACACTTCCAGGCGGTCAGGCTTGGCGACAAGGAGGGACTGTGTGCCAGGCGCTGTGAAGTTGGATGCTAATACGGTGTGCGACACCGGCGTCGGCGTGAGAGCCTGGAGTCAGAGTCCGAGTGCCTCTCCAACTCACCGAGGCTATGTACAGCATCTTGTGGACTGCAGACGCCTTGAATAATTGATATGTTTGATGTTGGAGGAGGAAGGGGGCTCGAGCAACGCGGACGTCATCTCCGCTGGGCCTCGCAGTCGAGTGGAGGTGGAGGTCCAAATCACGTGATGTAGATTTCTGTGTACGACCTCCACATTTCCGTCGCGCTCAGCTCTCTTCTCATCGTCACCACATCTCAAGCCATGCCCAACCCCCAGCTCAGTGCTATTTCTGCATCGCAGGCCGCCAAGCGCAAGTCCGCTCCGCGCGACGATGAGGGCGACTCGGACTCAGACTCGGATGTGGTGAGCTCTCCTAGCCTGTCATCCGCAGCAGCTAACCCCAGTCCATGATCGACGTCGACTTCGACTTCATGAATCTCAACCCCGACGTGGACCAGATCGCATTGAAGCGGCTTCTCCGTCAGACGCTGAGCCATGACCAGCACCTCGTTGACGTGCACCCCCTCGCCGACTTGATCCTTACCGAGGGCACACGCCTGAAGGCCGGCAGCACGATCAAGACGGAGGGCGAGGAGAGTGACCCATGGTGTCTGCTCGCGGCGGTCGACGTTAACAGGTGTCATGTAAGTTTGAGGAGAGCTCAGAGCGTGTTTGAGACGGGCCATATTGTCGTTGAAAGTTCTCTTGGCTGATTACAGGCCGACCCCGCCCTCAAGCCTTTCCTCACCTACCTCCTCTCGCACAACCCTCCCGTTGCCATCAAGACGGCACTGGAGGGCACAGGACCGTCTACCGCCTTCCTCTTCTCCCTCCGTCTCCTCAACCTCCCTCTGCCCCTCATCCCGCCGCTGTACAAGATGCTCGGGAGTGAGCTGGGCGAGTCAGGCGCTACGTTCGAGCAGTTCATCCTCTGGGGGCGCGGGTACAAGCTGGAGGGGAAGGAGGAGGCGATGGGGCTAGAGCTGAACACTGTGTGAGTTGTGCGAGGGGCTTGAGGCAATGTGCGGATCCGACGAGGACAAGAATGATAGTATATCCGGTTCCGGCTCCGAGTGGCACCCACTGACACCAGGTCGAAAACGAACAAGAAGACCAAGGGCGGCGTAGAGCCTCTTGCGGCCGGCTCGTTCCCGTACCACCAGGAGGAGGAGATGATTGAGGCGCGCGCCAAGGCGACGTTCACATACTCGCTCAAGACGGCGCCGCCACGCGACGAGGAGTCGTTCGGCGTTGAGCAGTTTGGGCGGCTGATCCTCATTGATGCTGCTAAGCTGGCGCAAGCCGTCGAGGCCATGGAGAAGGCGTAATAGTGTTACTTGATAGAGGCGGATGCACATGTTGTTCAGCACTGTAGGCTGGGCAGAAAATAGGCGAGAGGACGGGAAGGGTTTCGACGGCCGCGTCCGCTACTCGTGGCACTCGATGAAAGCGCAACACGACGATTTGCGCGCACAGGATCTCAGCATTAGGCACGGTCTCCTCTCGACACTCGTTAACAGGGACATTTAAAGATTGCATAGAAGGATATATCCTTTTGATGGACCGAGAGAGGCACTGCAGAAGCCTCCGCCGGTGAGTAGAAGGCAGTTCTTTTCTTGGTGCGAAGAAAATCGCTAGCGACTTGTTCGATGGACGTCGCTCGCAGAGTGTTATACACCGTGTGGGAAGGGGAGGAGGAGGTGTGGAGTACAGAGAGAGCAAAACAAAGCGCTGTTGCTCTACGCTGCAAGGAAACGAGATCGGGTGTAGGAAGATCTGCAAGTCAGCCTCGGAACTCCGGAAACTCTGTTTCAAACCACTCACTAGTGAAACTCTCGCGCTCGCACCCGTCAGTACTGCGACATTTGAGAGGATTGTGACACGGTTGCATCCGAAGATGTCCGACGCCTGTGAAGTATCGTCCCCGTGAAGTTGGGCAATGCCGCGGAAGGATAGCAAATGAACGCCGACGGCAAGCCGTCGCTCTGCGCTCGAGACGCCGCGCCGCACCGAGATGAGGGTGGGCACGAGGTCGGAGCGGGGGATGGGAGGAGTGAGATGAGGATGGGGAACGTGAGCGTGGCTGAATCGATGGTTGCATGACAATGTACATATTACCGGTCTGCTGTTAGCTTTGAATTCGTACAGTGGCTGGTACTCACAGAAGTCCAGACGATCCTCGGAACGCTTGACGGTGGACTGTACAAAGTTAGCTTGGGCGTTTCGAATATTTATGGATGAAAACACCCCCTTCTCGCCCCCCCGGCGAATTTAAACGCCGGTGGAGGTCCGGGGTGGCACCCGCTGCTTACCTTCCAAGCCTCTTCGAAATCGATGGGTAGGATGACATAGCGGTTCTTGCGCACCGCTGCGTGTTAGTGCATGCACACAAGGGCAGAGCATACCTTGCAGGCCTGCGGCTTGGCAAATAGACGCGATCTCTGCGGAGCTCAGCTTGTCTGGCCGCGACACATCTGTCGTCAGTTAAGGCACCATCTCCACAGCTCACAGTCCTCGAGATCGACGTCGGGGCTGAGATTCATCTTGCTCGTGACAGTCTGGAAGATGAGACGGCGCTCGCGGCGGGACGGGTTTGGGAACTCGATCTTGCGGTCGAGACGTCCAGGACGCAACAGTGCGGGGTCGAGCGTGTCCTGACGGTTGGTAGCCATGATGACCTGCTGTTAATATGCGCTTACGGCTCCGATAGGATGTGCGCACCTTAATGTTTGTTGTCTGGTCGAAGCCGTCCATCTGGTTGAGCAATTCGAGCAGAATACGCTGGACCTCGCGATCCGAGCCGGTCTGCGCGTCGAAACGCTTCGTCGCAATCGCGTCCACCTCGTCGATGAAGATGATGGACGGCGAGTTCTCTCGTGCCATGCGGAATACGTCGCGAACCATACGTGGGCCCTGCTGTCAGTTGTTACTCTAGAGGTGCAACTCACCTCGCCGAGGTACTTCTGCACAAACTCGGACCCGACCACACGGATAAACGACGCCGTCGTCGCGTTAGCCACCGCCTTCACCAACATCGTCTTGCCCGTCCCTGACGTCAGCGGAGTCAGCAGCGCACGCACCTGGAGGGCCGTAGAGCAGAACGCCACGAGGCGGATCAATGCCAATCTTCCTGTAGAGGTCCATCTGTCGTCAGCCACAGCTGCTTGAGTGGGGTGAAGGCGTACCTGGACGAGGGGCAGCTCGACGGCCTCGCGGATCTCCTGCTTCTGCTGGTCGAGACCACCGACGTCTGAGTACTTGACGTCGGGGCGCTCGTCGGCGCCGAGCATGGAGATCGATGAGTCGGCCTCAGGCGGCAGGATGTCAACCAGCGCATTTGAGTGACGGTGCAGGGCGACACTGCTCGATGGCTTGAGCAGCTCACGGTCGAGGGTCGACAGGATGCGCACAACGTAGTTGGAGCCTGTGATTAGCATAAAGCAATGAGCCCGCAGGAATACACACCAGTGGTGCTCCCGACAATGCCGCGGCGCTCGTCAATGGCCTCAAGGAACTGCCCGATGACGAGGGGGACGGACTGAATGCGCTTGACTTCCTCCTGGGCGCGCAGCAGTTCCTGGCGCAGGTTCATAGTTTCGTCGCGAATATAGTCCTGCCGTTAGCTGAGTCAAACAGCTAACTCACCTCCTGAAGCTGGAGAAACTCGCGCTGAGCCTCAAGCTTGCGCCAAGTCGAGTACAGCTCATCATCGTTCCTCGAAAGCGGGGAGTACAGCGCCTGCTTCTCGTTGAGCTGCGCCGCGACGGTGGGGTCCTGGAGTCAGCTTGCCGTTGCTTGCCCATCTCCTGCAGAATCTCACCTCGAACTTGAGGTCAATGCCGATTTCCTCCATGATGCTAATGGTGATGAAGGTGAGAGATTGGGGTGGGATGGGTGTATCATGACGGTTGATGGTGACGGAAGGACAACGCGTATGCTTGCGGAGTTCAATACGGATGTCCGCGTCACGTGTGATTCACGTGCATCGATTCCTCCACTCCGGCTTGGAACGGTTCTGCAGTCTGTCCAGCATCTCTCCGTCATCACTACAACCACCATGGGCAAGCGCAAGTCAGCAAAGAAGCCACAGGCAAAGAGAACGAAGGAGACGCTTTGTACGTTGGCTCTCTGAAAGTCTGCAGCGCGCTGAGACAAGCCACATCGTTCAAGTGCCTCTTCTGCCATCATGACAACTCTGTCACCGTCAAGATGTGAGCTTTCCTCCACCGACATGAACTGACAGAAGCGATAAGGCGGCCATGTTCGGGCATTTGAGCTGCAAGGTAGTACTTGCGGCGCCGCGCCAGCTGACAACAGGTCTGTGGGCAGAAGTTCACGACGCCAGTCAACAGTGAGTCACCTGCATATTGGTACCGGTGCGTCGCGAAGCTGACTCCAGACCTGTCTGCAGCCGTGGATGTGTACTGCGAGTGAGTTTACCTTGTACCGCGCGGAGGAGGGCTGTGGATAGAAGGCAGGGGAATGAGTGACTAACCCCCAGCTGGGTTGATGCTTGCGAGGAGGCACAGAAGAAGCAGCCCAAGAAGTTCAAGGCGCCAAAGGCACCGAGCCCTCTGCCTGCCGTGTCCGCGGCGCTTAATGACGAGGATGACGATGACGACGATCTTGACTTGGCCAGTGCGCTGGACAAGGCGAAGCGCAAGCCGACTTCGCGCGACTACGACGAGGACAGCGACGACGACCGGCATAGGCGCAAGCAAGCGCGGCGGGCGTACGACGAGGACGACGATGATGACGAGGAGTAGAGCTCTATAGACTGTATTGTATGCATATGGCATAGCCCGGGGTACCTGCGGCTTTCCTCGGAAGGGGGTTGATTGTTAACAATGCTCGTGAAGGCGTATCGTGCGGTGGGTAATAATAAAGTGGAGTATTGCGAGGCGTCTTCGCCCTGCCAGACGCATGCGCGCTATTCCTCATCCTTCTGGACGTTAACGCGCATCTCTGCCTTCGGCTTAACGCCCAACGTAGTGAACAAGCTGTTCTGAGACTGCCATTAGGTTGAACTGCAGACATATCGTCCCAGCTTACAGGATCCGAGATGACCATGTAACCCGCCTCGCTGAGCCTCTTCCCTGCCGCAACAGAGTCGAGCACCCCTATCATCAGATTTCATCGCAGCGCGGCAACTCACACTGCACCTTGACAATCTTGGCGCGCCGAGACGCCCCACGCCCACCAGCCCCATTGATAATCTTCTGCGTCTTCCCGCCTGCTAGCCGTTCCGCGACCACATGCGTACATCCGCTATGCTGATGTGGTGCAAAGCGACCACCATTGGACGTAATGAGATTCTGGAGCTGAAGATTGGAGACGGGACCGGTATGTCCATTGATGGCGATGGTGCAGCCTGCGAGGATGCTGTTGGTCTGGAGTTAGAGATCGTTAATGATGCGCAGGCTGTTTTAAAGCCAGTGAGGATGATTATGGTAAAATATGAGGTGGATTATGCACGAAAGCACAGAAGACAACACACCTTCGCTCGGCCCTGTGCTTCGACCTTGGCTGTGCGCACGCTCCAGTAGGTCGCAGACTCGCTCACACCCGCGGTACTGAGTCCCTCACTCCGTGCTGAAGCCCAAAAGCCTCGGTCAGCCCCACGTTGCTGGTGTCCTGTCGAGCATGACTGGACATGTGCCGTCCGTGCGAAGGCGTCGGAGTGTGTGATGGGGTTCTTTGCCGAGTCTAGGGTGTTGAGCTGAATGAGCTAGACCAGTGAATTAACTCACCATACGCTCTGTAACGCGGGCTCGAGAGTTCGGTGCGGTAACTGACACCTTTTTGCGTAGAGATGAAATTGAAGAGGAGGGTTTGCGAGACGCCTTGGAGGAAGACGCTAGCGGTTGTGCGGGGGGGGGCGCTGAGGGGTCTGAGGGAACAGAGGACGTCCGCCGCCGCTTGGGCGGTCGAGTGGGGAAAGATGGTGGTGGCGAGATTGCGACGATGTCTGGAGAGGAGGGAGGGTGATGTGGCATGACGTAAAGGCTTTGCAAAGAGCAAGATCAGTCGCGACAGCGTCAAAGATGAGTTTGTTGTTGTTGCCAGTTGACTGGACTGGTGGAGGCCACGTGCTGGATATCCTGGAACTCCAAAGTACATACATGTACATCCGGATTCCATCAGCTATCCCAGCCTTGTCCGCTTGCTAATAAGGTGCTCGTCGAGTTGAATTGAGTGTCACCTGTTTGGTCATAGTGAGAGGAGACGCGAGCGAAATACCATGTCCGCGTCAGCTGACTTTATGAGACGCGTCGCTGTCCGAGGCCGAGGACGATGGAGGGGGTGTGGGAAGCTGTAGTCACCCACCACGGAGTGGCGTTTGTATGGCGCTAAGGGGCGGTGGCATGCAGACGCGTGCGGGAGAAGGAAGGGCAGCCTACGTCGCCCCTGAGCCGCGGACAAGGACGGATTAGTCTTGTATACCAGGCAATTGCCTGGAATAGTAATCAGGGTAATATTAGATCGACGGCCCCGGTCATGCACAATCCATCGGCTCATGCAATCGTTCAACTCGAAGGGGCCACCTCGGACTCTGTCAGCGCCATCATCTCTCACTCTCTCTCTCTCTCTTTCTTATCCTCACCCTTGTCCATGCTCTCTCTCTCCCTCCTATAATGAGCTCTATAGCATCAACTCCAACCCTCATACACGAACGCGCCCACAAGCAGCTGTTCCGCCCCTTCCCAGCACCTTTATCATGGAAGCAATGGGGCTACATCCTCGGCATGCAGGGCGTCCTCGCCATGTGCATCAACTTTGGTGCCAACTTTGGAATCGCCACAGCTAGTAAGTGCTGACATGCTGGCTTCCACTCGAAACTTTGCTTACGCCAGTGTACTCTTCTCAGAAGGACGTTAGGGTGAGTGGCATTGGGTGGCGCGTGGCGCGTTTTGCATACGCGGCATGTTGACAAGCACTGACATCAGATGTGGGTGTTTAGCAAGAACACCATTGCTGGTGAGTATTCATGCGCAGAGGCCGTGGCAAGAAAAAAGCTGTAGCTGACGCCAGGCGACCTCGGCGTCACACCCATCATTCAGACGGCGCTGTCGATGCTTATCTCCTCTACACTCGTGCACACTGACTTGCACAACGGTATAATTCCTCCCCTTCCCTTCGTGTACCCGCACGTCGAGCACCTTCCAGACCCGCGCATTCTCCTCGACAGGATTTTCAGGCGCAAGCTCGCGGCGCCTGGCGAAGAGATTCTCGACGAGAAAACGCAGCAAGCCCGTGGAGGAGTATCCTTTTACTTCTGGATGCTCATCCGCTTCATCTTCGAGGGCACGGAGCGCAACATGCTCCTCTCCCGGCCAGGTTTCAAGAACTGGTGGGGACGTCTTCTCTGGACCGCCGCGCAAGGCGCTGGCTTGGGCATCCTTCTCGGCTTCCCCATATGGTGTCTCGCTATCGTCATCCTTAGTCCCATCTACGGCACTGGCAATCTGGGCAACCGCTGGGCTCCGCAGGCCATCAAGGGTGTGTACGGCGGCCTATACGGGTTATACTCGAACCCCATTATTGCGATGATTGCGCTAGGCGCCCAGTCGGAGCACCACTTGCTTGTCGTCCCTGTCGATGAGGAGGCAGGCGTCGCAGGTGTAGCGCCTAAGGCTCCCGAGGCGCCTGCAGCTCCGATACACACTATTGCCGAGGAGGAAGACTACACACCTCCCCGAGGCTCTGTTACACCCACGCCGAGTGCGCGCGGCCCATCCTCACCCTTCACCAGACCTTACCGCCTTGCCTCAACTGGGCACAGCACGCCAGCGCATTTCCGCGTCGGCGAGCCGCAGCTCACCGAGACGCTGCAGCCTCCACTGCGGCGCACGCGCTCGCGCTCCTCCTCGATCTCCAAACCGCCTCTTACCTGCAATGTCGGTGATTGCCTCCCGCCTCCCGAGACACCGACGCGTGCACCGACACGCCCTCGCGGGCTCACCGTCTCCTCATACGTCTCAGCCTCGGGTTCCAGCTTTACGTACGCGCTTAGCGCGAACGGTGGCCGCGCCTGCCGCTCCCGTTCCAACACCGTCTCCAGCGTTTCCGGGCTTCCCTCCACGACTGCGCCTTCAACGTCCATACTCTCCACGTCTGCGCCTTCAGCCTCCATGCTGTCTACCTCTGCGCCTTCTGGCGCAACGTCAGGCCTTCCCAGCCCCAGTGCGTCTGATCGCTTGACCGGCACACCTGTACCGCAGCCAGGCTTTGTGCGCTCTCGCGCCGATTCGGACACGCCTCCTTCCCGGCGCGGATGGAGAGCGTCACCTTTCGAGACGGGCGGCTCCGATGTGTTTGGCCCCACCTCGTCCGTCGCGCCGTCGAGTGTCGGCGTATCCTCCACAGTTGCGACGTTTTACACCGCGCCGACGAGCGTGAGCGTCACGCCCCAGCCTCAGCCCCTTGCCGTGCCAGAAGTGACAATACAGCGCCCAAGCTTCGACGTCGATGCCGAAGAGCGGGGTCTGAACGAGCGCACCCCCGACCCGATCCAGCGCCTCGGCGGGTCCCGTTAATGTAGCATAGCCTTTTAGTAGACGGACTATAATACTCTTATCATGCACCTGACACCGTGTTTCCAATGTCGACTTCGAACGTGCACTCGTGATGGCGCGAGTCGGGTGATGAGGTCGAGAAGCAGAAGCCCGGTGGCGGATATCATTCAGGCACCAAATGACTCGAGGGGCGTCATCACCAAACTCGTCTCCACTTGACTCTGGCCACTGTTCCGTCCACCACCATGTCAACCTCGCATTCGAGTGCGGTCTCGCCGAGCCCTGTATTGAGTCCCAACGGTCACGGGAGGTGCGCAGATAGCTGGAGCTAGCTGATTGCAGACTCACACCGCGGCAGCGCGAGAAGGCCCCCTTGAGTCTCGACGACGTCGCGCTGCCGGCTGGCGCCGACCATGTGAGTGGGGAGGCCGGCGGACGGTTGGGGGTTCGGTTACCTGGTGTCGATTGCGCACGGAGAGAGCGGTGCGGGCCGTGGGGCGTGTGCGAGTGTTGTAGGGCGAGACCGGCGGCGCGCTCGACGAGCGGTCGTGGACGGCGAACCAGCTGACAGCAGGAAATCAACCTCCTCATCGCCGAGTACCTTGCGTCCCGGCATCCGCGGTTAGCCGATGCGCTAGCAGCGGAGATTGGTCCGGCGCGCGACGAGGTGGTCCGGCAGGAGATTGAGGCGGTCGAGAAGGCTATTCTTGGTGAGTGTGATCAGAGCGGGCTGTGAGATGGGGCCCAAGTCGCAATTCTGGACGTCACCTCGACCGCTTGCGCCTGTTCCTATTAGGCGTGACGCCCTCGATTCGCTCTGCATCACTTCCACCCGCTGCACCGCGCACACTCGCTGCGCCCGTAACCCCCGCTGACTTTAGACGGCAACTTCAGCGCGCTCGAAGGCCTCCTCGCCTCCCCTGGCCTCCTCGGCCAGCAGACGCAGAAGGCGTTTCTGTACATGTGCTACCGCCAGCAGTTCCTCGAGTACATCGACAACCGGGAGAGCCAGAAGGCGTTCAACCTCCTCCAGAAGCGCCTGAAGCCGCTCGAGCACTACCAGCCTGTGCCGTACGACTTCTACTCCCTCGCCTACCTCACTTCCGCGAGCACGGTGCACGATGCGCCGGGGCTGCGCGACTGGGCCGGCGCGGGGCCGGAGCGCGAGCGCCTCGTCTCCATGTGGCGGGAGCTGACGGACGCGGCGAGAGTGAACGCGCATGCGATCGCGGGGGACGCGACGCCGTCGCGCCCCGTGCCACGGGACCGGTTGTTGATGCTCCTGCGCCAAGCCACGGCGTGGCAAGTGGACGCGGCGCGGGGGCGGGGCGCGGGCCCGTGGCAGCTGCAGAGCTTGTTGACGGACTACTCGTCGCCGTCCGTCCCAACGCGACTAGAACGGCTCGTGAGAGGGCACCGCGCGAACATCAAGTGCGTGGCGTTTCTGCGCGACGGGCGCGGTATTAGCGGGAGCAGCGATACGACGCTGCGTATTTTCAACATCCATTCGGGGGCGACGGAGCGCGTGCTCACCGGCCACCAGAGCCGGGTGTGGGACGTATCGCCGTCGCCTGAGGGTGCGTACATTGCGTCGGGGTCCGGCGACGGCACGGTGCGCGTGTGGAGCGCCGACGGCGAGTGCGCGAGCGTGCTCGTCGGCGACGGCGGGGACGTGTACAGCGTGCGCTGGCAGCCGGGGCGCGAGGACCGGCTCGTCGCCGCGTGCTACGACAAGATCTTGCGTCTGTGGGACGTCGGGGCGGACCGGCTTATCCGCACGTTTTCGGGGCACGCGCAGAGCACGCTCGCGGTCGCGTTCGATCCGGCGGGCAAAGTCATCGCGAGCGGGAGCAAGGACAAGCACATCCGCTTGTGGGACGCCGTCGGCGGCGTCTGCACCCAGACTATGACGGCGCACCTCGGCGAGATCACCAGCGTCGAGTTCGCACACGACGGCAAGTACCTCCTCGCGGGGTGCAAGGACAACTCGATCCGCTTGTGGGATCTGCGCATGGTACGTCCTCTTCGCGCAGCCGGCGCAGTGCTGATAACAGCAACGCAACATCTACCGCTACACGGGCCACCAGAACACGTCAAAGAATATCATCCGCTGCTCGTTCGCCTCCGAGTCGTCCTCCCTCATCGCCAGCGGCTCAGAGGACGGCCTCGTGTATCTGTGGGAGCGCGATGCGGAGGGTTCCGAGACATCGTCGTCGATGCCCGGCTCGCCGCCGATCCCCCCGGTTCCGCCCAGCGTGTTCCAGACAGTCGCGAGCAGCATACACCCCGCGCGGGCGCCCACGCTTCCCCGCGGACCGGCAGGCGCGTCGCCCCGCTTCGGCGCATCGCCCAGCGTGCCCGGCGCTACCACTGTGCGGCCTTTCAAGGCACTTGCGGGGCATGGAGCAGGCGCCGTGTTCGATGTGCGCGCCCTCGGCGGGACGTTGCTCAGCGGTGGCGAGGACGGGGCAGTGGGCGTGTGGGGAGCCGAGGAGGAGTAGCATCTGGTACAGCATGTATGTCTGTTTTGTCGTGCCAACGACTTGCGCATGATTCTTGAAGACATCCATCTAACAGCTCCCAACACTCCACTTCATTCATGACAACCACAAATAGCATCGTGATACAGCAGGCTACTTGCTATACAGTGGGCCGCACTAGATTAAGCGGCCATCGGCTTATGTAGGCGTGTGTGGCATATAAACATATTATCGTGTGGTAGAAGACTGGATGGCGGCGAGGCCCGTCGCCATGTCAATGAGCTTGGTCCGGCGCTTCTCGGCGCGATGCGGTGCCGCGCCGTTAGCGACACGGCGCACCGCCTCGCTAACGTGCCGCTCGCAGAACCGCTGCCCTGCAACATCGTAATACTCGGCCATGTTCTCGCGGCAAGACTGGGCGCCGCTGACTCCGCCACGGTGGTCACAGCGCAGGTGGCCGGGGTGGAAGCGCTGGTCGCCCGCCGGACTGGGTGCGAGGATGCAGGCGCCCTCGATAGGTTTGCGGCAGCTAGCGGCGGCGCACAGAGTGCCAGCCTCCTCGGCGTAGTGGTACTGGCACCACGGACGACCCTTGTGAACGTAAAAGTCGTCACCCTCGAACGGTGAGTCGCAGCGCGTACATGTGAAGCAGGCACGGTGCCACTTGCCCTTGAGCTGGCCGTCCGAAGAAAAGACAGCGCTCCGCTCAATGGGGAGCTTGCAACGCCGGCATGCTGGAAGGTACATCTTCTTCCAATCAGCCTCGCAAAGCACAATGCCGTCACGCTCAACGTAGCGACGTTGCCCGCCGACCGCGTCGCCGCACTTCTGGCACACGCGCTTTGGGCGCGAGGTGGGTGGCGAGGTAGAGAGGGGCGGCTCAGTGCGCGAGCGCTGTGGCGCGAATGATTGGGGAATGCGAGGCGGCTCGAGCTCGCGCACGGGCAAAGACGGCGACCTGGTGGCATTCGCGGGAGTGACAGTCGAGGCCGAACTTGACCGGGGCAGCATGTTGGCGCGAATAGGGTTCGGCTTTCCGAAAACGAGACGTTCCCCGTCGTCATCTTCGTCCTCCTCGCCTATCTCCGTCAACAAATTTGGCATGCTCGAGTCCTTGGCGGCCTTGGGGCTGTCAAAGTATCCCTTTGCCGGCGCGTCCACGGAGGACAAACCCTCCCAGCTCTGAGAAGGGGTCATGACCATCTCATCTTGCGAGCTCTGTCCGTCTGGTGATGGACCATAGTGGGAGGACGCGGTCGATTCAAAGCTGCCGTTGGTCGGGTACCGGCGATGGTTGTACTCTATGCGCTGGAAGGGGTCGTCATCGTCGGCGTCATTCTGAGCCCAGGGCAGGGCTGATGGCTCGCCTGCGCTTGTAACGCTGAGGTTGTCACTGTCGGCGCGGGGCGAGTAACGCGAGCCGTGTGTCTGGTCGCTTTTCGACACAAGGAACGCGTCGTACTTGTCGAAGAAGGGGCGATGGTTGTCATGGCTCTTTGAGCTCTGCGAGGTCCCGCTGCGCTCAAGGTGAGCACGTGAGACTGAACGCCCTTCCTCCTCTGCGCGAGAGGCAGAGCGCGATGGGCCCGCCCGCGAGGCAGAACGATAGTCATCGGCGCGAGAGCCGGCGCGGGCATCGTTACGCGACGCGGAGCGGCTGTCTGCGCGGAAGTAGTCGTCGGCGCGAGAACCGGCGCGTCCGTTAGAGTCGGCGCGGGACACTGCACCCTCACGAGAGCGCGTACGTTCGTGGCGTGCTCGAGCAGATAGCGGCGCACTTGGCATGATAACGGGCTCCTTCTGGGAAGGCTCGCGATGGGGGCGTGCGTCTGGACCAGTGGCTGTCATCAAGGGGCCTGCAGAACGCGAAACCGACGGTGCTGCCTGGAACGGCTTGGGGACGGGCATAGGCGGGCTGTCACCATGCGGTCGTGGCGGGTCCTGGTCGGCTTCAAAGCCGCGCCCGCCACCGGCTGCGAGGGCGACTCCGGCACGGACGCCCCACGCCGCAGCGGCAAAAGCGCGTCGGCCGACGCCTGCCATGCCCGCGTTACCTCCAGAGGTGGTGTCCGGCATGGAAGGGACTATTGGGCTGTGGAGGTCGGGGTAGCGGCCGAGGTCACTAGAAATAGGCGTGCGAGGCTCAGTGTAGTTGCCGAGTCGAGATGGCGGTGCGAGAGGGCCAAAGTCGCCGCGGAGAGGAGAGGGAGCTTTGGATCGTTGGGCAGACGGTGCGAGTCCACTGCTGATGGGAGGCTTGTTGAACTTTGATTTGGACGGGGCAGGCGGGCAGACGTGCTCGCCGAGCGAGTTGAGGGGAATCTCGGATGCGCACGAGCTGCACTTGACAGTGGGGAGGACGACGGAGGCGCGGTCCATCGCCGCTGGCGGGCGGTGGGCAAGGAGGGACATGGACTGGTGTTAGGAAAAGGTAATGGGTAGGTGATGGGGAAGGAGGTGATGTTAACAGCAGACGGCAAAAATGGGACTGGGAGGTGGGCGCGGCGCAATGAGGGTGACGCGAGGGTGTATGGAGGCGGGCACGAGACTGGTGTCGCAGCGTATGGTGATGCAGGTGTCGAGCAGCAGCAAAGACGCGACCTGGTTTGGTGCTGCATAGTTCATGACCAAGTCGCGGATTCGTCAACAGGCAACGGATGGTCCAAGCAACGACAAAGGACCTTGCGCGTCACGGCGACCGCCACGGACGCCGCCGCATGCCCGCATGCTCATCCGTGCAAGGGGATATGACAGGGAGGGACGGTATGGGAACGGACATGGTTCATGGGCCTGTCGAGTTGCGCGATCAAGAAGAACAAAGGCCAGAGCGCACAAACAAGCAAACAAGCAAGCAAGCAACTCACTGATGGATTACGGCTTGGGCGTGGTTGTGGCGTAAACTGATGGCCGAGAGCGATCCGCGCACACAGAGGTCAATGGGGGGGAGGACCGTGCTGTTCTTGAAAGTAAATGCTGTCGTTGAACGCGACGCGAGGGGATGATGAGGGGGAGCGTAGGGGGGAGGGGGAGGAGGGGGGAATGTTCGTATCGTGTCGTGTGATTGAAGGAAATGAGCACAGACGTTGGCGTGATGGCGGCGAGCGAGTGAGAGAGAGAGAGAGAGAGAGAGAGAGAGAGAGAAAGAAAGAGAGAGTCCGGAGGAGGAGGGGAGGGAGTGAGGAGGACGCTGAATGAGGCGCAGACGAGTGGCGTGTCGTGGAGGAGGAGGAGGAGGAGGAGGAGGAGGGGGAGGAGGAATGAACGAGTGTGGATGGTTTGGACAAGAGAGTGGAGTGAGGACGAGAGTGACGGCGAGGATGGCGAGGATGGCGAGGACGAGAGAGAGACAGTTGCCGAGAAACGAAGAGATGGTGAAGAAAGAGAAAGAGAAAGAGAAAGAGAGAAACGACGACGAGGACGAGGATGACGAGGAGTGACAGTGGTGGGGGGGGGGGGAAGGAAGGAAGGTGGTGAAGGGATGATGTGAGATGGGAGACAGGAAGTAGACACACAGGATACTCTCAGCTCTCAGGGTCCCCTACCCTCATAGTAATCCGGCTCAGGTACTGCACATGCCTCCTCTTCCTTTCTTTCCTTTGGCCTCGATGCGTCGTCCTCGTCGTCGTCGTCGTCGTCGTCTTCTCCATCGTGCTCACTCACTCTCTCTCTCTCTCTCTCCCTCTCCTAATCCGCACTCTACCTCCCTCGTTGCACGCCACATCTACTCTGGGAATACTCATGCGGGTACAGTACAGACAACTGCACCCGACCTCCCCCTCCCTACCCAGAAGCACTCAGGCCTCCCGTCGGGAATGCACCCCGTCCATAAGACCGTGCGCCATCCAAGTTGAAAGACTTGTAACGCTTTCCAGGAGGCCCCGCCAGGCCAGGAGGTGGCAGGCGTCGGCCCGCGTCGTCCTCGTCGACCTCGAGGGCTACTCGAGGCTGCAGTACTCCCTCTCTCATAGTACCCACTCGGGTCCGATTGGATGCCGCTCGCCGCCCGTTCCCCATTCCGGCCCGGTCCCAGACGCGTCGGGCAAGGGGGGTAACGGCAGCCACAGGGAACGTTTCGGATCGCGTCCTTTTTGCCTCGATGGTCTCGATGGCCTCGATGGCCTCGATGGCCTCAATCGCCTCGATGGTCTTGGAACTCTTGCATCCGCACTTTTACGCGGAACGCGTCTGTCTGGCGCGCGTCAATGCCATCATCACATCCGCCTCCGCTGTTAGAGAACACATGCAGGAACGAATCGAGTAGATGAGACGTCAAACCAATACGGCATAGTGACGAAATGCTTTTTATCGGGCCGCGATTTGGACGTTTGAGAGCGTTTGAGGTTCCCAAGTCAAAAGTCGGAAATGCAACTCGGCAGAGTGGTGCAAGGCGTTCAAAACAACCAGTTCAACCTGCTTGGGAAAGAGTCGGATAAACTCGTCTTGTTGACGCCAACTCGCACAGTCCATATCGAGACGCAGACTAATAACTGCTGACGACGACGACGACGACGACGACGACGGTTTACTGGCTGGCTGCCCAAACCCACGTGCCTCATACATGCACGCATGTGCGCATGTATGTACGCAGGTGCTCATGATCACCAAGAAACTAGCTTAGGCTCGCGCAATCCTCCGACCAAGCTACGACCGCTGTATGCTCATGAACAAGTGCCTTCAATCCTTCGGGAATCGAGGCCGTCACGCCGCCTCGCGAGGCGCTAATCGGTGGCGACGACAGCACCTGCAGGCCGGACCGGGAGAACGGCATGGGCCACGCCACCCGGCGAGCAGTCAGGGCGTGGCCTGCGTGGTCAAGGTTGCAGAGGTGGGCGCGCGCGTGTCCGCCGAATCAGCGCAGGGCTGAGCTATGCGGGCCACAGTAGCTGCATCAAGAAGGTTTGGATGGTGAGGAATGGCGCGTCCATTCAAGCTCAGCCACATGAATCGTGTAGGGATGCGCGCTAGCGCAGTGCCGAATGCGTACTCCGTCACGACTGGCAGTCACCGCCGACGACGTCCCGTGCGAGGTACGGTGCGGGGGTTTCGAGCGGCGACGGCGGGAGCGACGTACGGCGATGCGAGCACAGCAACTTCTCGTTGCGATAAACATCTAGTGAACGGGACGAACCTTCTCCGTTGCTATGGCAGCTGATAGCTCGCGTCATTCCTGCACAACGCTGATCTCCATTCAGCGCTGCTTCCTGACAATCCTGCTTGCTTCTAACACTTGGTGCATCTAACTATCTCACCCCCACAGGCCATGCCCATATCCCATATATCTTAATCTTCAGAGAAACCCACTAAAGCCCCAGCCTACATCTTGGCACGCGCAAGGTGCTTGGCGTACAGCTCGCCGACAATCTTCTTAATGTCCGTCTTGACGAGTTTGCCATTCACATTGCGCGGGAGCAGGTCGTCCGAGACCCACACGAATGCGGGGCGCGCGTGCGGGCGCACGCGGTTGTGCACGTGCTCCTGGATCTGCTGGGGCGTCGCGGTGCACCCCTTCCGCAGGCTGACGGCGACCGCGACGAGCTCGCCCAACATGTCGTCGGGCACGGGGACCGCGGCGGCCTCGGCAACCCGGTCGTCGGTGTACACGGCATTCTCGACCTCCTCGGACGCAATGTTCTCGCCGCCGCGGATGATGATGTCCTTGATCCGGTCCGAGATGTACATGACGCCCTCGTCGTCGAGGTATCCCGCGTCGCCGGTGTCGACGTACCCGTTGATGAGCGTCTCGCGGGTCGCCTCTGGCCATTAGCTACCTTCCTCTTTTCTGCGTATCTCTGGCCGCGAACGCACTCTCGTTGTTGTAGTAACACGTCATGTTGTTGGGGCCGCGCGAGAGGATCGCGCCGACAGTGTTGCGCGGCAGCTCCTTGCGCGTCTCGGGATCAACAATCTTGATATCCACGAACGGCATAGGCCACCCCGCGGCCTTGGGGCGCGCGACGTAGTCGTCGCCCACAATGGCGGTGGTGAGCGCATTCGTCTCCGTCATGCCCCACCCGACGGCGATGCTCATGTCGGGCCAGCGCGTGCGGAGGTCGTTTGCCAACCGCGCAGGCGACGCCGCGCCGCCGTTGAGCGTGGACTCAAACTTGTGGTCCTTTGGCAGGTCGGGGTGCTGGATGATGGCGACGACGACGGCCGGCACGCCGCCGATCACGCCGCACTGGTAGTCGACACACGCCTTGACTGCGTCCGCGACGTTCCAGCGGCGCAGCAGCACGAGCTTCTGGTTCATGTGGATCAGCTTCTGCAGCCACCCTTCGCCGGCCGTGGCGTGGAACAGCGGAATGCACAGCAGCGCCACGCTCTGCTTTTCCGGCGGCGCCATCGCGAACTGGATCGCCATGTCGGCCGGCGCGCCCATGCGCATCGCCGTGCGCGCCATCACTGGGGTAAGCTCCTGTCCCAACTCTCGGCCCGCCACACCTCAAATGAACACATCAAATGACACTCACAAAACTTGCCCGAGTGCAGGTTGTGCAGCGCGGCGCGCTGGTTCGAGAGCACAGCCTTGGGGAAGCCCGTCGTGCCGGACGTGAAGAAGATGACGCCGTCGCTCTCCGGCCCAAAGTCATGCAGGCCGAGTCCGTTGCCGCTGACAATGTCGTCCGTATCCTCCTTGGCAGCCTTGAGGGTCGTGAGGTCGATAACGGGCACCTTGCAGCTCTTGTCGAGCCACGCGTGCTCGTTGAAGCTGAAGATTGGGCCGACGTTCTTGAGGCGCGGGGCCACGCGCCCGCACATGACAGCACTGGGCGCGTCGCAGAGCACGACGACAGGGTTCGTAATGTTCAAGCAGTGTGCAAACGGCTCGGGCTGCAGCGCGGCGTTCACCATAACCGGCACAGCGCCGAGGAGCTCAATAGCGCACCAGCTCACGATCCACTCGACGCTGTTGTATCCGATAATGGCGACGAAGGAGCCCTTGCGCACGCCGCGCGCGCGCAGCCACACGGCGAGCGCGAGCGAGCGCGCCCACACCTGCGCGAACGTCGTGTCGATCCGCTCCTCCTTCGGCCCGGGCTCCGGCACCGGCGCGTTGACCATGACGGCGTCCCCGCCCCGCGGGAGGCCGTCGAGCACGAGCTCGCGCATCGTCTTCAAGCCCTGCCGTCAGCGCCGCCGCTGCCCACCGCCGCACGCACCTGCACCCAGAACTTCTCTTGCACACCGTTGTGCATGATCGTTTCCAGCTCGAACGGGCCGCCCTTGCGGGTGATCGCCGCGTCGCCTGTCGTCAGCTCGGCGGGCGGCGCCGCTCACACTCCTCAATCGATGGCTTGCGCGGCTGGGTCATGCTGGATGGTGGGGGGCCGCCCACCGGAAGTAGCACATATGTACTCGCATCGGATCCACCCCCACCTTCGCCCAGTCGGCAAGCATCACATGACTGCCGACGGTGCTGGCCGGTTGGGTTATCTTCAAAGCCGAAGGCCGCCTCGCGTGGCTGCACTCGCCCACAAAGCGACAAGGTCAGAAGCGAGCAAGGCCGGCTACTTAACGGGTGATCCAAGATACCGGGGATATGAAGGGCCGGGCGTCAGGCGAATCTCACGTCAGAGTCATGACATACGCGTTCACATTCAAGCAAAGCACTTCGACTGGTGCAGCTGGTCGCTTGCATTGGTGATCACTGTGCAGCAGGGCACGACCAGAGCAGCGCGCTGGCTGACTATATCTCTGACCAAAGCTGGCTGCCTTTGGCTTCTTCCGCAGCAGATCAATGGGCACTGAGGGGCATTGCCCTATGCTCATAAACCTCGAGTGCGCTGACGTCCTCCCGGCCACTCGTCACGCCAAGAGCGGTGAACACCTCTGCCCACTCCGGATTGTGCCGGAACCAGATGCGATCGATGCTGCTCCACTGCAATGCCGAGGCGAAGAGGATCGACATTGGCTTCATCCGACTTGTGGGCAACTCCGACAGAGGCTGCGGTATGCCGCGCAAGGTGACAACGTTGCGGTTTCAACGTCTTCGACAATCTTCGGCTGTCGTGAGTAGCCCCTCGCACTCAAGACCATTGCAACCCGCAGTGAGGACTCCTCCATGACAGTGCGTCGTCCGTGCAAGTGAAACGGCTGGTCTTCCTGCACCGTGTGCGAGTCGCCGAACTTCCGCTTCGGAAGAGATGTTCTGGGCGATGGGATTAACAGGATGGGATGGGAACAGGTGGATCGAAACCCACCTGCCACGGATGTGTCGCGCGAGCTGCGAGATCGCATCCACACAGAGGCCTGCCGACGCCTATTTAATCACCGACTCGTCCTTGTCGACGCCTGCCTCCACATGCCCCCACACCCTCCGATATCTGGTGCTCCGACTGCCGAGCCGATATCTGTCATCGCACTCCGCCATCCGAAGGTGGAGGCCGCAGATGTGGCGAATCACACCCCGCACAGACTCGGCCGGGCCACCTCCACCGACCTCCACCGGCTTAACGCCGCGGTGGAGTGACATGACGATTGAGTGGAACTGTTGGAATTATCTCGCTGTATGATGTGAGCTATCGGCGCGCAGCATGTGTATAATAGCGAACTGGTTGCCACTGACGTACTCATCCTCTCTCTCACAGCTCACGATTGATGTCACACTCATGCCACCATGGATCACTCCCGCTCCTCCAGAACGACGCTCAGCACGCTCAGCGATAAGCCGGAGAAGCAGACTTCTGAGCCCGACGAAGCTGAGCTCGCCGCTCTCGGCCTCCCGCCCGATGCCAGCCCCGAGTTAGTGCGGCAGCTCACGCGCATCGGCCCGCCGCCGGACGGCGGCCTCACCGCCTGGCTCGTGGTGCTCTCCACCTTTCTCGTCCTCTTCTGCATCTTCGGCATGGGTGAGTGCACCCTCTCCCTCGCTCCCGCATCACCCCTGACATCAGTCACGTCCTTCGGCCAGCTCCAGTCCTACTACCTCACGAACCAGCTCGCGGCATACTCAAAGTCCGACGTCGCCTGGATCGGGAGCACGCAGAGCACACTTACTTTCCTCGGCTCGATTGCCGCTGGACGCTACTTCGATGCCCACGGGCCCCGCCTCCTCGTCATAGCCGGAACGGCACTCTCCATCGGCGCGCTCATCGGCCTAGCCTTCTGCACAGAATACTACCAGATCCTGCTCGCGCACCTCCTCTTCGGCCTGTCCGGCACACTCACCTACTCGCCCGCGACCGCGATCTCGGGCCACTGGTTCCTGCGGCGGCGCGCGACGGCCGTCGGCGTGGTCGTGTGCGGCGCCGGCGCCGGCGGCGTCGTGTACCCGCTCCTCATGCGCGCGCTCTTCGCCCGCCTCTCTTTCCGCGACGCGATCCTCTCCATCGCAGCCCTCAACCTCGTCCTCATGCTCCCCGCCTGCGTGTGGATGAAGGCGCGGTTACCGCCGCGCTCCCCGCCCCCGCTCCGCGCGCTGCGCGCGCCGTGGCGCGAAGCGCCGTACACCTTCCTCGTCGTCGGCAGCGCGGTGTACATGCTCAACGTGTTCAGCCCGTACTTCAACGCGCCCGTGCTCGCCGCCAACCTCCTCCCCGCGAATATGGAGGGGTACGCCGTCGCGCTCCTCCAAGCCGGCAGCTTTGTAGGGCGCGCAGCGGCCGGCGTCCTCGCCGACGCGCTTGGCGTGTGGGTCGTATTTGGGGGCACGTCGTTCGCGTCTGCCGTCGTCCTCTTCGCGTTTTGGACCGGTGCGAGCGGGACAGCCGTCGGCGTCCTCGGCCTCGTGTGCTACGGCATCGTCAGCGGCGCGTGGTTCACCCTCGTCGCCGCGGCGTGTGCGACCATCTCGCCCGTCGACGAGATCGGCATGCGCCTCGGCATGCTCTGGACGCTTGTTGGGCCGCCCATCCTCGCCGGGCCGGTGGTGTGCGGCGTCCTCATCACGGCAGACGGTGGGCGGTTCAATTCGGCCGGTCTCTTCTGCGGCGCGACGATGCTGCTCGCGGCTTTCCTTATGCCGGGGCCCAAGATGTGGGGGGCGGTGAGAAGGTGTTGGCGCCGGGAAACAGACGCTGAGACGGCCGTGTAAGTGTCTGGGCATAGAGACGTAGACGTAGACTTAGACCACAGAGCTTGACGTGTATATGAGCTGTTGTACAGTAGATGCAATGCATTGTTGGCACGGTGCTGTCGGGTTGCGAGCCCAATCAGGATCTAGACCCCACAGCAGCAAGCTTCGCATGGCTACATACTCTCTTGTCTAATACATCTCTGCTTCTCCTCCGCCACACACCTTCACTGCGACAATGCACGGTCCATCTGCGCGAACCTGTCATTACGCCCCTCAACGGCGGCCATACGGCTCGCGTCCTGCGTCGTCGGCGACCGGCTCCGCGGAGTGCGGCCGCGCTGACTGCGCGATGCAAAGCTCCGCAGACTTCCCATGCTCCTCCGGCTGAGCTTCTCGTCCTCTGGCACAGGATTGGACATGATGCGGTCCATCTGCGCGAAGCCGTCGCTGCGGCCCTCGACAGCGGCCATGTGCAGCTCGTCGCGCGTAACGCGGTCGTGTGTGGCTTTAACGAACACGACGTCGCCCGAGAGCCAATAGGTGGGGTATCGGCGGCGGCCGACGTTCTGCGCGAGTGTGAGTATGAGTGGAGACGAGCCACGCACGTTTATGATCATGGCCCAGCCGAGCATTAGCAACCCGCTGATGAGGACAATGTACACCAAACGCCAGGACATGGCGACGCCTGCGGGGAGGACACTTGCGATGAGGGCTGTCGCGCCGCCACTGGAGTCAGCCTGCTCTGGCGTGCACGCACGGAGGATGCGTCGTCCCCGTTACTTGCATGGCGAGGAGGGCGGCAGCCATCGCGAGCGCGCCATTGATCCACACGACATGCCCAAGCCCGCCAGACACGGTCGTCTCGTCGAGCCGATATCCGCTTGCGTGCCGGAAGAGCCGGGTGACCGCTACGCCGGCGAGTGCGCTCACGACCTGCCCGCCGACGAGGTGGCGCGGCTGGGCGAGCGGCGAGTCGATCGTCGCGAAGGACAGGACGGCGCTCGCGCCGAAACTCGCCACGATCATGATCATCCCTTCATCTGGGAAGCCGGCGATCATCACGATCTCGATGAGGGCGATGCCCACGAACGAGCCGACGAACGACAGCAGCCACACCTCGTACTTGAGTGGCAAGCGTGCGATCCACGAGAACGGCGGGAAGGGCAGCGGCGCGAACGGCGCTTTCGTCCCTGCTTCTCTGTAGCCGAGGAAGCGGCGGAGGATGGAGGGCAGGTACTCCCGCACATCGCGGTGCCAGGTCAGCCGCGCATGGTTTGGCTTCGCGGGGGCGGGGGCGGGCGGCGCTGGCGCTGGCGCCGGCGCGTGCCCGTTAGTCGCGTACGGGTTGTCGTGGGTCGAGACGCGGTGCCGCTGCACCACGGGCGGCGGGGGAGCGATGCCGGACATCGCGGAATGTTAGGAGAGGGAGGGGAGATGGAGCGATAAGAGGAAGCGAGCAGGAGAGAGACAGAGGGATGTGAGACAGTCCAGAGCAAGCTGGAGCTCGGAGTGGGCATGTCGCCGACTCGGAGCTCGACGTAGACTCTGGCTCTCGGGCGCGGCGAGTGGATTGAGCGCAACTGTGGGGCGACTCTCCGAGTCGGAGCGGCGTGCCTGCGGAGTCTCCAGTCAGCTGACCTACGCTCCCCGATCCGACGTCGACACGAAGGGGGTGAGACAGTGGGACACCAGAAATCGTGCGCAGAGGAAAAACGTAGGAGCGCGGTGAGGCGTAGTGAAAGGAGTTGTCAGAGTGAAGAGGATATGTCCTATCGTATCTACCGACCGTCGCAATCGTCTGAGTTCGCCGCCAGTGCGCTGACCAGCCTCCTCCAGCCTCCCTCCTCCTGGGACCCGCAAATGTCTACATACATACGCATGCTCGCTCCGCCATCTGCAGTCGACTCCTGTGCATCACTTTCATATCTAGGTGGCTGCAGTCCCGCACTCGTGTCCGGAGGCAGCCGCTTGTTGCACGAAACGACTCATCTGATCATCTCCCGCTGTCCGCAGCGCGCCCAGCCAGGTACAACAAAGCATGAGCAGTCAGATATGCGGCTCCTTCGACTGGGGCATCGGTCAGCCTCAGGAGAAGTCAAACTCCAGGTAACAGTGGCAGTCGAAAAAGCTGCAGGCGCACACAACCTCTAATCATCGTCCCTCCTCACCCACCACAGCACAACGCAGAAGAGAACGTTACATCACATGCTACAACTAGCTGTCTGTTAGCGACATCCTCGCAAAGCGGCGAAGGAGGAGCCCTCAGAAGGCCGTTCTTAGATACATGTTTGTCGTCACAAAGGATCAGACTTAGCATGGAAATGTAGACATCATCAAGGGGCATGGCGATTGTGTGGGCGTGCCAGGTGGCGCGCCACACTCGAAGAGCGACTCACAAATACATTCTATCGCGCGTCGTGGAAGAAAGCACAGAAGCACAGCGGAGAACTGCAGTCAGCATCATTCTTCGCATTGCGAGAAAGGAGGGAGCTCAGTGGGCACGTGTTTGGCTGGTGCAAGTCGGATCCGCAAGCCGCATGGCCTTAGGACTGGGGCGACAAGTAGTCATCATAGCGTTGAAAGTACTCACGTTGGGGGTGTTGGTGGATAGAGATTTGTGTCGCGCAGACTTTTAAACAAGCCGGAGGTGCGAAGGAATTTGTCGTATGTATTTCCCATCTATTTATCCCGGAGATCCGGAAATAGCGTTTCTAATCGTGCTGACGCTGATTAGATTAGCGGCGCTTCTAGAAGCGGTTGCGTCGTGGCCAAGAAAGCAGACTCGATATCCCGTGCCAGCTCCCACATTTGCGGGTAGGCGGTCGCGTAGAGTCTCAAGCCGGCCACGCAGCCCAAGCAGTCGTCGCGGCCTTGGCGAGCGAGGTACATGCCTCCATCATAGATGGGGCGGTAGAGGACCAGGCTTGGGTCAGCATGCGCCTTTCACATCAAACACTCACGGATCAACCCGAAGGTATCCCTGCTCCGTTGCGAGGGCGGATAGCATGGCAATGCGCATCGCCGAATGCATCGCCTCTCGCTTGAGCCGCTCGCGCACTTGCTGTGCCTCAAACGCAAACATGCCGCGCATCGTTTCCTCCCCACTCTCCTGGATCCCAAAGTCGGACATGGCGCGCTCCGCAACCAGCCAAAGCGCGTGGTAGAAAACATCTGTGCTCATGATCCGGACGGTTGTAAGCGCGCTCCAGTGCTCTGGCCACGGAACGGGCAAGCCGAGCTTGGACAGATACAGGTCGCGCCATGACGAGTGGTCGTGCACAAAGTCGCGCAGCGTGTTGAGCGGAATGCCGCTGGCTGAGGTGCGAGGAGCCCACAGCTCGCCGCAAAGCTTGGTGCAGATGCTTGCACCGGCACGCGCGGCGCTCAGCCACACCTCTTCGTCCGATGTGCTCGCCGATACGAGGGGCACCATGTCGTTGACCACGAGCTCCGGCAGCCTGAAGAATGCGCCTTCGAAGCTGGAGACCATCTGCATCGCCAACCTGGTGCGAAGCTTCTCATCCCGTACAGGAGTGGTGTGTAGGATCGGCTCCCGGAGTGAGTCGAGGTGCCGCGCCGCCAATGACAGGTAGCTAGCGCGATACTGCTTCTTCAGAATGACAGATTCTCGGCGGTTAGCTTTTGCCAAGGACGGGAGGCACTCACGGCCCAGCAACCCTTCAAGAATCATGAGTGTCTGGGCGTTAACAAGGGTCGCAACACGAAACGCCTTGGACGCCTCGACTATCTCGCGGGCGCGGATGACGAGTAGCTGGGTCATACGGCTGCGGCCGGGGTCACCCTCGCGGCCTGATATCTCCTCGCGGTCAGCCACGAATGTAGCGTGCTCGGTGAACCTGGCGCCGAAAGCCAGCACAACCGCCAACAGCGCCGGCGACAAAGGCCCCCCCATTGCCGCATCGGGGTCGAGATATAGTGTTCTAAACTCGGGCTCCTCAAGGATCGGCAATCGCGAATGCACCACTTGGAAGAAAGTGTCGATGAGGTCCTGTGCAACGCTGACGTTAGCTCCGCTTAAAGTTGCACTCACCGTTCCAGTTCAACCTCGCCCGCTGCCCAGAGACCGAGATGCGCGGCGCTCGGCGTCTCTTCCCACACGGCCCCGTTCTGCTCCTCCCAAAGGTCACAGGCCTTCAGACGAGCCTGCTCCAGCGATGCCGCATCCGAGTACCGCCAGTCATGATGCAGTACTGGCGTGGGGCTGAACAAGTATCGCAACAAGTCAGCCTGAAGATTTCCCCCGTTCTGTGGGGCGGGGCGAGTGATGACGACAGGGTGCGTAGGCGCCATCCAGTTCATCATCGCCATCGCACTGCAATTAGCACCGCAATTGTCCGAGATACGGGACCGAAAGTACGCACTCGTCCATCCGCGGGCCTGGACCTGAAACTGCACCAGTGCTGTCGCTGGATGCCGAGGTCGCAGTGCGTCCCGGAGCCGAGCGGTTGGATAGCTGCCGGCTCGGCATGGCAGGTGAGACGCGTGTCGTCTCATCGCCGCTCCACCGCTTTTCTTTGTCGTCTGCACTGCGAAACCGCCGGGGACGGCGGGGCTTGCTCTGCAGCTGTTCGATGTAGTTTGATGTACACTCGAGATCCTTGGCGGCGCACTGCTCGCACTGGTGTATGTCAGCAGTGCAAGCAGTGGAGAGATGGAGTTAAGGTGATGCAGTCCGTGAGCCCGCCGACTCGAATTCATAAAGTTGACGATCGAGCAGTGTGATTCAGCTACCCCACAGCTTCGTACCTTCCTCGAGGCTCTGACTGGAATTGCCACTAATGCCCATCACCAGTACTCACCCTCTGTGCAATCGTCATGCGCTTGCAGCGGATCTTCTTGGCACGGCAAGCGTCGCACGCCACGTTCTGCTTACGGGTTGCCCCGTTGTAAAGAGGCAAGGCGCTTGGGTCCATCATGTGGTGATGAGGACGAGTGGGAGTGATCGCGGAGGGGATAGGGGAGACGGGCCGGCGTGCGGTAAACAGATAAAGGAGTGACGTCTAGCCGGGGCGGCTGGAGATGACGGGGGGGAGGGGGCAGATAGTTGAGGGGGGGGGGGCGGACGAGGTCGAGAAATATCCGCAGTCGATGTCCAAGACGTCGGCGCCGAAGTCTCAAGGGAAGAGCAAGTGGATAGCTGTGTTTGCGGTGCTGATGAGAAGAATGTTGAGGGAGTTGTGGGGGAATGGAGTGCAAGAGGAGAGACAGTGTCGAGTCATCTCGGTCTTGCCCGGGTAGTCTGCAGCGATGGAGGTGACAGCGTCGCGTCTTGAAGCGTGCGGCGCGCGATTGCTCTACTCGTCAGCAATCTTGTCACTGCTGGTCGCCGTCGTTTCATTGACTTGACCCAACGGCTCTCGCCGCTCGGATCCGAGTTCGCGTGGTTGATAGGCGGCAGCGGATCAGCTCGCTTCCCAGGTCTACCACCCAGGCGGAATCGGAGAGTAATATGAACTCCGTTAATCCACGTGGTCATTGTTGGGTTCGGTCATCCGAAATTCAACCGAACTGCAGAGCTGTTAATCGATTAATCAACCCCCATCTCCTGCGGATCTCCGTGCGGAACAATGGCAACTACTATCATGATGCATGTCTCGCACAGATCAACAACACATCTTGGTCAGTCACCCCCTCTCGATTCTCTTCTCAATCGTTTTCCTCAAGCAAGTGCGGGCGTCGAGGAATGACCTCGCGAGATCTCACTGGGATCACCGGGGATGCCGCTCAGGCCGTAGCTAGGTTGTGTGCCTCGTTGATACGAACCGAACAAGCCACCACTCGCATCGCCCTTCTCTCCATCTCTCTCCATCACCCTCATCATCATCCATCACAACCACCCTCTTCATCACATCGCCCATTCAACTAACTCTCTCAATGCCGACTCTACTCTCGTACTCTTTCAACTAACCTGTCGCCGCTATGAAAGAGAAGCCGGCCTCCATCAATCACAATGACGTAGTCACTACTCCAACCAGTCCAGCCACTCCTGTTAGCGTCGTCCAGCCAGACAACGCCAGCACTAGGACCATAACGGGCTCGACCACGCCCCGCTCATGGGAGCTCTTCCAGCAGTTTATCGAGTCTGTTCCCGTAACAACTGCAGACTTCCGCAACTTTGCGCGCTTTGCGCCCCTAGTGTCAGCCATCCTTGCACCTGTCTCAACGCTCTTCGATATCCCAGCGCTGACAGTGAGTCTGAGCACGCCTCAGGACGCGGCGCCTTAGCGTCTACGTCTGGCTTTCAGGTGCTCGTGCACATTCCGAGCCTCGCTGATCCCTGCAACACTGGTTCTACGATCATGGCGAGCCGGTCAAAGACCCAAAAGCTTGCCTCGCTCTCTCCGGCATCGGGCTCGCGTTCAACGTCGTTGGCAACGTCCTGCTTGTGCTCCGCTTTAGCTCCCCCCATCGCCGTTCCAAAGCTGTCAGGTGGGTCTTTCTCGAGAAACTCAGTTGATAAAGCTACTCGCTATACTGCTGGGTCGCAAAGACTATCATCGCGATTGTGAATATCGCCTACTTTGGCGCATGGCGTAACAAGAATCCCGATTACACGTTCGACCAAGCCTTCTGGGCGGGTGTTGTTTCGGTCATCATCGCTGGCATCATCAGCACCTGCCTGTTCCTCCACTATGTGTTCGCATACAAGCACGATCACGCTGAGAGCCCCAAGCTTCTCGTCACGGGCCGCAAGTTCATGCTCTCCATTACAGGTCTGTTCGTTCTCATTGGCTTTCAGGCGCTTGCCTTCTCCCGTCTTGAAGGGTGGAAGTACTTTGACGGCATCTACTTCTCCATGCAGACGACGCTCACGGTTGGCTATGGTGACCTCTCTCCGACGACGACATGGGGCAAAATCCTCTGCTTTCCCTTTGCCGTTCTCACCATTGCCCAGCTCGCCAATCAAGTTTCAATCATCATCGACTTCATCAAGGACCGCGCAACGACGCGCCGTGATCAGTGGCGCAAGAGATACTCGATTGCAATGCATCGCGCCGCGCTTCAGGTCAAGCCGTATGGAACCCTAATCGACGAAATCTGCCTCATCCACCAGATAGAGCTACATCAACAGAGGTGCGTGGTCCCGCTTGGCTGGCCTTAATACACGGCTAAATCCAGTCTCATTCAACTGTACGACCTTATTTGGTCCTTCAGCGGCCTAATCGTCTTCTATGTCGTCGGCGCGGCGTGCTTCAATGCCATGGAGTATTGGGGCTATGGTAATGCCATATACGCCGTTGTCATCCTGTCAACGTCGATCGGCTTTGGGGATTATGCGCCTACCTCGGCTGGCGGCCGCGTCTTCTGGGTCATATACGCGCTCATGTGTGTTCCGATTATTACGAGTTTTGCCACCAACACCGTCACTGGTATTGTAAGTCATCTGTGCGATCGGATCTGACGCGCCCAGATGTACACTATCTCGGAGCACAAGTATCAGCAAAGCGGGTTCCGGTTGGCCCGGGATGAGGACCCCGAGGCGTTCGCGCCCCACTCGCACTTCATTCTGAAGAACCATGAGAAGTGGGACGGTGCGCGGAAGCGCTACCAGGCCAAACTCGCGCTGCGTAAAAAGGCCCTGTCGCAGGGCGTCGAGCTGTCGCGACAGCAGGAGCAGCTCATCACCCGCCTTCTCCAGGATCCCACTACCCATGATGTGGTTGTCGAGGCGCTCGGCGGCGTCGACAAGACCGAGCTGGAGAAGTATCGTGACTTGATAGGAGCGGACGCTCCCGAGAACAGCAGTGAAGGCACGCGCGTCAGCGAGTCGCCGCAGCCGACGCGGACGTCTGAAGGCAACGACGGTGGAATGAAACCAGACGAATCCGTCAAACCGAAGCTCCAGATTGATACCTTCACCGATAAGGCCGGGCATACCTCGGACACGGACGATCTAATGCCTGACAAGCCTGAAGCTGGGATTGAGTTCAAACTCTGCAAGGCGCTTATCGACCGCGTCTCGCACCTCGAAGCGCAGTCTCGTCAGATGCTGGTGGACACGATGGACGAGAATCTGGCACGCACAGTGTTGCTCGCTGATCGGAACCGTAGGTGACTAGCACTCTGCCAAGCTGACATGCAGTGCAAGTCCGCGACGCTTTGCACCTCTATGACTTTGGCATTGACTTACAAGGCAATTACAGAGCGGAGGCCGAGCGAGCGTGGAAAGAAGCCGTGGCCAAGCACGGGCTCGGCGATGCGAGCACAGCAGATCAGGACGACATGCTCGCGCGTGTGAGACGATACCGCGACACATTTGCGGAGATCCTCGTGCTCAGCAGTACGCTGCTGCAGCTGCAGGGTGACGACCTGAAACGATTCGAGCGCTGGCGCACTGGCGACTTGCATCACGCCGTTAAGGTTGGCAAGGCCGTCAAGGGCGCTATCAAAGGTGTTAAGAATCGCCCGCAGTATAAGCAACACCGCAAGAAGCGTCTCCGCCATCATCGGCACAGGGAAGACCATGCCTCGGAGATCCTCTCCGAATCGGAGGCCGAGATCGAGCGCGACCTGTGCCCGCCAGGAGAAGCTGAGCCGCGGCACCATCATAGGCGGCGCCGACAAAATTCATCGTCCCCACGGCGCTCTACTACTCCTATGTCGAACGGGGAGGCGCCCAAGCCGTCCTCGCCCACTAGAACACGCGCTCCGGAAGTACACGAGGGCGAACCTGGACCACACGAGAACGCAAGGGTCGCTCTGGGATCATCCAACCCTCACGAGCCGCACCCGCACGCCGAGCACATGTGGCACACAGAGCCATGCGATGAGCCAGACGCATCCCGTTCATCGTCTCCAGAACCGACGTCAGCCCGACCCCCGCCCCGCCGTCTCACATCTACACCTGTGACGCCTCCCCCCGAGCCTCGTTCCCCCTTCTCCGCGCACCCCGCGACCTCGCCCACGACGCACTGGCGGAAGCCGGGCAAGAAGGAGAAGCGCTTCGTGGACGTCATGGCGCGCTCGGTGCTGAAAGCTGCAGACCGGGAGGCGACACAGGCGCGTGAGGGCTGGATGGACTGGCTTGCCGACAAGGCTTACGACGTAATAAGCGATGCGGGGCATCGCGTGCACGTGCGCCACCACCGGAGTGCGAGTGGCCGTATGGGCTGGACTGTACGCGGCCAATCGGAGGAGAGCGGTGGCGAGAGCGAAGGCAGAGGGCGGGACCCACGCCCGGCGGGCCAAAGTGCGGACCGTGAGCACGAGGGGAGGGACGAGCGCGAGGAGAATGAGAGTGAGAGCGAGGAGGAAAGGCCGAGGATGCGTGGCGGCGGCGAGCGCGAGCGCGCCGGTGGCGGATCCGCCGCGTGGGTCGGCGGCGCAGGCGAAGGTGGAGGGGAGGAGAGTGCGCGCGTGCGCGCCAAAGAGAAGCGGAAGCGGCGGCTGGCGCAAGAGGCGCGACGGAGCGAGCGGCGGGACCGGGAGCGGGACGTGCGCGCAGACTCGTCGGATGAGGAGCGGCAGAAGGATAGTCATGGACGGCAGCGCATGACGCTGCGCGAGCATGTCGCCGACGTCGTGCACGAGGCCAAGGAGCGGCACGCGGAGAACAAGTCCATCAAGGCTGAGCAGGCGATGCGGTACGATGCGATGCGTGCGCCGGACCCCAATACTGTGCCGCTGCGGGAGGCCGTCGAGCCGCCCGTGACTGCTTCGTCCGTCGCCTGAGATTAGCGGGTCGATGGTTGCGCGGGTCGGTTGCATGTTCGCTGCAAGACATCGGTGGTATCTGCGGTGATTGGTATATGGTTATAATCTAAACACAAGCGCCTTTCGGTTCTTGATGGCAGGACGGACACACATGTGTGCTGGGGTAGCAATGCATTCAGTTATAAGTGTACTAGTAGACGCGCCGCCCGACCGAGCCGTTCCGCAGGCCATGCCGCGCCGGGAGGTGCAGTCCCCGCAACCCTGCTGGCGCAAGGTCCTCGCTCGAACTCATGTCCATAGCCGCAATGCCGCGCGGTACGGCCGACGTGACTTGGGCCTGGGCGTTGGCGTGGCTGTGGCCGTTCAGTCCACCGGCGCCGCCGAAGCCGCCGATGCTCCCGGCCTGCGAGCCGGCGTGGCTGCCTGCATGCGACGGCGGCTGTGAGCTCTGCGACCCGGGCTGGCTGGGCCGGTGCGAGCTGACCTGGATGAGGATGGCGCATTCACGCGCAAGCTGTGCGAGGCGCGAGAGCTGCTGTCGCGTCGGCGCGCTAAACGTGTGCCGGACCATGACAGCGCGCAGCTGCTCCATGACCCGCACGACCGTCTTAATGAACCCCTGCGCGTGGTCGTGCAGCGGCCACGGTGTAGGTGCGAAGGGGTTGGCTCGCAGGCCCGCCAGCGTCTCCTTCAGCGTCGACGTCACGTGCTCGGCCGAGCCGAGGGACGCTACGAGCTCCGCGTAGTGTCGCGCTGGGATCGAGGGCGGGCGGCGCCCGTCCGTTGCGCTCAGGAGGCGCTGGCTGTTGACAGAGCCGACCGAGTCAGCTTTGGAGTGCGTATAGGGTGCGTCCGCGGCGCCGATCTCGCCGGCAACCTTCAGCCAAACGTTGAATGCAACTTCAGTCGCTAGCTCGATCTGGTCAAGCAGGTCATCGTCGAAGAGCGTAGCGCTCGCAGGTGTAGGCGGTCGCACGTCGAAGCTGAGGTTGCGTGCGCTCCGGAAGCTGCTACCTGAGAGCGTGGGAGCGTGCCGACTTGGAGGCATGGGCGGCTCAGGCTCGGCGTGCAGCGGGAACGGAGGAACATCGGCGCCCTCTCCTTCTGCGCCCTCGAAGATCCGGCCCATATCTGGGCCAGGCCACTCGTGGCGCTGGCTCACAGGTGAGCCCATAAGCATGCCCTTCTCGACGTCCTGGGCGGAGAAAGAACCAGCATGTCGACGAGACTTGGATCGTGGGCTTGTGCCGACTGGCGGCATTGCGGTCGGTGCGAGGGTGGCGCGCGCAGGTGTGCGTTCCCCTTGCTCGAGGATGGGAGAAATCGGGGTGCGGCCCGTCATGCTGCTTGATTGGGACATGGGCGGGGCAAGGCGCAGCGGCGCCGTCTCTGGGTGCAGAACTGGCCTCATCTCGGCGAGGAGGGGCAACATAGTACGCCACGCGTGCGCAATCTCACTCATGCCACCGTAGATGGATAGCAGTAAGGAGCGTGTATAGCGCACATCAGCGTCGCGGAATGCCGGGGTCTGCATTCGCAGCACGGCAACCAGCTTGCCAAACACCTTGATTGTCTCCTTGGCGCTCTCAACAACAGCTCGGATCGCACTGGCAGGTGGCGCGACGCGACGCGACATTGAGTCGAACCGGTCGAGCGCATTGATCAGATGCGCGACGTACTCACCCGCTGGCTGCATGTAGCGAGCGAAGGTCGCCGCAACGTGATCCGGCACAGCAAAGTTCAAGTACTGACGAAGAGCTGTGTGTGTTTGCGTGAGCGCGAAGAGGATGCCGCGAATCGAGTCGACAAACATCAGCATCGCAGGCGAAACTTGCTTCGAGATCGTCGAGGGCGGCAGGGTGGAGAGCCGACGGAAGTACGAGTTGCGCGACTCGTCAACGGTCGGCGCATCCTGGCTGTCCCGCCGGTCGCCCATGTTGGGAGGCGGAGGCCGTTTTGGCATCACATCCATCGGCAGTTTCGAGGACATGGGCCGTAGCGGAGATTTGGCGTCCTCGAATGGTCGCTGCAGCTTGCTCTGCCAGCGCTGCTGACCTATCCCTAAACCCAGAGGACGTAGCTCATCCGTTGCCTCTCCTCTCCTCTCCTCGATGATTTTGGCGTGGCTCTGCCGCAGGTCGGGCAACGACTTCTTTGCGGTGAGCGTGCCGCTATGCCGTTGTGTCGCGGTGTAGCTCGCGCCGCGATTGTGTCCGTTGGGAAGGACGGGCGGGGGGTGGGGGAATTGGACTTGTGGGCCCGAGGCAGATGACGAGGTGGACGCGGAGACCGGCGGGGTGACAGATGAGGAGGACGTGGAGCGGTCGTGTCGGAATGGGTGTGAGGGTAAAGACAATGAAGAAGGAGCGGTTGGGATGAGACTGTCGCTGGAGCTGGGAGCACCAACCCTCTGTCCCAACCCCGTTTCGGGTGACGAGAAAGAGTGCGGGGATGCACGGTCCTCTTCGTTGGCAGTTGGGACCCAAGGCTTCATTGTCACCTGAGAAGACGTCGACGCTTCCGAAGCCGGTGGCTGGCTGTCGATCGCGAGCTCGGGATTCCCCATCGGCACGCTGCGATCAGCGGGGCACTCTCAGAACAACTCACTCGTCGCCAGGCAACAAGGTACTATCAGTGGCTTGATCCTCATCTGGAACACCCTTGATGGTGGCGTCCTCCGCGTAGGCCTGTCCAGCGAGCTGTTCGGCCGCCTCCACCTCCGCTGTCCTGGCTATCTCATCCCGAAGATACCGCCGCAGCGCCTCGATCCATGGTTTAAGATCCTCCTCGCTGCGTTGTGCAGCCACACTCTTGCTCTCCCTCTCCCCGCCTTCGCTTGTGAATGGCGGCACCTCGATGTCAATGAGCGGTCCAAGGATCTCCCGCGGCGGCCATACGAGAGGATTGTGGTCGACTTTGAACACCTTGAGGGCCAAGAAGCCGGCTAGGTATGTTGGCAGCGCAGACAGCTTGTTATGCGAGAGCGACAGGACTTTGAGGTGCGCTAACCGGCCAGGTCGAACAGGCATTGAGCTGATTTGATTCTTAGAGAGGTCCAAAATCTCAAGCGAGGCGAGATCAAGCAGTGGTGCCGGAACGGCTGTCAGCTCGTTGCCTTTGAGGTTCAAGTATCGCAATCTGTTGAGCTTAGAGAAGGAGGCGACGAGCGAGTTGTCGCGCAACGCATTGTAACTCAGCGCGAGGCGCCAAACGCCACGCTTGTCGCGCCCTGTTTGTGTGCGCAGAAAGTCAACCATGTCGGCATCGATGCGGTCCAACTTGCGGTCTCTGCTGATGTCAAGTGTGTCACCGTTATCCTTTGAATGCTCGAGAGCGCGACGACACAGCTGGAGAGACTTCGAGCTGGAGCCGAGCTCGGAGCTGATGCTTGGCATTGAGGGCGACCGCGGCGCCCCGGGCGATCGGAGAGGTCCGCGCGGAGGTCGTGGAGGAGGAGTGACAACATTGCTGCGGTCCGGTACGGTTTGTGGTGGGTTGGCAGGTGTATGGGGCGTGGTAGGCTGAGGAGCGCTGGGCTGGGAGCTCTGGGGAGACAACGGCTGCGTGGAGAAAGGAAGTTGAGCAGCAAGGGAGGGATGGGGGGAAGCATGAACGGGGGAGGGGATCGGTAAGCTGGCGTTGCGGTCAGGAGGCCGTTCACTCAGTGGAACGGGGTGCGTAGCGAGCCGTTCCGGATACCGGTCCATGTACCGATCGGACGCAGGCATAGCGGGCATGGGCTCGGGCGTGCTCCGCTCGCGATTGGGGTCGCGATTTGGATGAGGTGTCTGCAGCAGGTCAAACACAGCAGGGGAGAGGCGGCCATTCGGACTCAACCGACCCGAGATGTTCGAGTTGGATCGCAGACGGCCAGATGGAGGTGGAAGGGTGACGGGCAGAGAGGGAATCGAGGTGGAGCTCGAGAGCGCCGGAGCGGCGCTGGTGCGTGCCATCAGCAAGGGGTACTGGAGTGGTCGTGTGGCGGGTGGAGAGCGGCTACGCTCTGTGCGATGCGCGCATGCCCAGGATGAGATTTGAGTGGGAGTCGACTTGACAATGATACAGCTGGGAAGAAGTTGTCGCCGAATTGCGGTAAGATGTCAGAAACAATCCCAGTCGACACTGGGAATCAAGACACCAGAGCGTAGTGGAACCGGAGCAGATCGATGTGGAGACGAGTCGCGGCGGCCGGCGCCGATCGACTCGAGGTGGGTACCGGACCCTTGGCGAAGCTGCGAGGCTGGACTGGAAACAGGCGTGTGGCGAGGTGAGATGGAGAATGTGATGGAAAGATGGAGAGATGGAGGGATGGAGAGGAGGGAGGATGCGATGATGAGGTGAGAGGGAGCGAGGCAGTGAAGGCAAGGTGGGTGAGATTTCCGGCAAGGATGGCGAGGACATTGCCTGCTCAGCGAGCCAGCCCAGGTGGGTGGCGCAAAGTGGGGGGCCTACTTAACTGGGTCGACTGATGGCATGATGGTGCCCTGTGCGTGTGCGTTAGAGGAGACCCACCCACCCACAATCTTTCTCAAAGATCAACGACGCTTCCCGTTGCAGCCACTCTCCTCACAAAATCACAAGTGAACATGACCCGCAATGCAGAATGCAGGACTCACAACGCCACCCGCGGTCATGTAACGACTGCCGCTCAACTCGTGATGCCACTGCTTATGTCATGTGTCACGCCGCGTCTGTATCTCCTTTCGCCATTCCACGCCTTTCGTGCCATCATTCATCCAACGTGCCCCCGGATTAGTATCTCATCTCAAAACACACACCATGCAATGTCATGACTGTCATGGCCCCACAATAATCGGCCAGATCTATGCTGTACATGTCTACTTCTCTAGCCCCGCCACCATAGCGCGCGAAAGGTTGCGCGCCAGGGCTAGACGCACCACCTCGAGCTTCTCACGCGCCTGCGCCTCACTCTTCTCCGCACTCCTTGCCTTCATCGCGCCATTCACCAGTCCCTGGCTTTTAGTGTCCTCGGTGCGCTCCAGGTACCGGCACAGCATGTGGAGGCAGTCATGCGAGGCGAAGTCGGCCGCAGCTAGAATATCCTGCAGCGTCCGCATGAGCTCGAACGTTCCCGCAGGACCTAGGTGAATTTCCTCGTCCTCGAGCAGCTCTACGCTTTCCGCAAGCAGAACAGCCACAAAGGCGACAGGGGTTGTCGGGCTGTCGATCAGGCTCACCAGGCGGGTTGCCGCCCTGTTGCGAGTGCCCTCGGCCATGAACAGCAGGTAGTCACGGAACTCCGACAAGAAGATCAGTCGCTGCGCGTAAAGCGCATGCGGGCTGACACCCTCCTCCTCGTTGAACTCGTCCTCCAAAAGCATGGGCGCCTCGCTCAGAAGATTCGCAGGAAGCGAGTTGACCTGCTTGAGATACTCGTCTGCGCCGTGCTCGATGTAGGTGGAGATAATCTTCTCGGCGATGCAAGAGAGCATTTCGATGTCACGAGCTTGTGTCGCGAGCGAGGCTGCGCGACCATATTCCCCGCGACGCATGAAGGTGCCCGCCAAGATGGTGCAGATCTCGCGCCACTCCTCATGCAGATTTAGGCTCATGCACGTGTTCTGCAGATCGAAGAAGTGTTTCATTTCGCGGTCCTCGGTTTCATCGTCGTCGTCCTCCGCCTCGACGTCCATTGTCGTTCCCTCTTTGTCCTTGTCAGATGCGGAGTCAAACGGCAAAGCGACGCGGAGGATATACTCGCGCAGACGGCTGCGGCCTTCCTCGGCGGCCGTGGCAAGGTATTCGGCGACGACACGCCACAGCTTCCACTGGCTCGGGCTGTCCATAATGCTGTCGGCGTATGCGAGGAGAAGGTAGTCGCGAGTTGACAGCTCAAACTCGTCGTCATCAGGCACCATGCCAAGCTTGTCGAATACATCTGCAAGATGCGCCGCCAGCCAGGTGTCGATGTTCTGTGATGTGCGAAGGGCAGCTGCTACTCCCTTTGGCCCAAGGCAAATGTTGGAAAGGACGACGTCCTCCTCGATGGTAGTGTCGATCGGGATCTCGTCAAGAACTTTGGTCACAACGTCGCTGAATGTCAGAGCCACAATCTGTGTCTACACTTACGGAAGGTCATCACGTCTAAGCCACACTTCGACGAGAAGCCCCCACGCCCCGATGGCTTCGCGCCAGTCATTCGCTTCGGCTAGAACCCTATCCGGTTTGCCCTCCATGAGCTCCACCAAGCTTTTGATGTTCTCCTCCCACCCACTCCACTCCCGGCTCGCGTCTGCGCCCAGCCAGTTCGAGCGGTTCCGTCCACCGGTTATGGAGTCCACGTCAGAGCGGAGGCGGACGAGCCACTTCTTGTGCTCAGAGAGGTAGATGTGATCTTCCCGGTAGTTTTCAGATCGGGGGAATGACGACGCGTACTGCGACAAGGTAGCACCCAATTTGACTATTGGGGGGTGCGGATGATCCGACAGTGTGTTGAGGAATTGAGCAACCGTGGAAAAGAGGCCGCGAAGGACGCAGCGGTTGAGGAAAGGCCAGAACATGGGGTTATCCCATGGATGTGGCGTCCCCATGATCTCATTTCCATCGTCGTTGATAGCAGCCGGGGAGGACTCATTGACCCAGTCGAGCAGCTCCTCTCCCAGCAAAGTCTGCCCACGACCATCCGCCGGAAGGTAGAGAATGCGCATAAGGTTGAGTATTCCGTGCATCGCGCTGAATGTGAACTTGATGTCGTCCTGGCTGTTAGTACAATATTAATCACGAGTAACACACCGCAACGTCAACGGAACAACGGATTCGATCAATATCTTGTAGGTACATTTCGACGATTTTGCGCATGTGCACGATAGTCTCGGCTCTGGGAGGGCCTACGACACCGTCAAGTGCGACAAGATGCCCATCGGTGTCCCAAACGCCAGAGGCGGCATCTGGTTCGGGCAATCTTATCGCCGAGGCAATAATCTGCTGCAAGTTGGTGAACACGGTGCACGTTGACGAGTAGAAGTCTTCCAGTGCGGGAGGGAAGGTGTTGATCGCCGAAATGTACAGCATGTTGTCCGCGAGCGAGAGCTCCTTGTCCAACAGCGTCGCAGGGTCATCGGGCTTCTTGGAAGGCTAACGTTGGCTGGAGTCTGTCACTGGGCGCTTACCTGCTTAGCAATCCAGGCAGCTACGCCGCCGCCGACTGGTGCAGCGGCGGCCAGAAGCGTTCGCCCACTGGCCTTCCACTTGGCTTTGTCCTGTCTTGTGAAGGCTGGTGGGTCGAGGTGCTCCTCGTAAACATAGGCCTCATCATCATCAAAGGTGTCCATTGCAACATCGGTGGCAGAGGCGGACATTGACGATGGGGGAAGAAAGGTGTTGGCGAGAGGAGTAGGGTTCTTGGGGACGGAGTCGGAGAACGAGAACCCTTTGTTGGTAGATGTTGAAGGGGAGGAGAAGGAGAATGGGGAGCCCGTCCCGAACGCCGACATTGCGGAGAAAGCTGTCAAGGCAAAGGGAGCGGAGAACGACGGCGAGCAACAAGACTGAGGGGGCGCAGGAGTGGGGGATGGGAGAGAGAGAGTCAAACGGTTGGTTGATTGATTGAGTCGAGTGTGATCATCATGTTGTTGGTGCGGGGTACGTCAGAAATCCCAGGTGCCACACGCCTCTGGCCCCGAATTTCCGACTGGGTGGCCACTTCTGGTCACTGTCACCTCCATTCACTCCAACCATAATAATCGACTGTCAACATCATCTCCCTTTCGACAACGCTCTCTTTCTCTCTTCCACGACAGCCAGAACCTTTAGAGCGACAGGCTGGCCAAATCTGCGCCGTCTGGCATCGGCTCCCAGAAAATCCACGGTCTCACTTCTCACACCAACCTCCACCTTGGTGCAAGCATGTCCGACCGAGAGCAAGCAGCGTCGTCTGAGGGCGAGGGCGAGGCTATTCGTCCGTATGGCGAACCAGACCCAGATCTCGACTCCTCCGACGAGTCTGAAGAGGACGATCCCGAGGAGGCCCGCCGCATTGCTGAGGGTTTCATCGTTGATGGGGATGATGACGATGACGACGATGCGGACGAGGACAACGAAGAGGAGCAGCGCCGTCGCCGGCGCGAGAAGCGCAAGCGCAAGCGTCGCAGAGAGCGCGAGAGGCAGCGGCGCGAGGAAGAGGAGCTGTCCGAGGACGACCTGGAGCTCTTGAACGAGAATGCAGGTGTCGGACCATCGCGCCCGTTGAAGCGTCTACGCAGGCGGTCGGGGTCAGACGAAGGCGATTCGCGTCTCCAGGGTATGTTTGACGACGACGAGGAGCGCATGGCCGACGACGACGACGACCTCGCCGATTTCATTGAGGAGGACGAGGACGAAGAACAGGCGCGTAACGAGACCGAAGAGCAACGACGGGAACGAAAGCGCGAGGAGAAACAGCGTCGGCTCGACGCCGCTCGCGCGCGTCCAGAGCTCGCTGGCGTCGACAAGGAGTAAGTTCATCCGTGGAGAGTGTAAACTGACGCCAGCTCATGGGACGAGATCTTCGATGTGTTCGGCGATGGGCATGACTATGACTGGGCGTTGGAGGGCGAGGAGGGCATGGAGTTTGAGGATGAGGACGAAGGGAAAAAGGACCTCCGCCTTGAGGATGTGTTCGATCCCGCCGAGATCAAGGAGCGCCGTCTGCAAGATGAGGACCGCGCCATCGCGCAGGTGGATCGGCCTGAGCGTCATCAACTCGTCAACTCGACGCTCTCCGACAACCCTATCCTCGTCCCCGACACACTTTACCCTCCTCCAGAGGTTGCTGCAGGCTGGGCGCACAACCGCATTGGCACACGCACGCAGTACCTCTTCTGCGGAAATACTGATTTCCTTTGGCCTGAGCCGTCAGTGCAGGACCCGAATCCGGAGCCTGCGCAACCTCGTCTCGACCTTCAGGAGGACTTCATCAAAGCGGTGGCAAGCGCGCTCAACATGATGTTCGTGCAGAATCTTGAAGTGCCATATCTGTGGCACTACAAGCGTGACGCGTTCAGCGTGCTCGAAAACCAGGGCCAGACGTCAGTGCAGTTCCTCGACCGCGATGACCTGTGGACCCTGTATGGACTCGGCATCAAGTTCCGCGCCATCTGGCAGCGTTGTGAGCAGGTCACCGCGATGTGGAACAAGGTTCGCGCACGCCGACCAGACGTTGAAGACAAGTACCTCACCGAAACACTGCTTCCCTCTGTCTGCAACTTGTCGATCGAGGCCGCGGCCGAGGGCGCAGACTGGCTTGCATACCACTACGCGGACGACATCCGGGCTATCAAGGAGGACGAGGCGATCGAGGAGGGCAGCGGCAAGCGCTTGCCAGAGCGCAACCGCGACAGTGAGATGCGCAAAGGGCCGATCATGCAGCTCGTTAAGGCGTTTGGCATTAACGTTCCCGAAATCGCGACAGCCTTCAATGTCATCGGTGGTGATCCCATTGCGCCGCCTCCCACTCCGGACAAGATGCCCGACGATCTTGCTGAGGAATTCTGTGGCGAGGGGACGCCATACCATATTGCCGCTGACGCCCTTAACGCGGCCAAACGCATCATTGCGGCTGAACTCTCCCGCGATCCATCCATTCGTCAACAGTCGCGCGAGTTTGTTGAGGCGTGTTCCCTCGTGTCGACGACGCCGACTGATCGTGGCATGTCCGTCATCGACCAGTACCACGCATACTACACCTTCAAGTTTTTGACGAACAAGCCTGTGGAGCTGTTTAAAAACACACCTCAATTCCTGCACATCCTGAAAGCTGAGGAGGAGGGGTTACTCAAGATTGAGTTCTCGCTCCAGCCCGAGGGATTTGCCAGCTATGTCGACGCGCTTAAGCGCTGCGTCCAATCACAAGACTATAGTGAGGTCGCGCAGTCGTGGAACGGACACCGCGAGGAGATCATCGACCAAGTCGTCAAGAAGGGTTACATCCCTGCAGCCCAGCGCTGGCTGAAAGAACACATGCGCACCCAGGCCGAGGAGTTTGTTGCCGAGCGCTGCCGCGAGGAGCTTGAGTTCCGCGTAAACATGCGCCCGTACGCTACGCGCGACATGGCCGTGGGCGAGACCCCGACTGTCCTCGCCATCACCGTCGGTCAAGGCACGGTGCACGACGCCGTGGTGGCCGTCACTGTAGATCCCGAGGGTGCCATTCGCTCGCCGCGCAAATTCGACAATCTGCGTGACGCAGGCCCACGCTCAGCATTCATTGAGCTGGTCGAGAAGAGACAGCCGAAGGTGGTTGTTATTGGCGGTCTCTCAGTCCAGACCGGACGGCTACGCGACGACGCTCTGTCGGCTCTCAAGGAATTGGCCATGCGTGACTTGCCTGACGGCGTGCGCCAGCCTGTTTCCGAAAACTTCGACACGCATGAGGATTTCCAGGACGCCATGGCCGACTTTGAGGCGCATCTCCAGCGTTTCATGAAGCCCCTCATCTTCGTCAACGACGCAACGGCGAGGCTGTACATGAACTCGGAAGCTGCTGCGAAGGAGCACCCCGAGCTGCCACCCAACGGTCGCTATGCTCTTGGCCTCGCGCGGTACGCCCAGAATCCTCTGAACGCGTACTGCCGTCTCGGCCGCCGCATTGCCGATGTCACGTACATTGAGCACCACCAAAAGCTCGTCTCGACGGAGCGTCTTCTGACCCACCTTGAGCGAGGTCTGGTAAACTCGGTGAGCGCCGCTTGCCTGGAGGTCAACAGCGCCGTGCTCGACCCCTATACCCGCCACATGGTGCCGTTTGTGGCAGGACTTGGACCGCGCAAGGCCGACGTCCTCTCCAACGCCATTAACAAGCACGGGCCGCTTTTGAACCGAATGCAGCTGTCCGAGTACGGCACTTTCGGTCCGACCATTTTCGAGAATGTTGCAGGGTTCCTGTGCATCGACAATGACGTGAACGATTTCCGACTCGACAAGGATGACAGCCCGAGCGAGCAGGCTGAGCCCTTGGACATGACCCGCATCCACCCTGAGGACTACGAGTTCGCGCAGAAAATGTGCCAGGACGCGCTTGACCTCGACGCCGAGGACGTGGCCGACCAACACAAGTCACAGGTCGTCGTGCAGCTCATGCAGGACGCGGACCGTGAGCGGAAGCTGCAGGAGCTCAACCTTGATGACTTCGCATTCAACCTTCAGCGCCAGGGAGAAGGCAACAAGCGGCACACGCTCGGGGCCATCGTTTCGGAACTTATTGCGTGGCGCCAGGACCGCCGGCCCATGTTCTACGTCCCCAATGACTGGGAAGTGTTAACGATGCTCACTGGCGAGACGGAGCGAACGATCGGCCCCGGCTTGCGTGTAACCGCCACTGTCCGCCGCGCACTCTCGGGACGCGCATTCTGCCAGCTCGAGACGGGCCTTGACGCCGTTCTTGAACGCGAGTACGTCTCCGACGACCCGATCAACTCTGTCGACGAGGTGCTCAGCCGCGGCCAGGCAATCACGGCTGTCATCCTTGAGCCCAATCCGGGGCGCTTCCAGGTGCGCATTTCTACGCGTCAGTCGGACCTGGTGCAGAGCCAGCCGTTCGTGCAGCCTTTCCGCAACGAGGAGTACAACGACACCTCGCGGCAGCAGATGGCAGAGGAGGCCGCCTCGCAGAAGAGAGCGCGCAAGGCTGGGTCAGTCAAGCGAGTAGTCAACCACCCCAACTGGCACGTCATGAACTCCGGACAGGCGGAGCAATTCCTCGCTGGCCAGACGCGAGGCGACGTCGTCATCCGTCCCTCGTCGAAGGGCCCAGACCACCTTGCAGTCACTTGGAAGGTTGACGAGGACGTGTATCAGCACATTGGTAAGCTGGACATTTGTCGACAGAGCTGACGACAGATGTGCAGGAGATCGACAAGCCGCATGAGCATGCTCTTGGCCGCATTCTCCGGATTGGGGGAAAGTACACATACTCGGATCTCGACGACCTGATCATCAACCATGTGAAGGCGATCGCGCGCAAGTTTGACGAGATGGTCGTCAACGACAAATACAAGCCTGAGGACGAGCTGGAGGGCTTCCTCAAGAACTACGTGCAGGCGCACCCGGGCCGTTCGAACTATGGTTTCTCGATTGACTCAGACCGGCCGGGTTACCTCAAACTCGCTTTCCTTAACAAGAGCACCAAGGACGGCGGTGTGATCCAGACCTGGCCCGTCAAGGTGCTGCCAGGCGCGTATCAGCTGAACAGCGCCGAGGTGCCGGGTGTCACGGAGCTCTGCAACGCCTTCAAGGCGCAGTACTCGAGCCGGCTGAGCGACCAGGGACAGGGCGGCAAGACGCCGGGTATCCGCGCGGGCGGGCGCACGCCAGGCGGTCGGACACCGGGTATGCGTGGCGCCGCGACACCGTACGGCCAGCAGGGCGGGCGCACGCCGGGATACGGCCAGGCGCCAGTGCAAGGCGCTGTGCCAGGTGGCAGAACGCCAGGCTATGGTGCACCCGGCTTTGGAGGTCGGACACCGATGCAGCGCCCTCCTCCAGGAGGTATTAGTGCATCAGGCGCTCCAGGCGGGCCCGGTGGGCCAGGAGGACCGGGAGGGCCGGGAGGGCCAGGCGGACCAGGCGGACCAGGTGGACCACCCAACTTCGGCGGTTACCCTCCGCCTCCGCCACCATCGCACTTCAGCCAGTGGGGCGGGCCGCCTCCCCCGCCTCCTGCGGCGGGTGGCGCGGGAATGAACCCCGAGCGAGCGGCCATGATTGCGCGCAACGGAGGGTATTAGTGTATTCGTAGCCCGTGGAGTAACATATAGCCTGACCATCCGATTCAGATGCATGCCTTAGCATATCAGTGACTGTCTACCGCAATTTGTCTAGATGCGGACGCCGAGAGCTCCTCCTAACCGTGCCGCACTTCTCATTTAACGTGACGAGCAGTCACATGCAATGCTACTAGTATACATACTCTATCTACCTCTTCCTGCGGCTCCTGTGTGTCGCTTGCCTTCACTAAGTCTTGCCGCGCTCGGCTAGTCACGGTGATGCCGTCCTCCACCTCCTCCTCGTGGTCCGTCACCGCCACCTGCTCCCCTCTGTAGTCCTCCGCGATCACCGGGTACTGCGTCGTTCGGGCACTGGTTCGCAAAGTGTCCGTACTGGTTGCACCGGAAGCACAAGACCGAGCTGAGATCCTTAACCCAGCCACCGCGCCCTCCACCGCCGCCACCACCACCACCATCCTCTTTTCTAGCGTGGTTGCTGAGGAAGCCGCCGCTGCGCCAGCCCTGCAGCGACCCGCCCTCCTGCCACGCCGGCGCGGGCACAACGACGGCGTTCGGGTCGTACCGGTACTCGCGCCAACGGCCATAGCCTGCTGGCAGCTGGGGCGGCGGTCCAGCTTTCGTCGGATCGGGTGCCGGGGGATTGATGTAGGCCTCGGGTTTGGGGAGGTTGGGGGATGGACTGGTGTCAGCTGTCGCCGTCTATCTGGCGGTATACTCACTGAGCATTGGCACAATCTGGGCCATCGAGGCAGAAGCCTGCGAGGTAGGCCTGACAAAGTGTTCTCCGGACATGACGGCGTGGACACTCGGGACCCAGTCGGCAGAACCCGCGGTTGTAGTCGGGACACTCGACACGTCTGTCGCGAGGGTGATAGTAGAGGCATTCTCCGCCGAGCTCGCACTTGCCCAGCTTGACAAACCACACGCACACGGGCATGGTGCGCAAGTTCCAGTCGTGCGTGTACTCGCAGTTGTCACCGACTTTACACAGGTTGCGGAGGTAGTGCTTGCAAACGGTGGTCTTCTTCTCGCGCTCGCGGGGATGAGTGGGGAGTGGTGGAGTTGGTTTGAAGTTGTTCGGCGCAGGGGTCGTGTGTCGCAGGGGACAGAGGCCGGGTCCGAGAGGACATCCAAGAGGCTGCAAATTCATACGACAGATCTGGTCGTCTGCAGTCAGTACACATTCAGAAGAGGGGAAGAGACCGATGGGAGGGGGTAACATACCGGAATCAAGCTTCATGCCTCGCTCTTGCTTAAGATACTGCTCAATGTCGAGGTTGACCTGATGAAAGTCGGGTCGCACGAAGTCGGCGCTACGCCCGAGCACAGACGGCGCTTGTGCTATTTGCTGCTGCTGCATTGCGGCCATTGCGGATGAGAGAGTGAGAGAAAGAGTTGTGATCTGTCATCACCGTCGAGCGTTCTTCTGTTGGCGGATCCGAGACGTTGGGTGGCAATTTGCTTCCGCTCACGTGACCAATCGCTGACTGTGCTGAGTGTCAGTGGCCACTGCTCGTACTGCTGCACACTCATCTACACTGACACCGCGCTGGAACTCTCAACGCAATGATTCTCAAGGTTCGCGTGAGTAATCATGAGAGTTTCCTTTGGGCTCCTAAAGCGCTCATGAAGGAATACGGTGGAGAGGAGCAATGGGAGTCGGTGGGGCTGATATGTGGCGCCTCGCGTCGCGTCGAGCAAGGACGGAGGAATAAGGCTGACATCAGACTCTTACCGGCAAGGAGGTCAGCTCAGCTCATTTTATGGGGAGCTAATCACAGGTTGAGATCGACGTCCAGTCTGAATGGCCGGTGCGTCGCTCCGGGCTGCGGGGTTCTGATGAGCTGACACCAGATCTCGAAGGTTAAGGAATGTGTCGAGGAGAAGGCGGCCATCCCACCTGTGCAGCAGCGTCTCATCTTCGGAGGCAAGGCAATGTGAGTTCAGAGCTCGCTTCGATACGTCGATATGGACACGCGGGAGAGGGAGTTGTGGCAGGGCTGGCTGCTGAGAACCGCCGAGCTGCGGCATGCGGTTGGCATAACTCTCGGCCCCAACCACTACCGCACACAAGCTCTGGACTTGTCCGCGGCGAATTAGCTAGGGATGAGAGGGTGCAGGCAATGTGGCGGTGTTGAGGGGAGATGTCATGGCGGCGCTATGCGCTGCGCTGAGGAGCAACGCAGGGGCCTCCTGGGCGGCTGACCTGTGCGCGCTCTAGTGCTGGCGGCCTACTCGCTGACTGTAATGTTGGACAAGGTGCAGCGCATCATAACTGTGTGCGAGAGTCACTGGCATGTGCAGGGGAACGCTTGGCAATGGCGGCACGTTGACGTTGTCTCGTCGCGTGCGCCCATCCGGGGTAGCGTCCTTCGACGCTTGTGCAGTGATAGGGGTCGCGCATATCGAAGCCGGCACTTGGTCCTATGGAGCCGGCGATGCCGAGCCCTCAGACGAGCGTTGCGCCGTGGGCATAGACTCCAAGCAACGCTGGACATCACTGGGCACAGTGTGCACATGTAGGGCCTGCTGATGTTGACGCATTATTGATCCTCGCCTCGTGGTCTCTCATTGTCTCTCGTCTCATGTCCGCCACGCGACGCCCACAGTCACGCTAACCAACAGGGCCGACGACAAGACGATCCAGGACTACAAGATCTCACCCGGGACAACTATCCACCTCGTGCTCGCCCTGCGCGGCGGCTTGTAGACCACCTAATGCCCGGATGCACGTCCGACCTACGACCATCACCATGTAAATGATCAAGCGCAACAGAATTGATGTGCATGAGCCGAGCAATGAGACTGTGTGACAGGTGGATGCAGATTCAGAGGAAGCGCGGATTTGTTATCTGTGGGAAATGGCGTCGTGAGTCAATTATGATTTGCGGGCAAGTCATCGGCGAGTGAGGCGAGTGAGTACCCGACATTCCGGCCGACTCGATAAGTTCTGGCGTCCACCTTTCATTGTTGTCAGTTCTCCCATCTCCCAACTCGGCTCTTGACCCCACCTCCCTCTGTCTCCTCTCCTTCTCTCCCCTCCCCTCCCCTCCCCCATCCTCCGAAATGCGCGCAGGCCTTGTCCGGGCGACGCGCTTCGCACGCCCGCGCGCTCCAAACCCAGCCCCGTCGGCATACCTCGGCCGTCTCATCTCCAACTACGGACACCGACTACGCAGTCTTGAAGAAGAGGACATCGGGCAAACTGATGCGGTGAGCAACATGACTTGGGGCAAGAGGTGCAAGCATGAGGGCAAGAGCAAAGGTGGCAAGATTGAGGGAGGCAAGGCGCAAGTAGACAAGGTCGTGGAGGAACGGTGGGAGCGAGGGTCGCGGGCGCAGCGAGTGAACGCCTTGCACGTCGCTGAGCCCAGCTGACAGCAGGAATTTGTCATGAGCATTCTCCAGGCGTCGCCGAGCATGCGTGACTCGCGGGGGTACATCGCGTCTTTCGCGCCGCCAACGGCGCCGCCGGACATGGAGCAGCTCCCAGGCCCGACCTCGCCCTCTGACGCCGAAGCGGCCGCGAACCCACTCGTGAACAGCCTTTTGAACCCAATAGTGCGTCGCCCGGCGCTCGTCAAGATCCAGGGGCCGTTCAAGGACCACCAGCTGGCCTCTGTCGCGCGCGGTGTCCACTCGCTGCAGATGCTCGGGCTGGTTAGCGTGGTCGTGATTGACCGGGACGACATTCCGCCATTCGAGCCGCGCGACTCCATGGCCGCCGAGGCACAACGCACCATGATCCTGCGCGATGTCGAGCGCACCGTCCACTTCCTGACGAAGGCGCATGCGGCCGCTCGCCCCATCCTCGCAACTGTCGCGCGCATTACAGACTCTGGGGACGTGTACGTCGAGGCCGAGGGTCTCGACCACGTGCGGCGCGCCGTGCAGGAGGGCGAGATTCCGGTCCTCCTGCCCGTTGCACTCGACGACGGATGCCGCGCCCGTCGGATCAGCGCCAACGCCGTCCTTGCCGCTCTCGCCGAAGCCATGGCTAACGAGGCGCCTGCACCTCCCGCAGCACCCGCCACCGCCCGCCCAAAAATGGACTTGACTCCGGCGCGTCTGCTCATCATCAACCGCGAGGGAGGTATTCCCAGTTACGCGCGCGCCGGTCTCCCGCATCTGTCAATCAACCTTTCCTCAGAGCTCGAGTTTATCGAGCGCACCTGGCAGCCGAACTGGGCCTACACGCACCCAACCGCGCTCAGCAACCTCGCGTTGGCCGACACGTGTCTCACGCACATGCCCAAAGACGCCAGCGCTCTGATAGTATCGCACCGCTCGCCGACGGCCCTGATAGCCAATCTCATCACCAACAAGCCCGCGCACTCGGCCTCTCTCCCTCACGCACTGCTCACGCAGTCCGAGGGCCGCCTGAGCCCCGACACGCCGACGCTTGTGCGCCGCGGTCTTCCCGTCCGCATCCTCCGCTCCGTCGACGAGATCGACAAGCCCAAACTCGCCACCTTGCTGAACAAGAGTTTCGGCCGCGTCCTCGACGAGGAAGCGTACTGGGCCCGCCTCGACGCTGACCTCGACTTCGTCATCGTCGTCGGTGACTACGCAGGCGCCGCTGTCGTTACCACCGAGGGCAAGCGCGACGGGCTCGCCATCTGTTACCTGGACAAGTTCGCCGTGCTGCCCAGCCACCAGGGCGACGGCACCGTCGACTTCCTGTGGGTCGCGTTGCGCGACGAGACATACGGCCTCGGCCTGCTCGACGCTGCCAACCCGTCGGTGGGCAGTTTGTCGGGTGTCGGCCGCGGTAAGGACCTCGTGTGGCGCTCGCGCGCAGACAACCCCGTCAACAAGTGGTACTTTGAGCGGTCGAATGGGTTCATGACGAGCACCGACGGCAAGTGGAAGCTGTTCTGGTGCGATGCGGAGCAGCGCATGCGCGAGATCGCGCTGGAGAGCGGAGGTGTCGTGCGCGTCGTGGAGCCCACTGAGAGCGGGCGTACGGCCGCGTGGGCGCCAGCTATCGAGAGCATCAAGTCGGTCTGGGCAGACTAAGGCGCGTGAGCGACAAGCGCGACGCAGCGCTTGGGTGGGAAGGACTACGCTCTGATGCTGTTGATGCGCCGTATGAGGCGGGAAAGCGCCAAGAGCGCTGGCAGTACATGTTTGTAGATATAGATGAGCCAACATAGAATACATCGCATGCAGAAGTGCCATATGGATACTCGAAGATCATGCCCACATCCCAATTGGGCATGGGCGCCAGTCCTCGGCCTTGTGCCATCCCGGGATCTCCTCCCCGCCCGCAATCTCCTCGCGAGACTCGACCTTGTGCCGAAGCTTGTCTTCAAGCGCGTCGAGATTGGCCTGCATCCTCTCGAGCGCGACGTCAGGGTTTACGTCATCGTCGACATCGAGCCCCTCGAGCCCCTCCTCCTCTTGCTCTGGGAGCAGAGCTTGGAGCTCGGCCAACCCAGCGCCGTCGAGGGCGCCATACACGCGCTTCAGTCTAGCGTCAGATGGGCCAAAGGACCAATAGCCATCCAACTCACACATCGTCGCCGTGCACAAGCTCACGCGCGAGGCGAGCGAGGATGTCGCGCTTGGCGTCTTCTGGCACGCCGAGGTCGCCACCCTTCCAGAAGTGAAACAGCCACGTCCCCAGAGTCCAGCGGTACGACGCAAGCTCCTTGGTCTCGGCTTCGTTCAACTGCCGGTGCCGCGGCGCGGTCTCCAGGAGAGCCGTCGCCAGGGTCTCGGCCAGGACAGAGGGAGTGCTTTCGTGCAGGCTCATGAGGTGGCTTAGAAGCGGCGTCCACACGAGGAGCGCATCAGCAGGCGGCGCGGTAGCCTTCTTTCCAGGACGCTTCCTGCCGTCAGCTCAACAATGCTCCGCGCGTAGACATACTTGCGAGCAACTGGCACCAGACCGGTCCGCACAATTGCTTCGACGGCATCCTCGAGGTCCTCGCCCTCAAACTCGCGCCGCAGGCGTTTGATTGCCCGCCCACTCGCGCTTTCGACGGTCACATCGCGCGTGCGCACCCGCTCCTTCATGACCTTCTTCCACCGTCCCACCAACGCTTCGGATCGCTCGCGCCGCCCCCAGCCCGCCTCTGCGCCGTGGTTGAGAATCGGCACGAACGAGTACGTGTGCAGGTACGCCAGAGCATCTTGGAGGGCACGGTGGAGATGCGTGAGGGGCGGAAGATCTTCGTGCGTCGCGCGATGGCGGAGCGATACGAGACCGGGCGGCAGGTTAAGCTCCGCGGCCAGGTGGGAAATTGGGCGCGCGAACCCGCCTGATGTTAGTCGAGGACGGTGGGGGGCTCACCTGTTTGAAGGGGGTCTACCATGCCATTAACGAAACGGATGAGGGCCAACGCGTACACCATGCGTTGGGAGTGCGATTGGGACAGAGGTGGGGGATAGGGCAGCGAAAGGGCGGAAACAAGAGCGTGTAGAATGTGCATAAAAGCTGGGCAGGAAGGAGAGGAGATGTAGACGCTCATCTGCGGTTAGCCGGGGTGCGTAAAGCCATTTTGTCCGGGTGAGGATGGTCAAGAGGCGCCACGTTAAGGTGGATGGCGGATAGGGCCCAAAGGTACCAGGATAGCACTCACCCTCGACAGACCTGCAGCGCGACTCTCATCATTTGCGGCTGGCGAGAAAAGGAGGTCATATAGCTCGGCCAACTCGGCCTTGGAAGACCACGGGACGCGGCGTGGTTGACGCATGGCGGTAGGGGGGATGAGTAAGAACAAGAGCGAGGATCGAAGTGACAAATATGATGAGGTTAGGGCCTCCTGCACTTTCTTGTCTGGTGTCCACTCGGCCCGCCGACGACGAGCAAGGTGGTTGTGATGGTGCGCAAGAATAGAGTGATGGTGGACAGTGCAAGTGGAGGCTCAGGCAAAATGTTGGTGCTCAGTGCCTGGAATTTGGTTCCTCGAGGGAATATCTCTAAACAGCGGCGTTTCATGGTGTGGACTCAACCATCCAACTCGACGTCTAGTGATACATATCTCGGGCTCGTAAGTATGACAGCGACAATTCAAGCCTCTCGCGCTCAGCAGGTTCCACATGATTGAGAGGGATAGAGGGTGGCAATTCGGCGCTCAACAACCATGCACTCTTGTCCCAGCGGTTAGGGTCGTCGCTCGCGAGCGTGAGCAGGAGAGAAATGACGCCGGACGCGAGGAATAGCCAGCCCATTTCGAGGAGGCTGATGTCAGTTTAAGTGTACAAACATGACATTCCTCACAGAACGTGCGTCTTCTGATGGCCGAGGGGCGAGTTTTTATAGCTCCAAGCGGGGAGGATGCCGAGGAACGAGAGCGCAATGTGGACCTTGTTCTTGAGAAGGACATGGTCGTACTGTCGCCTGATGGCTGCGCGGACGTACATGGCCACAAGTAGGCTAATGAGCACAAAGACCCCGGTGTTGAGCGCCCACAAAAACGTTGTAGCGAACACGCCGGCAATGAACTCGGCTGTGCGCTCGCCCAACGCGCGCCGCGCATCCGGCTCCGTGATGAGCTGGTAGAGAGCCTGCGGGACATGTTTGGGGCCCTCGCGGAAGAAGGCGCCAGCTAAGAGGGATGAGTTGATGAAGATTATCGCGTGCAGCCAGAGCTCGAAGACGAGCCCCCCGCGTGTGAGCACCTCGAAGCGCCAAACTTGCACCTCTGGTGTGGGAGAGGCGAGCTCGTACATGCTCTGCTGCCAGCGATAGGTATCGTGACGCGTGTGGACGTAGCCGATAGTGTGGGCGGCAGTGAGCGTGATGAGAATGGAAAGAGTCTTATTTCTGCCGTCAGCGCGCTCAACGCGCAGCATACATAGATGTCGACACGTTGACTGGTTTGTACTGTGTCTTGATGACAAAGTTCCGATATGGCCCATCTCTGAAGGGAACCAGGTAATATAGGTGGTTATTCAGTGTGGTCGGGTGGAAGCACAAAGCGGCCGCGCCCACCGCGCCCACCGCGAGCACCACGACGTTCCTCCCTGTGCTGAGGTGCGGGCTGTGCCAGCGCTGGCGGTACACCAACACGGCCGCGCGGAGGAGGTACCACAGCAGCGGCGCGTAGAGAATGTATAAGGGCGCGTAGAGGATGTATAACGGCGCCCAGTCCGTTGCCCGCGGGTCTTTACTGCCTGCTGTTAATGTTGAGCTCTCGTAATGAATGCACGGAATTTCACGTCTCGACAGAGGATGATGTTGGCTATGACCTGGGCTGCGGCGAGAAGAGTGATCAGAGCGTGTGCCGCGAACCAGAAAGCGCCGGCGCGAGATGCTGGTGTGATGAAGAGGACGATTCGCGGACTCATGATCGATGTGGGAGGTGAGGTGGGAGACAGAAGCAACATATGGAGACGGCGTACAGTAGAGATATGTGATCGGGCGACTGATCCTGCCGGCAGCGTTGTGCCTGTCGAAAGCTGTCCGTCAAGATGGCGGATCAAGATTAGGCTGCACACCCGGAGCCGACGCACATGTCGTTCTGCTCGCTGCTCGGAAGCATGCCAAGGCTCGGCGCCACGGACACGGATTCGGGGCAGACTGCCTGATGATCTGCCGATTTGCGCACCTCGCAACGGCAAGGCCAGGATTCCACGAACACAAGATAAGAGACAAGATTAGATGACTACATGAAGATGATGCTGCGAGACAGGCATGGCATGGCGAAGATATTTCGTCTGGCTATTGGAGCCCAGTGGCCGGCGACGTAACGCGATGACGGAAGTGACAAAGTGGTGGTATTGTTGTACGCGCTAGGAGTTGTACGTCGTGGTTGATGTGAGTGTTACAGGAGAAACGGCAGGACCGGTGGAGTTCCGATATTTGATGAATGAAAGCATAATGCGTGAACCGTATCACGGAGGAAGCCAGACAGGGTCGACAATGAGATGACGCACTCTGGCCGGCCAGAACGCTGCTCAACTTCCAACGGCGCGTCCAGCAGGGTTATTGCTGTGCATTGCGGATCCGTGGGAGTCATTGGGTAGCAGCGTACGGGTGATGTTGAGTTGCCTGCGACATCATAGCGAGACACCACAGGCATTCATGAGGCCCCCGCTGCGCGCAGCTCTCTTAGCCGGTTCCGGATGCAACTGGAGTTAGATGCGTCGGCGTGTTTACTCACGTCGATCGGAGCGAGGTGTTGCTGGCTCTCCAGGGCGGCCTGCTCTCCCTCACGCCCAAGCCATTCGGGGTAGCGCATAGCGACGAGATAGTTTGCTAAGTGCGTCTCGCCGTCTGGGCCGACGAGTCGCGCAATCTCGCACAGCGCGCGCGGCACGTCGTTGCGGAAACGCTCCAAGCCCACCACGGTGACAACGGTGTGCGGGGCGGCGGGCTCGCCGTCGGGTCCAGGAACGCCCCAGTGCCCGCCGCTGCCGTTGAAGAAGTTGCGCACAAGGTGGTAGATATACTGCACGACAGTGAGTGCAAATGCGGGTGGGATGAATGGTGACTCGGCATCGAGGACCACGATGACTTCCCGACACCCATGGCCAACGCGAGGGCGGATCACCCACGGGTAGCGCATGGCATCGAGGGGAACATGCACGATCACGCGCCGCATGTTAGGGCTCGTGATGGTCATTTGTGGGGGCCACTTGGCACGGAAGTCCAGATACCCCACAGCAGTGGGTGCCTGGAGTTTGGTGAGGACGTCCTCGGCCTCGTGTCGCCCGCCGAGCTCGCGGCGGCGCATGATCAACACGCTCTCAGCGGGAAAAAGAGCGATGAGATGTCGCAACGCCTCCATCTCGGGACGAACGTGCACGTCAACGATGCGCATGGCGCGCACACTCGCAGTCCATGTGTCGGCTGAGAGGCGAAGCAGAGTCTGGTGCAGCTTGGGCACGAGGAATGGGAGACGGCGGTGCGGCGATTTTGGTTCGACAAGCACGACTACGGGGGGGTCGTAGGACGGGTCTAGGACGACGGCGACATGGTGAAAGAGTCGGGCTTCGGCGAGCGCTCGGACCCGTGATGAGACGGGGCGTAAGGACAGGAGGGTGTCGCGGTCCGCGCATGCCACGACGGCCTCAAGCAGGTGCGGGTAGGCGCCGTAGTCGAGAGCTACGGACATCGTAGTGCGAGGAAGTAGTGGTAAGGGGGATATGATGAGATGAAATGGGAAGATGCCAACAGAGACATGTGATGATGTGATGGAGCAGAGATCAACTGGTCGGCCCGGTTGAACGCCGCCTCGATTGATTCCGGTTGATCTGGTAATCAACCGACGCTGGCTCTTAGCCCATCTGTGTCTGCTGTCTACTCAATTCCCATGGACAGCAGTGTTGCTGTACATGTTGCACATGAATACCGCGCTTTCAGCGGCGCAGTCCTTGCTGGCACAGCGCTGCGCATCATCAAGGACAGCGAACGGCTTCGGCTCCAGCCCTGCGACCCCTTGCATCAGACCACCGGCAGCCCAACCTTTGCTCCTAGGTTTCGCATCGTCGCTGTGGCAGTGCTCCTCGCCATTGTAGGTGATGGCGGAGGATTGCGTTTTCCTCACACGGAGCGAGGCACGCGGCACCGGGAGGCGTTGCTCGCTCGTATTTGAAGCAGCTGCGTTCAATAGCGCGCGCCTGTCTTTCGGGGCTCTGGACCAAACTCCATCGCAGGCGCGCAACCCGTCAGCCAGTCCATCAGTCAAGTCGGGTGAACGTCATGTCGAGCCATCATTCTCACTCTCAGCCAAGCCGCTTTGCATTACCCAAGTCGCCAGCACTCGCGTCGGACACCATTGTTCTCATCTTGGTGATTGATAGGCTAGACTCACACCCGCGCCCATCTGCGAAACAGCTGATAGCTCTTTACATCTTCTGACGCATTATCCTGGCCTATTACGACTAGACGCAGCTGCCCTTTACGCAGTTTTTCCCTACCTCGCACTTGTTGTAGCAGTCGCCGCAGTGGTTATTGTCATTCTCGTTGTTGACGCAGAGGTTGGCGCACATCCTCTGGTCAGGCGGGCACTTGACGCACGCGCCCTCGCGGCACACCCGGAAGGCACCCTCGAGTTCGTCACACTGCGTGAGCTACCCCACATCGGAGTTAGAGTCCACAAATTGCTTACCCAGTTATAGCATGAGCCGCAGTGGTGCGAGGTAATGTTGCGGTTGACACATTCAAAGTCGCACCATACAAAGCCCGCCGCGCGCTCGGCGGGCGTTCCGCACGGATTCTCGTCGCGCGGGTAGTCGGGAGAGCTGGGGTCGTTGGAGCCGGGCGTGTACGGGTCCCTCTGGGGCAGGGCGTGAGCGACGGCAGCTGGGGTTAGCCATGTGGCTGGCGGGCAGAATCCCGGTTGAAGGTGATACTCCGCCTGATCTACTCACCAAGGGTGACGACGAGGGCAGCGAGGGGGGAGTAGACCATGATTGACTAAACGTGGGGGGATAGCCATGTCCCCCACCTCGCTTTATATCTTCATGGCAAGGACCCCGCTTTTGATCTGATGAGAATGAGACCAGACGGGCACCGCAGGTCGCACTGTCCGGCATAGAAAGCCGCTGCTGATCCCACCAGCCTTTCAAGTCGCTCGGCAACTGTATTAGATAACGGACACGGCATGCAATCTCGGCCCTGGAGATAATATGTGCCCAGACCGCGTTCCAGTGATGCGATAGTAATGTGGGTGCCTGTCCCGGTCGCCATGCCGACATGTCTCTTCGCGCACTTCCGCGTCGACTGACCACACGTAGGTGGAGGTGTGAAGCGTGAACCGGGTGTCCACGAAGTGGACTGAGCAGCAGCGGAGCCGGACCCAGGGCGCTCTGCGATGAACCGATGACTGAAATGCCAGGTCGCATGGTGCTTGAGTACATGCGTCACGGATACTGCCTTCCATCGGCCAGATCTGACCTCCCTTCCCGCGAGCCCCTGGCGCAGGCGACTGAGTGTCTCCATGATATAGCGCTCACGGCTTATAAGGAGGTTCCCGCTCCTCCAGCCTACCAGCTGCTCAGTATCGTCGCCAAGCTCAGATTGTGACACACAACCTCTCCTCCGACGTCCGCCGCACTGCCACAGTGACAACATGTTCCTTCCTTATGTAAGTAGGCATGAAGCGGCGTCCCATTGATGACTCACGTCTCAAACTATTGCGACACTCTTAGAGTTTATGGACCGTTCAGCCCTCCTTGACCCGGCACGCGGCATGCACGTCGTAGACGCTCTCGCAGCGCAGACCGTCGTTGGTCCAAGAACCGCCAACGCGCAGGACAAATCGGTGCTGCGCATCTTCCGTTCGTCGCATCGGCCGCTTAGCTCAGCTGGTTAGAGCATTGTACTAATACGACGAGCGTATTAGCCTGATATGCAAAGGTCGGCAGTTCGATCCTGTCAGTGGTCAGAAAGCGTCTCTTTTGGCTCCATGCATGAGCTTGGTCGCGGAGGAGGTTGATCTGACCCTGTACTGAAGGCGGGGAGTGTCCGGGCCTCAGCGGAGCTGTTGGTGGTGATTGGAATGGCTAGTGGCGCTATGTTGCGTGGCATTCCGCGCTCCATGTGTACCGTCTACCGGCGAGCCATTGTGACATTGGGCCATGCCGATCAGCCCTCAAGAGCTACCGCGGCAGGCCCCGCCTGCACCAGTCGTTTGGCGGACATGCCTCGGCCCGCACGCCGCCACGAAGCAGCCGGGCTAAAGACTACGGGGGTTGAGCAACTTGCACCATCTCCCTTTGCTCGCGCTTCCTGGATGTGTTCAAATCAAGATAGGTCCAAGCAAGACGAGCCCATCGTCCTCCTCGCCCACATGGGCCACTCGAGGACAGTCATGACGGACTGCGGAGTTGTCGGGGAGGAGAGTGAGCGGCGGCCGCGAGATCGGGCCTGGTCCGCCCGTACGAGTGCGTGCAGTGCATGCCATGTCGCAAGTCCCCAACCATGCACCGACGACCATGCACCGAGGGTACCGACTCAGCCGACGTCACCCTGTCCGCGACACGGCGACGTCCCATCGCACGACTGCCAATCGCTGCATCGCTGCCCACCGGCATGGCGACTTCGTCAGCCACACGTGATGGTGACGATTGGTGACAACCCGTGACTACCTTTTCCCGAGATCCAAAGGACGGCATGTACAATGTGATGAATGATATGAGCAAAGCGGGTTGACCGCTTTTCGACGCATGCTATGTGTGATCTGTTATCCTGTGCGACCCTAAACTTCGTGCACTTCTACCAGCTACCAGACTGGCGTTAGCTCGGTGCCAACTGCTGATCACCGATCGCCCACCGCCCACTTCCCACCGTCCGCTATCGCGACTCACAACTTAATGACACCTCGTTGCTCGTGTATGGCAAGTGCGGGGACGTGACCAGCTCACCCCACTCGCGCCGCTGCCAGTCGTCCTCCCACTCCTGGAGTGTCATGCAGGCCACGTGCTGCGCGACGTCCACGCCATACCGCTCGGAAATGTAGCTCGCAAGTTGTCGCAAACACTGCTGTGCGAACATGCCAGCTGTCGCTGCGTCCGCGTCGGGATGTAACCCCTCCAGCCCAACTATTGTGATACGTGGCCGCGCGGCGCTTTTCCCGCCGGTGGGGAACGCTTCGGCCACCCCTGCGCCGAGGTAGAAGCCTAGTTCGTCCCTCAACGTCGACAGCGGCAGTTGCTCGTCCGGGTCGGGCTTCTCCACAACAATGTACGCGTCCGAATTAGGAGCCGCGAACAGGTCCACGATGACTGGTGTCTCGTCTCGCCCTACTGGCCGGTCGGGCCATGTCAAGTGCACCACTGCTGTGGTGGAGGGCGCGGCCCGCACGGTAAATGTTGTGTCCTCTTTCGTCATGATGGGGAAGTTGGCCACCGCCACGCCTCTGGATAAGGTGGGAGCGCCGTCCTCGGCATCGGCAGCAAAGGGGGCTTCGGAACGCCATGCGGATACATCTTTGAGGAGGTTTACGACTTCTTGGACGCACGGACTTGGACGGGGGCCGTAGTAGTCGACGGCCTGGATGAGTGCGACGCGCTCCGGTGATGGGGTGGAGGAAGGAAGGTTGGGGAGGAAGTGTGCAGAGTCCGGAGTGCACATGACGAACCCGCCGGGTCCGACTGCAATGCCGACGCGGTGCTTGATCTTGTTGATTAGGGGTGTTGAGGTGGACGGGCTGATGAGAGCAATGTGGGCGAAGAGGCGGGCGTCCGCCTTAGCGTTGAAGGCCTTGTTGACGCCGCGCAGTGCCATCAAGCCCTCGTGATCAGCGAGAGCGAGCACACGGTCTAGGATATGAGGGAAGCTGGGCCCGTCGAGCGCGGCCCGGGTGCACAGGACATCGATTTCGGTAATGATCGCGTGGATGCGGCCTTTGACCGCAGTCGGGGAATGGCGCTTGTGCTTGCGCGGATGCGTCTCCTCAACGAGAGCGAGAATGTCGTAGACTTCTTGCAGCTGATTCCTGATTGAGGTGAACGCGGGGTCTGGTGTCAGCCATGCGATGGGTGGGAGGCGAGTAAGGCCGAGGGTTATCGACAGAGGGTGGAGGGTGGCGAGCAAGCTCACATTGTGTTGCGGACATATTTGAGTGGGAGGAGGAGCGGGAGCGAGATCGAGAGCGAGGGAGGGAGGGAGGCCGGACTGGAGCGATGGGAGAACGAGAGAATCTAGATGGAAGTTGAGGCATCGTGTCGAGGAGAGCGAGGAGGAGGAGGAGGAGGAGTGAGATGAGTGCGAGGATGCTGCTGTGGTGGAGAAGCTTGGGTGGTGTAGAGTGACAGTGACAGGTGACGGCCTCGGGCGCCACCCAAATTTGGCCCCGCCCCTTGGCGGTCCTTCGGTTACATACCCCCGTCAGCCCGTCAGGCCCGAAGCATACGACCCCCGACACGCGCAAGACACGCGGAGGACACGCGATCACCGTTAATGAACGCGCCTGACTTGTGCTCTGTGCGCTCTCGACAATCGAAGCTCTGTAGGATCGCTCACAACCCGAGAGCCGCTTGCGCCTACTCACGTTTTGACTAAGAGTATGTGCAAGCAATGGTCTGCGCACTATGCCTGCGGCTACTCTACAAGTCCCAGATGAGTGGGGCTAGCTCCGACCCAAAGACCCACAAAGAAGAGAGGCACCGAGCCACGAAAGAGGCTTCACAAAAATGGCGCATTGACCATTCCTTCCGTTGGACCAGCCGTTTGTGCGGGTGACCGTCATCTCTCGCGCGACCCAGGCATGTCGCGGGGGTGAGGCCGAAAAACCGCGCGGCAAGGCGTCGACACACAGCAATACAACGCCGAGACACGGCTCGCTGCGGTCCGAAGAACGAGGGCGTCACCAACATGGTCGAAGAGGTAGTGGGGCTAAGCGATGGACGCAGAGAGGAGGCGCCTCAAGGCCCCAACGACTAGGTAGCGGAGACGTAGTATGTCCTCTGGCTGCCATGCAAGCCATACGCTTGAATGGAGGTTGGAGATACCCCGGTATCTCGTCGCGCCTAGCGACTTATCGTGCCCGGCAACGGGGTTGGCCTCTCCCCTGTTAGCCGAGGATGCACTGGCTCCGCTTCCTCTTCCGGGGCGTTAGCGGGTGGGGGAAGAGCTTATGGATGGTCACCTCGTCGGTCTCGCCTGGACTTGCCACTCCGATATGCGAGATCGAGTTGCAGGCGAATTGGGGTAGATGCGAGTGGACCGAACAGGCGAGTATCAATGGCTCCTCGCTGCCATAATCGCACTTGGGTACTCGGCTCGTTGGCGGCAGGCGGATCACCGGCTTCGCACGATTCGTCCATCGGGCTCCAACAGTTCCTGGCTCTACACCCGTGTGCTTCGCCGTACTTTTCGCATGGGAAGAGGCCATATTGGGCGATGACGTGAGCGGTCGTTTGGGGCTCTTGTCACTGATGGCCGAAGGTGGTCGGATGTTTCGGGGTGGCATGGAGAGGACGTGGGCGTGGAGACGATTGACGGAGACGATCAGCGGCGAAACGGGGCATTGGTGGACCCCGAGCATGACGAGAAGCTTAGTGAGAAGGCGAACAGAGGACGATGGTCGGAAGGTCATCGGATCCGCTTAGCCGTTCAAAGCCGCTGCTCTGCTCATCAACTTCGCCAAGAAAAAGTGCAAGACCCGATGCGTATGAGAACGAACCTCACAGGAGCAAGAGCTGGTAAGCGTCAAGGAGATGAGACAGCGACCGTCAGGTCAAATGTTAGGCAAAATCACGGTCAGCTATGAGTCACAGTCAATCAAGCGCCTCACGACAACGGGGCCATCGCTTCTGCCCCCGCTTGCCGCGCATCTCCGGATCGCCATCTGTCGCATCGATCCTCTCTACGGTCACCGAAGATTACTGCGTCGAGGGCATGTCCCTCTTTTCGCCTCCGCCTGCAGCCTCCGCCTGCAGACATACGCTGCTCCGCCAGCGCGAAGACCTCGGTCCTCCCGCTCGGCACTCGGCACGTACCGCCCGCCCCCCTACACCTACTTCATACTGCGCTTCTGCGCCTTGCGCATTTCGCGCTTCCTGTCGAGCTCGTCGGCGCGCTTCTGCTCCTTGTCAGACAGCTTGGCGCGCTCGGCACGCTTGCGCGCGGCACGCTTCTCCTCTGCCGTCTGCTCGGGCGGGTTCTCCTCCTCCTGTTCGCGCTTGTACGCCTTAGCCAGCGAAGCGTCCACGTCCTGGCGCGTGCGCACGAGCTTGCGCGCGACCTCGGGCTTGATGAGCCCGGGGCGCGTGACGAGGTCCGCGAGGTTGAGCGCTACCTGGACCCAGGCGTTGACGGCGTCGGCTTCGGCCTGGGACACGGGCTTGCGCACGCTGAGGAAGATCTCGCGCGCGCGCTGCTCGGGCTTGTACGGCCCGTTGGTGGGGCGCTTGGCGGGCGCGTCCGTGATGATCAGGGCCTTGAGGACGCGCGCGGCCGTCGCGTCAGCCAGAACTTCGGCGACGCCGACGTTCGGCGTCTTCAGGATCACATCCGTGATGTCGCTGTGCTCCGAAAAGAGGGCGTGCGTCGTGGGGATGGCGGTGGCCTCGTGCAGGCGAGGGAAGGTCTGGGTTAGGTGACGACGGGGGGAATGACTCACCAGGTCGAAGCGCTTCTCGCGCAGCTTGGCCATGCCGTCCTTGTTAACGACGGCCCACACGCCGGCGCCCTCGCCCTGGAAGCCCGAAGCGCCGCGGCCGAGCGTGAACTGGAAAGTGATGGTCTCGCTCGAGTCGGCGAGCGGGTCGATGAGTGCGTCGGCAGTCGTCCAAACCATCTGGATGAGGTCGTGAAACGGCTTGAGCTTGAGCGTGACGTGGGCTGCGAGGACGTTGCGGCGACCTGTAGCAAAAATGAGGTGCAGCGCAGAGCTCGACGACATCATCGGCTGCACCTTGGTGAACTGGTCCTGCAGAGTCGGGATGTAGGGTGCGAGGCTGGGGTCAGTTCAAGTCGAGGTGCTGAGGTGCTGTGAAGCCAAGGCAAGTCATCCTTGCCTGCCTGCCTCCAACCCGACTCACGCATTCTTCGCCCGGCCCATGTTGAACTGCTTCCCGAGCAAGTGCAGGAGAAGATACCCGCCGAGGATGGCGAGCATAAGCGCCTCAAACTTGAAGGCGGCGGGGCGGAACACAAACATCTTCCACTTGAACTCGAGGCCGTCGTACTCGCGCTGGAGCGGCGCGGGCGTCGCCGGCGTGATGGCCGCGAGGGCCTTGATAAGGCCGGACATTAGAGCCGGGGATAGAGTAAAGGAGGGTGGGGTGAGAAGGAGAGTGTATAACTGAAGAGGATGGAGATGTGGAGATGGATGAGGAGATCGAGGAGATTGAGACAGCGCGTGGTCACGAGGTCTCCATGGCGATTGGCCGGAAGACCCGGGCCGCCCTGAGCCGCCCACCTGCGGCCACCTGGCTGACCTTCGTTCCATCCCTTTCTCTTGTGGCGCTGACTACGCTGGCGAGCTGGCGAGCTGGCGAGCTGGCGAAGCGAGAGGCGGAGATGGCGCACTGAACACTGAAGGAAAGATATGCGATTGAATGCTCGCTGCCTGGGACCGCCGCTTAAGAAAGTTAGTGGTAATAGATAGTGCGCACTTCTGAACCGACACCTCCGACTCCGCATTGATAGTAGATCAATCACCCGCCCCCATTTGCATCTTCCACTATCTGCTACTGACTTGACCGACCCATTTGCGCTTAGGCAGAGGCCTCAGCCGAGCCAAGACGCGGGCCTACGTCGATAAGGTGCGTAAGGCGCTTGTTGGCGACCTTGACAGCGGTGTCGGTGACAGTGCTCTGGCGGCCACCAGCAAGCTGGACAGGCGCAGTGCCGTCCTGGAGGCCGAGCTGGGCGTCCGACCAGATGGGCTCGACGGGCGCGGCGCCGGGCGCACCAACACCAGCACGGCCGCCAGCAGCGACCCAGTCAGCCTGGCGCTTCAGGTTGAGCTCGTTGAAGACCGAGTCGACCGACGAGACGAGGTGCTCAACCTGCTCGGCCGTGTGGCCGGGCGTGGGGGTAATGCGGAGACGCTCCTCACCAACAGGCACAGTGGGGTAGTTGATGCTCTGAACGTAGATGTGGTGCTTGGCGAGAAGCATGTCTGAGGCCTCCTTGGCGAGGGCGGCGTCGCCGACGAGCACAGGCACAATGTGCGACGGGTTGGGGACGACGGGAATGCCGAGGTCGGCGAAGCGGCCCTTGACGGTGCGAGTGTTAAGCTGCTGGAGGCGACGGTCGCTCATGCACTCCTTCTGGTAGGCGATCGAGACCTGGGCGCCGGCGACAACGGCAGGCGGGAGCGAGGTCGTGAAAATGAAGCCCGGGGCGTACGAGCGGACAACGTCAACGAGGTCGGACGAGCCGGCAATGTAGCCGCCAACGACGCCGTAAGCCTTGCCGAGCGTGCCGGTAATGATGTCGATGCGGTCCTGGACCGAGCGGGGAACTGGGCTGCTCGACTCGCGAGTTGCGTAGTGGGCGGCAAAGTCGAGGTGCTCAGCGACACCGGCGCCCGAAGGGCCGTACATGCCGACAGCGTGGACCTCGTCGAGGAAGGTGATAGCGCCGTACTTCTCAGCGAGGTCACAGATGCCTTCGATAGGGGCGACCGAGCCGCACATCGAGTAGACCGACTCGAAGGCGATGATCTTGGGAGTCTCCTTGGGGACCTGCTGGAGCTTGGCCTCGAGGTCGGCGAGGTCGTTGTGCTTCCAAATAACCTTCTTGGCGTTCGAGTGGCGCACGCCCTGAATCATGGAGGCGTGGTTGAGAGCGTCCGAGAAGATGACACAGCCCGGGAGCTTGGCACCGATGGTGGCCAGGCATGCGTCGTTGGCGACGTAGCACGAGGAGAAAACAAGGGCGGCCTGCTTCCTGTGGAGGGATGCGAGCTCATCCTCGAGCGAGAGGTGGAGAGCACCGTTGCCGGCAATGTTACGCGTGCCACCCGCGCCAGCACCATACTTGTTCAGCGTACGCTTCATAGTGTCAAGGACGACGGGGTTCTTGCCCATGCCGAGGTAGTCGTTCGAGCACCACACATCAACTTCCACGGCGGGGTTGGCCGTGTGCGCAACGGGGAACTTTGCCGCCATGCGGTTAATGTTGTTGAAGTAGCGGTAGCTCTTGTCCTTGTGCTTCTTGTCGAGCTCGGCCTGGTAGAACTGCTCGTACTGGAAGGTGCCAGCAGGGCGCTCCGGGATGGGGTTGACCTCCTCCGACTTGGGAGGGCGCTGAGCGCCCATGGCGGCGGCGGCGCGCGCCGCAGCGGCGTGAGGGCACTTGGCAGCGGTGGTTCCAGCGGGGTCGAAGGCGATGTCCTTCTTCTACATGGTCAGCCATTGTTCTGTGCATTTTCGGCAGCGTCGCTCGAGAAAGACGGTCTGCGTCTGCTGTTCCCCGTTCCTCCGGCCTCCGAGGCAGGCACCCTGAAGAAAATGCTGACAGACAGACATTTGCTCCCGCTCCCTCTGCATGCGTGCCCAAGTCGCGACAAAGCTCACCTTGTGGATCTCCTCAACCTCGCGGTTGCCGGCGACGGAAGCGTAGCCGCGGCGGAGCTGAGGACCAAGCATAGGGCACTCGGCGGCCTTGTTGGTGAGGGCCGAGGCGCGGCCGTTGCTGCCGCCAACCTGAGCGAGGGCATTGAGGCTGGAGGCACTGTTGCGGCCGAGGAAGGGGCAGGCGCGCGAGTAGCGGAGGAGGGAGTTGACCTGCATGGTGCTTGAGGAGACAAGACTGGACAAGAAGATGAGAGAAGTGAGGACGTCTGAAGAGTGAGGAGCGGAGTGGCAGACGGGGATATGAAAGAGAGAGAGAGAGAGAGAGGAGGACGAGGAGGAGGGTGAGATGGTGGTTAATAAAAGGATGGCCTGCCGGGTGAAAAGGATCCACTGAGAGCCGGGGACGAGGTACGAGAGCAGAGGCCGGAGTTGGGTCAGGGATTGCCTCCCACCCTAGGCTCCCCTCATGCTGGTATCCGCCAGCCGCCAGGGGCTAGGGGGGGTGCAGGGGGATGGAACGATGGGCCAATGGGAGGCGAGGTAGATCAACTCGCTGTGCATCCACTCGCGTAAAGCATTATCCCCATCAGAGGCTGATGTGATTCGACACGAGCCATGCTCTAAGCAGGCCACTCCTCGAAGCTGCATCTGCTGCTCACATGATCATGGTTCGAATCGACCCATCATCCGCTACGCCCTCCTAGCCCTCCTAACCTCGTCCTCAACGCCTCTCCGCCACCTCAGCGCCCCGCGGCTACCATACTCCGCACCCGTTAACCGATCTCCCGTCCCTGCCCACCACTCTTGTAGTCTCCATCTTTTGCATGTATTCTCCATCATTTTGGGCACACGAGTCCAGCTGGCCAACTGATTCCACCACGCATCGCCCTTCTCTTGTTTGGCAGCGGGAACGCGCTGCGGGCCTGCGGGACGCGGAATCCGCGCCTGTTTCGGGGTCCGGTTACAAACGCCCACTCACCTCCGACATGCTAATGCAAACTCTCAAATGAGTCGCATCTGATACGCTCCACCACTACTAGTCCAGGGGGCGGGATTTCCGCTCCCCGCTGGTCTAGGGGGTGTTGCGGCTTCGCGTCCTCGTCCGTCACAAGCACAAGCGATCCCATCAACGTCAACACCCCTCATTCTCGGCACTTGCCGCCGGCATCGACGCGTCGCTTTCTGATCTCCACTTCCCGCAGCGCGTCTTGTCGTTGAATCGTGTGTGGCCGTTTAGGCTGCCTTCGTAACGACACACAACTAAGCGGCCCCACAAGCACATGCCCACACCTGTGCCTCGATGGGATTCGAGTTACTGCCAAGCGATAATGGAGGACTCTGCGGTCGTCTCGTTACGAGCCGCGGTGTGGGCCTCCGTGATCCCGTGGACGTCCGTGGCGACAGTCTCTCCGCATACACATCGCCACTCCGCATAATAACTCGCGGATTATACAGCGGCGCGGCATTGCATTTCGCGAGGCTCAAGGCCGCGGTCAGCTAGTGTCCGAGATCCGACCGGGTAAAGCTCTCGCTAGCCGGCCGGGACGCCACTGGCCATCGCCGCTCGCGGCGCCGGAATGTGGCTGTGAGGTGGGGGGTGCATTTGCAAGCTGCAAGCTGCAAGCTGCGTGCATGGCAGCGATTGTAGGCTGAACACTGTGTCAGTGGCACGATGATGCTCGTCTCGTCTCATGTCTGCCACAAGTCGCACCAGCCTTTAAACAGCTTCCAATCACGCATCGTGACCCGGTTCCTAAGTTGTTATCTCAGAATAGACCGCGTCGGCCGCAACCCATCGGCCCCGATTGAATCCAGTGGAGCACATGCCTGTTGCTAGACTATGCGACGACGAGCGAGGTACGTGGGTGGAGCCAGGGCGATCAGATGATCCGGTAAAACTTTGTGCAGCGGAATACAGCGACGTACACATTCCCCACCCAAAGTCCATCTGCGCCGCTTGAGTAATGTGTCTTCAAGAATTAGACTCCGTGAACGGACACTCACACATGTCCGCTCGGTGGAGGCTAGAGAAGTTCACTCTCCGACTGTTGACAATCACCAGACCTCCGCACGCCATGCTCGACTCAGCCTACATCTCAATCGGGGCGAACCGCGCATTCTCGTGCGCCGCCGCGTTCGACGATGGTGTCTTCGCCTACGGCGCGGGAAGCACCGTCGCGCTCTGGGACATGGTGAGCCTTCTCCTTACTCCGTCGAGCTCCGCTGACGCCTTCCCTCGACGCGGCGCGCGCACCTGCTTTTTCTCGCCGTACTCAGAATGCAAATGGACGAGGCGTATACGCAACACTGACCGGGCATAATGCCCACGTTACGACGCTCAAGTGCAGTGGCGACGGCTTCGTATCGGGTGACCAGGCTGGCCAGGTCCGCGTCTGGGCTAGGGACGGAAGAACGGTGAGGCGACAGCATGGAGTGCATGCTGACGACAGTTTACTTGCACTCAGACGTTTACGGCTCATAAAAACTCGTCGATTTCCGCCCTCGCCGTTTGGGGTGACGAGGCGCTCACCGGCGGCTCTGACGGCATTGTTCGCCGCTGGCGCATCGGAAAGAAGGTCGAGTTGATCGAGACGCTCGACTTGCGGGGGAAGCTTCCCCTTGATCTTATTATTGGTACACTCCCGAACTCGAATGCCCGTGTGCTCATCATGGGCCTCACGGACCGCAAGGTGCAGGTGTGGACGCTCGTCGAAGGCTCCGTACGTTCTCCTCCTGAAGTACACTGACGGCAGTATCGCTACGCGCTCTCACTCGAGGGGCACGAGGACTGGGTTCGCTGCCTGGCTCTCACGGCCTACCCCGGAGCAAACGGATCCGACCTTCTCCTTGCCACCGGTGCGCAGGACAACTACATCCGTTTATGGCGCATATCGCCATACACCGGCGGCGGCGACATGTTTGATCTGTCGCAGCTTGACGGGAACGCACAAATCTCGACCAAGGCGCATGTACTCTCTGCCGAGGGTGACCGCTTCAACATTACCCTTGAGGCACTGCTCGTTGGACACGAGTCGGGGCTGACGAACGTCAATTGGTCCCACGCCGAGTCTCCACGTCTGTTGTCGTCGGCCAGTGACAACTCGCTCGTTATTTGGTCACCAACGGACGGCGAGCACGACCGTGACGGCATTTGGGTGCCGGAACACCGATTTGGCGCGTTCGGGGGCCGCGGTCTATCGTTCTTCGGCGCCGTGTGGGCTCCGCGTGATGAGGCTGTCATTGCCACCGGCTGGACAGGCGGTGTTGAACGCTGGGTCCAAAAAGGGGACGGGTGGGAGACAAGCCCCGGCGTATCTGGTCATTATGGAACCGTGCAGAGCGTTGCGTGGGAGCCAGCAGGCGACTACCTGCTGTCCACTGGGTGAGTACTGTCACATTGGAAAGTCGTCGCTAATCGCAGATCTGACCAGACCTCACGGATACACGCGCCATGTCGCCCTTCAGGTTCCAAGGACGAGGTATGGGCGGAGATTGCACGACCACAGATCCACGGGTACGACATGGTGGATGCAGCGTTCCTTTCCTCGTTCCGTTTCGCGAGTGCAGGCGAGGAGAAGGTCACACGTGTCTTTGAGGCAACAACGGGCTTTGCGGAGAGTTTGAGCACGCTTGGTGTCTGCAGCAAGTCGGCATCAGAGATTGTGCGTTCAGATATTGGTTCTGGCAGGGTACTAACCCCAGTCTCACTTGCCACGGGGAGCTACAGTCCCACCTCTGGGCCTCTCCAACCGCGCTCTGGGCAAGGCTGAGGCAGCGAGCGACATCCCCAAGTCAAAACTGGTGCCGAAGGATGCGGTCGACCGCGAGTCTGTATCGACGGCACTGACGAGCCTGCCTACTGAGGAGGAGCTGAGCACATCCACGCTCTGGCCCGAAATCGAAAAGGTCTATGGCCACGGCTATGAAGTGAGTCCTGATTCCGAGACTGCAGCTAATGGCAGCTCGCAACGCTAGCGACGAGCCACGCCGGTGACCTAGTCGCGACGGCCTGTCGAGCTACTTCGGCCGAGCACGCGGTGGTGCGCATCGTCGACGCCTCGACGTGGGCTGATCGCGCCACATTGCCAGGTCACACCTTGACCGTGACTCGCATCGCATTCTCACCAGACGACAGCATGGTGCTCACAGTCTCCCGCGACCGAGGGTGGCGGCTGTTCGCACGTGACGGTGAGGCTTGGACGCCAGCGGCGAGCGAGGAGCGGGCACATGCGCGCATGGTTTTGGACTGTGCTTGGGCCGGAAGCGCTTTTGTAACTGCCTCGCGTGATAAGACCGTCAAGGTGTGGCGCCGAGAGGGCGAGTGGTGGACGTGTACCACAACGCACAAACTTGCCGAGGCGGCCACCGCCGTTGCTGTCACTCCGCGCACTCAAGACTACCTTCTTGCTGTGGGCACCGAGGCGGGCAACATCAAACTGTTGGTCCTTGGCGCGGCGGACGAAGTCTCACCCCTCACTGCAGTACCAAATGGGTCAGGACATGCCGGCGCCGTATCACGCCTCGCATGGCGGCCAGACGGCAAGGCCCTCGCAAGCGCTGGCGAGGACCGCGCCGTGCGGATCTTCACTCTCCCGTGATGTCGCACAAAGATACTCGTAGACAGATGCTCGTAGATGCACACACAGGATTACATGGCTCTAATTAAATGGTCCAGTCTCGGTCCAGTCCTTAGTCGATCGAGTTGCCCGAGCAGCACGAGAACATGCCCCCGCTCTTCTTCTTGGGGGCCTCAGCCGTGGGACGCGTCGTGCCCGGCGCCGTTGCGCTGGTCGCAGCCCCGGTGGCGGTGGTACCGGCGGCGGCGGTACCCGACGCGGGTACGGTAGCGGCCTCCTTGTGGGCAGCGTCGGCAGCAGTAGGCGCGGCAGACACCTTCTCCGCCTCTGGCGCGGCGCGAGTAGCATGCTCGTCATTGCGCGCGGCGCCCGTCACGGCAGCGGCGCCGGCGGCGCCCGCGCCAACAGCACCAGCACCCGCGGCAGTCCCGGCACCCGCGACGGTCTGGCCCGGCTGGGCTGCGGCGGTCTGGCTCGTCCCAACGGCGGCGTGACCCGCCCCAGCAGCGGCGTCGGCTGCGAGAAGGCTGTTGTCAGCGGATGTCAGGGCGTCAAGAGAGTCAACGGGTGCTCAGTGGAGGGTTGGATCGGCCGGGCGCGAGAGGGCTGTACAGATGTTGTTGCATACTACGTGCCCCCTCGCTGACTCTGGGCTGGCTGGGCTTCCTGGGTCTCTTGACCCCCTCCTATCACACGCGGCGACTTACTGACGGCCGCGGACGGCCTGCGCGACGATCTTGGTGAAGTGCTGCGCGTAAGTATGTCGACACAATAGCTGCTCGCGATCGCTACTCACCTCGCCCTGGAAGCGGGCGACACGCTTCTCGCCCTCGGTGGGGACGCGGCTGCCGTCGCCGTTCGCGACGGTCGAGACACCCCACGGCGAGGCGCCGTGCACCTCGCCGTTGTCGGAGAGGTAGGGCTCCTTGTAGCCGATGGGGACGTAGATGCAGCCGTGGTGCACGAAGAAGGGCATGGTCGTGAGGTGCGTGAGCTCCTGGCCGCCGTGCTGCGACGCAGTCGAGGTAAACGTCGCGGCGTACTTGCCGTTGAGGGCCTGCGAGGCCCAAAGGCCGCCGGTCTTGTCGAAGAAGGCGGAGACCTGCGCGGGGGCACGGCCGTAGCGCGTGGGAATGCCAAAGATGAAACCGTCGACCTCGGTCAGGTGCGCGGGCTCGAGAAGCGGGTACTTGGGCTTGAGCGAGGCGCCGGCGTGCATCTTCTCGAGGACCTCGGCGGGGAGCGTCTCGGCGATGAAGTAGGGCTTGGCGATGCCGCCCGCCGCCTCAATGCCCGCGATCACCTCCTCGGCGAGCGTGGCGATGTGGCCGTACCTGCGGTTAGAGGGGGGGGGCGTGGAGACGGGAGACGGGAGACTCACATCGAGTAGAAGGGGACGGCAATGACGGGCTTGGCGCCAGCGCCGGTGGTAGTGGTAGCGGCCATGTTGTCTTGGAAGTTAGCCAGGTATACAATGAGGAGGTGGGATGTTCATAGACAGGAGGATGAGGGGTCGAAGCAGATAAGAGCAGTGGATGGCGGGGTAAGCGGCCCCGCCATCGACCACGTCTACCCACGTTCCCACGACAAGATTGGCAGGGAAGGTCCATCGCTCTCATCGAGCAGATCAGGCCGAGAACGGCTCAGAGGGCGAGCACAACACAGCCTTCGGTGCCCCGGCCATGCCAGCCACCGGCACTCGCTTTGCCGAGTCCGCTCCAAGCCTGCTCCAGCTCGCGAGTGAGCAAGGGGGGCATGAGCGCGGTGCCAGCCTCACACCCCTACCACGTCGCTCGCTTTCCGGGGTTGCCTCCACCTACGCGACAGAGGCACGCACATCCAACTCGAACAGCACCACAGAGGTCGAGGCGAGCCCAACACTTACTCAGAAGGGGTATGCGAAAGATGGAGAAGTCGTCGTGGTTGGAGTTGTCGAGAGGCTGACCAGGTGACCTTTATAGACGCCACTGCATCGGCTGGCTCTGAACCCAAGGCTAAATCAGAGGATGGCTGGTCCAGAGCCTGCCACGCAAGCATCGACAAGCCGCAATTGCTGTCCCTCGCCCCCACCCCTTGGCTGTTGGCGCCTGCGTTCTCGGATTTGCGGGAGGACGTTGTCAGAAAAACTCGGGCGTGGGGGAGATGACTGATGCTGCCAATTCAGGGACGAATCATGACGTCGATACCTTCCCGTTTGGGTTGAATTTTCCCAGCCACGGCCAGCCAAACCTGTCCTCCTGCACGTGTGCGACCAAAAGAAGACAACTCAATCGAGGTTGAAGCAAAGAGCACAACTGCGATGGCGCTCCGAGCGCAGCTGCGAGAGCGGCATGTCAGAGCGGTATGCATGCCGAGTAAGCCGTGGATGTGCTTAGCTGTCGCTGGGTTGAATTGGTAAGAGTCCCCGAATTCTCGAGCTTGAGCCTTCGTTCATACCCTCCACCCTGCGGCCTGGGTATGCTGATATGATGGGTAGTCACTCTCCCGATCGACTTGGACGCTCCGAGATGCCCCATCCGCTTTACCACCATGCCGGCATAGAAGCCGGTCAAGAACCTCCTATCTTCATTACCTGTGCGGCTCCGCTATCGGGTCGGTCGCGTTGGAGCCTCAAATAATGTTGCCCAGGCCGCGACATTCTGCAGTACGACGACGTCATTTTCACCACACGTGAAACTCGCGTGTCAACCCTCCACTCGGCATCATCACCTCTCCAGAGGCCGCACACTCGTCGTACACTCACACTACACTCACCAGCCAGCTCTTCGCCATGTCTATCTTTGGAGGAAACGCCAACAACGCCACGGGCGTTAACAACATCCCTGCGCCGGCGAGCGACGACGACAAGAACGTCCCCCCACCTGACGCCGCGACGCGCATTGCGGATTTCGTTCGGGTGAGTGGCCGCGGGGAGGTGTTGTGAGCACAGACCCAGGCGGGAGGGTCGGGTCGTGCTGGGATCATACGCACGAGCACAAGAAGATTCAGTGGAGCAAAGACCCGAAGAGAGTATGGACGAAAGCAATAGTGTCGAGCGTGAGGCCGCTGTGGAGCTCGAAGCGTGCGATGCTGCGATGCCCCAAGAGCAAATGGCCTGAAACGCGCAACTCACAGCCGTTGTTGGTCTCGTAGCAGGGGGGGACAGATCTCGTGGGACAAAGGCAATGGAGAAAGCGAACGAGAGAAGGAGATGACGAGCTTGGGAGAGAAGTATACGAGCGAAATCAAGCTCCACGAAGTCCAAGGAAGGTCGGCCCCCCTTCCTCCCCACCTCAATCTCTACAAGGGACTTGAATCTTGTCATCTTATTACTCACCTTTTCGCCTGATGCCCCCCTGCCTTACGCCCGTTGCTGACATGCAGGAGGACCCCATTGCCCTTTATACCTTTGACTCGCGTGTAATCCGTGACGAGGCTGGCTGGCAGTCCAAGGATAACATCACGGAGCTTTGCCGTCGGCGACGGGACGGGAGCCAGAGCTGTGTGAAGGTGAGTGCGACGCCAATGCGCGGATGAGAGTTGGGGAGAGGAGCTGGGGCAGTGTAGGTAAAGCAGCTCCAAACAACACTGGTGACTGTGCTACAAACCGGCAGGGGGAGCCCTCGGTTGGGCGGGTACGTCTCGACATCGTGGTGGTGGGGCGGGCGTGACCCCATACAGAATCTCTCCCGATTTTTAATCTGACACCAGGTCGCGGCCGAGAGCAAGGCTCTCTTCAAGATGATGCAGACGCTCGGTGCGTCTGCCCATCCTCGAGCTCGCTGACCCCAGGATTCTACTGCGCGCTCCCCGCTCTGCCCACTGAAACGCACATGGAGTGTCGCATGATTCCCCGCTCGTCGTAGCGTACTCGCCAGTACGCCATCAGCTCATTCACCAGCTTGATGAGGTCTGTAAACTAGTCGGAAGCATGCATACATCGCTCAATGTGCGTTTTCAACCAGTCAGGCTGGCGCACGTTGCGTCATGCGGGGTCCCCGCTACCGCCACCATTCCACGGATGCCGATGTCGCGTTGTCCACGAGCGCCTTCGTCTTGGCTTCACTCCATCTGTCACATCACTATGCCCGCGCCCCCCGTCACTATTTACGTGACCTCGCTCACGTCTCAGCCCAAGGTGCGCAAGCACATCGATCTGCTGCACCGGTACGTTGCTACGACGAAGGCTCTGACCGCAGTGCGTTGACGGCGCTCGAGATTCCCTATGAGGTGAGTGAGCAGCAGTGGGACTTCTCAGCAGGCAGAGAGGCTGCAAGGCAAGCGGAGGCGGGAGGTTGGGGGCGGGGCAGAACTGAGATGAACGGCAAAGCCCACCTCGCTCTTCTCCTCCGTGTCTTCCTTTAGCAGGTACTGACACCAGGCTTTTGACCTCGCAACCGATGAGGACGCTAAGCGGCGATGGCAGCGTGCTAAGCCGACGGACAGGGTTGTTGGGCTCCCAGGATACCTCGTCGGAGGAGAATGGATCGGAGTGAGTTTTGTCGAAGCATAAGTCAACATGGAGGGACGACGAGACCTACATGAGGGGAGCTGCCCCTCGCTTATCACCCCATGTCGCCTCCCTATTCTCCCTCTCGCCCACTAACCCCAGACAATGGACGACTTTGAGGACGCGGTCGAGATGGGCCATCTCGAAAAGTTCCTGAAGCAGGATATGGAGCTGGCCGACGTTTCTCAGACAATTGGCGAGGCTGAGCTTGACCGCCTGATGCGCGAGATGACAGACGCGGACCTCGACCAACTCGTGGGCGACCTGAAGGTAGACGAGAAGGAGAAGCCGCGGGACTCATCCAGTGGAGGCCTTCTTGCCGGCATCAAGAGTGCTGTCAGCAACGTTGCAAACGCGGCGGGTGCTTTTGCCGACGATGCGACCGGGCAGGCAGCGGTTGAGGCGCCCACACCGGTGGAGACGCCTGCGCCAAAGGAGGTCAAGATCAAGGAGTCCACGCCTTCCGCCCTGGCAAACTTCGCCAGCGTTGTTGGAGCCTTCGCTGACGAGACCACCGGTCAGGCTGCCGTGGAGGCGCCAACTCCCCAGGGTGCAGGCACGCCATCTGAGCCTTCGGCTTTCGGTGCGGCTATGGCGAATGTTGCTGATGCCGCCGGCGCGTTCGCCGATGAGGCGACTGGCCAGAGCGCGCTCGAGGCGCCATCTTCGCCTAAGGAAGGACCGAAGCCTGGGGAGAAGACGCTCGACGAGGTGATTGACGAGACAATGGCCAAGGAGAAGAAGGAGTACGAGGCCGAGAAGAAGGAGGAGGCCGCGGAGAAAGCCAAGGAGGAGCGCTCCAAGGTTGAAGCGACACTGGAGCGCGACAATGAGCGCGAAGCGGAGCTGATCCGCAAGGATGAGTAGCGCCGGTCATAATGCCGTATGCAATGCATGTGATTTGTCTTCGGGCCCATACCTGCCTACTCCCACACCCTGCCCCACTCCAAAGCTTGGCCAGCGGAAGAAAATTCGGACCACGTGACCTGAGACCTCCAGTGGTGGAGGTGTCAAGAATTTCAGAAATGGGTGGTCACCACAACACAACACCCATCTCCACCGCAGTCACCATGCCTCCCCGCGCCCAGGCCGGGCCATCCAAGACGCGCGCGACGCGCTCAGCGGCCGCAGCTCCGACCAAGGCTTCGCCTGCGACATCGCGCACCCGCGCTGCCCCCGCCGTATCTGCGCCCGAACCCCGCCGCTCTGGCCGGACGACACGTTCCATGTCGGCCTCCGTGCCACCCGAGGAGCCGACCCCGCCCCCTCGTCCTTCGGCGAGGAGGAAACGCGCCGCCTCCCCTGTGGTTGAGGAAGAGGAGGAGGAGGAGTTCAAGGTCGGCGGTGACCTGGAGCTTAGCGATGAAGGAGAAGGAGATGACGAGGAGGATGTGGGTGAGGACGAGTTCCCGGAGCTCGACAGTGGGAGTGATGGGGATGTTGAGGAGGACGGAGAGGAGGGAAGCGACGACGATAGTGACAACGAGGCGATCGATGACGAAGACGACGGCTCCGAGAGCGGGTACAACTCGTCGGATATCGAGCGCATGTACGAGGGCGAGGAGGGCGAGTCGCCGGCGACGTCGGTGGCATCCGACTCGGAGGACGAGGAGACCAAGGCCTTGCCTGCCGACGAGCGGCTGTCCGCCATGATCGCGCGCAACACCGTCAAGCCGGACGACTCTGTCGGCGCCGAGGGTCCCCTCTCGCGCGCGAAGGAGAGCACCGGGCGCCTCGTGCCCTCCAAGCTCGTCCCCGGCGGCTACCGGCGCAAGTACCGCGACATTGAGGCGGGCTACGGGTCCGAGTCCTCGACCGAGGACCACCCGAACACGATCGGAAACGTGCCAATGGAGTGGTACGACGACCTGCCGCACATCGGGTACGATGTGGAGGGCCGCAAGATCTTCCGACCGGCCAAGGGCGACGAGCTGGACAAGTTCCTCGCCAACACGACGACGCTCGGCGCATGGACGAGCGCCGAGGACAAGCTCATGGGCACCAACGTCGAGCTTACGGACAAGGAGCTTGACATCATCCGCCGTCTCCAGAACGCCGAAAACCCCGACGCCGACTACGACCCGTACCAGCCCACTATCGAGTGGTTCACTGGCGAGGGCATGGAGCGTACCATGCCGCTGAGCGCCGCACCGGAGCCGAAGCGCCGCTTCGTCCCGTCGAAGTGGGAGCACGAGAAGGTATGTCTTTGGGGTAGTTCCCAGCTGATTTGCAGGTGATGAAGATCGTGCGCGCCATCCGCGCCGGCCGCATTGTGCCGGGCAAGCCCGCCGCCGAGAAGCCCAAGGTGTACGGCATCTGGAGCGAGGCAGACCAGCCGCACGCCGACCATGCGATGTACATGCCTGCGCCGCAGCTGCCACCGCCTCGCACGGCCGAGTCGTACAACCCGCCCGAGGAGTATCTCCCGACCGAGGAGGAGCGCAAGGAGTGGGAGGAGATGGACAAGGAGGACCGCAAGACCGACTTCCTGCCGGCCAAGTACGACGCGCTCCGCAAGGTCCCCGGCTACAAAAATCTCGTGCAGGAGAAGTTCGAGCGCTGCCTCGACCTGTACCTGGCGCCGCGCACGCGCAAGGTCAAGCTCAACATCGACCCCGAGAGCCTCATCCCGAAGATGCCCGCGCCGCGCGAGCTCCGCCCCTTCCCCACCACGGGTTGCGTGCAGTACCGACACCCGGGGAGCACGCGGGTGCGCTGTGTCTCGCTGTCGCCGACTGGCGACTGGCTCGCGAGCGGGAGCGAGGACGGTGTCGTGCGTCTCTGGGATGTCGGGAACGGTCGCGAGGTTTGGCGCTGGAACCTCAAGGGCGGCCCGGTGCAAGGCGTCGCATGGAGTCCGAACGCCGACGAGGCGCTCCTCCTCGCCCTCATCGAGGGTCGTATTGTTCTTCTCTCACCACTTGCGCTTGTTGCCCCCGCGGTCGCCGCCGCGACGCTTACGCACGCCAACGTCGGCTTCGCGAGCTCGGCGTCCACGACCAAGACGACGGGCAAGACGGGCACCGAGGCCGTCAAGTGGGTGCGCCCGGGTGAGACGCAGCGCGAGCGCGGCGAGCTCGTCTACGTCGATGTGCCGGGGACCCCGCGCGCAGCCGCATGGCACCGCAAGGGCGACTACTTTGCCACGGTTGCCGCGGACGCGGCGAATAAAGCCGTGCTCATCCACCAGCTGGGCAAGCACGCCTCGCAGTCGCCCTTCCGCAAGACACAAGGCACCGTGCAGCGCGTAGCGTTCCACCCCTCCAAGCCGTGGTTCTTTGCCGCCACGCAGCGCTATGTCCGCGTGTACGATCTCGCGGCGCAGAAGCTCGTGCGTACCCTCCAGACAGGTCTCAAGTGGATCTCGTCGCTCGACATCCACCCGGGCGGCGACAACCTCATCGTCGGAAGCTACGACAAGAAACTCGCGTGGTTCGACATGGATCTTGGCACCAAGCCTTTCCGCACGCTGCGGTACCATTCGCGCGCCCTGCGCGCTGTTGTGTACCACCCCACACTGCCACTGTTCGCTAGTGCTAGTGACGACGGTACAATCCACGTCTTCCACGCAACCGTGTATGCGGACCTGACAAAGAACCCGCTCATTGTGCCGCTCAAGATTCTGCGCGGGCACCGTATTACCGACGGTCTGGGCGTGCTTGACCTTCAGTGGCACCCTGAGAAGTCTTGGCTGGTTAGCTCGGGCGCGGACGGCGAGTGCAGGTTGTGGTGCTCTTGATTGTAGGCATAGCATGGATAGCATTGGATTTAGCGCCGGGGTAAGCTATCTGTCAGATGACTGTGAGTGTGGTCATGGTCCTACTACAAATCTAGATCAATATCTCAAAGCATTCAACTGGGGAAGGTCAAACAGTAGACAACACCATTGGAAAATGTAAAAATATATACACTGTGAGGGAGTCGAACCCCCGCCGCGTCGATGGCAACGACGCATGATACCGTTTCACCAACAGTGTCAGGCTTTGCTGGTGAGCTTCTTTCAATCTCTCATACATATCTAGCAGCTTCTGGACCTCCGAAAGCTTCCAAACCGACCAGCAACATGGTGCAATTGGTATGCCGCAGCGCTTCGTGCGTGAGGTTCTAGAGAGGGGGAGTCGCTGCGACGAACCGTCGTTTTATCTTTCCCATCAGGAGTCCTACTTCAACGACGGCGGAAGTAGGGACGTAAAATGCAGGATACAGGTTCATTTGGGAGAGTGAGGGTGGGAGATGGTGAATCCAATTGCCATATTGCCATATGCAAGGCACACTGAGTTGTCGGTCGTGGTATCCCTCCTGAAGCTCTTTCCTCACGTTTTTGCTGCACCGTGCAGCCCGGCGGGCGCTTCGTAAGTCGTGAGATCAAGCGCAGTGAGATTGACCACCCATTCTGCTCGACGAATTCAGACGAAGTCATCCAGCGTCAGCCGTCCCATGTGCAACTAGAGACATTGGCCTCACAGCTGACCTCTCCAGGTACAACCGCGGTAGTAGCGTTTCCTAATATGAGCTTATCTGGCATTAAACTTTTTGCTGTCACAGAACATGTATGACATCAATCACAAACCTTTGCGCATGGTACGGTAGTACGACGGAACACCATCGAGCGCACGGTCGCTGCAACGATGAGGCGGTGAGGACTACTACTGTTCTGTAGTGCCCTGTCACGCTCTGCCACGAGCATGCCGACGCGCCCATATGCTCCTCCTGGTGAACTGTTAGTCAGAGCGATCGATCTGCAAAGGGCTTGTGAATTGCTGTCATGCATTCCGCTGATGCCGGCGCCACTGATGCAAGAGCGCGCATCGCAGTATTCACATTCAGGACGGCCCGCAGGGAAGCCGGTGGGAACTCAGCCTCCGGGTTTGCGTCCGTCTAGCAAAGCCCACAACACGACTTGCAGTGTGAGACATGGTCTCACGGGAACACTGTACTTGGGCTATGCCCGTTTGATGCTTCAGCGTGACGAGGTGACTTCAACATCTTCGTTTCTCTGCGTTTGGTTCGACGTTGGTCACATCGAAGAGCTCCATAACCGGACCAGAGCCCGTTACCGCTCTGCCGTAGACTCAGACTCGAAGCTGCCTGTAAAGGTGAAACGTCTGTGACGCGAGTCGAGCCAAGTTGGCAGCTTGGGGAGGGCTTGCCCATTCCAGAAATATCAAAGGGCCGGCTTCCGAGTTAGAAGCGGAGGCAACTTCCACCAGGCCCTGCCCCTAGTAAGTAATCTCGTCAGCAAAACGTCAATCCAGGACCTCCGAGTAGTCTTGGAAGTAGGAATACGAGGGCTAGTCTGCGTTACACCGTTACAATCACTCTTGTCCGTCCAGTCATCAGCCAGCCAGGTAAGCGAGAGCTCGGTGCACGAGGCAATGTGCAAAGTCACGCGCGTCCAAGCATTGCCAGGTCCAGGGCTGGATGCTCCGCTGACGCCGGCCCGGACGGGGTTAGGCGGACGCTTGCGCTGGGTCGTCAGTGCCGTGCATGCCAGCCTGAATCTGTACTTGGTTTCTTCCCAGACGAGCAACTCGCTGACTTGCGAGGTACATTGGGCCTGCGACTGCGACAGCGACGGCGGGTGAATCGGTCAAGTGCGAGCAGATCGCTCCCACGACACCATTGGCATCTTGCCATCACATCGTTCGCCATCCAGCGTTGGTGTGCCCGCTTTTCCAACACCCGAATCACGCTTTAACAGCACGCAAAGCACTGGTTGCACTTCTCGAGCCGGCCTCGACATTTCTTTCTCAGCATCGCCCGCATCGCCCCCGCTCGGCAGACGCCCTTCGCCGCTCACCCAGCGGCGTGTACCGCTTGTACAGTTTCACTTCGTAGTCTGCGCCGCGGCCAGCCCGCAACAATGGCGCTCTCCATGTCGGCCCCTCGTGGCCACTTCCCATCTCGGTCATATGACATGTCGCGCGTGCCGCCCGCGACCATCACGCCGCGCACTCGCCGCATCTCGAATCGCCGCCTCGGGACCGGCTTGCCCTCTGGTGGGCCAACTCTCCTCGCGACACTCACGCCTCTATGTCCACCCACGCCGCGTCGCTCGCGCATCTCTAACCCGGCACCCGACACGAGACCGCTGTCGCCCCATTCGCCCAACACCCCATATCTGAGTGAGTGGGACCTCGAGCCAGAGGACGATCGTGCAGCCCGTCGCCGCACCATTTCTCTTCCCACCCACGGCCGCAAGGCCAACCCGGCTCTCGCGCCTGAGGTGCCGTCTGCCAAGTGGCGACCGTGGGCATCGATCGACGCGCAGGCGTTTCCACACATACTGGATGCCGTTATCGCGAATGCCGACTACCGCTTGTTGCTCGCGCTTCGCGGCGTGAGCAGGGGGTGGCGTGCGCGCGTTGATGCTATGCTCTTTGAGCACGTAGCCCTGGTGACGCCGGCCGCCGGACCGCGCCAAGTCGACCGTGGTGTCCACTTTAGGCTACGTCTCGCTCTGCGCAAGCGCAGAGCTATTGACGCTGTCCTCGTGACCCCGCGCGAGCCCCTCCGGCTCCTCCCCTGCCTTCCTGGCCGGGTGCCCACACACGTTGCCGCTATACGCGTTCTGGACACGTACGACTACACGGCTGCCCAATCCACGCTGTTCGACGCGATAGCAAATGCGGAGGAGGACATTGCCGCGCAATCTGGTACGGATGCGCTCGTGCGATCCAGTCACGGCCTCACTGTCTCACGCTCGGCCTCACTCCTCAACGGCTCGTTCCCGGCTCCCCCGCCGGCCGTGCACGCTCCCACGGCCGTGCACTACCTTCCAGCGGTAGGCCTAAACCGCGTGACCATCGGGGTGGATGTCGGCACGTCGAGAGTCATCCTGCGCTTCGTACCGGCCTTCATCTCACCTTTCGTGACCGAGTGCGACACCTGGCTCATCGAGAGCACAGGGCCTTGCGAGATTGTCTTTGTGTTCGACCCGCGCGCCTTCGAGCGCGCCCCCTGCGTCCATGACTTGCGTTACAACCTTGCCTCGGGGCTTGCGGAGAGTTTCGAGCTCCTTGAGACCGTCGGCGTACCGCTGCCGAGAGTGACGCTTGTTGGGCTCGACGAGCTCACGGAACAGTGGAGACCCCCTTACGAAAGCGGCGATGTCGCTTTCGTCCAGCGGTTCGTCGCAGAGCGTGTCGCGGACGCCGCAGCCAGCCGCGTGTCGGGCATCACCATGGCCGCGTGGGAGGCACGCCGCGGAGCGGACACGGTTCTCGAGCGCGCGCCGCTCCCATACGCTCCGCTTCAGGATGATGACGAGTGAAGACCAACATACGTTTTGCAGAAGGCCAGTCAAACATCAGAGGGAGGTGCGCACAAGCCTTGTACCAGTGCATGATCTCCTGCGCCCTCGCACCGAACTCTCGCCCCGTCAGCCGTTTGGCGCTTCCACATACCATTTCGACCTCATTTCTCATCATCTAGCCAACTTGGGAGCCACTCTTGGACATTCTCTGTCACCACGAACTATGTCTCTCGTATCACTCTCACGGTAGCATCCCATTCCGCCAACACCCTGTACCCACCCCCACGCCCTGCGCCAGTCGCCATCTCCTCCATTCCCAGCCGTACACTCAGATCGTTCTCTGCTCAAAGCAGTCGTTTATGCAGTTGTGAGACTCTCAGTATGTCCCCACTGAGCGCCATCCCGAGGCAAACGTGGGTAGTACTTTTATGCAACCCGTTCTCCGTGCACCAAGAACGCACTCCTCTTTGTAAATCATTGCAGCAGTATCGTTTGTAACTGAGTGCCATACGGGGTTGTGCGAGCCCCGCCGTCCGTCCCAGCTGAGCAAGAGCACAGTTTGTACAAGGTTAGCGTGATTAGGCGATTAGGAGGTTTCGCCGGGGCACTATCGGTGGATTGGTCGGCATTCTCCGGCCCGTCGAGATAGTGCGATGGCGACATGCGCCAAGTGGCTGCCCACCTAACACTTCCAATCAAACGCGCGTTGGACTCTGGCGTGCTCACAAGCACGGCTGTACTTAGTTGGAGTCTGCACGCGACTTTTCGTCTCAACATCGCATACAGCATCATGCCAGTCGACACCGAAGCTCTCTCGCGTCTGGCTGTCACTGTCGGGCCCAGTGGGCGGACACTAGAGCGCAATGGCGAGCCATTCGTCCTGCACATGGACACCGCCTGGGAGCTCTTCCACCGCCTCACTCTTCCCGAGGCCGAGGAGTACCTCGACACGCGCAAGGCGCAGGGCTTCAACGCTGTGCTAGCCGTGGCCCTTACTGAGCTCGACGCGCGGGGCGTCAACGAGTGCTTCGGCCCTGATGGCGCGCTCCTTTCGTCCACTGAGGGCGGCGGCTCCATCTTCCACCCCAATCGGTACGGCATGCGGCCGCTGCTGAATGACGATCCGGCTCTGCCGAACGCCGCGTACTTCTCTCACGTAGACGCCGTCATTAATGCTGCCGCACAGCGGGATATTATCGTCTTCCTGGTCCCAACATGGGGCCGCTGGGTGAACGAGGCCTGGAGCGGCCCACCTGTACTCTTCAACGCCGAGAAGGCTCGGTCGTACGGCGCATACATCGGCAAGCGGTATCCCCACCTCCCGAAGGTGCTTGGTGGCGACTCAAACCCCATTTGGACGGACGTGACAGCGTTCAGAGAGCGGACCGCTGAGGCCAAAGCGCGCAGCGGGGCAGCCAACTTCGACGGACTCCCGATTACGGACTCGACCGCTGTGGTCGACAGCATGGCGGAGGGTATCCTCTCGGCGGAGCCCGAGGCGTTCCTCACCTACCACCCCACAGCGCTCGCTCTTCCCGGCTCGCCGGTGCCAACTGCCAGTGCATTCTTCGGAGATCGCAAGTGGCTTGCTTTGGACGCCTGTCAGAGCGGACATACGGACGTGGAGGAGCCCGCGTTCAACCCACCTCTCCACTTCTGGGACGCTCGCGCCTCTCACGTCCCGCTGGCGCAGATGTGGGCCGCGGGCAAGCGTCCAATCATCGACCTCGAGGGACACTGTAAGCATCACACGACTCTACTCAGCTGACGGCAGACGAGGACATGCGCATCGGTATCAACCCTTCAGAAAGGCCGCTGTGGAACGAGCACGACGTGCGCGCCGGCGCATGGCAGGCTGTGTGCGCTGGTGCCTGCGGCATCGTCTACGGGCACAACAATGTGTGGCAGATGCACAGTCCTGAGCGCGAGAAGCGTAAGCCGCCGGATAGGATAACGCTGACGGCAGTGGATGGACGCTTCAAGTCGGCATGCTATCCCGTACCCGACCTTTCGTGGCAAGACGCGCTCAAAGCCCCGGGCACTCGTGGGACCCGAGTTATCGCCGAGTACCTTGCCTCGCTCCCACGGGAGGTGCACGACACCAAGGCGCCTGCTCAGGACCGCCTCGTATCTGCCGCGGCGCCGGCGGAAGTCGTGCAGCGCGACGGCCGCGTCGATGTCATTGCGGCTGGGTCACAGTGGCTGATAGCCCACTCCGGTCACGGGTATCCATTTGAGCTTGACCTCAGCGGCTTCCGGGGTCAGGCGCGCTGGCTCGACCCTCGCAGCGGTGAGTGGAGCGACGCCATCGCTGTCGAGGGCGGGAAGCAGTCGTTCACGCCGCCCTCAAGTGGAAACGTTGAGAACGACTGGGTGCTCGAGGTTAAGCGGGCCTAGTCGCATTAATATTGTTCATATGCATGAATCTGAAGACATGTGCACGTCGCTTTTCTGCAGCCGCTTCGTCTGCGCGTCATACTGCTGCCAGTGCCTTCTCTACAACCGCGGAATGTGGAATCGCGTGCTGTACGCTACGCGTCAACGACGCTTTACGACGACTTCACGGATACGGACAGGCTTTAATGGCCTACGGCTTCTTGGACCACTATCGCCGTGGTCATCTAAGCTGCCACTTTTTGAAATCAACCGGACAGAGCATCGGTGCATGATCTGCACGCGATCCGCACATGTGGCACCACCTGCTCACCCGACCGTGTGATCCCGTCTCAGCCCCTAAATGCCAATCGGTTCGAGGCACTTGCAAAATTTGAGGACAGCTACACCGACTCCACCGAGCGCTCTGAGCTCGCAGCCCACCCTGAGACTCCCGCTCATTGCCACGCTCACAGCCACGGACGAGAGGGTGTGGACAGACAGGAGACTACGGTGGGTAGGATTAAGTACCGTGTCAAATTCCCACCGCTGATCCATCCTTTGCCCTCGCTCTCCGACCCCAAGCCTAGCTTTGATTTAATTTATTTAATTGTATTCTAATACGACTAGGGAGTTTTGTGGAACTCGTCAGACATGGAGGTCATTCAAAGAGTCCCCTCGCTCAAGTGATTGCGACATGTAGTACATTCCATACTGTCCCACAACATCCCTTCCTCTCCTCCTCTCTCTCGCACTTCTTGTCCCTTGCTACAAACCCAATATGCCCGTACACTCACTCCCATCCCTCCGTTCCTCCCTCCCTCCTCCCCCTCCCGCTCCCGTTTCTTCTATCTCTCCTTCCATTACAGCTGGTAACGGAACTTCGGGTCGCCCTCGATGACAACCTTGCCCTCATCCGCGAGCTTGTTGCGGTACTTGAAGAAGAAGCGCATGCCGACAACAGTGAAAACCTGGAAGCAGTTGAGGCCGACCACGCTCCAAACACCAGTGGGGTATCCCTTCTTAGCCTCCTTGTCCATGAAGAGGAGCGAGGCAAGAATACCGCCGATACCGCCGAAGGCGACGACGAGAGCAGAGGTGAAACCACGCTTGGACTGGTTGCGGATCGAGCACTGAGACCATGAGATGATGAGCCCGACGTTTCCGTTGGCGGCACCGACAGCCAGGAACGTGCCAGCGTAACGGCCAGCCTTCATGCGCTCGGGGAGCTGCGAGTAGAGGATTGTGCCGAGGATGCACTGGAAGCAGCCCGAGAGCATCATCCAGGCGCGCATGTTGCGGAACTTGTCGGCACAGTAGGCGTGGACCATTGCGGGGACCACAGCCCAGACGTAGGGTGGGGCCAGCAGGACCTGAGACATGGTGTCGGTGAAGCCCATACCACGGAGGATACGCGGAAGGAAGTAGGACATCGAGTAGGTGCCGAGAGTGGTGACGCAGAACCAGACGGCAAAGAGCCAGATCTTGGGCTCGCAGAGGTAAGAGATGAACTTCGCCTTGGTCATGGGGTCGGCCTCGGAGTCGCCACGGTCGCGGTGGATACGAGTGATGATCATGTCCTTCTGCTCGGGCGTCAAGAACGTCGAGCGGTCCGGGAAGTCAACGAGGAGGAGGAGGCCCATAACGGCGATCACGACCGTCAAGATACCCTCGATGATGAAGATCCAGCGCCATCCCGAGTAGTTCTGGATACGGTGCATCATCGAGATGCCGTAACCGAGGAGGTTTCCGAGACCGCCGACGGCAATGGAAGTGATGTAGAACGCAGCGCTGCGGCGGGCCATCTGCTTGCGCGGGTACCAGCAGGCAATGAGGTAGGCAGCACCAGGGAAGAGACACGCCTCGAACATGCCGAGAAGTGCGCGCATGGCAGCCATGGCAATCCAGTTGTTGGAGAAACCGAGACCGATGGTAACCAAGCCCCACAGGAACGTGGCACTACCGAGCCAGTAACGGGGACCGAACTTGCGAAGACCGAGCTGGGACTGGATTGTCAGCCACGGCTAGGACACAGCCAATGGCACAAGCTACTCACCGGCAATTCAAAGATAATGTATGGCGGGAAGAACAGAAGAGTGATGATGTTGTAGCGCGAGGTTCCGAGGTCAAGCTCATCCTGCATCGCCTCGTTGTTGGCAGCGCGAGCGAGCGAGACATTCTTGCGGTCTGAGGTCAGCAATGGCCATGAAAAATGCGCCCCGTAGTTCGAAACTGCGTCCGGAACTGGGTGTGGCGGACGGAATGACCTCCACCCAATGATGTTTTCGCCACACTCCTCACCGCCGTGTCTCATCGCCTTCGTCACACAAGTTGGCGCATCCCGGAGATCGGGCGGCCCTGTGAAACAACTTACCAATGGAACTGATGCAGTACATGCACACGAGAGGGGGGATTAGTCGCCAGTCGATCTTGCGCGTCGTTTTGCGGATGAAGTCTTGGTCGTAACCATGGTCGATGTCGACGTGTTCAAGGTGGTCGATTGGGGACGCCTTCTCGTCATCGTAGTGGTCGAGATGGTGGATCTCTGCCGAGTCCTTCTGATCGACGAGGCGGGGTGGGGCGCCGGTGGAAGTCATGGTGGATTGTAGTCCGGGGATAGGGATGCAAAGATTAGCCACACGCCTTATGTATCAATCTGGATCGGTCGAGTTGCCCCATTAGCTGCTACACGACTTCAGCCTGACCTGTGACATGATTTCATCAGCATTCCGGTTGGCGGCTCTACCTAGGGTGTTGGAGGTGGGGCAACGCGGGGCAGTTTCTTGGCCTTGAAGGCACCGCTCGAGATCAATGTCACAACGCCGAGGCGCAAACTCTGAACGATGCGGGGTTCGGTTTCTCTGCGCCTCACAATTCTCATGCATTGACGGCACCGTTCCTATTACTGGGTGTCAAGTGGCACTTGGCAGGGCGGGGCCGAAGTGGAGGGCAAACCGGGAAACAAGGGGCGTGGGACCAGGTGATCGGAAAGATCTTATCTTAGTGGTCAGCATAGCTGGGAGGAAGTGGGAGACGGGTATTAGGCTTTCGGCAGCCCTAACGCATCGGGCCTTGGTCCTGCGGCCGTATGCTCGGCCTGCGGTTGCTGCCGGGTGGGTTAAAGCGACAAGGAGATGTCGTATAGTCGTAAGCAAGCAAGCGGCCCTAAACGGTGCTGGTAGTCAGCACAGAGCTCGCAACCGAGCCCCCACCTCGGGAGGGGTCGGTTCAACCGTTTCGTGAAGCCGCGGCTCATGGCTTCGGTTGCATCACGGCCGTGCAGTGCCATTGGCGTGCGCTCGACATGAGCATGCACTTGGCAGTATGTGGGCAAGTTCGGCGCTCAAGAAGGGTGAAGGGCTCGCTCCATGGGCATCAGGTGAGCTATAACTCGAGGGATGAAAGTGTGATGTGGTGCGCCACTTGGCCCAGGGGACTCCGCATTGGCTGGGCACGTGCCTCACGTGGGGCTTGAGGCGCTGGGCTGCCTGACGTTCTGGATGTCGGCCCACTGCCCCCGGTGAAGTACATCCGGGTTCTGCTCTTCAGCCTGTGTCTAACATGTCAACAATGCAGAAGGGCCTTGTTGGAGCAGATGCGGAGGTTAATTACGACATACCCCGAACCCCGTGGACCCCTGTGGGTCCGTTTCCCTTGCGCCCCACACCACCCCAGAGATGTGTCCCTGCCACAATCCCGGTTTCAGTGCGCGTTTCTGTGTGGTACACCCGGCGCATACGCGATCTTTTGGAAACGCATAGCTACTGCTTTCCGATGTGCACGGCGTTTTCTAAGGTCTTTCCCGATTTGCTGGGGAGGGCGCCGCCGGCGCCCGACCAATGTTGAGATTCCTGAGTACTGAGAAGCCGAGCGGCTCGCGATACATCTGGAGCTGCAGGGCAATATCAGTCCCCCCTACTCTTCATGCCTCAGCTTTCCGCTGCGGGTTGGGGGCTTGCTAGCCATGATGCCGACTTGTGCCGGAATGTAGACGACCGCGGCGCCGTGTCCCTGAATCCAGACGTCTGTGCGTTTGGTTCGCGTTTGATTTCCGTGTTAAATGTCGTTTATCACTTGTGACCGGACACTGGCCTGTCATCCTTTGGTCAGTGGCGCCGGGTCATTCTACAACTGCAAGTCTAGCTCACAAAGGCACATGGGCAAGAAGATATGTTTCCACGGGTCTCTTCCGCAGGTCCGAGGGGCAGTAAACACAAGCGCGGCCATGCGCTCGCCTCGTGTATCCCACAATCCACACACCCCACCTTTCATCTGGGCAGTGTCATGACCGCGCCGAGCTCACGCTCCACCTCTCGGTGATGAACAGCGAACACCGGGCGCGTCGCTGATACCATCATGAGAACGGGCACTGCTTGGCGAAGCGACACTGTGAGTCACTACGTTCTGGACGGCAAAACCACAGGTGGTTCAGGAACCCGTGCAATGCCGGACGGCAAGTGGGCAACGGCAAAGGCAGGCAAAAAGTGGCGCAACTGAATGAGGGGCGTGTGGGGCGCTGCGAGGAATTACGCTACGTATCATTGGTGGCTGCTCATCTGACTTCGTCACGGAGCAATATCTCTTAATGAACTGCTTGGGAGTGGGCCTACTAGGCACTGCGGTATCGAAGATGACCAGCCCCCGGAATCTCGATTGTGTATCGTCGAAGCGAGACGGGTACATCGAAGGTCTCACAACTCTGCCAAGAGCAACATACTATGCAAAGTTGAACTGGAATCCTTCCTGCACAGGCTAGTGCACCATCCGCCCGCCGTCGACGCACCACGTCGCCCCGTTGACGTAGCTCGCTTCCTCGCTACACATGAACGTGATCACGTCCGCCAGCTCTTCCGGCAACCCGGGCCTGGCCATGGGAACGACCTCGGGCGCAGAGTCCTCCGTGAGCACCTCGCGGCCAGCCGTCATCGGGGTCTCGACAAGCCCGGGCGCGACCGTGTTACTGGTGTCAACTCCGCCTTGCGCTAAGCCGTACATTCTGACACCGTCTGCGCCGTGATCTAAGCATGCCTGCCGCGCTAGGGACACGACGGCGTGCTTGGAGGCGGTATACGGCGCAATGTTCCAACGCACGTGCAGGCCGAGGATCGACGCAACGTTGACGATCGCCCCCCTTTGCGCACGGCGCGGCCCGAGCTCGGTCTCCAGCGGTTCTTGACTGAGCATCTGCCGAATCTGCTCGCGGGAGCAGATAAAACACCCGCGCGCATTTACGCCCATGGTTTTCTCGAACTGATGTCAGTCTGGCCAGGCCAGGCTACCCACATCTGCGGTCGTGGTGTCGGCGAATTTGGCGCGCGGGCATCCAATGCCAGCGCAGTTCGCTGCATAATCAATACGGCCCCACTTGTCGACTGCTCCCTGGACGGCCGACTTGACCTGCGCCTCGTCGCTGACATCCGCTTTGATTGGGAGGGTTTCGACATTCTGCAGGAGCGCGATGGTAGTGGAGAGGTCCCCAAGGTCTACGAGAACAATACGCTTTACACCCTTCCGTGCGAACGACTGGGCGGTTGCCTGTCCAATCTGGTATGAGCGCAACGCCCGGGCGGGCAAGTTGGAAATGTCTGGTCCAAAAGCCCCACTAGAACTTACCCCAGAGGCTGCTCCAGTCACGAATGCAACACCAGAGAACATTTGGAAGGTATATGGTAAAGAAGCTGAATGGAGTCAAACCTCATGATATCCCGACCGCGTGGATGCGTGCGAAAGGGGCGGCACTACCCGCATTCCTTAATCCCCACTTTTCTGGCGCTTGCCTCAGCAACGATGACGGTGAAGGGAACGCGCAAGTTGGAGGCACCACTAGCACATATTCTTCACGCGCTGGAGAAACGGCGGTCCCCTTGGTCAGAACTGATAGACTGAGTATCGGACAGGAGTCCACACAAGTTGAGTATCGTTCACGACAAGGGGAGCATGAAACTCAGCATTATTGGTTCCATTCAGGAGCGACGTGCCCGGGCCAAGCCCATCCATACCTTGCCGAACCGACCGAGCCGACCGAGCAGCACGATGTTACTCAATTAGATCAGCTGAGGAGACTTCAGCAAGATAAGCGAAGCCAGCCGGACCGCGATGATCCTCTTGTTGTGTTCATTTGGCCTTATTGTAGTGGAACAACTGACAGGAAGTCAAGGTGAAGCTTGGCATCCTCATGTCGTGTCGGGAGCCAGTTCGGGAGCGGGGTCCATCGGGATCTTCAATCCATATCTCGCTGTGAATGCCGATATCAAGCTCACAGTTCGGCGATCGATGCGACTCAACGGTCTCACCACGCACCAAGGGTTGCGCAATGCCTGTTGAAAGATGAGAAGTAGCTCTGATCTGCTTTGAGCCGCACACGCAACTCCGCTCCAACTCATGGTCGACGACATCCACCAATTCCGCTCCCATCGGCCGCCGGGTGAAATTAACCGAGTCGCCGATGCAGATCCAGACATTCCTCGCGCCCATGTGTACCATTCATTTCAACGGTGGTCGCGTGAACAGCACTGAGCGGCTGTTAAGCACTGCATCGCGCCACAACACCGCGTATTTATCAGCCGTTTGGAGCTCGTCAGGACAGTGCCTAGCCAGAATGTGATGGAAGTGCAATGTGCGAGGGAAGTGTCTCTTGTAATGGTCGGGGCAGGAACAGGGCGGCTGTGAGGTACAGGCTAGTAATCTCTCGTCCCCGTCTAGGCACCTTACGTGCTGGTCTGCTGGAGTCGCTGCAACAACATCACCAACACCACGCGAGCCGACGATCGAGCGACGTTACTAGTGCTCCGTGAGGCACCTACGACCGACGACACACACCTTCGTCAACCCCTGCGACAACCACCACCAACAGAGTAGAATGAACAGTGGATCACAGCCCATGGGAACGAACCGGACATTCTGTAGCGGTAATGCTGAGCATCTGCAGACCGGAATGCAAGACCATGATCCTCGCAAACCTGAGCAAACCATACTATGGCGGCATGTTGTAACCGACTGCGTTGCCAACTAGATAAGCCCTGAGGTTGCTTCACCAATGTGCCGTCTGCGACCGACGTCGTCACCAGGTCCCCTCAACCTTCGAGTCCCATGAAAGCTGCGTCCTGTGTGCGCCGTCCCATGCAATCTCATGATACAAGCTTCGGCTAGCTCCGTAAGCGCCGTGCAATGCGAGGCTGAGGTGGGCGAGAAGAGCGCACGGAATTCGCCGAGATCTCCAGGGCTAACCTGCGCGGATGTCGGTCATGTGCTCACTTGTGTTTGCCCCACGCACCATCGCCGTCTAGACCTCATTCGCCAGTGCGCGCGCCACCGCTTGAGGAGGGGAGCCCGGCGTTGACCGTGATTGCAAGCGCTGCCTGAGCAAGACCGCTGGCCGCAAGACTACTGTCACATGCTCTGGATAATCTGCATCTGCCCACAGGATTGGGAATGGTGCTCTCGGCGACCAACGGCCCGGTGGAGACTCGCTGTCATAAAGAGTGGTAACGCCCGAGAGATTGCTCAACTAATCCCCGACATAATGAGCAAGAAGCCTTTATCCACCATCGAGCACCTTGAGCACGCTCCATCCGACCGCGAGGTGGACGAGAAGGGGTCTCTCGCCGAAGTGACGGTTGCGGCGCTCGAGGGTGAAGGTCTTGTTAAATCGCGCTTCGACCAGCTCACGATCCGAGAGGCCCTTTGGGTGTTTCGCCGCTCGCTAGTTGTCTGCTTCTTCGTCTTTACTGGACGTATGCTTGAATACTTCGAGATCGTCATGAGCGGTGCAATCCTCGCCAACCCAGGCTTCATCAAGCAATTCGGTGACCCAAACCGTGCCGGCAAGATTGCTGGCGTGGGCGCCCTTGATCCCAACTGGGGTGAGTAACAATGATACATTATCCGCTGACATCAGTGTCAGCTTGGTCTGTCATTCTGAGCGGTGGTCAGATCTTTGTCTTCCTCTGGATCTCATTGTGAGCTCTCCACTCGTCGGTACTAATTCGAGCTTCACGGACCGTTTCGGGCGCAAGCCGGCACTCCTGCTCGCGTGGCTTTTTATCGCGCTCGCAATGCTGTGTCTCACTCTCGCGCGCACACCCGAGGTGTGGCTCGTCGGACGCCTTTTCACCGGAATGGGCACGGGCATTGTCGCCGTCGTTGCCGGTCCATACGGCATGGAGGTGTGTGCAACACGCATTCGCGGCATCGTCCTCTCCGCCGCCATCTTATGGGGCGCTCTCGCCACTCTCGCCGCCTCCCTTATGATGAACTTCCTCACCCTGCGTGAGCCATGAACTGGCACCTACCCGTGTATGCGACATGGGGTCCTGTAGGCTTCATGGTCTTCTGCTTCCTGGTGGTGCCTGAGTCGCCGTGGTTCCACGCTCGACGTGGCAACAAGGACAAGGCGATGAAGAGTCTCCAGCGCCTATATGGCAACATCCCTGATTACGACTTTGACGAAGAGTATGGAATCATCGTCAAGACTATCGAGCACGAGCGCGAGACGATCCGACGGAACAAAGCGAGCGCCTGGACCGACCTCTTCAAGGGCACCAACGGTAAACGTACCTTTGCGGCCATTGTCATCGCCGCGTCTCTCCAGCTCGGCGGTTACCCCATCCTCTACACCTACTCTACGTACACATATGCGCTGGTGGGCATCAAGAATCCGTTCCAGACCAACGTCATCACTGCCTCTGTGCAGTGCGCGACAGTTATCCTCATGATGGTCACGTTTGACAAGTTTGGTCGCCGCCCGTTCGTCACATGGGCATACTCGTTCCAGGCGGTCTCCATGCTCTTGTTGGGGCTCCTCTCTTTCATTCCGTTGACGTCCGCAAGCCGAGTTCCCGTCATCGTGAGTCACGCTTGGCCTTACTCGGGGTTAGCTGACATGAGACGTTTAATGCTTGTTTCTGGGCGTTTTGCGCCACGATCTCGGGTAATAGTCAGATGATCTACATCACCGAGCTCCCCTCTGCCTATCTCCGCCTCAAGACTGGCGTACTTTGTCAAACGCTCAACAGCGCCCTGGGCATTGCAGCCAATTTTGCGAGCCCGCCTATGCTTCTCGCTCTTGGCCTCAAATCAGGCTTTGTCTTCTTTGGCGTTGCTACCCCAATCGCTGCCCTCCTTTGGGTGTACCTCCCTGAGACTAAATGGTCAGTTGGCATGCTCAAACATGGCTGATCCCAGGCGCTCAGCATCTGAGATTGACGAGCTGTACGAGCGAAAGATACCTGCGTGGCGCTGGGCGAAGACCCGTACCAATGCGGAGGAGCAGGTCGATCAGGCAATCAAACAGCGCGAGGCCGAGGATCTGTCCCAGGCAGCGGTGGTCGGCGAACGCCGACGCCAAAGCTTGGAGGAGTGAATTGTCATCAGATGGAAGATGCTGTTCTGCAGGGAGTAAGGAAGATGACAGTACAACAGCGAGGTGAGGTAGGACTGCTGTTCGAATTGTTGTGGTCAGAAGTATTACCTAGGCGGTTGTCGGATGAAATGCCATTCTGCGGTGCGACCGTAAAAACGCGGACTCTAGTTCCAGTACGCATATTGTGCACGCCAGTGAGGACGCTTACTCTCAGCCTGTATTGGGCAATATCTTACGTTGTCACAGGGCATGGGCACGTAGTTGCAGGCATTTACCTCTCTGCTTCAGTAGTACTTATACATTCAAGTCTCGAGGGCTCCGCTGTGTCGTGATAGCCCACTTCAACTTACGGCTGCTTCAATTATCGGCAGTATCCCGATTATACATCCCGTAGGCATCCGCTCTATGTCTCTATGATCCTTACTGGGCTTTGCTGGAGATATCCATGCGAGCCTTGGTCTCAGCCGCCTCGACCTTCTTAAGAATTGCCTCGTCTGTAACCTCATCCTTGTTGCGAAGGTAGACCTCCTTGTGCTCCTCAACGATGTTGTGGGAGCGGTTCAGCTCGATCTCCTTGGCAAACATAGCAATGACAAAGGCAAGGCACGAGGAGACGATGGCGGCGATGAAGAGCGGGCGCATCGCATCGCTGTATGCGAGGTTGACGAGGTCGTGGGGCTGCTGGCGACGCGCACGGGGGATGCTGCCAAACACACGCTCACGGTCGCGGTCAGAGAGTTCCGGGAGGTACTTCTTGAGGTTGGCCGGGACCTTGGAGTTCCAGACCGAGGCCGAGATCGAGCCAGCGAAAGAGCCGCCGAGCTGGGGAACCATGTGGAGAACAGCCATGGCGACGGCCAAGTCACGGTGAGGAACAGTTGCAGGCGCTGCAACGGCCGTGGTGGTCATAATAAAGCCGGCACCCATCGAGATAATGGTCTTGGAGACGATGAGCCAAGCGTCCGACTGATACTTGGCCTGCCAGGTCATGTAGTTGAGACCCTCGCCAATGACGCGAAGGCCGATACCCGCCAGCTGGATGTACTTGTAACGCTTGGTCCAGTAAAGAAGGAAGCCCGCGACGGTGGCGAAGATGCAGACTAATGTGAGCCAAAGGTTTGCAGGATGTCACGGAGTCACGCCTACTCACGACCGGTGTTGTGGATGTTCGAGAAGAACGTGTAGTTGCGGTCGCTCCACTGGGGCTTCAAGATATAAACCCACGAGTTGTAGTAGGCGTCGGTGAGCTGACCTGAGAAGAAGTGGAAGAAGGACACAGCCAAGCAGGACAGGAAAGTGGGGTTAAGAAGGCGGCGCGGGCAGATGGGGCTACGGGCGTAGAACATCTCCCAGGCAAGGAACGCGAAGAAGATGACGGCACCGACGGCAAACATGGCAATAAGCGAAGGGTCCTTGTAACCCCCCGCAGTGATGGGCTCGAGGGTTGGTGGGGCGAGGATGAGGCCGAAGGCGAAGGCGAAGAGGATGAGGCCAACGACATCGCCCTCCCAGAACAGCCAAATCAAGGTCTCCTTGCGCGTGCGCTTGGGGGCAATGCCCTCACCCTCAAGGATACGCCGGCGGGTGTACGACGAAGACGCGAGCGAGAGAGCGCCCAGCTTCTTGGCTCGGTAGTGGCCCCAGTACATGACGACAATGGCGGGCCCGCAGGCGGCGGGTACGATGATGCCGAACATTCCAAAGCCCCAGCGCCAACCCTCACCGCCTGCCATAGACAGTGCACGGATGTTGGCAGTGATGAGACCAGCGACGAAGCCGTTGAGGACGAAGGGCAGCGAGTAGGCCCCGAGCACAACGCCGCGCCAGCGCAGCGGCGTCATGTCACTAATGAGGATGTGCATGACCTGGTAGGTGCCCGTGCGGCCGGCGGTGTAGATGGCCTCACCACCGACAACGGCGTGAATTGTCGGCGCGGCGGCAACGATGATGTACCCGAGCGTAAAGAGAGCAGCGGAGATGAACAGGCCCGAGGGGCGGGACATGATGTCGCACACCTTGGCGAGAATCGGCATGATAACAGCAGCAATCAGGTTGTTGATGACAGCAATGAGACCAATGACCGTATGCTTGCCCCAGAAGGAGGTCGCGAAGGCGGCGTCTGTGTGTCAGCTTCGTCGGCGGCGGCAGCTTACAAATGCCAGTGGTGATGACGGCGAGAGACCACACGTATGCCACGAGCGCAATGGACAACCACAGGAAGAACAACTTCCATCCTTTACCGAACACCATGTCTACTGTCAGCGATGTCAGGCGCGGGACATACACAGCGACTCGATCTTTGTGACGCCGATCGGCTGCTCAAACGAGACCCGCGTGTCAGTCCGCGACAACCCGTCCGAAGTCAGGTTCTGAGCGAGTTCCAAGTTCTTCTCGGTAGGGGTGTCGAGTGGTGTCTCGACATCGTTGCGGGTCTCGACTTCGGCGGCGGAGGCCCTAGTAACTTCGGGCGTGCCCGCTCCAACAACGAAGTTGGCGCTTGGTGTAGCCATCTTGATGATCGAAATGGGGGCCACGGGGTAGATCGAGACGAGGCACAGACGTTGCTGTGGTGTCTAAGTAGTAGTGTGCTAGAGAATCTTCACCGCGCCGAGATGTGAGGTCCAAGATGTCCAAGAGAAACAAGCAACGCCGTCGGAGCACTCTATCCACGAACCAGGTAGCAGGAAATAGTGGGAACGGCGGCCGGCGGCGTGTGGGCTGCATGGGCGTTCTCGGCGCCTGTCGGGTCGCCGGAACGATGGAGCTGAGCCCAGTTATTTCAGAGTGGCAGTCACTTTCCACGCGTCTGCATCGCTCGCATCGGCCGACCGCTATCAGATAATGGATCCAGAAAGCCTGCAGACGGCGCGCGCTCATGCTAACGCATAGCGCACAAGCCCGCGCCAAGGGACAGCGCAACAGATGAGCGCTTGAGAGGAGCTGAGGCGCGGGAGTGAGTGCCACAGCCACAGGTGAGGTCGCTCCCAGCGGAGGACAACCTGAGGACGAGGGGGGGTCAGGTATGTGAGTGCAACAGGTCAGGGGCCAGTGGGGAGACGCTGAAGGGTCAGCGCTCCAGGGTGTGGAATGCCTCAGGTGCACGAGAGGCAGAGCAAGAGACATAAAAAACAGGCGTGGCGCTCAACTCGTTCTTTTTAATCCCTGCCAAGCCGCGGCCAGCGGGGAGGCACAATGCAGATCGGCATTCTCCCTGCCAGGCCAAGATGCCTGTCGGCCGAAACATCAGTTTATCTGATATGCAATGGTTCCGAAGCGACTGGACGGGCCAATGAAGACAATTTCACGAACGCCCACTGGTCGATGCGTCGGTGAATGCGCTCTTGGTACGCGTTGAAGTAACGCAGCACAGACACGTTTGACTCGCGCTAGCGGGGCAAATGGGTCACGGGCTGCCGTTCCGGCGAGAATTCCGGTAGCTGGCGCGCGGTCTCGCGCGCGTGGGCCTGCCGTGGCCTGTCTACTGGTCAAGTACAAGATGCCACGGGTGGGCACATCTTCAAGAATCAATTTCCCCACTCACACAAAACTCTTGACCAGAATGCGTGCCGCCCTTATCCTTGCTGCTGCCGCTGGTGAGTTCGTCGCCGGGGATGCCAGAGGTCTAGCATTGCAACCCGTGTACATACTGGAGGAAGACCGTCATGCTGTGTGTGCAGTGGCACCTATCTGAAAGCTGCCACTCCGAGGAGCTCAGTCTCTCGTTTTCGCCCCAACTCCAGCCCACGAAACGTCGCTCACACCAGGCGCCTCCGCCGCGTCCCTCGACGCCCCCCTCCTCTTCTCGCGCCAGTCGGCCGCCATCGCCGGCTGCGAGGACCAGTGCAACCCCGTCATGGACTGGGCGTACACTTGCCGCACCGACGTGAACAAGTGCATGGACGAGTGCGATGCCGAGCTTCTCGCTACCGCGGACCAGTGCGTTGTCTGCATGCAGACCACCAACCCCGAGGAGGCCGTCAGGATCCAGGGTCGCGTCGACCCCATCCGCCAGATGTGCGGCGGTGCCGCCGCTTCGCCCTCGGCCGCGTCCTCGGCCTCGTCGGCTGCCGCCGAGACGCCCGCTGCCTCGTCCGACCCCGCCGCCGCCCCCTCGTCGGCCGCCGCCGCCCCTTCGGCGTCTGCCGCCGCTTCTTCTGCGTCTGCCGTCGCCTCCGCGTCTGCCTCCGCCTCAGCCTCCGGCTCCGCCGCTGCCGCCGCGGCCTCCACCCCTGCCGCCGCAAGCTCATCTGTGTCTGCGCCTTCCGCCAGCAACACCTCGGGCGCCGGCAAGGTCTCGCTCTCGCTCGGCGCTATCGCTGCCGCTGCCGCCGCGTACCTCCTTTAAATAGCCAGAGGAGGATTATGATATGTTAATAATGCCTTTCAGCCGAGCGACAGGGTGTGCCTGCGATCTGCGATTAGAGCGTTGCAGAGGGCAATTTTCGGCTTGGCGTCGATCTTAACGTTAATCATCGCAGTCACCAGCCACGGAACACTGCAGAAATCTGCTGATATCCAGCGATGGTGCCTGCAACTCATGTTTCGGCCGACGGGCGTGCTGATAACCATATTATTTCATGGACCATTCGTAGCAAGCCTGTTTGTCGTGGGTGTTCAAGCTGCGCTTTTTAACGACTGAGCGCGGCGAGGAGTTTCATATCTATGTAAGCAGCCCGGTATGGGTTCGTGACAACGTCGCAGCACAAGCGAACGCTTCACTTCAAAGGTCCACCTGCAGACCTATCACATGCGCTCCTACTGGGTTGTGAACAGTGCACAGTTTTTTGAACGTTCACGGGGACAAAGACAGCGGTACCCTGCCTACAGTATAACTAGCTCATGTCAGTATCCAGATACTTGATCATTGTAACGTCCAGTCTGTCTGATGCGCGGCTGTTTTGGCTTCTGACATAGGAATCCCATTTGAACACCCTGTCGGGCCAAAGTTCATCACTTTCTGCCAGGTCAAGTTACACGAATCATCTCACAAATACTTCTAAATAGTGTACACCCCGGCGCCAACGCCCGGGAGCGTCGCAAACGCGGCCTCCTCCAGCTCCTCCTTATTGAGTTTCGCAAACGGCTCATAATCACGCCTCACCCTTTCCAGGAACCCTGGCACCTCGCCAACTGGCAAAAGAGAAATGACAGCGCCGCCCCACCCGCCACCTGTCTGGCGCGCGCCGAGTGCACCGTGTTTCAAGCAGACATCGCGCAGCGCCTCCACCTCGGGGACAGTGCACTCGAAGAGGTCGCGTAAGCTTTCGTGGCTGCCGTTGATAAGATGCCCCAGCTCCGCCCAGTCCCCGTTGGAGCGGCAGAGTTGCACGAAGCGCTCGACACGGAGAGACTCGGTGAATGTGTGCTGTGCGCGCTGAAGGAGCTTGAACCGCTCTGCGCGGACGGGCACAAAGTCCAGATATGTCTCCTCGAATGCTTTGGCAGACATGCCAGAAGCCGCCACCATCTCGTCCCGCGTCCATCCCTCCGGATGAGCGCCCAGAACGGACGGAAGGGCATCAAGGGCGTGCTGGTAAAGCTCGGCATTGCTGCCCTTCTTGCCGAGCATGTCGATCGCCTCCTTCAGCCAGATTCGGCCCGCCTTGCCAGCGGCTGTGGTTCGAGGCGAGTCGATGCCCCACGCGTGCAGCAGCAAACGGGAGGCACAGAGCACCTCCACTACGCGCAGGTTATACCGTTCCGGCGCGGAGTCGGCCAAAGAGTGCGGCGCGAGACTATTTGTGATGACGACGGCGAGGCCGGAGGGCAGAGGGACGGGCTCGGTGTCGAGTGTCGGGTGGAAAGAGAGGTGAAGGAGTGACCCCTTCAGACTCAGCGCTGATGCCGCCTGGTCCATGCCGCCAGTGCGCAGGCCCATGCGGTGCTCGCTCGCAATGGCCATGGCTACAACATCACCCTTCGTCACCTTGTCCACGAGGTTGTTGGCCGTCAAGAAGAGGAGAACGGAGGACACGACCATCGCGGCCGAGGAGCTGAGCCCAGCGCCCGGAGGAACGTTGCCCGTGATGAGCACGTCCAGGCCCGCCGGCTTACCGCCCTCGGGGAAGAAACGCTGGAGGCACTCGAGCAATGCTACTTTGAGATAGTTTTCCCACCCGCCACCGTCCTTTGGAGGCACAAGGCCGGCGTCCCATTGCTGTTTGTACGTGAGCGTAAATTCAGCCGGCTTGAACGACGCCTGCGTGTTGGCGACCCGCACAGTGTTGTCCTCGCGCACGCGGAGGGCGATCAGGATGTCCTGTTCGATAGCTGCGGGCAGGACGGGGAAGAGGGAATAGTCGACGTGCTCGCCGAGAATGTTGACGCGACCGGGGGCCCGCACAATATGGCTGGGTCTCGCGCCGTACCGTTCCGTAAAACTGGATGCCAGAGAGTCCCAACGCTTGCCCTCACGCAGAACCTCGCCAGCGGGGTACACCTCGCCGATATCCTTGAACCTGGGGACAGGGCGGTCGGCGTTGCGCACTTCCTCTTTTGGACGGAGGGGCGAGGACAGGGGCTTGAAGCCCTCCGGGCTCGGAACACGGGACACTGCGCGACTCGCGATATCGTGGTAGTGCACCTCTTCGAGCTCACGAAGGCGCGCGGCGGCCTGCTCGGCTGTGAGGTCGCGCTGAGTCTCACCGAGCATTTCGAAGCCCACCAGGAACTTGCGCACGCTGGCACTCCTCAGGAGTGGCGGGTAGAAATGGAAGTGGGCGTGGGCTGCATCGCTGTCCGGGTTCTCCGGAGCCAGCGGCGCCTGGTGCAGTCCCATGCTGTATGGGAATGGATTTTTGAAGAGGTTGTCGTAGCGCACCAACAGCGCCTTGAGGACGCGCGCGAGGCCCTCGTCCTCGGCCGGTGTCATTTGCGCCAGCGACGGGATGTGCCGCTTGTACGGGAGGACCATGGTCTCGAAGGGCCATACTGCCCAGAAGGGGACGACGGCGACCCAGCCGCCCTCCTCATCGAGCGCGACGACACGCTCGCCACGCTGCACCTCCTCGTGCGCATAGCTGCAGAGGAGACAGGGCTCGCCGTCGCCGCGGCATGGTGCCGCGTGACCGTTGACATGGCCGTTGGCGTGTCCGTTGACATGTCCGTTGGTTTCGCCGCTGCTATGGCCGTTGGCATGTCCGTTGATGCCTTTAGGAGCGGTCGACTTGCTGTGAGTGGCAGTGTAGGCTTTGAGATTCTTGAGCTCCGTTGCAGGCTCGTCCGGCACGTAGGACAGAGTCCAAACCTGCCCGTGTGGGTGCGGAGCACTTGCGCCCATCATAGATCCGCGGTTCTCAAAGATCTGCACGTATCCGTCGGGACTGCCACTCTCACGCAGAAACTTGCCTTCGGCGATGTACACATCACGCCACTTCTGGACGACGCTCACGATCTCGGGTACGCTCATGCGCGCGAGGGTGAGATCGTGCCGCGGGTGGAAGCAGATGACGGAGCAGCGGCCACGCGTGGGTTCGGAAGAGAAAAGCGATTCGATTGACGCAGTCTCGGCAGAGGTGGCGGGCGCTGGACCGACATTCACAGGCAGGGCGTCTGGCAGGAGCGCAGGAAAGTCATTCGCAAACACCTGCCGTCAGGTCACACACCACATGGTCGCGACTCACGTAGGTGTCCTTGTACCGCGGGTTGACATGGCCACCCATGCGTGTGTTGCCGGGGCAGAGGTAGCAGCCCTCCTCATAAGAAGGCAGCTTCTCTTTGTGGGGCGGTTCCACTTGGCCCTGGGTGTCAGCAAGAATCTGGCTGGATGGCAGGTTGCAAGGCGCCATGAGGAATGCAGCAGCCGGTTGATGCCACGGAGCAGTTCGCTCGCCGCGGTTGTTGCAGCGCGGTTGGTGGCGACGCGGTGTACTCTCGTCACCGCGGAGATCTTGCGAGCGATATCCGTGTAATTACCCGGCCGCTCCGCTCCACAGCTTTGGAGCAATGACTGCTTCGCCACCGGTCTTCATTGCTACGCCGCACCACCAGGATGCCTCGTCTCGCCACTCCACACACGCTCGCCGGGACAGTCGGAAGGACTCACATTCCATGGGCGCTTGGTCCGGTGCGGCGACACCAGGACGTGTCTCCCGATGAGTGGGTTGACTGACCGTCAGCTCTCTCCCCGCCCTGGAGCCTACATCGGCGGTGTGGGTGCTCCGTAGGCTGAAACTCCATACTGATGTAGTGAGAATGGGGGCATGCAGATGTGAACAGGTCCAGGTGACCTGTTATGAGGTACTGGCCTCGGTGTCACGGCGCAAGCCTTGGGGCTCGCGTTTAGCAATAACAAAAAGAGATTCCCGTTCGGCGACTGTATGAACGGGAATTTACAACGCTAATCACGGGAATATTCAACGTGGGCGCATTAGGGTCCGGCGAGATCGGCGCACGGCTCTCTCGGCCCGGCATCCCGGCAGTTATAGCGGATGTATTTCGGATATTGGTAGAAGTCACGTGACGCACACAGGGCAGCCGCGTGGCTAACGGAGGGCCGAATATGTACACGCAAGCGTCGCGCTTGAGTGTCGTTCGTCATCGTCGCAGACTGGTCGTAACTCTACACCTCCTCGAACAACTCAGCAACCATGGCAGCACCAGGAGGCGGCGGCGCCTACTCGTGAGATACTTCAGTGGCCGCCCGCTGACCGCAGCTTCTCTCTCACCACCTTCTCCCCCTCGGGCAAGCTCGTTCAGATCGAGCACGCTCTCGCAGCTGTCGCTGGCGGCACAACTTCGCTGGGCATCAAGGGTGGGTGTTAGCAAGCTGCTGCTGTTGCGCACCTTGTTTGAACTCGCGCGGGCAGCTGCTCGAAGAGGACGAGGCAACTCCAAGCCTGTCTTGCCAGGCGCGACGCTGACGCCAGCAACAAATGGTGTCGTCCTCGCGACGGAGAAGAAGGATGTTTCATCACTCATTGACGCGTCCGTTATCGAGAAGGTCGCTCCCATCTGCCCCAACATTGGTATTGTGTACTCGGGTATGGGCCCCGACTTCCGAGTGCTCGTTGCCAAAGCGCGCAAGATCGCTCAGGCATACTGGAAGGTGTACGGAGAGTACCCGCCGACCAAGGTGCTCGTGCAAGAGGTGGCAGCGGTGATGCAGAAGGCGACGCAGTCCGGGTGAGTGGCTAACTTCGGCGGTAACTGTGAGGCATGCTTACACGCAGTGGTGTTCGCCCGTATGGCATCTCTCTTCTCATCGCAGGGTGGGACGCCCACCGTGGACAGTCGCTGTATCAGGTCGACCCCTCTGGATCATACTGGGCGTGGAAGGCGAGCGCGATCGGGAAGAACATGGTGAACGGCAAGACGTTCCTCGAGAAGCGGTGAGTATCTGAAAGACTCTGTGCGGCGAGCGACTCAGGAGGTCTCGGCTGACCCCAGCTACAACGACGACCTCTCCCTCGAAGATGCGATCCACACCGCGCTGCTCACGCTCAAGGAGGGCTTTGAGGGGCAGATGACGGCCGAGACGATCGAAATTGGCATCGTGACAGTGCCTACGCCGGAGCAGCAGATTGCCAAGAGCGGCGAGCGCGCGCCGCCCACGTTCCGCAAGCTCACCGAGCAGGAGGTGCGCGACTACCTCTCGCTGTAAGATAGAGATGTAGAGTATGATATGCAGCATGACACAGCACGCGGGTTGCGTGAGCAGGTTTGGGCTCCGCACAGGGCGAGCGGGACGCCTTGTACGCTGATGTGGTCATGCCCGCAGCGTCCAATACTGCTGATTGCATCAACAGCTTCTGCTTCACATGGTCCGGAACACAATTTCTCCACGGCGACACGAAATCAAGGACTGTTGGTTCGCGCACGCCGTCGTAGGAGCGCAGCAATCTGAGGCGAAGGCGAGAGCACTTCAGAGTACGATCACGCCCATCATCAGTGACTCCGGACAACGGAAGACAAGTCATGGCGAGGTGATGAAAACGAACGAGGTTTCGCTGCGACACTTGCACCATTCAATGGGAAATATTTCTGCCTACCTTTGTCTAGTAGATTGAACGAACGCCGAAGGTTACGCCCCTCTCTTCGTGTCATCTTCTGAGAGACCACTACTTCTTCCCACATTGTAAGGTGGCGGAATCTGTGAGCATCTCACTCGAGTCTGTCACCAGTCGCCGGCAAAGACCACATGTAAACGACCACATTTATCTCACGCATCTCCACCACTGCCACTCCGTACTCCGATCTGGCCGCTCTAACCAAACTAGATCAGCCTAGAGTCGATCATACAGTGTGCATATCGACCAATGCAAAAGACATGAATCGTAACGCTCTATCAAGGTCGACGGGCGTCGTCGGTGGGTATACGAAGCGGCGTATACGCACGCGTCGGGTGGGTAGATGCAGAGATAATGGTGGAGATGTTTATTCTGCGAGTTAGCTCGGTTCACAGTTCAAATGAGCCTATTGAAACTCACGCTGGGCACACTGGACACCCGGGCGCTCGTCGTCGTCCTCGTCCATGTCGTCGCCGCTCGAGGCCGCGGTGCGGCGCTGACGGTCGTTGGGCTCCTCAAGCGTGACCTCGTCAAAGTGCAGCTTGGGGTCGAGCTTGGGGAGCGCCGGGCGCTTGGGAAGGGCTTTCTCCAGGAGAGGGAAGGCGGATGGGTCGAGGTGGTCGGGGAACTTGACGTTGATGCGCACGAAGAGGTCGCCGAGCTCGTGGTGACGGTAAGAAGGCATGCCCTGGCCCGAAATGCATCTAAGAGCTCCGGGCTTGATGATCTCACCCGGAACGATTGTGACATGGAGCGCGTGGTCGTCGAGGTGGGGGATAACAAACTCGCCGCCAGCGAGCGCAGTAAGAAGGTCGATCTCGACATCCGTGAAGAGATCGTCACCCTTGCGCTGGAAGCGCTCGTGTGGCTTCTCCTCGACGACGATAATTACATCGCCGGGCACGATGCCTGGCGCCTGGTCCGACTCTCCGGCAAACTTGATCTGCTGTCCGCTCTTCATGCCCTTGTCGATGTGGACCTCCAGGACCTTGCGCTCCGAGTTGACCTTCTTGCCGTGGCACACCTTGCAGCGGTCCTTGGGGTCCATGATCTCACCAGTGCCCTCGCACTCGTTACAGGGCTGCTGGATCTGCTGCATCATGGGCCCGAGCTGGCGGAACATGACCTTGACGCCCTGCCCACGGCATGACGCACACTGCTTGACCGCACCCTTCTTGCCGCCGAGACCGTCGCAGCCCTTGCAGAGCACCGACTTGGAAAGCGCGAGCTTCTGGACCTTGCCCTTGTAGAGGTCCTCGAGCGAGACACCGATACGGTGCACGAGGTCCTTCCCGCGGCGTGGTCCAGACGGCCGGCCACCGCCGCCACCGAAGAAGCCGCCGCCACCGCCGCCGAAGAGCTGCGAGAACAGGTCGTGCTCCATGCCGCCCATGCCACCCATACCGCCGCCGCCCTCGAGGCCCTCCTTGCCCGCCTGGTCGTAGATCGCGCGCTTCTGAGAGTCGGACAACACCTCATAGCTGGCATTAGAGCTGTCGGGGACGTCGACTAGGCTGACCGTTCGATACTTACGCGTGAGTCAGATCCTTGAAGAGCTCGGGGTCACCGCCCTTGTCAGGGTGGTGCTTGAGAGCACTAAACGTTAGCGTTCGGTCCAAGCTTAGTGGAGGCGCAATGCATGCTCACCTTTTCCTGTATGCCTTCTTAATCTCGTCATCGCCGGCGGTGGGCTTCACGCCGAGGAGGTCGCTGCAAGGTCGGATTAGAGAGGGGGGAACGGGAAGCGAGTGTACGCGAAAACGGTGATGCGATCAAGGGAAGACACACGGTCAGCTCTGTTTCTCGTTCTGCATGTGCCTCGTACTCACTAGTACTCGCTGTAGAGTGAAATGGGTCACAGGGAGGTGAAATGAGAGCGTGCGCGTATAGTAGAGCGTTGCATGACAACGGAGAAGGCGAGCGTCAGCATGATTTCATATGGGTGACCAAGCTTCTGCGCCCGCAGCCAACGATGCGTCTGACGAGCACCAGAGCACCTTCGATGGCTGCTGCGCGTGACAGCGAGGGAGGGATACTCACGTCTCCCGAACCATTGTGCTAGAGATGGACTTTTGGAGGAGGAGGAGGTGATGGAAGAGAAGATGAGATGGTCGACTATGACGGGGGGTACGTGATCAATAATGGAAGTAGGACGAGTGGTGATGATAGAAGTCTCTGGTACAGTCTGGGTGAGCAATTGGTGGCGTGGGGGATTACAGGCGGAGGTGTGCCATCCAGGGTCTCTGAGATTTTGAGGGGGGCTCAAAGGCGGCGATGTCAACTTTATCCGGCACGCACAGCCAGCCTGCTGCCGGCTCGCCGCCCTCTCCGCCCGCCGGCCTCGACCGCATGCATGATCTGTAGTTCATCCCCGTCGGTCGTGCCCAGCCCGCTGTGCGGTATGTCTACGTGCTCGCTTCGTTCAGTCTGCATTCAAGTGCATGTGAAACCCTCCAGTCTGAATGGCTCATTGAAAGTGTGTCAAGTCCGAGAGTTTGCAGCACGACGCGTCTCTCATTAGGGCACTTACGTTCCGCGTTCTTGGGCGCGGGCCCGGCGTTGCCCCAGCTTCATTCGCCACCCGGTTCCACCACCTCCACCACCTTCCAGCACGTTCCAACGTAATGCTTCCGTTACTCCATCACGTGACCAAAAGCCACGCGAGTATCGCGTGGTACTTATTCGAGCATCCGCTACCTCCCGATATTGTTGTGACGGAGAGTGCGGTGGCCAGTTCGTCATTCAGCCTCGAGTTACCAAGTCCCTTGCGCATCGTCTTCACGTCTCTCCGTCCCATCTCCTAATCCAGGTCTACTCTACGGGCTTTTACGCAACGCATAGCTCCCCTTGCCGTCGTCTTCGCCATGGCGCCGGCAGCTCCGCGCACGTCAAGTCCGAGCATGGGTGGGTCACAAGACCTGTTGTTTGTGATTGACTGTAGACCATGCCGACCCCGTCCTTGCCAAGCTCGCCGAGTCCGCAACATTTGAGTAAGCTTAAGCTGCCCAAGTATGCTTGCTGACATGCAGCTGCGACTGGCCCACTCTTCGCCACCACCTGTATCTCGCGCTGCTGGCCGCGCACCCCATTTTCCTTGAGAAAGGCAAGCCGCCCACCTACTCTGGGGCTGTGCCCGTATCAGTGTCGCCAACGAACACGGACGGGCGCGTGCCCATTACAATGGAGGACGATGAGCTGCGGCCTTCTACACCCGGAGGTCTTGTAATCCCCCCGTTTGCGCCGCTGGACCCAAATCGCCGCCGCCCGCACGTGCTGGTCATCAACGCCGGCGAAGGGCGGCTGAACGGCACCACTGGGCGCGGGAACCCGTTCGAGGACGAATGGGATGAGGAGGTCATCATCGGCGGGCGCAAACTACCTAGTTGGTACGACGATGAAGAAGGCAAGCGAGAGGTGGAGAAGGTGGCGCAGCGCATCGAGGACCTTCCCTAGTGAGCCACACGAGGTCGACAGCGTAGCTGACTTCAGCGCGCCTTTCACGGTTCAACGCCTTGCAGAGCTGCTGCTCGCACCCACACGGCTGCACTCCACTCTTGGCAAGTTCCTCCGCGCCGTGGAGAAGACAATCAACGTCACCACCGCGTACGCGCCTCCCTCGTACACCTACGTGCCCCCACCATCGGTCTTATCAATGGACAATATCGGCACGCCGTCGGCCTCGCCTTCACCTGCGACAATGGACGTTGACAGCACAGTGCCACCCGGCTCGATGACGCCCATGTTCTCTCCGATCCCGTGGGCGACAGGAGAGAACGATGCGCTCGGCGAGCCTATGATGGACGTGGACGACGGGCCAGGCGACGACGGCCTCATGTCCCCGCTCATGTTAAATGAGGGCGGGAGCGTGTTTGCGTCGCAGCAAGGCCGCTCACCAACTCCCGAACCAGAGGACGACGCGGAAACGCGCAAGAGTCCTGAGCGGGGAGGGCGAAGGGAGTCCGAAGGGGCCAGCGGCAGTAGTGGACGGCCTGTTGCCGGCGGCAGCGGGAACTCCGGGCGGGCAGAAGCTGAAGGCGGCGGCGACCCAGGCAACACGCCTTACCTCGGACGCGTGGACGAGTTGGACATGGGCCCGATCACATCCAACGGACACCATGGCGAGGAGCCGGCGACGGGCGTCGGCGAAGCTGGAAACATGACACCACACGGGATGAGCGACCAGCCTGTTCCCCTGAGCCGCACAACAGTGATTACTGAATCGCAGCGCGACATTGCCCCATTGCCGCGGCGTGGGGCTGTGTCCGCCGAAGGCGAAGGAGAGCCGGAGGATATTGCCACCGCAGCGGCGGATACTACGGAGGAAGCCCGGGCAGGGGCGAAGGTCGAGGATGTGACGCAGGAAGGGAAGGACGAATTGAAAGCCGAGGTCGAGCCCTCTGAAGCTTAGCCTGCGGCTGGGGACAGACAGCTCTAGGCAGGGGGCGAAGGCTTAGGCTTTGGCGATGGGTGCGGCAGAACCCACGACGTCCCGTCCGCGTGGATTGTATGTCTAGTGTCATGGACTTTGTCACAGGTGCATTCGTATTCTACTGTATATGCCTGCGGGTCTATCCAGGCGAGGCGGGCTGTACGCAGCCGAGATCGGATAAGATGTCTGAATAGCTAGCGTTTATGAACCAGCCTACTCGGTGGGAGCCTGCCACACCGGCTGGGCTTCGGGGTCGTTGTCTGGCGCGCGCATCGTGCTGTCGTCAGCAAGCATAGTCTCATCTTACGGACCTCGGCGTGTCGACAGCAGGGATGAAGTGGAGCGCCACGAACGCGAGGCCTACCAACCCCACAATCGAGCCGCACACCTTGAGCAGCGTGTGGTAGTTGAGCATGAGCACGCCCATGAGGAGGTAGACTGTGGTGAGCAGGGTCGCGGGTGAGAGAGGCAGGGAGGCGGAGGCGAACAGCCTCCGAGACAGGAGCAGACGGAGGGACTCACAGACACCCCGCCCAATGAACGAGTGCATGAAGCTCGCGTACTGCGCCACGAGCGCCTTTTGGTGCTTTGACGGCTTGCGCACCTCCATGCCGAGCACGACTACGCCGGCGAGAATCTCGTACACGCCAATAATGATCGAGGAGAAGGAGAGGTTGATGATGGAGCCGATGCCGCCGGCGATGCAGAGGCCGCCGACCGCCCTGGGGTGAGCGTGGGGAGGCGGGGTGAGGTAAGGGGGTTGTAGGGGGGCAACCCGAGATGTGAGAGGAGGGCGGAAGGGGTGGCGGAGGAGGAGGGATGCTGAAGAGTGATAGCGGTGCTGCTCACGGAGAGCATATTGCTGAGGACAGATCCATCACTCCAGCCTTCCGCATCCGCACACCGCACGCCGGACTGGGGCGCCTGGCCTTGAGACATGCCTCGTCGGCGTCAACGCCCCCGCTATCCCACGACGGCATTGGCGCCGCGCAGCGATACGTACATATTGGCGATGCTGGGGTCAGCTGTAGCCCTCAAACTCGGACATACCGGATCAGTTCTTCTGGGTTCTGCAGGATGCGCTCCATTGTCGTGTCGTAGTGTTGGATGCAGAGTTGAGAAACGCGACGTGCTCGGCGGACGGGAAGCGAGAAGGATGATGTGGAGGTTGAACTGGAATGGGGGGTGGGCGGACATCATTTCAGGGGCCGTCGTCATGTCAGCGGCGCAACTTTATTCCCTCGACGCGGGCCAACCTCGGCGCAGGTACACACCTAGTCTGCAGCTTGCAGGGTAGTCTTGCATGTCTCAGAGATGTTAAATGGAATAGTGACGAGAGTATGCATCATGATTGATCCCATCTAGATACTCGCTAATCACGTTCACCACAGACCGCTGGACGCCTGGAGTCAGTCTGGCCTCATAAGGCGGACGTACGTTCTTGTCGCTGCGCTTGCGCGGCGCCTCGACATCCTCCTCGTCCTCGACACCGCCAAACACTGCCGTCAGCTTACTGTGCCAACGGGGAAGCTGGCGACTCACTGGCAGCACCCATCTGCGACTTGCCGCCGGGACCTGGGGTCAGCTCGGGTCCACCGCCAATGCCGACATCGCCTCCGTGCGCGTGCTGCGCGGATGGCAGCACGTCCTCGAGCAACTCACCCTCGCGGACCTTGCGCGTGGGCCGGAAGTTGGGTGGGGGGTTGCTCTCGCGCTCCGTGTTACGCGCCTCAGCAGTCGCCGACTCGACCTTCTCGCCGGGACCCAGCTCGATCTTGTTCTCATCGGGCAGGTCCTCGATGTGCGCGCCGCCGTCAGCCTCGGGCTCGACGTGGAGCTTGAGATGCTCCATCCGGTCAATGTCAATGTCGACGCCGGGGCCGCCATCCTTAGGCGGCGCGAGGGAGAGCGCGTCCGCCTCCTCGTACTCCTCGCCGTAGAGCTTGAAGCTCTGCTTGCCCCCGGGAGGGTCAACGACCTTGCGCGATGGCCGGGTCGTGGCGGCTTGCGAGGACGACGAGGGCTTAGGGTCCTCGTGGTCGTTAATCTCGGCCTGGTGTGAGCGCGAGCGCCAATCAGGCGCGTCTGGATGCGATCTACGTGCTCCCTGCTCATCAACACACCTCAATCAGGTCCTTGACAGCCTCGTCCGTCGCTGCCTGCGACATGTGCCCGAACGACGCGTACTCTGGGCGTGAGTTCGCCTTCCATGGTCAGGATAGACATACTGGGCTGCTTGTCAGCTAAGCAGCTCCCCTCGAGCGGCACATACCAGCTTCTGGATCTCGGTGAAGTTCGTGTTGACGGTCAGCTGGCAAGATCTAGGAGTAAGCTGCTGGCCTCCATAGTCCACCTGGACCGGCGCCCACGCACTTGAGGAACTCGAGGAGCGAGCGCTTCGAGAACACAATCTTGTCACTGGTTTCAGTGCGCGCACCAGAAGCAAATCACTCACGTGTCCCAGTTGAGCTGGCCTGGCGAGGTTAGCTATGGGTCTCAAAGGGTGCAGTGGTGCCTAGGCAAGCAGTGCGCTCCTGGTCCACATCAAGATGAACCAGGAGCTCGTGACAAGCCAGTTCTGCAAAATAGTTGGGAGTGGCACCGCGATCGATGCACTGATCAACTACTGGCTCGGGCACTTCCGCAGCCGGTCCGCATATTCATGTTACACCTGAGACACGTACCGATGGTCTGGCCCCTGCTGTCAGCTATGCGAGCTCGACATCGACATTGACATCGACATCTCCGTCGCTCTAATCTCGACCACTGCTTCTTCCTCTTCGCAGGTCTCCCAGGTCATTCGCGCACACGCCTGGACTGTCAACTCACCAGGTCTTGGGCTCGTCCATCTTGAAGGGATGAATGGGGGTGAAGGTGTACTGGTTGCTGCTGTCAGCTGGACTAATCAAGGTCACTCACTCGGACTTGTCAGCCATCTTGGTAGTTGTGATCTGATCTGAGAGAGTGAGAAAAGAGACAAGGAGATGAAAGGGAGATCGTGTCGAGAGCGGCTGGGAGTACGATGACGCTGGCATTAGGGTCGGCTTGAACCCTTGATCGCCGGAATAGAGCGAGATGACCGTGGGAGAGTTGGCGAGAAACCTCCACCACAGATGTTCTGACGTCTTGAACGATTGCTCATGCCCGTGTAATTTCTGAGAACGTCTCCATCACTCATCCTCAGGCCGCTATTCTCTTGGTTCCTCACATCTGGTCTCTTCTTCGACTTATCGCCTCCCAGCGTTCACTTTCTAACAGCGCTCTTCGCCCTCTTCACCCGCTGTCACACGCCCCACCATGCGCTACGCAGTCATGGTCACCGGCCCCGCTGGCGCGGGCAAGAGCACCTTCTGCCAGGCGCTCATCACGCATGCCCAGACCATTGGGCGACAAGTGCATCTGATCAACCTCGACCCCGCCGCGGAACGGTTCGAGACTCCGCCAGTATTGGACATCCGCGATCTCATCAGCCTCGAAGACGTGATGGAGGAGCTCGAGTTCGGGCCAAACGGTGGATTGGTGTACTGCTTTGAGTGAGTTTGCGCTCTGAGGCTACGGGTGATGGCCAGAGGAGGAGGAGGCCTGACAGTCTTGCATCTGTCGCGGAATCCGAATCGCTCTTCCTCTTCTGCTTTACTCCTGCCCCCCTCCCTCACCTCCATCCGGCATCACCATTGATCCTGCCGCCGCTTACACCAGGTACCTCCTCGACAACCTCGACTGGCTGGAAGAGGAGCTTGGCGCATACGAGGACGAGTATCTGATCATCGACTGCCCCGGCCAGATCGAGCTGTACACGCACATCCCCCTCCTCCCACAACTTGCCACCTTCCTCGACCGACGACTCAACTTCCGCACCTCGGCCGTCTACCTCGTCGAGTCGCAATTCATGCAGGACCGCGCCAAGTACTTTGCAGGTGTTCTCTCCGCCATGTCGTGCATGCTGTCCCTCGGCATCCCCATGCTCTGCCTCATGAGCAAGATGGACTTAGTTAAGGACGCGAAGGGGCGGATCGGGCGCGAGGTTGGGCGATACCTTGATCCCGATCCGGGGTTGGTCGAGGAGGACGTGCACGCCCGCACGAATCCCAGGTTCCACGGGCTGAATCGCGCCGTCGCAGGCCTGATTGAGGACCAGAACATCGTCTCCTTCCTTCCCCTGGATGTCACCGACGAGGACAGTGTTAACACTATTCTATCGCATGTCGACAACATGATGCAGTACGGCGAGGACGAGGAGCCCAAGGTCCCCAAGGACATGGACGAGGGTGAGCTAGCGGTGTTGGATCCTAGCTGACGTCAGGCGACTTTGAGGAGTAGTGCGCGAGCGCGACAGTCCTTCGCCCTCTTGCTCCCCACACGACTTCACTTCATCGACTTCATCTTGACATAACCAGCATGCATAATATCAACAGGACCGCCCGCCAGCAGCGATCGCGCGCTTGCGCTGCGCTGAAAAATAATAACACTAGATCTTTGTCCGCAGGCCCCGCGCATTCAACAGCCGTTCAGTCCGGAAGCGCTCGTACACAACCTCACGGGTCGTCTGGCGCAGCCAGTCAGTTGCATCGACGATCGCATTCCGTACCGCCGGCAGGTCCGAGTGTGCGGGATCAGCCGCGTCCGCCCGGCCCCACCGGAACGCGCGCGTGAAGCCTGGTCCAGGTTCGGGCGCAAAGACGACGTACGGGAAGTCGGTGTCGGGCTCGGAGTCTCTTGCGTCGTCGCCCGAGTCGTCCTCGTACTGGGGTCAGAGGGAGTCCAATAATCACAGGCCAAGAGTCTCGCCGCCATCGGCCTAACAGTGATGCAACCGGCGAGCTCCCGAAACGCCCCACTCACTTGCCCAGCAGAAAGGACGCCGAATGGCCCCAAGGGGTCACGCCCAAAAACGGCCGCGAGGTCGCGACGGACAGCGGCGCGTACGGCCGTGAGTTCGGTGGTCGTGAGCGCGTCCGCATGCGTCAGAAGAGGGAGGACGTTGGCGCGGACGGAGAACTGGCGCATCTGGGGTCAGACTGGACGTGGTCCGCTGAGCCTAGCTGGGAACCGACACCTCTGCCCATAGGCAGCACTCACAGCCTCAATGTCGTCGGCGCTCAGCTTGGCGGCGACGCCGGGCGCCTCGGGCTCGAGCTCGCTCTCGGGCCGCGTGGGGCCCTTGTTCGCGGGCGGCTCCATCACTGTGTCCCAGTCGATCTCGACCGGCGAGGCGGGACACAGGATCGTGCGTGCGTCCATGACGTAGATGACTGGGGTGAGCGGCGATCCGAGTGCGGCGTGACGCCCGGCACACGTCCTCTAGTGTTCCTTCGCTCCGCCCTTCCATGGTCACACCTTCCGGCCACCCTTGTCTGGCTCCCAACGCCGTCACAAGCCTCTCCCTCGTACGCGCCTCGCTCCCTGGACCGGCCGCCGACCCAACATCCGGAGTACTCACTCAGATGCACCAGCTCCCCGCCATCGCTCTTGCGGCGCACAACCTTGCTCTCCTCGGCCAGCACTCTACTGAGCCGGTCCTCGACCATGGTGATGAGGGCGCGGAGGGCGCGCGCCCGCGTCTTGCGCAGCTCGTCGGGGAGCGGCAGCCCCGGCGTGTCGAGGAGGACGGCGCCGCGCCGCTCGTCCGCGACATTTATGTCGTGGCGCACGACGCTCGTCGTCGGCCCGACGCGCACCGCGAGCCGCGGCGCCTGCGGGTCGAGGACGTGCGTGAGTGCGTCGATGAGGCTGGCGTCAGCGGCACGGACCTCATCCGAGATGCGGAGGCCTCTCCGCCGTCCCGTCCGCGTCACCGTTCACCCTGCGCTGCACAACGCAACTCACCACGTCTTGCCCGACCCGCTGGGCCCCGCGACAATCACCGTGAGCGGCGCGGCGCGGCGCTGGCGCGCGCGCCGCATCGTGCCCGGCCGCGAAATTGGCTGGACCGGCACGATGTGGTGCGGCGAGAACGGGCGGTGGAAGTCCGGGCTGGCGCCAGTCGCGTCTCTGATCTGCGAGGCGGCGCGGGAGCGGCCGGGCGCCGAGCCCGCGTGGCCGTGGCCGGGGCCGTGGCCGCTGTCACTCGTCGCGCCGGGGATGGGGATGGCGCGCGGAGCGAGGTTGTTGTACTGCGGCACGTAGCTGTGCCTGTAGGCTGTGGGTGCGTGGGCGGGGGCGGGGGCGTCCCGGGCATGGGAGGCCCACTCGGCGTCGATGAGCGGCTTGGCCTCGGGGAAGGAGAGGGCCGCGAGCGTCGGCACCGGCTCGTCGGGCTTGCGCCGCGGCGGCTGCTTCCGGAGCAGGCTGATGGGCATGGCGATGAAGATGGCTGCGTTAGGCTGCCGCGGTCGTGGTCGTCGTGGTGGGTGAGGATGTGGACGTGGATGTGGTCGTCGCGAGAGAAGGGATCTGTGCGCTGTGCAAGTCACGAGTCACGAGTCACGAGGAGTGGCTCGCAAAGGAGGAAATTGTTATTGTTTGTGAGAGGACACACGCGTCAAGCGTCGGTGTCGAGTGGGCGGGGCAGCGGGCGATGGGCTGGGCCAGAATGAAAGTGGGGATAGGAACTGGTCGTCAAGACCGAGTCAAGGTTAGAGTGAAGAGAGATGGAGCAGGCGAGAAGAGGTAAGTGAGTGAGTGCGTGATGGGTGAGTTGAGTGCGCGGTGCGTGCTGCGCGGTGCGTGGTGCGCGGTGCGCGGTGCGCGGTGGTCGCGCCGGTCGGGGAGTCATGGCATGGCACGGTGGCGACGGTCATGTTGGATGGGCGGTGGGTGTGTGGGGTGCGAGACGCCAGGAGAAGGAGGAGGAGCAAGGCCAAAGGAGCAAAGAGGAAGAAGAGATATGCCGGCATGGGGCCATGGGCCATGGGGGTCGCCTGCATCGCCTGATCGCCTGATCGCCTGTCGCGTGTCGCGTGTCAGCTGCCCAGCGTCTCCCGATCTCCCAGCATCAGTCTCATGCTTCATGTCCCATGTCGACGCGCCTGGCGTACCTGGCGTCAGAGATCACTACAGTATGTCTGTGCGTCAGGGCTCTACGAATTCTTGACACGCGCAACGCGACTCGTCGACGCCTGAGCACCTGAGATTGGCCTCGATCAAGCAGCGAGGCAGGCCTGATACGTGATACATGATACACACACTCTCTCCTTGCTTCCCTGCGCCCTTGCTTCCCGACCCAGCAATGTCACATCCCGACCCTTCTCCCAACCTCAGCCATACAACCCCTCCGCTGCCTGCTCGTGCGACCGGTGCATATAGTATAGTCTATGGGACAGTGGAGACAAACGAGTGTCTTGTTGTAAAGATGGTCTAATCGTGGCAATGTGCGAGCGCTGAAGAGTGCGACGGCGCTTACACCACGCACTTCAGGTCGGCCTTCTCGACGAGCGCAAGTCCAGCGCCTAGCGCCCAGCCGAGCTCGACACCACGCAGCTGCTTCTCAACAAGCAGCGTCCGGTCGTCGTGAATCTCGTAGCCCAACCCAAGGAGGCCAACCATGAACGTAAGGTCAAGGCAGTACTCTGGGCGGTCTTTGAGCTCCTCCATCGCCTCCGTGTTGTCGCCCCAGCGCTTCTCCCACGCCGTGGGGCCGTCGCACACGTCCGACGCTATGCTCTTAAGGTCCTTGAGAGTCAGGCTGCTGGCCTTGGGCGCAAGCAAAGGCTTGATCCGGTCCGTAAAGTACGAAAGCGCGAGGAAGTCGCCGCGAGGGAAGTGGTCGATCAGCGCAGGCTGGTACACGCCGTTGAAAGAGCATGGTGCGACCTTGCACAGCGCGTCCTTGCCCATCACAAGCTCGACAGTACGCTTGCACGCCTCGTACCCGCCGTTCCCACCAGCCATGGTCACGTTGACGGCCGAACGCCCCGGTGGGTCAAGGGTGACGCGACGGGTCGTGCCGCGCGACAGGCAGGCGTTGGGCACCTCTACCTCCTCAGTGAGAGCATCCCATTCACCGCTCTGCGTGAACTGCCACATGAACGCCACGAGGTTGTGGACGCTGCGGCGCGCGCGCATCAGACCGTAGTTGAGGTAAGAGTGCTGGTAAAGGACGTGGTCCTTGCCCATGAAGCGGAGGTTGTACTTGTGGTCACCCTCGTGGAAGTCGTCGCTCGACGAGGTAAAGTCGGGCTCGAAAACAATCTGGGTAGAAGCGCCACCGAGGTCCATGACGGCAAGCGTGTCGGTCGTCTTGACACCCTCGCCAATCTTGCCGAGAAGGTAGTTGGCCGTGATCCAGGCGTAGACACCCTCGTCTTTGCCCTCCATGATCTCGATCGCGCCTTCGGGCACCGGGAACTTGTACTTGGTCTCGAGGTGGTTACGGACCTCTTCGAGGATCGCGCTCGACTGCTTCTCGCCGAGGAGGCGAAGACCAGCCGTCGCCTTGACCTCGACGGGCGAGCAGTTCCACAGCGACTTGGGCACTACACGCTGAGCCTCCTCCATGAGCTCATCAAGGGACGCAGCGGCCGCAGTGGGGTCATCCTTGTACGACGACAGTCCGGGCTTGAGCATCTTGAACGTCTCGTACTCGAGCTGGGGCGAGGGCCCGCAGTTGTGGAACTTGTAGACGTGAATGCGCGAGCCAGTCGAGCCGGCGTCAATTGTGAGCGCGTACTGAACGAGGGGCTTCTCGCCATAGGCAGTGGAGCAGTGAGTTGTGGACGAGGCGTCGGGGTCGGTCTCAAAGGAGGTTGGGTGTTCTTTCCCATCCGAGACTGGCTCGTTCTCCGTCCCATCATCCTCGTCCGCGGCAGGGGTCGAAGGTGGGGCGGTCTCGACAGGGGTCTTGTCGGTGCCGGCTCCCAGGTCAGGCTGATCCTCGTCGTTGTGATCAACGGGAGCGTGGTCGACGGGAGCGGCGCTTCCAGCTGGGGGAGGCGTGTAGTCCTCGTCGTCGCCCTGCTCCGCGGCAACCGGCTCGTAACCCAAGTCGGCGCTGGGGGTGTACCCATCATCGTTTACGCTAACATCCTTGCTACTCCCCATGGAGGAGAAGCCGATAATTAGGACGAGGGCAGCGACAGCGCCGATGGCAGCATACCGCTTCCAAGCGGCAAAGCCGCCGACACGTTTCCGCCGATGCCCCTCCGCGCTGGTGGGGAGGGGTGTGTACTTGCGGGAGGAGAACATGGATCCGGGCACGGTGGGCAGGGGCCTAGGACGGCGTCGGAGGAGGGAAGGCGGGGAGTGGGGGCTCGGAGTGAGCGGTTCGGGCGAGGGGGAGGAGTCGCGCGAGGGCGGGAGGGAAGAAGGGAGGGAGGAGGGGAGAGAGGAGGATTGCGATGCAGGAGGACCGTCTCGCATGCACTGGTCGGGGGGAGGGGGGTGAGAGGATGGGGGAAGCTGGAGTTAGTGGCAAAGACACAATGAAGATTCGGCGCGCGGCGGCGGAGGGTGGTGGTGGAGGGAGCAGGTGAGTGCAGGCGGTACAGCGGTGCAGGGCCGAGAGCCGAGGGAGGGCGTGTTCGGCGAGGGTCACACTTGTGGACGAGACGAACGTGTCACACTCCATGACCTACGCCCCGGGGAATTTGTGATGATGGGATCGGGACAACTCACGTCCTCTCTTGAGATGGGGGTGGTGATGGTGAGTAAAGGAGTGATGAAGAAGAGAGAAATGTCGATGAGAGGACTAGGAGAGAGGACGGTTGCTGAGGTGTCGTTGCGCTTGTGCTTGTTGCGCGGGTGCACTGTGCTCTGCCAACCTAAGTAGTACAGTAGGCCACCGTAGCTGCCCGCTCATGCCGCCCACCCACCGTAGGAGCGCGTCCCGTTTCTCCCGCCCCGTGCAATTTACAGTTCCTCTCGGCCCTTTCCTGCTCTCCGGCTGCTCCTCGCGTCCTCTGCCCTTGCACCCTGGGGCGGCCTGGGTGGCGAATTTGAGGATAATCGCCCAATCGTCCAAAGGTTTTATTAGACTTTTTTTTTTTCATCCGCCCCAGCGATCCCATTTTGTGCCTGGCATTCCTGTCGCCGCGTCTCAGTCGTGCCTGTGCGCCGAGTGCGACATGGCAAGTGCGGCACTTGTATATTGAATGTACTCTCACTCCCAGCACGAACCCGGCTCAATCCATGTTAAAAGCTTGAGTTAAAAGGAGGAGAGTACCCCCTGTCTGTCATCACTTGTACAGTATGCCAGGAGGTGTGAGTGCAACGATATCATGATATTATGATTATGAGGGCGAGAGGTCTGAGCAGATCAGCGTCAGGCAGGCGTCCGTGCCTGTCCACGTGGCGTCCCTTCCAGACGACATCTCGATATTTCGGGCTGTATGCAGCATCGGCCTGCAGACATTTGCTAACCAGGCGGCCTTGGAGAGCTTGAAGCTGAAAGCACATGTGTTCCAACTTTGGTGTGCTTTGGCTATCACTGATTAGCTAACTATTCGCAGGTCAGAAAGAGCTCACCAGGTATATCAAGTGAAGCAACTGACATCGCAAATCGCCTCGCTGATCGCCGAGGGCCGCCGCGCAGTGGTCGTTGCCAACACCATCTCAATACCTTCCTCGGACCTCGAAGAACCTCGACGTCCCCACATGTCATCGTCGCCCCCCATCTCCCTCTTGCGGCCGGCGCAGATGAGGGCCCAAAGGCGCCCGGGCCCTGGCCCTTGGGTGGCTCACCCTTCCTTGCGCCCCAACTCGGAGCACCACCCAAGCCTGCTCAACGTCGGCCTCCAACCACCTCCATCCCCTCGCCTTCTCCCCGGGCATCACATCGCACAGCGAGCAAGATGCACGCCAAAAGCAGCCCCGAGCGGGGATTGAACCCGCGCCTCTAACGGTACACGGCCTGTCGCAGGGTGTGTAAGATTAGTGACCTAACCTCTGGTCGATCGGGGCGTATGTCACGGATATGCCGCTCAGTTGGCGATTCGAGCACATCCCTGCTGCGCTGCCGCAAACGCTGCGGCACAACCAAAGGTACACCTTCCATCTGTAGCATGTAGCAGCTGTCGCGCTGTCAACACTGTTATCATGGCCGCAAGGATGAAAAGAATTCAAAGGATAGTCAACACTACTCCTCACACACCACGCTCGCATAGCCCCAGAGAATCCTGCGCCCCATCAAGCTTCCAAAGCGGTGCGTGTCTCACGCAATCAGTCATATGGAACTGATACTCACCTTCTCATGTCCACCTATCCTGCATTTGCCGTCCGCTTGCATATATAAAGCGCTCGCCGATCGTCGATGCCATGATAATGGCCTCGATATCCACTGCTGGGAGGGTGGAGCACCTCCACCTAACCAATTTATCCGGGGCATTTGTTTGTATTTGATCCCATGGGCGCTCGCCACCCAAGGTCCCACTGGAACAACGAAGTCGATCAGTCGCGACTCAACACACTCATCTCTCCTCACTGACCGCTAGCTCAGTGTGATCAACCCCGACGTCAAAGATTATGAGTGAACGGCCTGCGGGCGACGACGCAATGGCGGCGGCGGCGGCTGCCATGGAGGCGTTGCTCAACGGCGCTGGCACTTCCAATCCACTGTACGTTCACCGCGCCATCCCATTGTCTCTGAAATCACACATCCTCAACTAAACATCCGCCTGATCCTTTGCCGCTCTCGTGCTCTTCCATCCTTCACCTCACCTCTCTTCACTTTGCCATGCTTACATTCAGCTCTTCTGCCATCGCGGCACAGACGGCTGCAGCCGCGCGCGAGCCGACCAAGACCATCGAGCTCGCCAACATCATCTTCACTCTCCTCACATCAACCCTCTCTGCCGATGTCGTTACTGGCGTTATCAAGGAGGCCTTGGAGAGCCTTGGCGGTGACGAGGAGAGGATAGAGGTGCTTGCCACAGCCGTCCTCGAAACCGCCGATGCAATCAAGCTCATCAGAGAAGATGTCGACGACCTCGTCCCGAATGACCCGGGCGCAATCGACAGCGAGAGCTCGGAGAAGTGCTCAAAGGTTCTTGCCAGCCTTGTGGTGAGTGAATGGCCGCGCGCGCAACAAGCTCACAGCAGCAAAGTGGTGTGCTTCCACAGCACCTCGCGAATCTCATCCTTACTCCTTCCAACCTTATCCCCCTCCGTCTTCACCCAACCCCACGCAATGTCGACATGTTCCGTCGCGGTCTCGCGCGGTTGCATACCAGTGTACACTATAAACAGCATACGACCAACCTCCTCCGCGAAAACAGCGAAGGTTGGTCACGCCTCATTGTCCTCCTCACTGGCCCGGCTGCGCTTCGCACCGAACCCGAGAGCGATGAACAGCGTGCGGAGCGCGCCCGGCGGGTCTGGGCGAGCGCGCGCGAGCTTATTGGCTTCTTTTCCCTCGCACCTGTCCGCGTGTACGACGTCCTTCTCGAGGTCGCCTCGTTGCACCTTGAAAATCACTGGCGCTTCTTCTTGGATGTCTTCCGCGAGGCCGGCCTCGGTCCGAAGGATGCACCTGCGCCTCACCGTCTGGACGAGGATGTTGCTACACAAACCGAGCGCATCAGGCATGCGCTTGACGTTAGCCCCGACGACGACACAATGCTTTCGCGCACGCTCGCATTCCGCTTGCGATGGTACCGATACCGGAGGAAGGAGATTGGCGACGCTCCGATCGGGCTCCTGTTCCTCACAGCACTTCTTATCAAGTACGGCTTCGTCAAACCCGGTCATATCCTGCCTGCCTTGAGTCCGAGTGACGAAGAGATGCCCAACCACGAAATGCGTTTTGGGGACGCTATGCGCTCCAAATCAAGCACAAGGAATGCTCTTACCGACACTGTCCTCGTGGACGACACATTGCCTGCTGCAGGCTCGGACGCGCTCAGCGCGCCTACCGAGGTCAAAGAGAAGGAGGATGAGACGGACGAGAAGATGCTGCTCCTCCAGGCGTTGTTGGCAGTCGGCGAGTCTAACTTCTCCCTCTACCTTCTTGGGCAGTACCCCTGGGTTGTCAGTGCGTACCCTGCTGTTGCGGATGTCATCATTCGCAAACTCAACTACAACATCAGCGACCTGAGCGCTCGGCTGGTGCCGACCACTGGGTTCGGGGATGACATCGACTTGACACCGAACACCCGGGAAGTCGTCAACACAATGTTTGTCCCCACTCCGCCCTCCACTCCGTCGACCGAGTTCCGCTTCTTCTACGACAGGTGGACCGAAGGCCTGGAAGTCTGGGCTGAGCCTGAGGAAATACACACAAAGGGCGAGCGGTGGTTCTCGCTATTGAAGGGCCTGGCCGGCCGCGATAGCGAGCTCATGTGCCGTGTCTGTCGTATCATTTCCTTGCAGTTCCACAAGCTGCGCCTCACCAAGGTCAAGGAAAAGGGCTTTAACATTGCTCATCTTACTTACGACCAGAGGGCGGCGCTTGTGCTTACGACCAAGGAGCTCGCCCCGTGGCGCGGCCTCATTCGCAACACGATCCTGCCAGCGCTTAACGTTTCCGAGACCGCCAGCGCGCCGTTTGCGCTGGAGGTTTACGAGATCTTCTGCCACTTTGACTGGCCTACGACCTCGAGCCTCTTTGGCGAGTGGCGCGATGCGACGACAAATATCAAGGATCGCAACGCCCTCCTGCCGGCTGCTCATGCAGCCAATCGGGCCGATCGCGATGTCAAGGCGGAGCTGCAGCGTGTCACCGCGAATAAGTCAGCACCTGGCCAGTCCACTGGCGGAGCCACTGCCGATCGCGGTCCCGCCCGTGCGCTCGCCAAGCACGGCCACGGCAATCCCCTTGCACTCTGGACTCGTGGCAACGGCCAGGTCATGTCATACGGCATTGTTGGGAACATTGGCGAGTTCTTTATGGAGGTCGCACGCTACTCGGGCGCTCTTAGTAAAGAGGTCGCCGTGTTCACCTGGCTCGACATGATCGCGTCCACCAAGGTGGCTCCCGGTGACAGCCCGGACTCGGTCTTCGTCAAGACACGGAGCATCGAAAACTTGGCCAGTTTCATCGGCATTATCAACCGCTCGTTTGTCTTTCCATTTGAACCCATCCTGCATCTCATCGCGAGCGGCATCAAGAATCACGAGTGGTTCGTGCTCCCTCTCATTGAGAAGTTTCTTCCGGGCATGACGGGCGAGGAGATCGTCGAAAACCACGCTATCTCTACGGCTCAACTCAAGAGCTACGCAACAGGGCCCGAGATGACGCGCGAGTCATTCTACGCATCCGAGAACACTTGCAACGAGAACCGGAAGCCTATCCGCTCAAAAGATCTTATTTGGGCTTCGAGAAAGAGCGCTTCCCGCCTCGTAAAGGCGCTCATTGATACTCGGATGGCAGTCCCCATTCTTGTTGGCCTCGGCCGCCTCGCGACTGAGGCGCTGATGTACCAGCCAGGTCGCCCGATTAAAGCTATGAGCGACCTCAAGGACTCGACGCGGGACATATTCTCCTTGTGGCTGGGCTTTGTCTCAGACCGGCTCTCTGAACTCGGCTGTGCGGACCAAATCCCGAGCTTGAGGGAATTGCAGGGTGACGGGAACATCGACGAGCAGATGTGCTGGGCTATCCTGCGCCCCAAGCTTCGTTCGGCTCTTGCCAAGCACCACGCGGAGAGCAGTCACGCGAACGGCAATGTCATTGGGAATGGCATGGACGTTGACTCCGAGTCTGGCTGGTGGCCAGCTGCCCTCAACGAGACAGTGGAACATGCCGCCTCCTTCCTGGACCCCGGGGCGCGGATCAGGCTGGGGCCCGGTTTCTTGGTCCGCTTCAACTCGCTGCGCATCTCGGACATTGCCTTCAATGAAGACGCGTACAAGTCGGCGCTCACAAACATTGACAAGATCATCCGCGAGCTCAAGGCCCTCGTTGCGGCGGACAAGAATCTGAAGAACTCGCAGCCGGAGCTCGAACGTCTAAAGCGTCGCCGTGCGGAGCTAGATGCCGAGAAGGAGACACAGAAGCAGCACGTTGAGCGCATTCACGTCGATCTCCGGGACGAGAGTCACCACTGGTTTGCCAAGTGCATTGAGATGGGCCAGGACGGGGCGCTTCCAAACCTTCTCCACGATTATTGCTTCTACCTCCGTGCGACTCAGACTCCGGCCGACGCTATTTACGTTGCGCGCTTCATTCGCCTGTTGCACGATATCGACGTGCCCGGATTCTCCACTATCCACGGCTACAACCTGGTGAGTCACCCCTGAGAAGATTCACATTGACACCAGTTCTTCAAGGACAGCATGGCATCTAAGCTTTACGAGAGCACCGAGTCTGAGGCCCGCAACCTCGGCCGTGCGCTCCTTCTAATGCTCGAGGACCTCGACCCATGGCACCAGAGCCAGGACAGGTACAACACCGAGGCGCTTGGGATGACGACGACTACCGACGGCACTCCGGAGTACTCGAAGCACGGCATGTTCTACAGGGTCAAGCCCGGTCAGCCAAAGCGCCCGATGACCTACGACGGATTCCGCGACCAGTTCGCCAAGATGCACGCCGGACTCACGAACGCACTGCTGGCTTGTTGGTCTTCAGAGAGCATCTTCTGCGCACCCAAGAATGCCCTCCAGATTGCCCTGCAAGTTCTGCCCTTTTTCCCGATGATCGACGAGCACGCCGTCAAGATTGAGAAAGCCGTCAGCGACCTGCTGCAAAGCACAGACGGAACTGTCACCGCGGACATGAAGCCGGCTCTCCACTCGTACAAGTCGCAGCTCAAGAAGCGGAGAATCGACCGACCGTGTATCAAGGAGGCTGACTTCTCCCCCGTAAGTTGGACAGTTGCACCGTCGCTGACAACAGGCTGGCAAGCGTAAGAAGGATTTGCAGGCCAAAGCCGCCGCTGAGGCTCGTGCCAAGGCGGAGGAGGAAGCGCGCAAGAAGAAGGAGGAGGAAGAGCGCGCACAGGCGGAAGAGGAGGCTCGTTCCAAGTCTGCCGCTGATGCCGATACCAAAATGGACGTTGATGCGCCCGGGGATGTGAAGCCTGAGGCTGCGGCCCCGGCCCCGGTCAGCGCACCGTCCGGAACTCCGCCGTCCTCAGACGCGGCTACTTTGCGTGCCCGGCTCGAGGCGAAGATGGGTACACGAAACAAGAAGTTGGCCGCGGCCAACGCCGCGCCTGAGGCTGTAACCTCGCCTCTGCCACAAGCGCAGGCAGAGCCCTCCGCCCCCACCGACCGCTCTATGGCGCCCCCGCCCGAGCCGTCGGTTGAGGACGCGCGTGCCGCGGCGCGTGCGCGTAGGTTTGGCGCGCTGGCGCCAGGCCCCGGCTCGGCACCTGGGACGCCTCGCGACGACAGCCGTGCATCCACTCCTAGGGCGTCCTCGCCTCGCGATCGTCGGACACGTGCCGGCACGGATGACAGCCGTGTCTCGGAGCGGTCGAGGCGGCAGGAAGAGCGCGACCGGCGGGACCGGGGCAGGGACGGGGAACGGGAGCGTCGAGAGCGTGGCGGCCGCGACCGCGACGCAAGGCGCGATGAGAGGGGCGACCGCACACCGCGCGACGCCCGCGACCCGCGCGAGAGGGATCGCCGCTTGGAGCCTCGCAACGACGAGCCTGTGCGCGACCCCAGAGGAAGGGAAGAGCGGTACCGCGAAGAGCGCCGTGTAGACGAGCGCCCGCGCGCCCGCTCGAGGGAGGACCGGCGCGGGGACAGGGACGGGCGCGACGCCCGCGACCGCCGCCGCGACGAGCGGCCGCTTGAGAACAACGCTCCTGCTCCTTCTGGCGAAAACCGCAACGGCCGAGCCGAGCGCGATGTGCGCATGCCCCAGCGCTCACCTTTACGCACGGAGGACCGCCCTCTGTCCCGCAACGAGGAACGGCCTCCCTCTCGCAATGAGGACCGTCCTCCCCCCCGCAATGATGGTAGACCTCCATCTCGCCACGAGGACCACCCCCCTGCCCGCCACGAGGACCGCCCTCCGGCTCGCAACGAGGACCGACCTCCATTCCGCAGTGAAGACCGGCCTTTGCCTCGCAATGAGGACCGGCCTTTGCCACGCAACGAGGGCAGGCCTGACGACCGCGACCGCCGCATGCGCGATCGACGCGACCCGCGCGACCCTCGCGACCCTCGCGATCCTCGCGATCAGCCCAACCCGAACCACCTTCCGCCGCTTCCGCGCGACGGTCCGCCTCACCGAGGCGACCGCCGCGACATGCGTAGTCCCGTGCGGTTTGACGACCGCCGTGACCGGAGGCCCGATGGCGCGGAAGAGCGAAGGGACGACCGCCGGCGGAGAGATGAGGCGCGCCGCGAGGAGCCACGCCGGGACGCCCCCCCTCGCCGTGATGAGCCTCCTCAGCTCCAGGAGAGAGATGGTGACAGGACACCGCGCACGCGCGACACGCCTAAGGAACCCAGAGGAGCCGCTCCAGGCCCCGCTGGCACCCGCTCGCCGCCAAAGGAGGACCGCCCCGCCGGCAACCGCTCTCCGCGTAAGGATGCCCTACCTGAGCGCCCTCCGCCCAGTGAGGCACCACGTGTCGATCGCTCTGCGCCTTTCGCCCGGGCATCGCCGCCTCGCCAGGCCGAGCCTGCGTCGTCTGCACCATCGCAGTCTGCCGGGGGACGTCGCGACCCTCCTACTGGGCCGTCAAGCTTGCCTAACAGACCCCGCGGCGCACCCTTGCCTGACAGGGAGAGGCGGCCAGAGCCAGCTCCCGCTGAACCGCCGCGTTTACCCGTGAAAGCTCCGGCGCCGCTTCCGCTGCCTCCTCGTGAGCAAACGCAGGCCCCGTCTCGTGATGCTCCGCCTGCTGGGCGCGAGCCTTCTGCGCCCCATCCCCGGGAGCTGAGGCGCAATCATTCCGACCGTGGTCGTGACTTGGGTGGTCGTGGAAATGGCGGACCTGGCGGGCAGGGCGGCCAGAGAGAGCTGATGCCGCCAACGCAGGCCGGCAGCTCGCTTATGGCGCGCATGGGCTTGTCGTCGGCGTCCGCTCCCGTGCAGGAGAAAGAGAGCCGCAAGCGTCCGTTAGACTGTGAGTCCAGTACCGGTTCTGTCCCGTGGCGAAGCTAACAGGCAGCGGACGGTGCGCCCAGCTCGCGCGAGGGATCGCCAGGTCACAAGCGACGGAGCCGTCATGGAGGGGGCCGCGAACGCCAGGGCGCCGCCAACCGGCTGTTCAGTGGTGCGATGCAAGCAGCAAGTAAGAAGTAGAAGGGCCGCGAGTGTGCGGATCAGTAGACTAGCATTATTGCAAAGCATGTACGTTTATGTCTCTTGTTTCAAATAGATTTAGGCAGTTGGGCAGTTGAGGAGATGTGTTTCTAGTCTTGGCGTGTAACGGAATTTGAGGGTGGTCGCGCCTGCGTCAGGGAAGATAAATACGTGGCAGTGATACGACGCGCTCTCCCCTTTCCCTCTGCCCTGAGTGTGAGTGAAGGTGCCAGCTCCTGCTCCGCACTGCCACCCCAGTCGTCGTGTCGCATCAAGCACCTTCCTCATCCGTCCTCATTCATCTCCTCGAGCTCCTCACACCCTCTACTCTTCATCTCATCCGCGCCGCTCCATTGGCGCGCTCTCACTCGCACTCGAGTTGCGCGCCCTCGTCTCCGTCTCCGCTTCCGCCTTCGCCTCGGCCCCCGGCCTCGACTCTGGCACCCTCACGCGCTCCGCTTCCCTCATCTCGCCTCCCCATCTCCTTTCCCCCTCCGCACTTCCGCTCTGCAGCCTCATCTCCGTCTTCATCTCTTCTGCAGCCTATCCACGACTCACCTCCGTCCCCGTCCCCGTCGCCATCGCACGGACGAGCACCGCCACGCGGCGACAGTCCTAATACTGGGCAACTGTAAGTCTGCGTGGATTGAATGCAACCGCAGTTTGAATAGCAAGAGCAGCTGCGGCACCGCTTGTTGCCACGGCTGTCAGCTCGCGCTTGCCCCATAGACTCGTGCTGATGCCCGCTCCCAACTCTTCGATCTGCGCCTCCACGTCCATCTTGTGATCGACCCTCATCCTTATCGCTCGGCGTATGCGTATGTGCTTCGCTCCACGCACTCGCGGCGCATCTCTCCTTCGTCCTCCATCCCCCGTCCTTCATCCCTCCGCCCCGTCAACAGATGTCCTTCTTTCAGTCCCTCTCGTCCATGTTTGGGCGCGCGCAGCCGCGCCCAAACTCGCAAGACTCGTTCCAGCTCCCCACGACACAGTACACACAGGGCTTGAATCCCGGCTCGGGCGCAGTAAGTTCTCCGCCTGATTGCGCTCACGCAGCTCGACGCAACTCCTGGACCAAGTCGGCGCACTAGCTACCAGCCGCAGTCGGGGCAGTACCCTCCAAAGACGGCCCAACAGTGAGCCACCTCCCCCCATTTCCCACCCCCGTTCATCCTCCCCTTCCACCCTCTCCCTTGTGCCCCCCAACCCATGGGCCCCCCGCGCTCCTTCGCACCTCGCAGGTGTTTGTCGGCCACATGCCCGTTGTCCTCGCCGTGGTTTGCTTGTGCATGCGCTGACGCACAGACACCCACCTTTGTCACACACTTTCCACCGCTTGCGCAATGCGCTCGTTGACGACTTTCCCGAGCTCCTCGACTCGCTTAACCCACCCGCGTCGCAGGCAACTATTGCCAGCATCGAGCAAGAGCTCGGGGGGCCGCTGCCTCCAGCGGTGCGCGAATACTTCTCGGTGGTGGACGGGCAGGACCTCGAATCAAACGGCGCTGGCATCTTCTACGGGCTCTATCTCCTTCCTCTCGACGAGGTCATGAGGGAATGGCACTTTTGGCGCCAGGCCGAGGCCGACCCATCGACAGGCAGCAATCCTGCCGTGCTTGCGACCATGGCCTCTATACCCCCCCAGTGGGTGAAGAGCCTGTACGCTTGCAAGGGCTGGCTGCCACTGCTGTCCGACCGGTCGGGCAACTATGTTGGTGTCGACCTCGACCCAGGGGCACAGGGCCAGTGGGGCCAGGCGATCATCTTCGGCCGCGACTTTGACCGCAAGTGTGTCTTGTGGCGCGGCGAGGGCGAGTCGGGATGGGCCAAGTGGGTGTCGAGCGTTGTCGAGGAGTTCGAGAGCCACGAAGGCTGGGAGGTCGACAAAACGTCGGACGACGAAGAAGAGATTGGTTACAGCTCGTACTCTGGCGCCAACGTCTACGGTGACGGTGGCCACACAATGCGGCTCACTGGCGAGTACAAGGGCTGGAACGTACTCGAGGCGTGGTGGGACAAAAGCGTACGCAAATGGGAGGGCTTGGGTCTTGGCATGGACGTCACGGAGATTGAGCGAGGGCTCGCGGAGGCCCGCCGGATCCACGAGGAGTCCTCAAAAGGCAAAGGCAAGGAGTCGGCCCGCAACAGCGTCGAGGTCGCCGGTATCCGCGCCAACCAACGAACAGCCGATTCTGAGATTCCCGTTCTTGCGGCTGTCGCTGCGTCACCCGAACACTCTCCCGCGATTCCGCAGGGCGGGGAAGACAGTCAGACCCTCCTTCCGCCGACGTCTCCTGAAGTCTCGGCCATCCCCCGTATCCTCCACCCCAAGGGCACGCCCACGCGGAGTACGATGACGAGCCATCCGCTCGAGTCGCCCACGTCGGGAACAACTTCACCGAGCACGTCGTCTACCGCGGCCACCGACTTCCTCGTGCCGCCCTCGCATCGCGCGTCATCCAGTCGCCAACAGCAGCGTCGCTCGCGCCCCCCACCGCCGGCGGCAGTTCTTGACTTGCCGACGCGCGCCGATGTACAGGCAGCTCAGGCTGTGGCCAACGCTGAAGCACGAGGTATGCGGGGCGGGTGGGTGATGAATCTCGACGCCACGAGTAACGTCGCCAACCGGCGACGGACTCATAACATCTCACCGTCGCTCGACGCTGAGATGGTGGACATTGATCTCGAGGGTGGGCGGATGGAGGCGTTTGGTACGCCGCCAATGAGCGCAGTGGAGGAGGAGAAGCAGCAGCTGGAGGACAAGCTGAGTATGGCGCCAATCGAGCAGCGGCGGGACACGCGCTCCCCCTCGCTGCTGGGCATGTCGCGCACTCCGTCGCCACTGGCGCAGCAGACGAGCCCGCCTCCGGCGCAGCAGACGTCGCGGCCGGGCTCGACCGCCTCGCCTCCTCAACCAAATCGACAGGGCTCTGGATCACAGCGGTGGTCCTCGTCGTCATCATCTGAGGCGCACCGCTCCCTCGTCTCGCCCATCGCGACGCCGCCGCTCCGCGCCCCCTCCCCGTCGGCGCTTCCGCCTAACCTGGCCGCGGTAGCTGAGGCCGCGATCCGCCGCCCCGAGCCGGTTGTGGGGTACCGATCCGTCTCGCCCGTGCCGGAGGACTGGCACGAGCGGGAGGTAATCAGAGGCGCGAACGACCGGCGCCGTTCATCAGTAACGCCGACGGGCGTGATGACGCCGTCCAGAGGCGACAGCATGATGTCGGCTGATAGTGAAGGCGCGTTGCTCGAGAAGGACGAGCGAGGGACGGCGTCGCCGCCGAATGGGCACGGGCACGTGGTGACGCCCACGGCGGCCACGTTCAAGCGCAAGGACATTGCCGAGGCGCTGGAGGAGGTCAGCCTGTAGACGATATGGATGACGATGGAGTGGGGTAGGAGAGTGGGAGCAGACTGCGGTGGAGATACAGTGGGATCAGCCTGACATTGTTGTTTGGCTACATGAGGCCATCCATGGGCAGGTTGAGGCCAAGGCTTGGGGGCCAAGAAGTCCAAGAATTCCAAGGATTCCAAGAAGCCATGGCGACCTGAGGCCTGAAGGCCTGATGGGGTGGAGCCGGAGGCGCTTGGACCTTGGCACGCTGTCGGACTTTGGAGGATTATTTGTAGGATTTATAGGACGGATTTGATGTCGTTGGGTGTTGTTTCGGCGCGTGCAGGCGTGCGGGCGCGTCGGGCGCGATCGGGCGTTAGTCCAACGGCGCGCGTCGTCGCGTGTTCCGGATATCGGACATGGTCCGTCTCCCTGCCATTCTGCCATCAGTCAGTCTAGACCTGGGCGGGCGCCCTGACCACTCCCTGCCTGACTCGTCCATCGACGCGACGTGGACGCAGTGAAGGAGAGACGGGCGGGCTGGCCTCTCCTCCATGTCAGGATGGGACAAACGCCGCGGCAAAACTTTGAAGTGTGATGGAGGCAGGAGGCCTGGAGGATGGAGGAGGGTGATGGCAGTGAGGGAGTGGACTAGAGGCTAGAGGCGGAGGGAAGCTTGGAAAGATGGCCAAGGGCGGATCGAGCGAGGTGAGTTGCCTCGCGCTTGATGAGCTGAGGAGCTGATGAGCTGATGAGACGAGATCTCCTCGATCTCTGATCTCTGAAGCATCGTTTGCATCTTCCATTTGTGCATCTCTCATCTTTTCTATCGCCATAAGCCGGATGCCAGTGCACGGCCTTCGCATTCTGTGCCTTCATACACGTAGCCCGTGTCTAGCGTCTCTTAAACTCAGCTAGAGTCATTTTGAGCATCACGAGCTCACACGTCGTGCGCATGGCCCGCAGCGTGCACAATCGACGCGCATGCATGTGCGTGTCATGGCTCGCGTGAATGGATGATCGTCGCGAGGGGCGCAGGGGTGCAAGGAGAGGGGGGCAAGGAGAAAAGCAGGCACGCACCCACCGTGCTGTATGATCCCGCGTGTCGCGTGGCCGCACGGATCGCCCTCAGGGCTGCAGGGAGAGTGATGGCTAATATTGGCTAATGGAATATGTATTGGGCAATGATCCTAATGACTGAATCAGTAACGGTGGGCTGGCTGTCGGGGGCGTAGACTAAGGGCGCCGAGGGCAAAAGCGCAGCCACTGACGAGGCGCGTGGGCCAATCCGGTGTCTCCCTCTCCCTGCGAGCAATCACGGCCCGCCAGCAGCCAGCAGCCAGCAGCCAGCAGCCAGCAGCCGTCCTTCTTTCCTCCCCCCACTCCCCTTGCTCCACCGATCCACCACCAGCAATACACACGCCCTCATCGCCCTCATCGCTCCCATCGCCATCCAGGCCACCATCATCGACGTCCTCAACATTCACAGCCATCTCCCACTTCCAAAGTAGTGTCTTGCCACCACATCCCCCTCACCCTCACCGGCCTCACCCCCTCGCCTCACCCTCACCCACACCGGGCCACCCCTCGCTTGCACTCCCGCCTCCCTCCCTTTCTCCATCTCACCTCCCACCAACAACCCACTCCACCTCCCTCTCCACTTCTATTCTCCTCCAACTCGGACACATCCTCCCCCCTTTTGCCACGTCGCGTCATCCTCCCATCCACCCCTCACCCAGCCTCGTTCTTTACATTCCCCGCGCGCTCCCGCGATCTACAACATATCCCCCCTCACCATCTCTAGCTCCCCCCCCTCCACAGGCCATTAATCACCTCACCTTCAGAGCACATACTCGGCGACACGAACGAGGACTTTGCCGCCGTGTAAGATACAAAGTCGGAACTCTGCATCGCCGGCTTAATCGCACGTCGTCTCACGGCGCTCTTGACTAAAACGCGCTACCTTCCTCGTCCTCGTCCGCGTTCGTCCCCCCTAGCTGCTCAGCGGCATGGAGCGCACCGGTCGCTCGCCCACGGCCTACCAGCCGCTTCCGGCCCATCTCCACGCTGCCGCGCAAGAACCTCTCTCGGCAAACGGCATGACCACCCCAAGCTACGGCGGCCTCGTCGCCCCGGGCATCGAGTGGGAGTATGTCATCAACGCCGATGGTACCAAAAGGTGAGTGTTTTGCGCGCACCGTTGATCACCTCCCCCTGGCCAAGGGAAGGCGAGTCCCGGTCGTCATCGAGTTATTTGCACGCCCCTCCTCCGTGCAACGTCCGCCTTTCCTTTATAGCGATAGCGACCCACACTGACACGCTCCAGCCGCGCGCCTTCCCGTTCCCCTCAGCGAGGCACCGAGACTCATCGCTCCTTGTCAAATCCAATGGAGTCTTCCTCCTCTGGGCCCAACGACCTCCAGGTGCCATACACCGCGCCCGCTGCCTCATCAGCCCACGCATTCACGTCGCATCCCTCCTCTCACCCCCACGAGCCCACCATATCTGAGCAGGCCAATGCTTACATCGGTCGGAGCGTCACGCAGGCACAGGCAACCTCGCCTGCCCCCTCCCAATCCTTGCAAACCCCACATGTGCCCTCACAGCAAGGCTCGCCTCGACCAGGACGCGCCCCAGCCAGTCCTCGCCACTTTGGCCAGCCGCAGACTCTAGACAACGGCTCCACCCCCGGATCTTCCACTCCACGGGATGATTCCGTTGGTCCACCAAATGAGTCGGAGCGTCGGCGTGAGCGTGACCGTGATCGTGAGCGCGAGCGCGACAGAGACCGTGACCGTGAGCACCCAGCCCAGTCGGACCGTCACGCAAATACCCATTCGTCCTCGGCTACCTCGGGCTCAAAACCGCGCCGCCAATACCGCCAGGTTGGCGACTGGATCCTCCAGAAGACGCTCGGCCAGGGCTCCATGGGCAAGGTCAAGCTCGGCGTCAATGTTCGCACCCAGGAGCGATGCGCTGTCAAGATTGTCCCCCGCCACCGCGATGATCCCACCAAGGTCGACAGCTCTGGTCGCAGCAAGGATGAGTCAAAGGAGATCCGCACTGTGCGCGAGGCGTCGATATCATTGCTTCTCCACCACCCTTACATCTGTGGCATGCGCGACTTCCTCGTCCACTCGAATCACTACTACATGGTGTTCGAGTACATCGACGGCGGGCAGATGCTCGACTACATCATTGCTCATGGACGTCTGCGCGAGCGCGCAGCCCGCAAGTTTGCGCGTCAGATTGGCTCGGCGCTTGACTACTGCCACCACAACAACATTGTCCACCGTGACCTGAAGATCGAGAACATCTTGATCTCGAACAATGGCAACATTAAGATCATTGACTTTGGCCTGTCAAATCTGTACTCTCCTCTGCGTCACCTCTCGACGTTTTGTGGTTCGCTCTACTTTGCGGCGCCCGAGCTGCTCAACGCCAAGCTCTATACCGGCCCCGAGGTCGATGTGTGGTCGTTCGGTATCGTCCTCTACGTCCTTGTATGCGGCAAGGTGCCTTTTGACGATCAATCTATGCCGGCCTTGCATGCCAAGATCAAACGCGGTCTCGCCGAGTACCCGGCCTGGTTGAGCAACGACTGCAAGTCATTGCTTCAGCGCATGCTCAACACCAACCCCCAGGAGCGTGCCACGCTTGCTGAGGTGCTTTCCCACCCCTGGATGACCAAGGGTTTCGACGGCCGCCCACCAGACTCTCATCTCATTCACCGTGAGCCCCTTCGCGCCGAGGACCTGGATCTCAGCGTCATTCAGCGCATGCAGGGCTTCACATTTGGCACTCCAGAGGAAATCTACGACAACCTCGTTAAAGTGCTCAGCTCGGAGGCGTATCAGCGCTGCGTGGCGCAGTGGGAGGCGCGCCGCGAGTCTCGACGCTCCGGGGGTCCCGGATTGAACGGCTCCACGTCACAAACTATGCTGTCGGCTGATATCGAGTCGCCGAAGAAGAAGCGATTCAGCGGGTTCGACCTGAAGAAGAAGTTCTTCAAGGAAGAGAAGAGGGTCGAGGAGCCCGCCCAGGCCGTCAAGGAGCCGCTCGACCCAAGCAGCGGCTTTGACCCGCTTATCTCGATCTACTTCCTTGCGCGAGAGAAGAAGGAGCGTGCCAAGGTCTACGGCGACGCCCACTTTGCTTCTTCGCGCGGCAGCCTCGACGCGTCGTCTATCAAGCCCGCGGACTTTGGCAGCAACCTGCCCAGCATCCCGGCCCCGGCGGCCGCGCACGCCGCTACGAGCGCCATGGCATACGACGCTACTCCCGGCTCCACAAGAGACAATGTCGGCCAACCGAGGTTGCGCGCTGAGGAGCTTGCTGCAGCGAAGGGTGTTATGCAGCATCCGACTGCGGACTCTGCAAAAACCAACATTGCGGACGTGCCTATGGCAGCTCGCCGCGACGGCAGGGCTGCTCAACAACCCATGAGCATGGCGGCTGCGGCGGCAGCGATGGAGGGTGACAACCGCAGGATGTCGGCATCGATCGACCAAGCCGAGCGCCGCATCTCGGTGGGCTCGATGACGGGCCAGATGGCCAAGGCATCGCTCTCACGTCGGCCAAGCCAGCGCGACTCGAACAACACTTCAACAGGTACAGCCGTCAACCCGGTCACCCCGCCAGACTACCAGGTGCCCGTGGGCTACATCCAGGACAAGAGTGGCGGTATCCGCCCCATTGGCTCGCCCGAGTTGGATGAGATCGAGGTGGCCGACGTTGCCAACATTGACGTCAAGAGCGTGTACCTCAAGGGCCTGTTCTCGGTTTCGACCACGAGCACCAAGTCGGCGCGTACGCTGTTGAGAGACATCTCGCACGTTCTTGATCGCATTGGCATCAAGTATAGGCCAATTCGTGGTGGTTTCGAGTGCATCCACGTGCCCTCCATCGACCTCAAATCGGTGGTCCACGGCGACGAGGCTCGCTCGCAGCTGCACGTGCCGGTAGGCAACGAGTCGTCTACATCGAAGCACAAGTTGTCGCTGCGCAACTCGAACGCGGCGGGCTCAAACACCACTACGGGACGGGGCGACTCGCCATTGCCCGCAACGGCATTAGTCGTGGGCGGCTCATCGGGCACTGTGGGCATGCTCGACAGTGCATCTGGCGCGCCCAAGCCGGCCCGCGTCGATCTCGACGACGCCGACGCATGGGGCGCCCAGTTCGGCGCCAACAGCACGCTTTGCGTGCGCTTCGAGGTGTTTGTCGTCAAGGTGAGCGTCGAGCGCCACATCCCAGCTGACAGCAGGTACCGTGGCTCCCGCTCCACGGCATTCAGTTCCGCCGCATTGGAGGCGACGGCTGGCAGTACCAGCAACTCGCAAAGACGATTCTGCGCGAGATGCGGTTGTAAACTAGGCGTGCGCCGCGTCGGCCGGCACGCTACGAGCACACGACACGAAATTTTTGCGATACGACCTTCACTAGACCCCACCAGCACTAGCACCAGACCGTTGTTTGCTTTTATAACGCCTGCGCACGGCTACGGATCTCGCATGCAGCATCCCCGGGATGTAATTTGGATTGGTGTGGCGGCGTGGCGGCGCGGCGGCGTGGAAAGCGCGAGGTGTTGGGTCAGGTCACGCCTTTGCAACTAAACATCAGCTGACGCATTGATGTGTGGCATGACGCGTGCGGTATGCTGGAACGTGACGGCCTGACGTGACGTGCGATCTGCGCGCCTGCGCGTAATGCCATCCGCGCTCCGCGGCATGTACTGCAAAGGTTGGACCGTTCATCAGCGTCACTGTTGCTTCGTTATTAGCTCGCGTTCTCGCTGACTTGCTAACGCGATGAATGAGTTGCCCAGCGGCGCACCAACCAGGCGCACCACGCTTGGACGGTCAGCAGGGAGCACGGCGGCCTGACCTGGACGGAGAAGACGCCAACCTCGAGGCAGATGGGCGCTCAACAGGTGTTTGTGCTGTCGTCGGCTGACACTGTTTGAGTTTTGCCTAACCCTCGCGACGCACCGCCTGTGGCCCTCGAGCCGGGCGCATACTCACGTCAACCCCGCCGCACGCGCCACGCGCCGCACGCGCAGGGTCCTGAGTCGGCTGCATAGCGCCTGCTATCGACGCCAGCGGTCGGCACGGATCGCGCCTCCCTTGATGGTCTGATGTTCACGTCGAGTAAGAGTCACCGTCTTGCGCTCGGTTGCTGCATGACGCATGTGCGGCGTAGATGTGCACTGATGCTAATGCGCGGTAACGCAGCGGCGTGTCTAGGCCGCTGGCCGACTCCCGTGTGCCGTCTCTCCGCCTGACAGCCTTACTTTAGCACCTGATGACTCTGGTTGTGCAGACGCGAGATACACGCGAGGGCGTTGACGATGGTGTCTGTGGTGGCGATGCTGGTGGCTGACGGCGGGCAGGGCTCATCGGCCTCTTCGCCCGCTTCCCCTCATCATCCCGAGATTCTGCAACCGTCTCTGCAGCCTCCATCCTCACACACAGTCTTACTCTATCAACCCCCACCGCAACAACTGCGCATGTGACCCCATGACGCCAACGTTCTGTGCAAGTGTGCGGCCGTCCGTCTTCAGATAGAGGCGGTTGCCCATCCTCACACACAAACCGCCAAGATGCCTGGGCCTGGGCTGCTGATGGGCACTCCTACCTAATCTGACCCCTCGCTTGCAACACGTCTGTTCAGTCGGTAAAAGCAAGTCTCGATCCCCCTCGCCCCCTCTCCCCTATCTTGACAGCCAAGCCTCTCCTGACGTAATACTCTTCGCTCGGATCAGGACTACCCCCCGCTCTCCCGTTATCGAGCTGGCCTCACAGCATCTTCCGGCAGAAGAACACGCCCCAGAGCGCCATCGCTTTTCCTTTTCGCGACCACGGGACCGCTGCTCCCTATTCCAGATCTCTAGGTCGAGGTAGTCATGCCCACATCGCTTGGATTTGACCTGGATTCGGGCCCCGGTCCCTGCCGTTCTGCTTCCAGGCCTCCAGGCCTCCAGCGACTCCAACAAGGCTCAGGGAAGCGCTCGGGAGAATGAAGCATTGCACCATGCCCAGGGAAGGTCGTGCGGGCCATGTGAAACGCCCACCTCCTGCAGATCACTGAGGATCACCGACATGTGGGGCAGGCGTAAATCTCCCGGATCGGCGTGGTGTCGAGCTCCCGAAACGCCTGCGAAACCGCGGATCCGGGCGGGTACCTGCGACCTTTCCCGTTCCTGCCATATCGGGCGTCAGTCAGGCTGGCGTCCTGGCGTGCAGGCGGTGATCTGCATGCTGGTGGGGTAAGGTGGGTGGCTTGAACCTTGTGCTATGGGACAAGAGAACGAACAGGCGGACAGGAGAAGACAGGAGAACAGTCGCCGGAGCGCAGGAACAGGAACAGGAGAAGGCCAGTGGCGCACTCGCGCGAGGAGAAGACGTTTCGGGACATTACGCACAGTCTTCTTCGGATAATCGGCGACCACCGCCGGATCTCTCGGTCGGAGGAGCATCAGCTGTCGAAATGTACAGAAGCGGTGCGGGCGCATTGTTGTATGCCCCACCTCGCTCGCTTGATAGTACGACCAAGGCGGGAGTATGACGCCATCCAGAGCATAATCAGTCGCACTGACGCCGCCGATGGCCCATTACCACAGCTCACCCACTACTAGACGTCTATGACGACCTTCGGGCGCGCGGGCTCGTGATGAGATCCATACCAGATCGCTCTTCGGCACCGGCGCCATAGATCGGACCGAGCATCGCCTGCACTTGCACATGCAGTGCCTCAGAAAGGCGATTAGCCAGGTCCCCGAATCCCGGATCAATGGGATGGATCTCGGGGCGCTCGGGGACTTGGCCCTGTCGCAGGCTATCTATGCGTCTCTGCTCGCGCGCACTCGTGCACACAAATACTGGAATCGCTCACAGCTCGGCTCCGACCCGCTCCACTGTCACGCCAGCGAATAAGTGGAAGCGCACGCCGATGCCGTGAGTCACACCGTCACACCTGGGTGCCACGAGCCCACTCAGGAACACAGTCTCCCTTCTCTTGGAACCGCGGATCTTGTGCGGCTCCACCATTCGTTCGGGTTACGCACCGGCATAGCCGCCTGCAGCCGATCTGATCTGTTCGAGCGGGAGAAACGATGTGACGAGATCAACATGGAGCTGCGCAGTGGAGTGTGGCAGTGCGGCGGGACGGAACTGAGATCCTAACTGCAATCGGCTCGTCCATCTGTTCTTGGGAACCTGATCATGCCATCAGTGCACATGCGGAGACTTTTGACGGGTTGACCCGGGGTTGGACAGGGCGGGGGGTTTTGGGCCCAGACTATAATTTGGAGAAGCAGAACAGGTGCAGCAACGTAAGAGCCCGGGATAAGTTATGGGACCAGGCAGGGGAAGCATGACTAACTATAGGGACACCCGCGATCCTGTGACTAACGAGTACATCACCAAAGTAGCTGACGGAAATACGGAGACACACTCGGTGCGAGGGAGAGCGGCGGGAAGGGGGCGCGCAGAAGTATGCCTTCATTGCAGGACTAGCACCAGCACCCCGCGAGCGTCCCAGCGAAGAGCGGACGGAGAGGGAGAGGACCGCGGAAAAACAAGGAGATGTACAGTACTAGTGTCGGGCGCGCTTTACGTGATGGAAGGGAACTGCCGCAAGATGCGGACACGCCGGTGATTTGGGATGATTGCCGGCCGCGTGCACACCCGCGGGTACGTGTTGTACCGAGCTACCCACGGCTCGCGCCTCGTCGAATAGATGCAGACCTCGACCCGAGGCGGTACGGCCGGCGCCCAAATCTCACCAGGTAGTTGCAGTAGCGCGCGAGCGCCACTGCAGCACCTGCTAGGCGCGAGGATCCCGGTCGTAGTGGCGTGGCAGAGAAGGGGACCGAGAACGCGAGTGGCGGATGGGCGGCAAAACGGGAGGGGGGCTCCCGGGGGTGTACTGTGAGTGCGACGCCGGCGGCGGTGGGCCCGCGCGGTATCCGTGATGGTATTCCATTGCTCGCGGGTGATGCGAGTACGACGAGGGAGACGACGGGGGACGGTGCTGAGAATGATCTGGGTGGCGTTGGGGATGCGGATGCGGATGCGGATGCGGATGCGAGTGCTGAAGGGAATGTGAGTGTGGGTGCGAATAGTGGGACGAGGCGTGATGTTGCAGTTCGTGAGGGTGAGGAATGGCATGATGGCGGTGATGAGCAGGCGGGTATCGCGGGTGACCCGACGCAGAGTCCATGCGAGGCAGTCGTGGATATGCAAACTCGCGGGCAGCGTGATGGGACGGAGGCGGAGCCGCGCGCGAGCTAGAGGGGTACTGGGGCGGTGGCGGTGATAGGACGAGATGAGGCAGCCCATCATCTCCTGGCGGATACTCCCTCCGGACCCAATCGTGACGCGAGGATGGCGGCGCGGATGAGGCACTGGCTGGCCGGCCGCTGCCTAGCGAGAACGCAGAGAGATCGCTTGAGGGCGAGGGCACTACGTGGTCAGCAACACCGCCACCATCGCCCATAATGCTTCGTGCACTCACAAGTCATGTCCAAGCGCGACGGAATGTCGTGGGCACTGTACACGTCTTCGTGTCCCATACTGCGTCGCACCTTGCGAGGCCGGTCCGCGTCCACGGCGCCGGGCGAGCGCCGCGTTGCCGAGTGCCCGCCCATTTCATCGTGATACCCAGGGTAAGGAAAGTGTCCAGGCCATACTAGTCCACGCTGAGAATGATATGAGGGTGCAGTTATTGGTCCACCTGGTGGGCCAGCGGGGCCCTGCGAGTATCGCAGATGAGGCGGCTGAGGTTGAATGGCCGATGAGGGTGGGACAGGAGACAACGCGTCAGAAGCCGGCGAACGCTGCTGCTGGCGTGAGAATTGACTGTTGCTTGACGCGCGGCGTTTGTTGCCAGCCTTGCCCTGCGAATCGTTGCCCTGCCGAATTTTGACCTTGAGGCCTTGAGTGGCAAGATGACGCGTCAGCGGCGTGCTCTCGTGCATGCCCTTGAATTGCTTTGGAGAGTAGACCTCGAAAATGTCTGATACAGTGTCGCAGATCTCGCTTGATCCATCACTATGAATTGGTCAGCAGGGTCGCGGAGAACAAAATGGCGCCAGACTCACGGCGATGTCTCATAGAGCGTGAACTTGAGCCGAAATGGTCCGGGTAGTCGCACCGATAGCTTTGCGAAGATGCACAATGCCCCGGGTGTGCCATCCATGTGACGGAGGCGCTCTGGGGTCTGTATGACATCGCCAGCGGTCGCCTCAGCGCCGCTCTGCGTCACTTGCGGTTGGTAGCACGGCTTGCCTTCATCATACGAGACCGGATCTTTTGACACAAGCGATGCTCGTATGAAGAACTGCGTCGAGTCCAGAAGATCGCTGAGGTTAGCAGGCGGACGCCTCGGTACACGCACGGATATTGACCATCGCGTGAGATGAGCTCGAGGACAGGGGGCGGATCCACGGGTCGTCGATCGACTAATGTTAGCGGACGGGATCCAGCCACCCGAAGCCCGAAGAACGCCCTCGCTAAGTATGGCGACTCACTCGTCTCATTTTCTTCTTTGAACGAGCACAACCGGGCCCGCTGGGGCTGCTGGCAAATGACCAAGGCAAGTCTGCAGTGTAAGTGAATGAGGCAGAAGGCAGAGGGTGCGAGGGTTCTCACTGTGAATATGCCTGACGACGGGCTTCCCACCTCTTCCTTGCGCCTTCGTCAAGTTCGGTGCTGCGCGCCCGTTCGCTAGCTGGATCAGGTGTTGCAGCCATCGAGCCACCTGCACTCGCGCTGCGGCTTGCGCTCGCTACACGGGGAGGGTTGCCCCATGACTCGCGGGACTCGCGACGCGGCTTTGCGTGAGACTGCGACGTGGCAGCGGATGGGTGCCGAGGGGTGACCGGAGTGGACAGTGCACGTGCATCTTGTTGCGAAGACGTTGCCGAGGATGCGCTGGCAGTCCGCTCACGTCTGCTTGAACCAGTTGCGGTTGGAGCGGATAATGACCCCGACGGCATGGTGCCGTGATGAGACGATGTTATTGTGGTGCTGGACCGGTCGGCCAACTGCGACGGTGAGTGGGATTGGCTTGTACTGCTACTTGTGGCTCGGTTGGAGAGAGGGGCAGGTGGATGAACCCTCTTCGAAGGCGGAGACCCTCGGCCCATCCAGCTGCGCGTGGCGGGGGGAGCAGGACGGGAACGGGGGAGGGAGGGGGGAAGGATTGGGTGATGAAGAATAATGTTGAGTGATGTCGTGGTAGGCAGCGGCGACCGTAAAGAGGGGGTGTGAGGGATCTTTGGGAGGCGGTGGTAGCCGCGTCGGTGTGTGGATTCAGGAACCTGACACAGCGTTCACGAGGTGGCGTTCGATGGTGTCTCGGGGGCGTAGACCCCAATTCCAGCAAGCGCGATGCTGGTTACGGCGGGAAGCTGGTGATGCAATCAAGTGCGAGGGCCGCGGCACCCACGGGAGAGGGAGTGTTGTGCACCAAAGTCGTCTAGTCACGCGGCACGCGTGACCTGGTGGATGATGCTATGGCGTGCGGGTCAGGCGTAGGCTGAGTTGAGCGACCGTAGATATCCTCCGAGTCGTGTGTTGGTCGTTTGGAATGATGTCGGTGAGAATGGTCGTAAGGCAGGCGCGGGGACGTGCTCAAGCTCGGTTGGCTGGGACGTTTGGTTTGAGTAATCGTTGAACGGGAGCGTGATGCGCGTTGTGCGGAGCAGCCAGGTCTAGCGCGGTGGTGGAGCCGAGAAGACGTGTATACCGGCAGCGGGAATGATTGTACGGTGATGGGGAGACAAGAGAAAGTGCGGAGAGAGGAGCCGAGTTATGTATGGAAGTAACCGCAGATGTATTGCGGCAAGCAGTAATGCGGCGGTTGATGGACGAATGCAGGGTGCTGGGCCAGACCACCGGTACGGACCGAACGGGTAAGGGGCAGTAGAGTTTGAGGAGCGAGGGGTTGTGTCGGATGGATGAAAGGTTTGATGATGATATGAGGTATACGATGTCGATACCCAAGTCGGGCAACTCGTGGCGATGGGGCACTGGGTGGTGTTGCTTGTGAGACAAACCAACAGCCGGAGCGGCAGGTAACGAAGAGACGGGGCCACGAGGGGGCTAGGGTGGGGAGTGGTCGATGATGATACTGCGGTATGTCTCGAAGTGGGTCGAGGGATAGCTTCTATACTTATACCACCCGAGTGGAGCGTGCACAGGTGGTCCGTCGTCGAGGCCTCGGCGGCGGGGTGGCGCGGGAAGCGCCGTTTCGACAGCCGTGCGGCAGAGCTCAAGCCGAGTGTTGAGCTACAAGGCGGCCACGAAAAATATTGTGGCAGGTACAGAGCGATAAGATGAGGACGCAAGCGCGGACGGTTACTATACACCGCTCGCCACAGGTGTCGATAAACTGGGGGAGGATACCAGCGGCGTAAACAGAAAGCACAGCAGGAACCATGGTCAACTCTAGCTTGCCACCCGATGAGGGGGGTTCGCGTGATGATCGGGGAACGCAACGCGTGGTGTCATGCTCCTCCACGCATGCGCTCCCGTTTGTAGTCGTCTACCCAGCAACCGGCGATAGGAATTGGGCGTGGAACACAGCAACCGACATGGTCATTTGGGCCTGGTCCTGGTCCTAGTGCTTGGCTTGAGGGGCAGAGGCAGATCTCGTCGGCCAAGGGATGGCACCTGTACACGAGGGGCAAGTCCTGTATGATCAATATTGGGCCTAGGAACCCGTGCTATATTGCTCCCTGCTCACGATGCTCCAAAGCCTCCAAACCCTTCCACGGTGCGCAACTCGTTTCTGCCCCTAACCTACCCTGGCCCTCGAACTCTGGCCTGGTCCCTCTCCCTTGGCTTGGCCGTGTGGCTGCAACCCTGGCTGGCTCTTCTACTCTCCGTCAAACTCACCAAGCACCGACGTACGTGCTCCCCTCCCCTGTCCCAAGGGCCAACGTCGGAAAAGCTGACGTGCGACGCTTGCAGGCCTTACCTGGCGACGCATCTCGGGTCTAACCTTACCCTCGGGGATCGGTTGTAGAGCAACCGTCATTTGCGGACCCGAGGCATGCTGGGCCACGGCAGAACCATTTCTGATTCTACCGCTTCTTGCTGATGACCTCCCAACCCTCTCTTCAGCGACATACCAAGCCGCGCACGCCGCACGCCACAAGAACAGAACATGACACCCTTCCCGTTCTCAGCGCAAAACTCATTTCTACATGCATCCCATTCGCATACCAAAACGTGCCACGATCCCTCCAGTCTCCGCTGTTCTCGGGACGCCGAACGCACCTCTCTCCCGTTATAGTTCAGGCATCCTCAAACCTGACAGCAGGATGTTTTTTCAGGTGAAGAGTGAGCCTCACCAAACGCGCATGCCACGGGGATGACGCCAGCGCCTTGTTCCCCAAGTCGCCTTTCCCCGGGACCTCAAGGGAACGTAGCCACAGCAGGGCATGATTGCCAGCAGCTGTGGCATGCGTGGCCATTGAAGGTGTCACAAGCATCTCTGTAGCAGTACCCATCAATCCGGCTTCCCGCATCAATAGTGGGACGGCCCCGGGGCCTGGTGCCATTTGCGCGTCCAAAGTTCAGCTCGGTTCAAGGTCAAAGAACGCCATGTCAGGGCTAAGAAACACAACTTGTGGTTCCTGTTTGCCGCTCCAGCTACCATTTGGTTGGAACATGGCGGATCTTCCGTGCGGTGTTGATCTACACCTCACCTGGCTTGGCGAGCGAGTTTGCCTACGCAAGTGCTCCGCGAAGCAGAACATGAAAGGGATAACGCACCGGCTTTACCGGACGTTAAAGCGGCACCCGCAGCGCCATTCGGCGGCCAGTGGCGGGCGTCCAACCCCACAAGGACTGTGACCCGAGCGAGCAGATCGGCCAGACCTACTGAGGGCGATCTCCACCCAGCATAAAACCATGAAGGAAGGCGCTCTCGTTTTCTACGGCACACCTACGTGATAGGTCCGCCGGGAGGGATTTTCGAGCTTATGGACAATAGGATGCCGGCATGTCCGAACCGAACGGGTGGCAGTTTGGCAGTGCATCTGTGGTGTCGTTGGGAGACGGCACGTAAGAGCTCACTGACGCAGGGACGATTGGATGGTAAGAGTTGTGCCTGCCACGCTTGTTCTTCGTGCTCCTGAAATGGGATTTTCCGGTGTCTGGCTCAGGCCTATCAAGAGTGTGACGAAGAATGGGCGTGCGCCGAGGGCAGCAAGCGCATATGGGGTAGCAGAGGAGGCGGCTTGTATCTCCGCACCCCTCTGGGTGTGTCACACGTGAGCGAGGTCTCTCGGCAGCAACCGTGGTACGGCATAACGGGCATTTTGTTGAAACGTCCCTAGCAAAGCTCCTCCCCTCTATTCGCGGCATTCCCCACACACATACTTTATGCCACATCCTCGTTACGACGAATGCCACACCCAGTGTAGACATTAGGGTTTCGGGCTGGCGCCCATCTTCCGTCCCTGCCCGTGCCCGCTTCAGCGTGTGGGATGCGATAGAGGACTGGTGTGATCTGATGGAGAGCACCGTGCCCGCTAAGCTAGCCCTAGGAGTTAAAGATGAGAAGTAATGCAGCTTAGAGCCGTCGCCTCGACACCTTCGTGCTGCTCATGGTCTTCGATTTTCAGTCGGTGATGCCGCAAGGCGCCCCTCGCCCCTACCACAACTCACTCCACATATTTTGACTGCCGAGTGGCTGCTCAAGTTTATCCTGCGGAATGGTGGCATCCTTCACCACCAAGACAAGCTTCGCTGATCTCTGAGCCATCAACTTCAAACAAGATTTGAGCCACAGAATAGACCACTGGATCCATTTGTTGCTACGTGTCTTCCCGTTCGGGAAGTCGATCAATGCATCTACGGCATCGGCAGTTTCCCGACGCAACGCTGTTCACTCACGACCGGGGGCGACGGAGAGTAACGCGCCGAACGGCATTCCGGCGCGTAGGAGACCACGCCACAAAGCATAATCTGCCGCGCGAGCCACACCTACTTGTTCCCGGTGACGACTGACGGGCGAGGGTAAGGGGGCAATGGTCGGCAGCAATCGGTGCCTCGCCATTAAGCGCAGAGATCCAGCGAGCCGCAGTCTTGGCTCAAGCGAAGACTATGCTGGGCACCGTCTTGAGGCTTCCATACGTCTGTGCCTCCCTTTGGCCCTCAATCCAGTTGAGTTACCAATGCTTCCCACGGCCGTAGCGTTGATCCCAGCGGCGGCCGCAGTCACTGGGCGCACGTCAAATCTTATCCAATGCCTTCCTCATTGTACACAGTAGATCCGCTAAAATCCTACCACAGCCAGCGCCCAATGCCATCAGCACGTACCACCTCATCAGCATCCGGAACCTCGGTGCCTAATTTGGTCATGCTGTGCTAGGTACCAGATGAGGTACAGCCGGAGCTTGCAAGACACACTCTCGCCTTCGCCGGTCGGCCCAGCTGATTAATTATTGCCACCCAGGATAAACAAGCACAGAGTCCCAGCCCAAAGACAGGACGACGCCGCTCCGAAAGCCGTGTAGGGAGGTTATTTTCCATTTTGTCTACTAGAGACGGCTTCGAATCACCGCCTCAGGTCTGTCGAAAATGCACGCCAGCTGCTGTGTAGGTAGCTGATCTCCCAGGTCAAACGGTGCAGCGTTGGCGAAACGCTGCGGTGCCGATCAAGCGCGAAACGACGAGACAGAACTTGGTCAGATTGGCAAGGTCTTTGCCCCGGTCTGTCGGCATCTAGGACTGCCAAGTCAAAGAGAGTCGCCGCAATCATCTGTACCTCGACCACTATCGTATTTGAGCCGACCGGAGGCGCAGCTCACCACCATACCCAATGAATTCGCCCACCCACTAGCACCTGTAGCAAAGCCTGCATGAAGGAATTGCTGGCGTGCGCGTTGGGACGTCCGATTGCTCTCGGCGTCTTCCACGGCAGTTCTAGTAATCCATTCTTCTCCCGCGAAATCATGTCAAGCAATGTTAAACAATGGACCAGAGCTGACATGTTTCACATAGCTGTTCGAGGTTTTCCGTTTCGCTGTAGCCCCAGACTCATGCAGACTTGCCTACACAGTGCGCGACACGTGTCAAGCACTGCGTTTGCTTATTGTCTCACGGCATTTGTGCAACACCGGAGAATGTGCGCCTGCCATACATTCTGCCATACGTTTCCCCATCTCGCGGCCCTCCCTCTCCGCGCCTTTGCCATACTTGCCATGCAGGTGTTAGCAGGGTACTGAAGTCAGCGTCTTCAACAGCGCTTGATTTGTGCGGAAAATTCGCGAATTATGAGGAATGCGGAATGCTTGAAGCAGATAAAGCGGAAATGTGGCTAACACGGAACAGCGCGGTCATGCATTCCGCGGGGACTGACACTATTGAACATATGCTCTTACACGGACAGACTTCGGCGTGAGGAGACGTGCGACTCGGCGATAGGCCCAAAGTGGCTCGAGGGTGTGCCGGAAACCTTCCCATTTGCGACTGGATGAGCCTCCCCCACGCGCAAAATGCGGAGCACAGTGCGGGAGTCTGAGCGGGGAAATAGAGCGTCACGCAAAGGCCATATGGTCTGGGACGGTCGAGGTCGAGCGTTGACGGCTGTGGGCACATGCAATGTCGTTCAATCTTTTCCGAGTCTTCAATATCCACGACTTTTCGCGGCTTTCCTCAAGCACTATCTCGGAATTGTGATTGTTCGTATGTACTATCTGGCCACAGCTCTCCGAATCCAGCCTCAAAAAAGAATTATACAGTCCAAGTAGTTACTTCAAAAACAAACAAAAAAGGTAAGAAGAAGGCTGACATGTGTCGCCAGACTGACACCTTCGGATATCCCACACTGAGAGAGACCTCGCCTTCTGTGGCAGCTCTCTTTGAGAGGGGTTTGCTTCGCTTGCTTTCGTCCTGTAATCGGCTCCAGCTGGTTGGAAGCGCTGCAACTTAGTGTCCGGAAATTGACTCCAGTTGTGTTACAATTCGCTCTCGACATTAACGACGCCTTAGAAGCGTTTTCTCACTGAGTGAGCTTCGACTGGCAAGCGCTACACAAATCCACCGCCCCCAAACCGCCACTGTCGGAGTCACTCTCACCTCAGCCCTTTGGCGCCCAATGATGCCCTGGTTCGCAGACGACCCTACGCTCGAGCCTTTCTCGGTTTTCTCTTCGCTCCCGCGAGTTGAAGTGACCTCATATTGTCTGACATGTTCTGCTAGTGAGGTCGAGTGCCCATGCACACGCGCAACATTCCACCTCACCCTTCAGGCCTTCAGGATTCCTTTTCCTCCTGACCTGGTGTTACCCTGCATATCGTCCAAAGTAGCCGTTGAACGCGCCGCTGTGGCGCGCACCTCGGAATGAGAGGCGTCATTCCCATGCCCCGACGCCGACGCCGTCTGGATCTGGCTGGAACAGCACCGACTCGGGACGCGGCACCCTATCTGTAGGACCAGGCCGAGGCATGCCGCGCCCTGACGCTCGATCACCTTCCGATCATCTCTGAATCTCGGACAGATTCTCCTTCCAGAGCGCTTCGCGTGAGCAGAATCCCCGGTTTAAGGCTGTCCGCGACCTGTTCGCAGCCTCAGACGCCTCTCAAGCATACGCCACTGCAGGCTCCGGTGTGGGTCGCGGTGTTCCCTGAGCTCCACGAGGTCATTGACATCTTCCGAAACGGAAACTCAGCGACGACTTCTGCAGTGGTATCCTGGGCTGGACCAGACTGGCGGACTCCTGGGCATGCGGTGGTGTGGGCACTGGACGGTGACATCGTCGACCGATGCCACACCGAGATCACACCCACGTGAAATCGCCTCACAAGGTCCTGCAGGAGCGTTTCATGGTCTTCACGCCCATCCCGCAGACCTCTCGGCATGCCAGCATCATGCATGTGCCTGCAGCTGATTCCGGCTTGTGGGTACCTTGTCCCACAACCCGGAGGGCCGGATACGGCATGCACGCCCAATGTGACAGTGAAGTGCTCTGCGCCTTGGATACGGGCGAAGATCGCGCATAAGCTCTCGGTGGCAATTGGTGCGAAACATCCGAGCAACGCAGCTTCAGGACCAGGTGCGGAGATCTGACTCACCGCTGCCGGTATGGCAGAGGCTGCACGAGGTGTTGACGCATCTCACAGTGCGGCGAATGCCGCCGGTGGCACGTGAGGGAGACGCAGGCCCTTCTGGCATGTCTGAGCTATGCTTGCTTCTGAGATGGGCAAGCACCTCAATGCGCGCATGCCTTTGCGTTCCAGCGCTAGCACCAGCTTTAACGTCTTAGCTTGACCTTTATTTTCTCTCGTCAAGGCGCCTGCGCACCCCTGCCAGCCTCGTTGAGAGTGGCAGGGGAGATGTGTTCCATCAGAACACACCCCGTCCCTCGTCGACTCACAGGAACAACCGCATTTGTTTAGAGCCGACAGGGTACGCTGGGGCGTCGTCAGCCATGTCTCGCTGCGGGGCTGCGTGCTCATTTATCTTCATGTCATTATCGGGCGCCGATAAAGTATGCAGATCCCGTTCTGGGACCACATTCACGAGAAGCAGTGTTCATAGCTTTGGCCAGACCATCCTCTGCGCCGGCGAAGTCCGCCACCTTGAGCTCAAATACATGAGCTCCCCTCATATTCTGTGACAGCACACCACATGATTTCAGGCTTTTCCGTGTCGGGCGAGCTGACGTGAAACTGGGTGCATATGCATCAATATGAGCTTCGGTGTTGGGCTCGGGGAGGCGGGCACTGTGCTTGGCGGGCATTCCCGCATCTGGCGCTAGCACCGTCCGATTTTCCGCCATCACATCCTAGCTTGCATGTCCGAACGCACCCCGCCCTAAAAGCAGTCGTCCAGATCTTTGTGCTGGCCAGATCGCAGGGCTGTGAGCGGGCCTGGACATAGGAGCCATGTCAGCATGCTGCTCTGCAGCCGGAGGACTGCACATCGTGCCCTGTGTAGCCCTCGACCTGGCCGTGACCTTTCAACGAGGAGACTGATGAAACGCACGGCAAGACGTGGTGTTAATCTTGTCAGTGACAGCTGTAAGACCTCCTTCGCCGTGTCCACCACATGTGCATCGAGCCCACGGTGCGAAGTCACGCACTACTGATCCTTTTTCTTCTCAATCAGGCTTCCATCCGGCGCGACATCGCGCCCCTCCCCAAACTCCATCCCAGCTTTCGGCGCGAAGCGCGAGTACAGGCCCTCGCGGGCTTTGAGCCATGCCTCACGGTCAACCATCACCCAGTGGCCCTGCCAAAAGTTGAGGCCCACAGCCTCGTCCTCTCGCCACAGCTCCTGGCGAAGCATCGGCGGGGGCACGGCGACAAAGCCCATCTTCTCCCAGAGCGCATCGCCGCCTGGCGTGAACGGTGACGCCATGGCGATCACGCGTGCCACAGTCGCCTGCTTCCCGGTGTCGTGCGCCTCGTTGTCGCCCGGCGCGAGGCCGAAGGCCATGTCCAGCGCCGCGCCGAGGAGCTCGGTCGCCACGCCATGCTTGCGGTACGGCGCGAGCACATTAAGGTGCCGGATCTCGGCGGTCTTGGGTGCCTCGTAGTCGGAGAGCGGCTGAGCCTTGGCGCGCTGACGCAGACCCTCCATCCACCCCTCCTGCATCCACGATGCCTCACCCGACGAGGCAGAGGCAGAAGCGGGGGCCGAGGGAACCAGCTTGGAGATTTCTTGTCCGGCGTTGCGTGCGTCGAGAAGGACGACGCCGGCGATGGTGTCCTTGTGCTCAAAGACCCAGGCGCCAGACATCGCGTTGACATCGGGTGCGTAGTATTCCTCAACGAATCCCTTGTTCCATCCAGCGACCGCCGCCTTGAGCTTCGTGATGAAACTCGGCTTCTGCAGCCAATCGATGGCAGCCAATGTAGGGAGAAGGACAATGCACGGCCCGATACAGTACTGCGCATAGCCAAGAGTGCTGGTGATGGGAACCGTGTGGATGCCCATGACATGATTGATCGCAAAGCCCAGGATAATGATGCTGAGAATCAACATCGGCGAGCGGTAGACTGCTATTAGCTTCCCATCCGAAGTTGCAGGAAATGCCTAGTGATGGAACACACGACCCCGCAGACTGTCACACTCACATTTCTTGTTCGCGATCGCCAGGTCCTCCAGATACCCCTGCCCGACGAGCTGTTCGACCGCCGCGCGATCGCGGGTCTCCATCGGTCGGATGAAGTCACGGCCGTTCTGCGACTCCTGCATGTCGGCGTCGCCGGAAGCCTGCCGCGGAGCTGTCGTGGTGCTCATCGTCAATGGAGCGAGGAGAGGTCGTGTGAGAGTAGCTCTCGCTGGACGTCGATGCCGGTTAGCTGCACCGCGCTGGCAAGTCAGGAGGCAGCGGAGGCACGCATGGGCGCGTGGTTTGTGCGCGGTTTAACCGGCAAGGTCCGGGGAGCTTTGCCGGGCGAAATGAGATGGTGCCTGGCTGCAACGGTCAGGCACGTTTAGTAGGCAGAAACCGGCATGAACGTGCGCTGTTGTGGACAACTGGTCGACTGATATAGCTCGTATGCATCTTTTGGAGCTGCACGTGGGCTCCGTGGGGTATAGGGATATATTTCGTGATGAGAATAGGAGAACTCGGACAGTTGACGGGCCGGCTAGGCGAGCTTCTCCGCGCGCCAGACTGTTGTCAGTCGCATTGTCCCCTTGCATACAAACTCACAAGACGCGTACATGTTGACGCGATCGATGGCCTGGTTGTTTTCACGAATGTCAATTGGCTCAACCTTGAAGCCCGCGAGCTCGAAGCGCTGCCTGTACCAAGGGTACTTGGCGGCAGAGCGCCACACCGCGTGTCCGCCAACGCGGAGGACACGGTGCATCTCGAGGATCTCAAAGTCGAGTTCGGAGCGGAGGTGTTCAAGGGCGGCCTCGGGCGAGTCCTCGGCCCGGTCGAGTGCCGCATCAATCGGAGGAAGCGGGCGGTCGGCGGGGATCGGGTCAAACCCTGCTGTCAGTTCTTCATCTCGTTTGATTTCTCGCGCCTGAAACTTACAGTCCATAGAGTCCATGACGATAACCTTGGTAAGACTCTCATCAGGAAGGCCCCGGAGCACATTCAGAATGGTATCGGTGTGCAGCTTCAGAGCATTATTGACACGCGCATCACGCAGAGTCTTATAGCCTTCTGGCTTGAGGTATGCGGGGCACGAGGAGCGAGTATACCGCCCGTTCAGGCAGAGGAAGTAGAAGTAGTTGTCGTCCTTCATGGTCGAGTACCCCGGCACGGGGTCGAAGGTTGCACGAACAAAGTCAGCGACGGAGCCGTCGGCGAGGAAGCAGTTCATCTGGTTGCGGGGAACGCCGAGGGCATGCCAGTTGAAAGCAGGGTTACCGAGGACCTTTAGCATGATGCGGTTGAGGATGACAGGACGCAACCGCTTATCCCAGATGCGCTGCTGCTCGGCGGTGCTGTTTGCCTTGCAGAGGCGCTGTACATCGCCGCGCACGCCAGCGAGGAAGAACGCAACCTGGGCGAGGCGCAACGCCCAGCCCGAGTAACCGCGGAAATAGAAATTTCGTTGGAACTGGTCCGCATGCTTCATCCAGTACGCATACGCGTGGCTTGACAGGAATGGTGCCATCTTGCCAGTCAAAAGCTTCTCAAAGTCGGGGTGGGCGCCTTCCCCGAAGATGCGCCAGAAGTCTGCGTACTCGAGAGTCTGAATTGCGGCAAGCTTGAGCTCCAGAATGTGGCCTTGACACGGGTTCATGTCGACAGCATGAACGCGTGCACATTGCGCCGCGAGAGCATAGTGAAGAACATTGTCGCCCGCGGACGTAATCGCCAGCACGTGGTCATCCTTGTTTAAACCAAGGCGCTTGACGTCGATATCGGGGTCTTCCCACGTCTGCGGTCAACGCCACCCTGTGCACTGTTGGATGCAGAACTCACCCAACCGTAGATGTGCGTGCGGAACTCTTGATGCACCTTCTCCTCAAGGTATGGGACACGCCAAGCCTGAGGTTAGATGAGGGACCTTGTGCGCAGCTTACTTTACGGAGTTGGTAGTGGAACGGCGACAGTGGGGCGCCCGCCTCGAAAAGCGTCTGGGTGTACTCGCCTTCAGCGACGGCTCGCTCGATAGCGGCGGGCCCCAGGGTGATCTCAGGAACAGCTCCGAGTTTCTCTGGCGAAGACATCGGGGAGGTGGAGAAAGGTGACGAAGGCGTAAGCAGCCCGCCGCGGCCCTGACCCAGACGATTCCCTGCCTCAATCTCGAAGGCACGCGCGGCAGCTGTGGCGTCGCGCTGGCGCGAGCATCCGAGGAAAATGTAGCTGAGGTGAGTTTCAACCCACGACGACAAACTTACTAAGGGATCGAGATGAACCATGAATTGAGGAAGTTGTTGCGCGCGTTGTACGTCTTGATCGTGCCCATCTTGTACTCAAGGTAGTCACGGCGCGAGTGGTGCAGGTGAACATTGTCAAACTCGAACCAGCACTCCCAGAACCACTTGGACATCCATGACACGCGCTTGCTCTGGGTGCCGAGCGCCTGATATCAGCTGAACGCCAGTATGAGCAACCCACCCTCTCCTTGATCCCAGAATCACGCGCAGTGTAGAAATCAACGACGGCCAACAACCCGCGCTGCGGGTCAAGAACCTGGTCACAACGATCAAGGAGCTGGTAGAAGGGCGGAATCTAGAGTCAGATCCCATAATTCACAAGTCTCACCATGGACAAGGAGTACGAGAGTGTGATGGCCGTGATAGAGCCGCGGGGGTCGAGCTCGCCGCTCTCCCATTCGGGGAGTACAAATCGACTGGCATCCTGGCACAGCACATGGATGTTCTTCCACCCTTTAGCAGCGAACCTTTTCTTGGCGACCTCGAGGAGAGGCTCGCACAGATCGACGAGGTAGATCGCGTCCCAATACGTGTGAGGCAAGTACTCGTCCATGTGCTCGATGTTCCAGCCAGTACCGCCGCCGATATCGACCCAAATCCGCTTCTTGTGCTTCTGTGTCGGAGGAACAGGTTGGGCCTTGAGGTGACTGGCAAGGAGCTGGAGCATCGTCTCACGACCCTTGAGGAGGTGGGAGCGGGTGCTGTCGTACACATCCGCCTGACCTTCGTAGAACGCGTCGAGACGCGCCTTCTGTCCCCCCTCCTTGGCCGGAAGGAAAGGCTTCAAGAAGCAGTTCCAAGCAAAGACGAGTGGCGTGCGCAGCGCTTTAGAGACACCCAGGAGGACTAGGGCCCACGCAAGTGCCGCGAGCGACCAGCCCAACACAGCGGGGGTTACGTCAAGGTGTGGCGCGAGCAACCTCTTGATCGGGCTAACGTTAGCTGCGATAGCGATGGCTGCCTGGAAGGCGGACAGAAGCGGGGAGAAGATTCCACGTTGCCGAGCGATGTCTAGGATCATTGAATAAGACTCACGAAAGCCCAGTGAGAAGCACAAGTCCACTCGCAAGCAGCGCGCCTTGAGCCGGCTTGATCATGTTGAGATGATTGATGATCGGGTGAGGGAAGGTGCGTGCCAGTGTCAGACGCGAACGCGCTCTTGTAGCTGTGAAGTAGCGCGCCACGTCCGCGCGGCCAAGGCCGTCCCGATCGCGCGTGCTACTCCATCGCGACGAGAGTAGTTACTGCCCGGTAAGGCGGTTGGTTACTCGGTGACTGTACGGTGAAGTGATGAAGAACGTGCGAACAGGCGTTTGAACGTGGGTGGCCGACCTCCACTCTACTACATCGTTAGCCCCATAGCCTCCGTACCCACGGATAACTCCGCCTACTTATGTCGAGAGAGCGCTATTCGTTGGGTGCACTCACTCCGGCATGCTGGGCATGCCGCCGCGTTGGCGCCAGGTTATTACGCGCCAAGTGCAGGCCGTGTACGTGCAGGGTGGATGCGCGGAGAGTGAGAAGGTGACTGGGCACCACACAGATATCGCCCTCGCCCATCCTTGAACACCCGATGGTGCTCGATATTTCGCCGAAGAACTGTTTCCATCAGCTCGCCATCAGTCTGCGTCTCCACGCTCATCGTGCCACTAAATGGGAACAAATGTGAAGACAACCGTGAACGGATTAGTGCGGAACAAGCTTGTGCCAGTTCGGAGAAGTCGTGGGTCGACGATGCTTGTGAGCAAGCAAAAAAAAAGAAAAATTCGCAAACGGCGCGTACGGAGCAGGAGATTCGCACGGCGCAGCGAGCGTACTGTTCACATCGTCGGCGTGGTGATGTTGATGTGTGTTGTTGAGTCGGAGCTTGACCTCGAGAGCGTAGACCGGGATCTTCGGCCGGTGATCGGCTGACCGGATGACCCTCCACCGATGACACCTAGCCGATCCTCTCCATCGTTCTTTGTCCATTGTACATTGTCTTTCATTTCACCATGACCGTTGTCACTGCCCAGAACATCTTCCGCGCCGGCGCTGCTCTTGGTGCGTGACTCTTGCATGGCCTCTCCTTCCTCCGGCCCATGGCGAGCGACAGAGCCAGGAGGAGAAGGTCAATCCCCTTCAGCGGCTCACCTCAGCCGCCACTGGCATCTCCTTCGGCGCGTTCGGTGCCCATGCCCTCCGCAGCCGTTTCGACCTCCCCGAGTCGTCGCACCAGTCGTGGATGACCGGCAGCAACTACCTCATCTACAACGGTCTTGCGCTGCTCGCGCTCAGCGCACACCCGTCGGTCGCCCTCGGCCTGAAGCGCTACAAGACGGCAGCGGGTCTGATCGTCGGCGGCGTCCTCGTCTTCTCGGGAAGCATCTTCGGCCTCGTCCTTGCCCGTGACAAGGTCGGCAAGGTCCTGGGTCCCATCACGCCCATGGGTGGCTTCGCGATGATTGCTGGGTGAGTCGCGAAAATAAAGGCAGGCGCGCCATGACGAGACCTCGGGCGCTAACTCCACTCCAGCTACATCGCGCTTGCGCTTCCTTAACTGATGCCACGCAAATGCATGGGAATCTGGGGACTGAGCCATACCCTGCTGACTCACCATTCCCGGATTGTCACTCTCACCTTGGCTGGGAATGTGTCGTCCTCTCATATCTCAATGCCGACATACAACGCTAGATAACCCTGCTGACCCTGCTGACCACATCGTCCTCGTTCGCGAGTTGGATCCGAGGAATGAGCGACATGTAGCGGTATGAAGTATTGGGACCTTGGAGTTACCCGGAATTTCATCTGTGCTTTACGATCACGCTACAGCTCTGCGTACTCTCCGAGCATGGTTCCGCTAGTCGCCGCGGCTGCCAGCAAACACCGGCCTCCGGTGCCCATGTCGACCTGGCGGCACTAGGCTACACTTGCCACTCCGGTGTTGCCGTCGGAGCGGAGTCGCTTGGAGAACCGCGGTTCCAGGGTTAGCTTGTCGCATTGATCTAGTCGTCCCGAGATTGCGACGCTCTCTGCCAGCCATACCTCGCTCCGAAGGGAAGGCGGCTGCAGCATCTCACAGACCTGGGCGTGCAATACGTGAGGGTGCTCTTCTTCCGTCGAGCAATGCCCTCGTGCCATACTGTGGCGTGGGAGAGAGAACGCTCGACGCACCGCTCACGGTGATAGGCAGTCGGGCGGTGCGACGCAAGCGTGAAAGATCGGGACGGGGAGCAAGTCTACAGTGCTAGAATTGTACATGGGGTAGTCGTCAAATAACCAACTATGGTAATACGATGCCAGTGCTCCGTCATGCTCTGACCGAGAACGTCTGGACGACGAATGGAGCGGGGTCGACCATGAGAGCCGCATGCGGTCCAGCGGATGCGACCCATTCATCAATCGAGAGTTGCGTCAGGCGGTCGGGGCACCAGACGCCCGAGTGCTCCTGGAGCGAGCGTACTAGGCACCACCATGCCGTGGGCAGGCCACGGCGCGGAGGCGGTTCGAGAACCTCGAGCGCCATCGCGAAGACGTCTGCGTCGTCCGTGCTCTCGAGGCCGACAAGGGTGAGTCTGGGCTCCTCCTCGTCTGGGGTTGGAGTAAGGAACTCGACGAGCGCGTCGAGGAGGTGTTTCGCGCACTCCATCGGGCGCAGGTCCTCACGCTCACCTCGCACGTGGAAGACGAGTGTGATCTCACCGCCGGCCGCGGCTATCGCTCTGATCTCGTCGCTCCGGAGAAACTCCGCCACGGGATAGAAGGACAGCTCGGTGTCGCGGCGCCACTCGAAGTTTGCGACGACAGCGCATGCGCCCGACGGCGGGGCGAGGTCGAAGGCGCCTCGCGGGGCATTCTCGGGGTTCAGCCAACACACCCACGTGTCGCCTGAGACGGGCGAGGGGCCGGAGCCCCAGCGCTGGTCGAGGACCAGCTCAACGTCCTGGCGCCCCAGGAGGCTTTTTACTCGCCCGCCGGGTGACCAGAAGGAGAGGGCGGAGGGGTCAAAGTCGCCTCGCAGCTCCACCACACGAGCGAGGCGCAGTGCGCGCTCCCACCGCTCCGTGAGGGATGCACGGTCGGTGGACGGCGTGGGCCGAGGCCCGAGAAGCGGGAGCGCGTCCTCGAAGCAGTCGGTGGTGGTGCATGACAGTTTTGCGCCGATGGCGGGGGGCACCGGAGCCAGACGGGTCGGTAAGCTGAAAAGCGAGGAGTAGAGCGCGCTCAAGGCGCCAGGGGGTGGGACGGGGGAGTGTATCCGTACGCTGCCCGTTGTCTCGGCTGCGGGATGGAAGTGCGGGAACTCGAGGAGCGGCAGCGCGTAGTGGCGTACCGGGTGGCGCATGAGGGCGCACTTCTCGTTGGCGTTCTGCGCGCTCGCCGCCGACAGATCAATGGCGACGTGCTTGAACATCAAAGCGTCGATGAAGGCATGTAGCTTGCGACACGCGGCGCGGAAGGACAGCTGTGTTCGCCAGCCAGCGTGCTCCGCAATACGCTCGACGATATAGGGGTAGCGCGCGTAGTCGATCATTGTGGCTTGCGGAGTCTGGTGAGTGTTCGTGGGGTTATTAGAGACGGTGGAAAGTGGAATCCATCAACAGCGACGGAGAACGAGCAATGTGAGGCCAATGCGGGTGCTCTTCGCTTGCGCCCGGACCGCGAACCCGATCCCTCATATGGCCGACTTGCCTGGAGCAATTTGGGCATTCGCATCACATCACAGCGCACGACGTGCACCGCTCTGGCCCGTGAGGTGCGGACCTGGAGTGCATCAGCAAGCGAAGCTTTGTTCCGTTACTCTGCACAAGGTGACCATTAGGATTAATCGTAGTTTAAACAAATTAGTGTTTGTGCGGGGAGTGCAGACAAACCCGGTTTTCGCGGATGGGCGTTCGAGCGCTCAGCCAAAATACCTCCCGCGGTTTGACAATGATTGACGAAGCAGAGTGGAGCGCGCCAATAAAGCAGTGAACTTGGAAAACGACAGAGCTAAAGTAGACAGATTGGTCTCAGCGTTGCGTGCCACTGTGGTATGACTCGACCCGACCTCACCAGCGATCGGCAATGAGATGCGTCCACGCCACCCGGTTATCGCGAGTACCACGTCCGGCTGATATGGCCCCATGTTTCAGTTGCCTTCTGCTCCGAATAGACGTGATTCGTTAGTGTGGCCTCCTCACCGCCGTGCAGGAGCTCGCCGAGCTCGCCGTGGATGTGGCCGTTGCCCCGTCATGGCGGTGCTGCATGATTTTCAGCTATGATCATGGGGTATCAATGTGCGCGCGGCCGTGAACGGTGCCACGAGCCTCATGACCGAGCGCGCGAGAGATCATGAGAGAGCCGTGCCAGGCGAGAAGAAGATGGGTGAAAGGGCAATGGGCAGGAGCTAGCGCTCCTCGAGTGTCATTCCAGTGCCGAAGTGGGGGAGGAGTTCCGGCCGGACTGAACCTCATGGTTAAGTGCATGATGAGTGATGGAGGATGGAGATGGAGAGGATGAGACAAATGTCGCACATGGGGTGTTCCAAGTTGGGCACATGGACACGCTTGATTCTCGGTGCATGGTCTGTCGGTATGTCGGTGGAGGCCGTGATTGCATATCTGATTCCGGCGCGCGCGTACGGTGTCGAGTGACGACACGCCTTTGGCCGTGCACCCCCGTCACCCCCCTTCTCTCACGCTCTCCTTCCTTCGGCCTTACCACGACCACCACCACCAAACGCCACCAAGCAGCTCGCATTCAATCGCTGCTGTCTTGTTTCCTCTTCTTCTCTCATGCTCTATCCCACCTCGAGACTTTTACTCTCATCGAGGCTTCTCATCAACTCTTTCAACTCCTCCCCCATCACTCACATCGCTTCTCCCGCGCTCCCTCGCTCGCTCACACGCACTCGTCCTCTTACCTCTCTCGTGAGTTCCTCGTCACCTCCACTTACCCCTCTTGCTAACGTCAGCGTGCTCTCTCAACCGTACCTGCGCGTCCAACCGCCCCGGTCCCCCGTCACTCTTCCCTCGCTCGTCGCACCGCCTGCTTCTGCTGCTCCCTCTCTGCCCGCATGTCCGACGGCATCTCCGGCGGCGTCGCCGCATCAACGGCCAAGCCGGCCGACTACCGTCTGCCGACTGATGTTGCCCCGACGCACTATGAGGTCGCGATCTTGACCGACCTTGCGCGCGAGAAGTTCTCCGGCGAAGCTCTTATCCACCTCGACGTGAAGCAGGACACGTCTAACCTCGTCTTCAACATTCACCCCGACCTCAAGGTTACGCATGTTGCCGTCGGCAGCACCGAAGCCAAGGCCTCTGCTGCCATCAACATTTCCACGTCCAATCTGTCCATCGACAAGGACCAGGAGCGCGGCACGCTGTCTCTCAAGGATCTGCCTGGGGGCAGTGTGAAGGCTGGCACAAAGGCGCGTCTGTTCGTTCGTTGGGAGGCCGAGCTCGGCGACAACATGGTTGGTTACTACCGCTCGGAGGCTGAGGCGGATGAGAATGGCAAGAAGCAGACGTAAGTTGCAGTAGAATAGACGGGGGAAGGTAGGATCTGCGAGGACAGTCACTAATTTCAGCTACGCTCTTACCCAGTTTGAGCCCACCGCGTGTCGCCGCGCCTTCCCTTCATGGGACGAGCCGCTGCTGAAGGCCAAGTTTACCCTCAGCATGATTGCGCCAGAGAAGGAGACAGTGCTCGCCAACATGCCCGTGGCATCGACCAAGCCATGGAAGCCCGCGTCCAACGTCAGCGCCGAGCAGGTCCTCAACGACAACTATGAGCTCGGATCTCTCCTCACGCGCTCGTATGCCCAGGGCAAGACTGAAGGCAAGACCGAGGGCAAGACTGAGCACGACAGCGCTGCCGCTGCCAAGACTGAGGGCAAGACTGAGCACGGAAAGACCGAAGGCAAGACCGAGCGCGGCAAGACCGAGGGTGCTGCAGCTCCCAAGATGGAGGGAAAGACTGAGGGCAAAACGGAGGGCAAAACCGAAGGCAAGACTGAGGGCAAGACTGAGGGCAAAACTGAGGGCAAGACCGAAGCCTCGACGTCGTCGAGTAACTGGACTATCACCAAGTTCGAGACCACCCCTCTTGTGTCCACCTACCTCGTCGCGTTTGCCTGCGGCGAGTTTGCTTCGCTCGAGAGCGAGCACAAGTCCAAGCTCACCGGCAAGACCGTGCCTCTCAAAATCTATGCTACACCCAACGTGATCAAGCAGGCCCAATTCGGTCTCGACATCAAGAAATGGGCGCTCCCCGTCTACGAGGAGATCTTCGATATTGCCTACCCTCTCCCTAAGCTTGACACCCTCGTCGCCCACGACTTCGACGCTGGTGCCATGGAGAACTGGGGCCTCATTACCGGCCGCACTACCGCTTACCTCTATGACCCCGAGAAGTCGTCCCTTTCAGCCAAGAAACGCGTGGCCACCGTCCAGTGCCACGAGCTCGCCCATATGTGGTTTGGCGACATCGTGACCATGAAGTGGTGGGACAACCTTTGGCTTAACGAGGCGTTCGCCACTCTGATGGGTGAACTGGTCATCCCCGACCGCATTTGGCCCGAATGGAAGGTCCGCGCCGAGTTCCTCAACTCTCACCTGAACTCTGCGCTCGCTCTCGACTCGCAGCGGTCATCTCACCCAATCGAGGTTGAGTGCCCCGACGCTAACAAGATCAACCAGATCTTCGACTCGATCTCGTACTCGAAGGGTGCTTCAGTGCTGCGCATGTGCATGAGTGTCGTAGGCGAAGAGAAGTTCCTTAAAGGTGTCTCCATCTACCTCAAGAAGCACTTGTACGGTAACGCTGAGACCAAGGACCTTTGGGCCGGCATCTCCGAGGCATCGGGCCTCGATGTTGCGAAAATCATGGCCAATTGGACCTTAAAGATTGGCTTCCCCGTCCTCACTGTCGAGGAGCAGGGCGATGGCAAGATCAAGGTTACTCAAAATCGCTTCCTCTCGACTGGAGACGTCAAGCCTGAGGAGGACGAGACCATCTGGTGGACACCCCTCGAGCTCAAGACATTCAAGAACGGCAAGGCTGAGATCGACCACACGGCAGTCCTTGATGCCCGCTCTGGTACTTATGATCTCAAGGGCTCTGACGAGTTCAAGCTCAACGGCGACACTGTCGGCGTCTACCGCGTCAACTACTCGCCGGAACGTCTCTCCAAGCTGGGCAAGCAGGCGGCCAACTTCTCGGTCGAGGACCGTGTCGGTCTCATTTCGGACGCGGCTACCCTTGCCCGCGCTGGCTACGGCAAGACTTCGGGTTCGCTCAATCTCATCAACGAGCTCGTCGCCTTCGAGACTGAGAATCTTCCCCTCGCGCAGATCGGTGGTGCTCTGGGCAGGATTGGCCAAGTCTGGTGGGAGCAGCCGGAAGACGTGCGGAAGGCAATCAAGGCGCTGCGCAGGAAGGTGTTCAAGCCCGTCGTCGACCGCCTTGGTTACGAGCACGGCAAGGATGATTCGCCCGACACCAAGGAGCTCCGCGCCCTCGCCGTTGGCACGTGCGCAGTTGCCGAGGACGCCGAAGTGCTTGCAGAGCTCAAGGCCCGCTTTGAGCCATTCCTGAAGAACAACGATGACTCGAAAATCCCGGCTGATCTCCAGAGGGCCATCTTCGAGAGCGCGGTCCGCCATGGCGGCGAGGCAGAGTACAACAAGATCCGCGCCGTGTACGACAAGCCGCCCAACCCGTCGACTCAGGTTGACGCCATGTGGGCTCTGTGCTCGGCCAAGGACAAGGCGCTTCTGGACCGGACATTCACCATGCTTAATGATGGCTCGATCAAGCTGCAGAACATCTACATCTTCTACGCCGCACTTGCCTCTAACCCCGAGACTCGTCACCGCATTGCCGATTACTTCATGGACAACTTCAAGTCTGTGAGTGAAATAGCAGCTATAAGAGCAGGTCCCGTGTGGAATGAGGGTTGGTCGAGGATCAAGGGGTACCCGCACTGGGACGCTCCATGACGACGAGGCCACAATAGCTTGACAGCGTGCCTATCGCCACGCACGGTTTCCTTTAGCCATCTTTACCATGGTCCGGCTCACCCCTTGTCGCGCATGCCAGAACCGCGTGCTAACATTCAGCTTGACGAGAAGTTCAATGCCTCGTTCGGCTTGTCGCACCTCATCAAGTTCTCGCTCCAGTACCTCACGACTAAGGACGACTTGGCAAAAATCCAGACATTCTTCAAGGACAAGGACACGCGGCGCTTCAAGCTCACCATTGAGCAGGTGTACGACTCTATCCAGGCAAGCATCAACTGGCTCGAGCGCGACCAGGAGGATGTCAACCAGGTACGTGTGTGACATGGCTCGGCGGGCGCGCAAAACCCGCTCGTTCCGTCCCGGACTGTGCGAGCGCATGCGTCATCGTTCGAGCCATGTGTTGTTCAAGGTCCCAATGGAGTGGACGCTGACATCCGTTTAGTGGCTCAAGACGAACAAGTTCCTGTAACGGGGCGAGGATGTCAGGGGCCGATGAAGTTGAAGGACAAAAAGGAAGCAGACGGATGCAGTTGGGTCACAACCCGAAGAGATATGAGGGGAGTGAAGAGAGCAAATCGGTTATCTGACGATCTGACAAATCTCGAGCGCCTACCCGGCCGAGTTGAGCGAGCTCATCAGGAGCAACGGACGGCAACCCCACAACCGATAGCCCCAACGCTTGCGGGGGTGGCGTCGGGAATGGCTCAAACGCTCGGGTCCCGGCCCTGCGATCCTGCAATCCTGAGCTGCTCGGGGCGGCGTACGGGGAACGGGGTATGAGGGCTGTGCGGCCGATCCCATTGTGTTGTGCCGTCGAAGCGGCTCAGCGCGCAGCACCACAGTCGGGGGGCGGGGCGGCCTGGCACGCCTGTAACGGGCTTCGCGCCTCGCTCGGACCAAGCTAACTGCAGCATCACCACGACAGTGTTTGGTATACTGATGGATGTCTTCGTCCAGCATGATCCAGCATCTGCATCTGGGGCGAGCGCACGGGTGTGGTAGGCCCGAGCATCAGCCTCCGCCCTACAACCCCAGTGCGACGTGATCGTTCCACGCCTCTATACATATTGCTCACACCACTCATTCCGCTGACATCGCACCCATGATCGTCATACAGCAACCCACCTCTCCTCCGCGCACTCTCATTGTTCTGTCTCCACCTCTGCCTCTACATCCCACCTCGCCGCGCCCTTGCCCCTACTCTCGTCCAACATCGCCCATCTCCTCTCTTCGTCACACCTCGCCCGTCATTCCACCAAAAGAGGTCGAGCGCTCCCGCGCCGAGCGTTCCCTCCTCACTCTGCTTGAGCGCTCGGCCGGCTCCCCTCCCCCTCTTCCTATTTCAGCCCCCTCTTCCCCGCCGCGCCGTCCGCAAACTGTCCGCGTGCGCGACCCAGCCCGCGACTCGCTCCTCTTCGATGTGGACCTCGCTGCCCTCGTCGAGCGCAGCATAGCGTTGCAGGCGTCGCCCCCGCGCCGCGCGCCAAGCCCTCGCCGCGTCCCCCGTCGCCCCCGCCCGCACTTTTCCACCTCGCCCGCCGCATCGGCGTCTTCCCCGGCCCTGACAGATAGCGACTCCGAGTGCCCGACCGACTGCGCATGCGAGCAGCATGCCAGCTCTGTTCCGACCAGTGCGGGAATGAACCTCGCCAGCCGGCCCCGCCGCTCGACGCTGCCGGAGCGCATGCGGCCAGAAATCCCTTCTCCCGCGACACCTGAGTCAACAGGCCCCGTCCACAGCGCTGTGAAGGCTCCGATGTCACCGCCCCAACCACCTCCTGCGCGGGATCTTCCCAACCCTCCCAACCCTCCCAATCCTCCTAATCCTCCTAATCCTCCTAATCCTCCTAATCCTCCTAGCCCAGCCCGTGCTCAGCTTCATCCGCCAACGCCCATCGCCGCGCCGCAGCCTAGGCGCCCCGGCCCCCAGTGGCGCCCGGCTGGACCAAAACGAACACCTTCCCCCGCGCACCCACCCCGTGCCTCTCATGCCGCCCTCCAGGCGGCTATGGGGCGCGGGACAAGTCCCCTTCCCCGGACCGCGCCTAGTTCACTCCAGCGCCCGACGACGCCTTCGAGCTCCAACGCCTCCTCGCACCTGGGAGGGAACAGAGGGTCACCGCGTGCTGGTACGACCAACATAAACGTAACGAACATAAACGTTCGCCCTCGGCGGCCAGCGCACTCAAGAGCCGGGTCAGCAGGCCATCTTCCGGCCCCATCTGCGACGACGCAACCCCTCGCGTCCGCCGCCAGGCCTGCCCCGGCCCCGATGCATCCCCCCTCGAGTAGAGGACGGCCGCCTGCACTCGACACGGATGCGTCGCGCTCATGGCCCGCAACCGCTGCTGGGCCCCTTCTCTCACCGCCTCCCCTAGAAGCAGAGGCGTTTGACATCGAGCGGGCTGCACGCCGCCTGCGCGCAACCGAGGGCCGGGTGAATTTTGATGAGATTGTTCCTCCGCCGCCAGCAGAGGAACTGCGCCCCCGGCTCGGCGGGCGACGGTGGAGCTTGTGGTAACGACTTTACGACTTATGACCTTGTATGTACTTGATTGTATGCTGCTATAGATCGTTTGCGAGACCAGATGGAGCGAGGCTCTGGCTGGGGGCGAGCATTTAGCACCTGGAAGCTACCGACGCCCCAACTGTGCCCCAGTGCAAGACTGAGGTGCCAACACCCACCGCGGACAGCGGACGTGAACAACGTTGCCCCATCGACCCAACTGCTGACCAATACCCACGAGTTCACCAAGCTCATCCGGCGGTGCACCCGGTACCTCCTTCTACAACGGCGAGCACCATCTCGCCCGTCTCCGTCCCATTGAGCCATGTGCCGCCCGCTCCGAAGCCTCATCCGACCCGAAGTTCCCTCGGCTCAACTTGCCCAGCGGCCACGAGCCCGAACCCCGATCCTGATCCGAAGCAATATCTTCTATGGCATCACAGATACCTTCGGTCACGCCGCGCGGCCCATTGCCGCCCCGAATCACCGAGAAGCGGAAGCCGCGATGCCAAATCCAAACGTAGTGTGGCGCCCGCAGATCAGAAATCGAACAAGCTCAACGCGCCACTCGAGCTTCGCGCCTCGTGATCCGTCTCAGTGACGGGTGACAGGCACTGCGCGTGACGCAGATCCACGGCGTCGTCCGGTGGCGGCGAGTGCGGTCCGTGCGTCGCATCAAATACAGATCAGCGCGAGCGGGAGCCGGCGCCGACCGCACGCAAACCCACGCGACATACTGTGGGCCGGGTTTGCCGCCCTCATCCGCTCAGTGAGGGTTTGAGTGTAGGGAATTGGGTGGGGTTAGGTAGGTCAGTGCCCTCGCGGGTGAGGAAAGATGGTGAGTTTAGCAGGAAGACAAAACGGCAGCGCTGCATGGGACAAAGCCCTACGAAGAAAGCCCGGCCAGCGGGGACGAATTTAGTGGAGGCGGCGCTTGGCGCGGCACCTGCCAGTGCGGTGGGAGCGGGCGGCTGAGGTCTTCGAGCCGGCGGTGGAGCCAGAGGCCCCAGCAGCGGAGGGCGCGTTCGAGCTCGCGTCGGCGGCCGCCGAGCCGCTGGGGATGGGGCCCGCGGCGGAGGACGGGTTCGAGCCCCGGTCAGCCGAGGACGGGTCTGAGCTCGGGGCAGCAGCAGAGGACGGCTTCGCGCTCGGATCATCCGCGGAGGGCGGCTTTGCGCTCGAGGCATCCGCGGAGGGCGGCTTTGCGCTCGAGTCATCAGCCGAGAACTCATTAGAGCTGGGGCGAGGGGCTGAGGCGGAGGGCGCGGACGCGCTCGGACGGGCGTTGCCCCCGGGGCTCGCCGGGGACGATGCTGCGGATGAGGCGGCACTCGGGGCAGACGGAGCTGGCGTAGGAGTGGGCGCAACCTCGGGCTTGGGCGAGCCCTCTTCGGCGCTGCCGGCCTTTCCGCTCGGTGTGCCACGCGAGTCGGGCGTGACAACCCAGGTGGAGTTCATCGACTTGCTCCACCGGACACTGGTGAGCGTCTGCCACGGGATGGGGGCGAGGTCGGACGTGTTCGTGTTCCAGGTCTTGCCGTCGTCGGTGATCCAGATGTCCGTCTGAGCGCCGTCGCGGAAGCCATACTCGTAGTTGTAGAACGCGTTGTCAGGGCGTTCCTGGTGGATGTTGTTACCCTCGAGCTGGAACTGGTAGAGCATCTTAGGTGAGCATTACTCTTTAGCCAAGGACATATTTGATCGACCTCCCACACCGATCTCGGTACTCACTTGCTTGGCGCCAATGGTGCAATTGTTCTTGTCGAAGGGGCACTTGCGGGGAATCTGGGGCCGGGCAGGGTACTCAGTGCCCGTCTGTCCCGTTACATTGCAACGGTACACGAGCGTGTACATTTGCTGAACGTTCATCGGGTCAGGAATCCAGCCCCACATGCAGTGGCAGCCGCCGGCTGGGCAGGCGGGGAGACCGGCGGGAATAGAGTACGAGACCTTACGCGTCCACGGCGCGTTGTGGTTGACAGAGATGACGACAAAGTCCTCGGGCTTGACCTTGCGCGGGTCCGAGTTGTAGGCAATGCCGAGCGCCGAGCCCTTGACACTCTTGCTCTTGCCATACGCGGGGCCGGGGAAGACGTCGGTGGCGTGTACGGCGCCCATCTTGCCGTCGTCGCCGGCCTTGTCGCACGCCATGTCCTGCAGCGGCTTGGAATTGGGCGTCTCTTTCCGGTAAGACGTCAAAGCCTTGCCGCAAGCGATCTCGCCGTGAAACTCCCCGCCGGCAGGGAGCTCCATAAATTCGCCATCGGCTGCGGTCAGCAACGGGATATAAGCTGCGGTGGGGACGCACCAGGCGGGTCGTTCATGTAACCGTGAAACCACCAGTCTTTGAACGCCATTCTGTCAAGCGGCTTGGTCTGCTCCCACGACCAAGGGTCGTCGGCCATGAATCTAAAGTCAGGCTCGTCAAGGGAGAGTAGACGTACCCATACATGGACGGGTGGTAGAGGGCAAGATGCGCCATGGCGGCGGGAAGGAGGGCGAACGTGAGGAGCTTCATGGCGACGTAAGTGAGCGAGCGTGGACGGGTAAAGAACGTGAGTGTAGAATGAGCGTCTGGCGCCAGCACCAGTTGAAGGATGAATGGGGGGATGTGAGCATGTGGTACAGCTTATATCTCATTCGCGTCGTCTGGCAGCGACGATGGTGGCTTGGATGAGCCATGGCCGTGGTAAGACATGGTTAAGTGAGTTGCGACGACAACGAGGGACACAACAATCGATGCACCTTCATTGCATCCTCGCAACGCACACTCCCCGAAATGTAACTCGTCCTGCGTGTCAGATGGGGTGTTGTGTCGTCGGCGTCGCATGCATGGCCGTCAGAGGGTTAGAGGGTCACGACTGTCAGAGAGTCGAAGGGTCGGAGGGTTAGAGGCGATGCCACACTCCCGAGCCAGCAGTGTGGGACCGGATGAGCATACTTTGGATGCCAGGGCCAGGGCCAGAACATGGGTGGGGCCGAGTTCTAAAGACTCCGTCGGAACGCGCCAGTCCATTGAGTAGTAGACGCGTCGCGCTCCGTTCCGTATGTTCCACGATGTGACTTTTGCGGGAGGTGGGCCAGAACACGAGTAGGTGGGATGGTTAGTCGTGAAGTGTTTGAAACACGCCCTGAGGTTATAAAGTAGATCGCCCCCATGGAACCGTCAGGGGACGCTTCAAGCTTCAAGTTCGGGTCCGAAATCTGGTATGCTTGCTAGCGCAGCATCACAACAATGTACTGGCAGTTCTGTTCATACAATCGGACACCCGATGACAGTCTATCACGCGCGATCTGGCGCTAGTGCATGCCGGAAGCGCACAGACATGCGATCTCAGAGTTTGTTTCCGATCTGCGTCCACTCTGAAGTGATGCTCTTGCCACCCGTGAAGGTGCAGTCTGTCAGGTCAACGTCATTCCCCAAAGCATGCGCATTGCTGAAGTTGGTAACCGGACCTCTGCTGGGGTCGCCACTGAAAACGCGATTGTCGTCGCAAGTGCTCAGGTTGCCCAGTGCATACAGTACATACTCTAGTCGGACCAGTCTTCAATATCGTCCTCCTTGAGCGCCTCATCCTCAGCCAACCCTCCATCGGCTATCTCCTCATCCCACACCTCCCATCCCTGGCCATCAGGCACGCCCAGTTCGTCTTCTCCTGTAATCGCGTCTCCATACTCCTCCCCACCCGTCACGTCTCGTTCAGAAAGCGCATCACCGACGACACCTGCCAGACCAGAGGCCCCGTACGGAGGCATTGTTAGCTCCTGTACTGAGCGCGGGAGCAAAAGGCCTGAGTGTTAGCGCTCACGTCCTCACGGCGCAAAACCCACGCCTGCCTGCGGATTGGATCCTAATGGCCTCTGGGATGACCTCGCACGCCAACGTCCGCTTGGAAAGCAGGCCGCCCCATGCCAAACCATGCTCGGGGTCCAGGGTGCCGTCCGCAACAGCTGTACCTGAGGCTATGACTTTCTTGGCCATATGTGCAGCAGCCTCGTCAAGTCGCTTGCCGTTGTCTCGCTCGTTCCGGAAGGCCTCAAAGAACAGTGGCTTCGTAACCTTCTGGTTGGACCTGAAAATAAGTTTGTGATCCCTGTTTGGTACTCACCGCGGCACGGGTGATGGAAGACCCATGAGGGTTCCTCGCACTGTCAAGTGCAAGGCGTGTGAAATCGCCTGTGGGCTGGACTGCCACTAATCGTCAGTGAGACACTAGAGGTCAGCTGCTCACGATATCGTCCTCTGTCCTCATGAGATCGGCGAAGCAAAAGTCATCTAGAATGGCCGATAGCTGCTCGATTTCCGTGCAGAAGGAGGGAACGTTTTGGTGGATCCAGAGGGCGAAAGTAGACGCGTCGACAGGGATTGTGGGTGTCAACACCTAAAGTTAGAAGAAGAAAAGTAGGGTAGCTCACTTCCATCTGTATCATCGATGTGCGCCTCTCGAACGCATTCAGGTGGTCAGGGAGCGGGTCGTCAGGCGACAACTTCTCAACAGCCAGTTTCGCCTCCTCGTCCTCCTTCTCCCAGTTCGGATCTCCCAGCCCTGCGCGTCAGCTGTCGTGAGGGCGTGCGCAGCTCACGCTTGTTGTAAAGCACTTTGCCCAAAGCATGGAACAAGTTGAGGGATTGTTCCTGTCGACTAACAGAGTCGAGGCTATCGTCAATGGGGGTATGAAAGGACGCGACTCACGCAGCGCGGACCTCCTCGCTAACGTCGACCTTGGCACCTCGGCCGCCGCGACTGCCCTTGCCTGTCGCTCGCCCCCGATTTTCCTGCTTTCCTGTCTTGCGTCTCTTTAGCGTTTTTAGTGACCGGCCCGTGCACAGCAGCTGGAGCGAGTTGATCGCAGATCGGAGGTCGCCGTTGCATGACAAACCTAACAGCTGAACCGCTGCGGGCGATGGACGTTGCGCAGGATCTTCAATAGCCTGCTCGAGGACGCGATTAAGTGCCTTCTTCAGAAACGTGGGAGCTAAAGGCAAGAAGCTGTCTTTAGCACGATGCTGGACTAGACAGCTCACTCTATTTCCGCACACCATGGCGTGTTCAGCACCTCTCGGCCCACAAGATCCGCCGCGGTTTCCAGCCCGCCTCGATCACGCTCTCGCCAGCTCTCCTCGGCTCGCCCTCCGGCTCCGGCGTCACTGTGAACGATAACGAGCGGACACGCCGTCGGGGTGTAAGTCTCGCAGAACTGCAGTATAGCGGTATGAAAGCCCTCACGCGTGGGCAAATAGGAAAGGTTCGGTAGCGAGGTCATCAGGAGCACGCGTGGTCGCGACGGACGGAGTAGTCCGTCAGTGGGTAATGGCACATATGAGTTGCGCGACAGGTATGAGGTAAGCTTGTTGAGGCTCGACTCTACGTCTGGGGTGAGCTACGTCCGGTGCCTACCCCAAGCTCACCGCTTCCGCCGAGTCCCCGCTCGTCGACGCTGTCGGTCCACTCTACGAGGTCGACGCCAAGAGATCGAGCGAGCAGCCGCACTGTCGTCGTCTTCCCGATTCCCGCGGGCCCAGTCACGAGCAGGATCCTCTGTCCTCAGCGAGAGACACGTGGGTCGAGCACTTACCCGATATTTGCGCACGCGGTCGCGCACCATCTGATTTGGTCGCTCTCCTCGAACGAACGCTGCGTCAGACATCCCATGAGCCGCTTGACATAGCCAATCGCGAACTCGCTCCACCCGAGCCTTCCCCGGTGCAAGTTCGCTCTAATCTCAGCGTTGCTCATCCGGATGAGCGTACCTGCATGGTTGGTGCATACAGCTCCGACCACATGGCCTCAGGCCGTCGAGGCTGCTCATCTTCTGCTGTCAGCCTGATACAGATATTGAAGGTTACCTAAGGAACGTTTTCTCGGCTCATCGTCGTCGCTGTCGATCAACTCTATGATGTCCTCGTCCATCATGTCATTAGGCTCGACTTTAGCCTTGCCTTTCCCTTTGTTTCTCGCGCCGGCTTGCGGTTTGGGAAGAGATGGGGGAGGCATGCGTCGGGCATCTTCTTCCTTTCTCGGGGCAACCCTCACCGACGCCGGACCGCTCTCAGCCAACTTAGGAAAGTTGAGTGTCGGCTGAAACTGACGTCAGCTCGATGTTGCCAGAGTGCTGCTCACTGAGCTGAGGCTTCCCATTCTCTTGGGTGCCCTTTTAGGCGATCTTCCCGCCGATTTTGGTGGCATTGTTGAGGATTCCTAAATCGAGGACGTGGGCTGATGGGGAAGATGCGATGGCGATGATGGCGACGGTATCTACACCTGTTGTCGGACCAAACCTCGCAAGACTCACAATCTCGTGAGTGGAGGTCGACGTCACGCGTGTTATCGACGGAATCAGACCCACGTGGAGTGCCACGATTGCCACCCAGCGATCTCCAAGTCAACGATGACATCGCGAGCCTGCTCTTCCGCACTCGTCAACACCTCAATACCACATCACACCACGCTTCTCGGTACGGCGTGAACGCTGAGTCGTAGGCGTTACTATGGTGAGACTACGCCGTCGGTCAAAGACTCACACTAGTCCGCACTATTCAACTTCCAGTCGCTGCTGCTCGTCTTCCTTCTCCTCGTCTGCACATGTACCTACGTCCGCGGCGCGGCACCAAGTATTGTTGACCGGAATAGAGAGGGGTAAGTTTTCACGTTGAGACGGCTATGAGGTTCAGTTGCCGTGCAACTCGCAAGCTGGCACTTGTCGCTGACTGCAGTTTCCTTGGTCTGTTCTGGAAGTGCGCACGTATTGGCGAGCGGCTCTCACCATACGTCTCGCTCGCGTGCGTGATCATGGCGGTTATGATTATGTTGGGAAAGTAGACATGTATAGTATCTGGTTCTGTTTCATCGCGCCACTATCAACAATCAAAGGCGGTTCTGCGACTTGGCGCCGGCCGCTCGGCGATCGCCGTAGTTGGGCAACCGTCAGAGGCTAGTCCACTTTACTAGCGAAGCGGCTTGTGGACTCACGAAATCAAGGAAACGCAGATGTTCATCTTGTTGAGAGCACCCAGCTCGATGTTGGTGCTCTACAGCGGCCATATGTTTTGAAGAAGTCGTGAACCGAGCTGAGATCTCTGAAATGCCTTGCGGACCGCTCATGTTTCTGATTACGCATATTATTGCGTTAGTCAGCTTCTATTCACATCTCAAGAACAGAACAAAACGTTCGTCTTGCAGGTTCCAACATCACAAGGATACGAGGAGCCTCAAGACGTCGAGCCCTCCTGACTGACAACGATTACCGAGGCATTTTCATGATGTGTCATTTTAGGGGGTCCAGACCACGTGGTGGGTGACTGGCAGTGATTGCATCGAACGCGCGTTCGCCAGCGTCATCGTCGCGAGCGACGTTCGACTCTTCGACATCAACATCAGCACCTACCCCGTCCCCTCCCTCCTCACGCATCTCAGGCGCCCCGATAGCCCGCAGCTCGAAGTGCTTCTCTGACTTCTGCACGTCTCAAGCACCGCGCGCGAGCTCTCCACCTTCCTCCCTTATCGTACTCCCTTTCCGTCACCATGTCCTCAATCGGCACAGGATATGACCTCTCGGTCTCGACATACTCGCCTGACGGCCGCCTCTTCCAGGTCGAGTACGCCAACAAGGCAGTTGAAGCGGCAGGGTGAGTCCGGCCTCGGCATCGCTGACGGCAGCGTCGCCATCGGCCTGCGCTGCAAGGACGGCGTTGTGCTGGCTGTCGAGCGCCTTCTCCACTCCAAGCTGCTCGTGAAGGGCGGAAACCGCCGTATCCAGTCGGTCGACGAGCACATCGGGCTCGCAACGGCCGGCCTGCTCGCCGACGGCCGCCATCTCGGCAGCCGGCTGCGCGACGAGGCCTACAACTTCCGTGACACGTACAACTCGCCAGCTACGGTCCAGGTGAGCGCGCGCGTCCGGGCGAGCTGACGCCAGATTCTGTCCGATCGTCTGTCGGGATACGTGCAGGCGTACACGTGCTATGCGTCCGTCCGCCCCTTCGGTGTCTCGAGTTTGATTGCGGGCGTGGACAAGACCGGGCCGCGTCTCTTCTGCATCGAGCCTTCGGGAGTCTACTACGGCTACCGCGCGTGCGCTGTGGGCAAGGGCAAGGCGCTGGCCAAGACGGAACTGGAGAAGATAATCGCGCGTGAGGCGGAAGGCGCCGAGGCGATCACCGTCCGCGAGGCAGTCAAGGAGATTGCGCGAATGTAAGTGACTTCGCCAATGCCAATGCTGACCAGCAGCATCTACCTCGTCCACGACGACAACAAGGACCGCGAGTTCGAGCTGGAGATGACCTGGGTCGGCCCTGAGACTGGGTACAAGCACGCGGCTGTCCCAGCAGACTTGCTCGCTGAGGCTGAGGCGGCAGCGAAGGCGGCGCTCGAGGAGGGGATGGAGGAGGACTGAAGAGGTAGAGCGGCTCCCTGTACAGCAATGCATGTCTATACAACATCCGTGTCAACAACACCTCCATTACACCAGGGCGACGCGGCCGCGCGTCATGCCTCCCCGCCAGTTTCGCATGCCTCCAACGCGCGTGGACGTCTGCTTGCGCTGTATCTGGGCAAAAGCCTCGAGAACATGTGTGGGCAGCAGCGGCTGCCGAGCGCTGGGCGGCGGTGCGAAGAGGGAGCGTGGAGTCGGGTTAGCCCCCGCCCCGAACCGCCGCGAGTCGTCCGGCTCGCCGGACGGGGACAAGTCGTTGCGTGCACGCTTGCTCGGCGAGGCCTCCAAGCTCTGGAGTTTGCGCTTGAGCGGCGAGGTGGGAGCCGGCCGCCCACTCGATGCCGACTGCGCTCGCTTTTCTTGCTGCTCGCGCACCTCGAGCGCAGTCACGCACAAAGAGCGCACCATCTCGAAAGCAAGGAATCCGAGGATGTCGACAATGTCGTCGTTCGGCCGCACGTCCAGGTACGCGCTGAAGTTGATGAAGTCGCGGAAACGGCGAGCTGGTGTCAGTGGGGTTGCGAGGCCACAAACCTTTGCGGTACGTGAACGAGGCTTGGCGACAGTCAGAGTAGTGGACGTACTCGTCCTTCGTCATTTTCTTCGTGATCTCATCTGCGTCCTGATGGTCAGCACCATCGCGGACGCCCACTTACGCGGAGGCGCTGCATGCTGTCCTGGTGCGCCTGGAGCTCGTCATCGTCTTCCTCGTCCTCCTCCTCGTTACGGTTCTGCTGGGTGGGCAGCGTGCGTAAGAAGTCTGAGAACGGGGTAAGGAGCTCCCATGAAAGCTTCACGATCGGCTTGCGGCCCTTCTGGGCTTTGTCTAATGGTCAGCGCAACCCGAATTGAGCAGGCGCTGCAGCACGTACCCGCCTCGTCGACGTCGACATCGCCGTCCTCCTCCTCCTTGGCCTTCTTGCGCACGTCCTTCCAGCTGAGATACGTCCGCAAGCGGTTGACCTTCCCCCGATCGTCGCGGATCAGGAATATCAAGTCCTCGGCAGACAGGAAGCGTGAGGACCGGATGTGCGTGAGCAGCCTCGCGCGCGTGACCTGAGATGAGCGACTTCCACAATACAACTCACGATCTCGATAATCTGCCCGCGCACGATGTCCTCCACAAGCTTGACAGTTTCCGGTAGGGGGTCCTGGACTTCCCCAAACACGAACATCTGGAGTCAGAGCGCTCACGCGCATCGCGCACCATTTGTGAGATCTCGTTGGTGTACTTGTAGTCCTGTTTGCCGCCTGTGTCCAGTCCTGCCGTCGCGGCCGGCGCACCCTTCTTCTTCTTTGCGCTCTTGCTCGACTTCTTCGTGGCGCCTAGCCCCTCGTCTTCGTCGTCGTCGCCGTCCGCATCCCCGTCCTCATCGGGCTCGGGTGAGGGCGAAGCGGAGGGTCGACCAGATTCGCCTACGCGTCCGCCTGCGGCCGCGGGAGCAGCTGGTGTGGGGCGCGGCTGCAGCTGAACAGCTCCGCTTGGAGGAGCAGGAGAGTTGGAGGCAGATGGGGGAGCTCCGGGCAAGGCCAGACCCGCGAGTGGGCGCTTGACGTTGGGGATTGCGAGGCCCGACATGGCGCCTCAGCGATGGGGGTGCAGTTGAAGCGCTCAGCAGATGTCGTGGAGACGGGATTGGGATTGGGAATAGAGTCGATAGGTAGCCAGTGAGGCGATGGCGCAAAGGACAGAATGAGATGTGAGATGGATGAACGGAATGTTGGGTGATGACGGCGGACCAGGATTCCATAGTCCTCTCCACCCTCCACTTCTGATCACGAGACAAAAGCCGCCAAGATTCCGCTCTCTTGAGGTGCTGCATCTGGCTATGTTCGCGCCCCCGCATCAAGGATTCAGCAACTTCCGCAGCCCGTCTGCATTAGAGATCCCTTGCGCTTATTGCTCTGCACAAAGATGCATTAAGTGTAAAGGAAAATGATTATGACATGACAAGAGGTCCGTTTTAGCTTATGTTTGCTACGGAGCCAGACCGAAAGATGGACGCCAGATGCGGGTGACACCGTCATCGGAGGATGCAGACAGCTGTGGTAAGCGGCCATGTATAACTAAATGGGTAAGGCTTACCATATCTTTGCCCCAGTCGACGGCGATCACCTCTGGTGTGGGTACAGAGGGCACCGCAAGACGCGTCGCACAAATCGTGGAGGTGTGACGAGCGTAATCCGTGTCCCAGGTCATCACCCCCGCATGACTCGAGCCGCACGCAAGGTATCGCCCATCGGAAGAGATGGACATGCGGATGTAGAACGACCGAGTGAGGAGATCAGGATGCGCATATTTGTAGGGCATGATCGCTTCGAGCGGGTTGTCGGCCTGAGCAGCGGATGGCCGCAGGACGTGGATCTGGGAGTCGCCACAAAGTGTGTAGAGGTCTCCGGTTCGTGGGTCCTCGCAGAGAGCGTTGACGGATCGTGGCCGACGAGAGGGATTTTCACCCGTCACCGTTGGGTCGGGGAGCTCACCAGCCGCTGTAGCTTTCGGGCGCTGTGACGACACGGGAGCGGGCATGCGCACATCCCACAACTTGACGACACTGTAGGTCAGCACATCTTCTACTTCACGAACGCTCACCCATCAAAGGAGCCACCAGAAGCAAGAATGCCAGGCATCGACTGCAATGCGACGAGACTCGTAATGGTGCGTGACACCGATCGCTTGTTGTCAGCGCAGACCTCTCGAGTATGAGCTCACAGAATCGACGCTCGACCGCCTACTCGAGGAAACATTATGAGGCTGCTTAAGAGTCAAGACGGGTCCGATCCCCGCTGATATGTCAACTGGTGCGGCGTGGTTACGCCTCGTGCGCCCAGATGGCCCATCGTGGGCCTTCGAGCTATTGCCGGGGCATCGAAGGTCATAAAGGTGAATGTTGCCATCGCGGCCACCCGACACAACAATGTTAGATTGCGATGGGGTGTTGCTCGTGCGACTCGTATCCATCAGCGTCACCGACTTGATGGTCGAAGTATGCCCCAACAGAGTTGCTACCTGCTGCGGGCGGCCGTTGTTGAGGTCGTGAATTTTGATAGACTGGTCTGCCGACGCGGACAGCTGGCACCGTCAGCTACGACACCACAACTGAAGCTTACAAGGCGGTCATCTCCTGCCGTCCACTTGAGATCAAAGATTCCGTTGTTGTGGGCACCCCACCAGTGATCAGGCGCACCGCTGTTGAGAGGTTGGTCGACGTCGAGAACACGGATTGCGCCTTCCTCACCGCCAATAGCCAAAAGGCGCCGCCTCCCTGTGGCACGCGCTTCCTCGGCGGTCAGAATCTTGGCTGCATTGTTGAATGTCACGACCAGCGCTGGATCGTGATCCCGGTCGCCCATCGCACTACTGAGAGACGGAAGAGTGATGTTGCATGGTGTGCGATGAGGGGTGTTCGACGAGGAAGTCGCGAGGGTGGTGAGGAAAGTTGGACCTGCATGCGGCGCGCCTGAGATATGTCAGTGGTGCTGTCGCGTGGGACGTACCGATGTCGCGCGGGGGCTGTTGTCCAAGACGGCGGCGTTGCCTGCGCCAAACGTTAGGAGTAGACCTGACGACCACTGGGGCGGCTTCCTTGACCGAGCTGGGTCCGGCGACGCCGGCGCGGAGCGGCGTGCACGGCGCAAAGTAATGTGCTATGCTTCCGCGGCCAACGCTGGAGGACTGGCCGAGCGAGACGCGTGCACGCTTAGAGGGCTCGCCAGTGCTGGAAAGAGCCTTCTCGGGAAGCTGCCCCAACGATCTTCGACGCGGTTTGGGAGTCGAAGAGACGCGTTCGCTTTTGGTGCGGAAGATGGGATACAGCTGACTTGCGGAGGGGTAAGCGTTGTCCAGCTCATGGTTTGGCGAGAGAGTCGCCAATGCTCCTCTGTTTGGGGACATTTTGGGAGAGGAAAGCAAGTTGTCTGCGGGCGTACCACAGACAACGAGATGGAAAGAGGGGCAGGAAGTGGATGGTGATGGAAGTGATGGAGGGATGGATGGCTGGTTAAGCAATGTCCAAGCTCGGTGAGGGTGAGGGAGCGCGTCGTGACATCAACTGAACCTCCACTTTCGTAGCTGTAATGCCCGACTGATTTCCTTAGATCCTTAGACTAGACGCGTGACCACGTGCTCTGGCCCTGATGGCACTTCATTACCTCCACTCCTATTTCTGCTGTAAAATTGGTCCCGCTCGGCGTGCGTGGCCATACAATTTCCAGACCACCTGCCTCGTCTTCACCATCGCACCATCCACGCCTACTGTTGACCCTCTCATTTTCAGCAGTGGTTTGCTCGTCGCTCTGCGATGGGTTGCGTGGGCGGTGCCAGAGTTACCGTCCTTGTTTGAGGGTCGTCGGCGGGGTTCCTACCCCGGCTTCCCATAGTTTGGACGTACATCTACTGCGCTTCTGCCATTTGTGCTGAGAGGCAGGTTGACGGATGAACGCAATGCTGTCTTCCCTGGCGCTACTGAGCGCGATGCGTTGTCGCTGAAGCAGGACCGCCGCTGGAGGTGCGGCGACGAGGGTAATCTTTCGTTTCTCCAAAATGTTCAAGTCCAGCGGATATCCAGCCTCCTGGGGCCGCCGGCACCGAGATGTCCGGCCATCGAGGCCCCGCACTTCTCATTAACCAAGCAACTTCATCTTCTCCACGCGCATCTGGCGGCACACACTCACTGACATGCTCGAAATACCACGCACGCAGACCGTCGCCGAGGTCGTGAACCCGGGCCCCGACGCCCGCATGGCGATCCGGCACGATGCGCCAGTCGCCACCCCAGGTCCTGGCGAGGTGCTGCTCAAGCTCGAGTGCACCGGCGTGTGGTGAGTCCTGCCCTCGCAGATGCTGATGCTGCCACTCGGACATCCGCGCATATCTCGGCTGGGGGCCGTACAACGCGATCGTGGGGCACGAGGGCGTGGGCAGGGTAGTCGCGCCGGCGGGGCATGAGCTGCTCGGCGCGAGGGTCGGGATCAAGTGGCTGCACAACGCGTGTGGAGCGTGCAGCCTCTGCAGGAAGGGCAGGCCGAACAACTGCGCCAGCCAGACCAATACGGGAAAGCACGTGCCGGGGACACTGGCGCAATATGTTGTCGGGGCTGCCACGCACGTCTCGCGTATCCCGGAGGGGCTGGCGAGCGAGGTGGCTGCGCCACTCCTGTGTGCGGGCCTCACGATGGTCGGCGCGCTGAATCCGCTCAAGGAGCTGGAGAAGGGCGACTGGGTCGTCATCTCCGGCTCAGGAGGCGGGCTGGGACATGTCGGCGTGCAGCTTGCCGCGGCACGGGGTCTGCGCGTCATTGCGGTCGACGCGGGGAAAAGTAAGAAGACGCTGAGCCTCGAGAGCGGCGCCACAGCATTCATCGACTACAAAACAGACGATGTGGCCTCGGAGGTGAGAAGAATCACGGAGGAGGGCGCACACGCAGCCATTGTCGTGCCAGGCGACGCGACGGCCTTCGAGGCTGCGCCGCCGCTGGTGAGGAACGGCGGCGTAATCGTGTGCGTGGGATTGCCGCCGAACGACTACACCCTGCCTATAGGCGCGAGCATCCTCTCGGCTCGAGGTGAGTGCGCGGATGAACGGCGCTGCTGACTCCAGCTCTGACCGTGACGGGTGTGTCTGTCGGCACGGAAAAGGAGATGGACGAGCTCCTCGCACTTGCGGCAGATGGCAGGGTTACCTCCAAAGTCGAGGTTGTCGACTTTGAGCGGATCGGGGAGGTGATGGAGCGGCTGAAGAACGACGAGATCACGGGGCGGGTTGTAGTCCGGCTGCCTCAGTAGCAGGCAAGGCTGCGATAGTTCAGCGCTTGGGGGTATCGATGTAGGCCTGTGTGTCGGATGCAAAGAGCTCCCGGAGATAAGAGCAATTCAAGCGATCGCCCAGACAGCCATACGCAGTACCGCAGGTCCCGCAGCGCAATGCTGAAATGCTGAATATAAAGAAGCACCGGAGCGCAGCATGCCAGCGGCAATGACGTCGTATCTTGGTAAGCCGCAGCACACATCTCAACACATAACTTCGACGACGCGACACGTTGCTGGTGTCCCACCTTCACCTCTCTCTACACCATGTCCCTCTCCAAGCCTGGCGACATCACGCTCTCGCAGACGCAGCGGCACGTGCGTGTCTTCGCGAACGGCACGCTCCTAGCGGACTCGAAGGCGCCCGTCGAGCTGCGCGAGTTCCGCTGCCCCGTGCGCTTCTACCTCCCCGCCGACGACGTGAAGTGGGACACGCTCGAGACGGTCGGCATGCGCACCTCGTGCCCCTACAAGGGCACTGCGGACCGGTACTGGCGCGCCAAGGCCGGCGGGGACTACATCGCGTGGGGGTACTCGAACCCGCTGCCGGGCGTGGCGGAGATCAAGGACCACGTCGCGTTCTACAACGAGAAGCTGCAGATCGAGGTCGATGGCAAGCCGCTGTAGCATAGCGAGAGCACATAAAAGCACGTACTGAGTCGGATGGATGCGTGACGGTCTGGACATTGTCGATCGCGCCCTGCAGCGCACAGACGCTGACATCGAGGAACAGAGCTTATTCGGTTTCCGCGCCTTCCGTCCCTTCCAGTGACGCATCATGCTTGTCCCCAATGACATGGCTACTCACTCCTATTCTCACCCCCGCCTCCCGGCTTGCACACTTACCCACTACCCCACTTCAACTAAGCATGAGCGTCGACAATGCGGCGATCACGCCCGCGCCCGCGCCATGGCGCTGCCGCGCGACGGTGTACACCGCCGTGTTCTGGGTCTCCCCCTCCCAGACCGCGGACCCGGCCTTCGCAGAGGCGGCTTACGACCCGCTGGAGCGCGCCGCCCCCTTCGGCGCAGGCAAGCCCGAGGGCGGCGTCGGCAGCATCATGCTCATCCGGTACCGCGACACGCCCGTGGGGCCGTACGACGAGATGATGCTCCTCCCCGGCAAGTTCGGGTACGAGGTGGATGCTCCCAGCGCGGGGGCGGGCAAACGCTCGAAGAAGAGCAAGCTCCGCATCACGCGCATCTACGTCAGCCAGCGCAACACGACGTGGAACGGGCGCACGAGTGCGTCCCCCCGCAGGCAGCGCTTACGCAGACTGGAACATCCCGAAACACCTCGCGCGCTTCGACTTCACCGAGCACGCGGACGGCAGCGCCGAGTGCAAGGTGTTTCCGCTTGCGGGCGGGGGTGCGGGCGCGCCCGTGTTCCAGGCCCGCTTCGTGCCCTCGCCATACGTCCCGCCGCTGCCCGTGTCGACGCGCGCGGCCGGCTGGCTCGTCGACCTCGAGCTCGCGCAGCCGCCGCTGCCGGCCGGCGCCACCGAGGCCACCCCCGAAATTCTGGCGGCTGCGCGCGCGCAGGGCGAGGAACCGCACACGTCCGAAGTTGCCGGCACGCAGCGGTGGTGCGCCGCCACGCCGTACCAGTACTCGAGCGGGTGCAGGGTTGGGTGGATGGATCTGCGCCAGGCCGACGGCGGCAACTTTCTCCCCGGCGCAAGCAGGTGGGCTGTCGCTGTCAAGATGCCGGATACGGATCTGCGTCTCGGCGAGGCGGTGTGGTGGGACGAGCCGAGAAGTAGGTCGTAGGGATGGCGTTATTCTGGATTTTACTCGTCCCCCGCTGAGCACGAGTGTAGGAACAGAGGTGTGGACTGAAGGGGTTCAAAGGTGACACTGTGCGGCTGCGTTCGGCGACGGTACATGGACTAGGATACACTACATACAACGGTACTATTGCAACCCCATACTTTCACTCATCGCCGAAGCGGCCGCGGCCGATCCTCTCCTGCTACAGCACGTCTACCTCGTCGCAGAGTTTCATTTCAGCGCCGTAAACGATCGCGAGGACCCCCTCCGATGTGGGCGGCGGTGTCCCCTCTGCCGAGACCACGGCTGCCCGCAGACGTAGTGCAAAACCACTTCGGTACACAGTGCTTGCGTCCAGGCTGCGCGCAGTGCCCACAAGTCGCGCAACATGAGCTCGGTATTCCCGATTCCACAGAATTCGCGGAGCGCTGGCCCGGGCATTGTGCACTCGATATCTTGCGGACGAAGACCGAGGCTGCTTGCGTCGAGTTGCTGCATGTGCAAGGAGGCGAGGAGGTAGGGAACGCAATCGCGGCAGCGGTTATGCGAAATGTCGAGGCGCTCGAGCGGCCAGCATGGTACGGTCGCGATGTCGTTATGGTGCTGCGAATGTGCGCAGGGTGCCGGCGGGAAGACAGCGGAGCAGGGCGAGGAGACGATTCAGCGGGTAACACTTGCCCGGTCTCGGTATGATCTCCGAGGACGCGAATACTTGCAGGTGATGTACGTGCTGCAGAACGGTGCGTTTCGCGTAAGTCATGCGTAAGGGGAGATCGAAGGATATTTGGGCGGTGTAGGCTAGCGCAGAGTGCTGCAGATCGTAGAATGCGGTTAACGGAACGGAGGGCAAGGGCTTCGTCTGGGTGAAGGTAAGGAGAGGATGCGAACCCAAACCTCGAGAGGGAGGGAAGGGCGGAATGTGTCTCGTAGAGCGACATCACGTTGCTCATCAGGCTGCAAGGCTTGATTGTCGGGCAGAACCGAATGGCAGGCTAAAACAAGTACGATTATAGCTACTGCTCCGTTAGTTATGGCGGTGTTGTTGATGAGGATGTGCGCAAGCGTACCGTCATAAGAACCCTCATGGGCTGAGGCGCGGGTTACCTCCGTGTCATCATCAGCGATGCGGCCACCGTCTTGCGAGAGGTGGCTCGCCACGATCGCCACCCTCCTTGACTGCCATGGCAGCGTTGTCGACTCCGCCTCTGACCAGACAACATTGTGAGCGAAAGAGAAGATGATCAAGATGACATGAGGCGAGAAAGGAAGAACGAGCATTCACGTTGCAGTGCTGCAGTACTGGTGCTCGCGCCTGCCAACCTCCGGATATGCGGAATTGGCCACTCGGTGGCCGGTGGAGGTCCGGAGGCATGTGGTCAAGTCTCCCACGGATGTGTTTTGCCCATCTGTGCCTTGGCTGGACCGATGCGCTCAAGGCTCCGATACTGCACTTCCAACTCTGCCGTCATTCTCCCATACATGCCATACACAAGCTCGAATCGAGGGACCAGGGCCGCGCAACCACTGCACTGGGCCGTCAGTGGGGCACGGACTCGATGAGCCACGGTCTGTGCGTGCCACTGTGCGGCCTTGACACAGCGCGCGCTGTATCAAGAACTCGAGCGGAATTTAGCCAAACTTGGCCCTCCAGCACCGCATTCAACGCATGTGCTCGCTTTAGCTCTTAGCATTTGGCCATTTGGAATCATGGGTGTCCTCGGCACGTGCACAGAGCATTCGACGACGCAGCTCCCACGCACAGAGTAAATGCTCCGGCTAGGTGGAGAGCGTGAGAAGAGCCTGAACCACGCAGGCAGTACAGCTTGCCGTGATGGGGTTGGTATGGCGGAGTGACACGGCGGCATGCTGATGGATAGACGCCGAGCTTTACCACCGGATGACGGGAGTGAAGACGAGACGAAGTCATGCGCTGCGAGAGATGGAAGTGGTTGGGCAGCTGGGCAGGGGTACAGCTGGGCAACATGGGCAACATGGGCAGCAGTGCCACCGTCGGGTATCCAAGTAAAGGAACGCCGTAGACTAAGCTCTGGTTGGCCCTGCGCCTGCGAGCCGCAGTTGGTGGGCTTGGCGTCGGCACTGCCGACTGGTAAGGCTGCGCTGCTGGAGTAATGCTGCGGGGAGTGAGTTGACATGGAACGTGCGAAAGGGATGGGGATGAGTAGATTGAAGAAGAATAGGACGAGGTGGATACATGGATATGTTTCCGAGAGGCCAAAAGGGAGTGAGAGTGGCAGTGAAATGGATGTGTGTGAGCGGAGGAAGGATTAGGCCCTGATTACCCTGTGTATTACCCTGTAATCACCACCCTCTCTCCGCACCTAGGGCTCGTGGTGCGGCTCACCGTTCACCGTGCACAGCGCAGACTCAGTCGTCGTCATCTCGCTCAACCCTCGCTAGTACTAGTAATAGCAAGCTCTGTCTCGCTCGCGCGGTCAACTCTGTTGCTTTCTTCCACTCCTCCTCCTCCTCCTCCTCATCATCATCATCGCTCTTCGCTTCTTCATTGTATCTCTATCCCAACTACCCCCTCGACCAGGCCAGACTTTTGTCGCCCTTATAGTTGGCTTCCCCACAACACACGCCCCCCCGTCTCCCAGTGCCCTTCGGAGCAGCACCGCTGTCAACCAAGCACCGCCCCCGTCACTCTCGCACCGATCCTCGTCCCACATTAAAATCGCTTCCAACTCACTCGCCCTCTCTGTTCTTTTCTTCACTCCTCTACTTTATCATCTCCAGCAAAACGTGCGCTAGAGCAGCCTGCTCTCTTTCACATCAGAAGGCGCAAACGTAGCCTATTCCTCCTCGCCCATCGCAAATCTCCCCCCGACCTCCACCTCCCCAATCCATCCCCAACCACAACTCTGCCAACATGACTGACTCAAACCCTCGCGCAGTGAGTCTACTCGTCTTGCCTTTGCCCATCGGGATTGACGTGTGCTGACATCTCCCTATCCTTTCTACCTTGGACCCATCCACTCTATCGCACCCGCCAACTCCTGACAGATCCGGAGAAAGCTCGTCATCGTGGGTGATGGTGCCGCAGGGAAGACATCCCTCTTGAACGTGTTTGCCATTGGCGAGTTTCCGGAAAACTATGTAAGTGCCGCTGCACTGCCTCGCTGTCACGCGCGCTGACCACCTCGACGCTTTTGACTTGACTTGATGCACCACACGCTTCCCCTGCAACGTTACACTCTGAACGTGCACACAACACTCTCCTCACACGTTCTCCATTACTCTAAACCAACGCACACATCACATTCCGACACACAGGAGCCAACTGTGTTCGACAACTACGTCACCGACATCGAGCTGGACGGTAAGCCGATCCAGCTTGCGCTCTGGGACACGGCTGGCCAGGAGGAGTATGAGCGTCTGCGCCCTCTCTCGTACTCGAAGGCGCACATCATCCTTATCGCCTTCTCCGTCGACACGCCAGATAGCTTGGACAACGTGACACAAAAGGTTTGTAACCTTCCTTCACCGTCGCGTCCTTCGCTGACATACAGTGGATCGAGGAGGTGCGCAGCATTTGCGGGTCTCAGATTCCTGTCATCCTTGTCGCGTGCAAGTCGGACCTGCGCGACCGTGCAATTGAGAACGGGACGTACAGCCCAGAGAGCTTTATCGACACGGAAACGGTGAGCAATCACTGCTACTTAATGTCATAGGGCAGGAAGTTGACTCCAGGGACGACGTGTGGCGCAGTCCATTCGCGCGCGCGGCTACTACGAGACGTCCGCGCTGCTCAACCAGGGCGTTGACGCTGTGTTCGAGGCCGCCACACGCGCTGCCATGGTTGTCCGTGACCAGGGCTATGGAGGTGTCGGCGGCGAGAATACGGCCGTTGGTGGCCGCCTCCGCCAGAACGAGAAGGAGACCTCGAGCTGCGGGTGTTGCATCATCGCGTAGCCAGCCATGAACGCCTCATGACGTTCCATCACGACCCAGTGGCACGTACACGACCGCGCAATGTCGCCATGATATTCCCCACGGCCCCACGGTTTGCACATACACGCCCGCAAGCCGACGTCCCTTCCCCCACGACCCTGGCCACCGGCCGTCTGGTGCGCCAGTGCTTGACTGACCCACCTACTGTAGCATTTCTGTGTCTTGGTGTCTGTCCTGCCTGACCAGCGCCCCCTCGTCGCATACGTAGACTCGACATGGAGACGCGAGTGCTTGTGTTGAACAGCGTGAAGCGGTGGGAACTGTGTGGCTGGCCGATGCCGTTGGGCGCTTTTGAGGCGGCGCGGAGGCACTTGATCCGCAGCAGTCCGTCACGCTATCTATTATGTGATGGTCGGGCCTCACGCCTTACGGACTCATGTGCCAGACAGGGCCAACTGGCATCTACAATCTCATTTCCTCTTCTCGGAGATCGGAGAATTGGCGACCATTGGCCCATGGGCCACAAACGCCAACTAGTCATCCCGTTTAAGATGGGCAGAGGAAACCAGACAGCCAAAAGAAGGGCGGCGACGAGTAGTCGGATGGGCGTCACGAGACAATGCGACACAGGCCAATCAATCCTGTAGGAGCGAAACGCTGTCGTCGCATTTTCTCGCTCGAACGAACACCAAGCGTCTACATCATGTGGCCGCTTGACGGGGACGATGGAGCACAGACGGACAGTCCAGACGGAGCAAATCGCTGCACTACACCCTCTCCGGCGCCAAGTCGAACACCCAGTTTCTGCTTTTGTTGCGGTGTGCACACCATCACTTACCGGCGGTAAACCGCTGGGCTATCCTGCCACCCGAAGATATGGCAGTTGTTTACTCATATGTTCGAGTTGTCAGATGCGCAAACTGCAAGAGGTGCTGACCTGCCACTGAGGTAATGAGCACCTCAACGACGCCCCTCCATCGACCCTCACAGCATTCCCACTTGCTTCCAACCTGCAAGTGCCATCTGGGGCTCACAGCACGCTGTTGATCGACTCCCCCCCCCCTCCTCATGGGCGGCAAGCAACGCTTGTGGCAGTCCCAAGGAGATATGTCACTGAGGCGCAACATTCCCCACCACCAACAGTGCATACAGAGCAGCACACGTAGGAGATTGAATCCATGGCGGACATTTATCGACAGTTGCGGGATGCAAGCACGCCTCGCCGGGGTGTCTGCCACCCTTCACGCCACGAACCGGGCGATCACTGAATGCTTACGTCACCAAAGCCCATTGTCAACAATGAAGTCCGCCACACGAGAATTCTCCGCGGCGCGTTCCTGCCGCCAGTCAACCCATCCCAAAATTCGTCGCGTGGCTTTGATCCCGCCATCCTCTCGCGCCTCGTCGCTACAGTTTTGGCTGCCGTCGCTGCTCTCTTCACTCATCAAGCCAAAAGGACCCCGTCGACCTCTCCGCGTCGACTTTCCATCCCAAAAACAACTACACAACAATGGCTGAGGGTGCTCGTGGTGAGTGCTGCCTGCGGTGTGGGCGCCGACACCCGTATCCGTGGTATCGGCGATGAGAATCGCTCGTCATGTTCTTTGTCTGACGCCTAGGTGGTTTCGGCCGTGGCCGTGGTTCGGGGCCGCGTGGCCGTCGTGGTGCCCGTCGTGGCCCGAAGCGTGACGACGAGAAGGAGTGGTGAGTTGGTCTTTTGGAGCGCGGTGGGAGAGCGGGGAGGGAGGGACGAGGCTCGATTCGGGAGACAGCGAAGCGGATCAGGCGCCGATCGGCGAGCACCCGAGAGAAGTCCGGCGACGGTGCGACGAAGATGACTGCTGCGGCGCCTGTTGAATCGAGGCGCGCACTTTCGAGACAATGTCTTGTGGTCCGCCGTCTTGTCACCTGGATACCCTTCTTGGGACTACATGCGACCAGCAGTCCTCCCAAGTCATATCGCCCGCTCGCTCGATGCACTCCACCCCAAGCCGCATGCTTGTATTGTCTCCTGCTAACCCCCAAGGGTCCCCGTTACCAAGCTCGGCCGCCTCGTAAAGGACGGCAAGATCAAGTCGATGGAGGAGATCTACCTCTTCTCGCTCCCCATCAAGGAGTACCAGATCATCGACCTCTTCCTCCCCACCCTCAAGGACGAGGTCATGAAGATCATGCCCGTCCAGAAGCAGACTTCGGCCGGTCAGCGCACCCGCTTCAAGGCCTTCGTCGCCGTCGGTGACTTTGACGGCCACGTCGGTCTCGGTGTCAAGTGCGCCAAGGAGGTTGCCACCGCTATCCGCGGCGCCATCGTCCTCGCCAAGCTCGCTGTTGTCCCCGTCCGTCGCGGCTACTGGGGCTCGCACATCGCTGAGCCTCACACCGTCCCCATGAAGGTCTCGGGCAAGTCGGGCTCGGTCATGTGCCGTCTCATCCCCGCCCCCCGCGGTACCGGCATTGTCGCCGCCCCCGCCTCGAAGCGCATGCTCCAGATGGCCGGTATCCAGGACTGCTACACCCAGTCCAAGGGCTCGACCGCCACCCAGGGCAACTTCCTCAAGGCCACCGTCGCGGCCCTCTCGAAGACCTACCAGTTCCAGTCGCCCGACCTCTGGCAGGTTATCCCCGTTGGACAGACCCCCTACGACGAGTTCTCCAACCACCTCGCCATTGCCGCCCGCAAGGCCGCCGCCTACTAAGCGATGCGCTGTTTGTAGTGTGTGTGCTTCAGATGCCATTGGGTTTGGCATGATCGTTGCGTGTAGGATATGGCAGATGTGCAGTGTTGCGTTTAGTGCGATGGTCTGTTCGTAGCCGGAGGATTGGAGAGGAGTTAGACTTCGGCGTTGCCTTCTCCTTTGCCTCCCATCTCACTCGCTCAACTGCGAGCCGTGCAGCGATCACAGCGAGCGCGTGCAGGTCTGCTACGATTCGGTTTCATCGCTGCCGTTGAAGGGCAAAGAAAGTGTGGTATGAAGCACGTGAGTGTCACGCGAGAGTGACGTCCATGTGCAGTGCTCATCAGTTGGGTGGCGACAAGAAGAGGGCGGTGTTTACCCTCAATTCCCTATAACATCAACTTCCGTCACCTCGTCGGCTCATCATTCCCCATCTCTCCTCGACACTCTCTATCTCTCGCTCTGCCGCTTGCCCACTGCCGAAACACCCAAATGCTGGGCGGAACTCCACGCTGCGAGCGCTGCGGCGGCGCGGTCTACCACGCTGAACAGGTCATGGGCCCTGGCCGTCGCGTGAGTCCACAATAGCCTGCCACGCGACTGATCTTCCTCCGTCTCCGAGAAGATGTCCGGCAAGGGAGCACGAGCTGACGGCAGATCTACCACAAGCTATGTCTCAAATGCGAGAGCTGCGGCAAGAGGCTCGACCAAGGCTCGCTCGTCCAACACGACAACCTAGTACGTCATGTTGATCTCTATCCGGCCACATCAACGCTCGGGGAATCTACTGCCGCTAACCTCAGCCATACTGCAATCGCTGTCACACCCAGCTCTTTGGAACGCGCGGTAAGTCTTGATGAGAGAGCCACGACGATGCGGGAAAGAGGTGCGAGTCTTGGCTCTACGAAGGTGCGCTGGTGGCACCGATTGCCCAGCTGCCAGACCCTCACCTCCGTGCGCTCGCACACTCCTCACCCTATGCACATGGACCCACGGCCCGCTGATACTAGACCTGCGTCACTCGAACCTGTATTCCGCGGCATCGCCCGGGACGTCTCCAGCGCGCCCGCGCCCGTCGGGAGAACAGGAGACGGCGCCCCCTCCACGCCTGACGCCCCGTCCTGTCCAGGCGCCGCAGGAGTACTACACTCCGCCGGCAGGTATGGAGGAGGACGTGTTTGGGCCGACCAGCTCAAAGCCGTCGCTGCCGCCCAAGCCGAGCCTCCCAGCTAGACCACCTGTTGTGAACGACGGTCCCGCAGTCAAGACGTCGGACCTGCAGCCCGGCTCGCGCGCTGTCGGCGCCGGCATCACCGCTCCTCCACCAATCCCTCCCCGCCTCGGCAGCGACGAGGAACCCGAAGTCATGCGCGTCAACTTCCGCGCCGAGCGGCCCATGCCCTCGGGCGTGTCACCCGCCATAGCGTCTGGCCTGGCGACGCGCGATTCGCCTCGCTCCAAGGCAGGCGTGAACCCTGGTTTCGAGGACAGATGCAAGGGGTGCGAGAAGCGGGTGTACGCCGCCGAGCAGGTGTTTGCAATCGGGCAGAAGTGAGTATCACGAGGAAACCACGCTGACCCCAGATGGCACCGTGGATGCTTGCGGTGCAACTCGTGCCGCACGACTATCGACCCAGCACGCGTGAGCGACCGCGACGGCGTGCCGTTCTGCAAGAACTGCTACGCTCGCGAATTCGGGCCAGGCGGCATTGCGGGGAAACGATAATATGCTTTATGTTGCGAGATGCGACGAACACCTTGGAGCGCAAACTGGCGGAACAGCCTCGGCCTTGATATGCTCATCGATTGACAAGCTGAGCGGAACAGGGACGCACTCATAGTCTGCGAAACTGCCTTACGACCCAGGGCTGGTGAGCAGCTGCAGCTCACGCATTGTGCGGACGCAGATGCTCTAGCTGGGACCTGCACCAGCGACACGGGTTTGAGCGCGCCTTCTTCTGGCGGCTGGCGGGCTAATGGTAAAATGGAGTTACTGAGCCCACAGTCGAAAACCCGGCGCAAAGTGACCTTCCTTGCCACTCAATCTCCAAGCCCCAGGACTCCTTCTATAAACTCTCACTTCGTACACCTCTCTCATTCTCCCGCCGTTCATTTCTAACTCTTCTCACCACTGCCTCCCATCCTCCCAACTAAATCTTTCTCTTTACCATGTACCCCTTTGCACCCGTTGTCCGGCTCAAGGACGGTCACCTCCCCCGCACCACGGCGCTCGGTACGCCCTTCCCGCCCGCCCATCCGCTGACAGCAACTGCAGCCTTGCAGATCCTCTTCGTTCTAATTTGCGCCGTACCCGCCCTCCTACTCGTACCGCCTTCTCCGGTGCATTGCGTGGCACTGCGTACGTCTCGGTCGCTAATCCCTCAATCTCCTCCTACCTCCAACCCCTCGTTCATCGCAACTGTGCCGACTGCAACCGCATTACCCTCCAGATGGATCTCACCTTCTTTCCATCTCATGGCCCAAATGTCCGTGTAGTCTGTCGCGTCACCGACGCACGGCACGTTGCCGCTTCCGACTTGGCCTGTGCCCCGCCGCCTGCGCGTGTGTGCGCAGGCTGGGCGACGGTGTGCATGCACAGTAGCCCATTAGGATGCACCCACAAGGAAGCAGAGAAGGTGAGAGCTGAAAGACGAGGAGGTTATTGCACCCCACGACTCATCAGAACTTGAGACTGACGGCTCCATCGGATTATACTCCTCACTAGGGGTTCCATACCAGATGTCTAAGAGCACAGAAATTGCAATAAGGCAGCACTGATGGGCCTTAGCTTGACAGGAAGCACAGGCCGGGGCAGAAGGCAGATGCCCGCTCGAGAGGGGTGCAGTCTAGTTACGAGCAAGGCTGGGCTTCGACGGCGAAAGGGGGCTGACCGGGGTGGAAGTCACCGGAATGCGTGACGTTGACGGCTGCTTGGGCGACGCTCCGCGGAGCGTGGCCGGGATAGCGAATGAGGCAGAGGACTTCGACGAGGCATCAGACGGAGAGCGTGAAAGACTTGTTGAGCCCATCATCGTCGTACCGGCCATGTCCCACGACTCCCTAAGCAGCTCCTTCATATTCTCCCTGAGTCCGTCTATGCCCTGTCTCTGGCGAACGCTCTCCTCCATCCACCGCTTCAAGTTCGCGATCTCGCCCTTCATCTGCGGTGAGCGTGGCCACGCACGACCATACCTCCCCGCGGGCCGCGGCGTGCTCGTCGAGCGTGACGAGGATCTTGGCCTGCGTCGCCAAAGCCTGCAGTCAGCGCGGCAGGCCGCAAGGTACTCACATTCGCGGCGGCTATGTCGTGCTGCTTGAGGACGAGCGTCATCCAGTGGCTGACGAGAGTGAGGATACCGGTGGCGACTGGCATCAGCGCCGGAGATCCCGGCCATACTGGTGAGCGTCACCGCAGCCAAGATGACCGAGGTCGACACCGTGTTGGTGGAGGCAGTGTCGTTAATGGTAGAGGTAGTGGTGGCGAGAGACGGCATGGACACTCAGAAGTGTATGGTGGGAGTCGGGGAAAGGAGAACGGAGGGGCTAGTTATGTGCGCGCGACATGAGGAATGCAGGGTGGGTGGCAAGTATGACTTGGGACGCCACCTCTCTCGCGTATTGCTCGGGTTGGCTTGAGGATTCAACGCACTTGTCGCGGAACCCGTTTACCACATGGCAGTTCTGGACTCTGCCCCAGGCACCCCGACCCGGCCGTGATAGCGGCCAGAGGAGTTCCGGAACTTGATTTCGGGAGAGAAGAGAGAGTAGGGCTGGGATAGGTTGGATGAGTGAGCGCAGTACTCGCCTGTATCCGCCATGTCACTGCTCCACAGGCATTATGACTGTCGGAAGCCCACCAACTGCACAAGGTCGGTACAGTAGGCGTCAAGAGTATCTGATGTTACCACCTGCGGCCTCCGGGTGTCATATGATTTTGTGCCCCAATCCATTGAGACTGAGCGAGTTTCCACTCTCCACAAGGCCTTGCGGGGCCTTGTCGCAGGATGTCAAGCGCATATGCATGCAATAGAGCAAACTCTCGGCGTCTCCAACGGCCTTCGACAGCCGTTCCTGCGATCGATGGTTCCGCGGGAAACACAGAAACCGCGTGGTGCTCCTGTTACGTATTTGGCGCGTTCATCTCGCCTCCTCACACCGAAAGTTGGGCGTGTAGTTGCTACCGATGTGATAGCACTCTACCACTCATGGGCATCCGTCAGGTGCGATGCCTGCCTGGCTTGCTATGGGCGACTGCCCGTCGTCAGGCGTCCATCACGAGAGCTAGGTCAGATGCGAGGGGATGGCACGATTGCAGCCCGTAAGAGTAATGGGTCAAGACGCGTCCGAGCCGCGTTTGGGTGAGCATGCAGCGTTTGGGGTGAGTAATGACGCAACGTGCGGCCAAGTATCGGGACGGCTTCGGTATGCTGCGGCAGCGGAACGCGTGGCACGCGATGGTCGTGCTGGTATCTCGATCGCAACTCATCAATCAGACGACGAGGGTTAGGTGAGATGGGCGTCGTCGCGCCAGGCGTCACAGAGGGAGAGTGGAGAGAGGGTGTCTCCTTGGGTGCCCGCTGCAGATGATCTCCCGCTGTCTCTAGACACTAAACCGCCCACCGGTGTGTTGAGAGGCCCCCCTCAGCATATCCCTCGGGGTCGAATCTTGAGTAATGACTCTCACCTGTGCATGGCTCGTCGTGAGCCCACAGCTGCGGATGCTTCCAGCTTAGGAACAGAGTTGAGTTTCCGTCCCTCCCTACTCGGGTGCGCAAACAGGCCCCCGCATTCCATGGGCAGCGAGCTTAAGTGGTACTGCGGTGACAGAGCGGCCACCGGATCGGGCAGACCGAGGCGCCCAAAGTCTGTCAGTATGTCAGTACGGCGCGCTTTGTGACAGCTGCGCTTGCAAGTAGCCCCGGAATGGCGAAGAGTGGTCAGTTCCAGCAGTGACGAGGGTGACCAGTGGAGAGCTCGTGCAATTGCAGGGCGGCCGATGCCAAATCGTCCCGTCGGATCCAGGGCAAGGCTAGCGATCTAATCTACACGCGTAAGAAATTGGTGCCCGAATGAGGGACTGCACCTCGTGCACGACGCGCATAGAAAAGATTGTAGACTGGTGGACTGAAGTTGGGGATGTTGATTCGAGAAGTTGTGGAGATGTGCCTCGTCCCTGTTGGGCCATGTGGTATCGCCCGTCGTTACCAGTTACGGCGGTAATCGGCGGCTGAGCGGCATCAACATCAGCAAGAGGCTGATACATGCACACGACTGCATCATCACACATTTTGTCGCCACCATCATCCTCACTTGCACAGTCGTCGTTTGGCGCCCAGACGCCCCATCCCACGCCCGAGTGACCAAAGCACAGCGCATGGCTCCGCCGTCCACCTAATTCGACCCCCTGGATGCTGTCGGCCGACCAAATCTCTAATTCCCTCATCCCGGTTTTCCTCCGCCCAACCCTCCCGCGAGCCCTCCACCCTCGATTTCGGCGGTCTTGATCTTTCACTCCCCTTCACCACATTTACCACACTCTCATCACACTTCACTTCGAGGGGGCCTGCTCTCCCTCTCACCTTCTTTCACGATGGCGGGCGACTTCAACGCCGACGGCGCGGCCAAGTACCAGTTCGTTGTCGTCGCGATCGTCGCGTGCGGCGTCTTCGCCGCCGGCGTCATCACCGTTATGTACCGCCGCCGCCGACAGCGGATCCTCGCTGAGCGCATGGGACTCGGCGGCTTCCAGGGGAGGACGCGTCTGCTGCTGAGCGACGGCGTCATTATCGACATGCCGCCAGGCCGAGGACAGGCGCAGCAGCCCCGCAAGAAGCGCCCTAAGCTGGGTCCTGAGCCCAAGCTGTGGGACGTCGAGGTCGGCGACTGCGTCGTTCTGGACGCGCTGGACGCGCCGGAGCAAGAGGACAGCGACATGGACAGCTTTGAATCTTCGATCGACGAGGGCACACCTATGAAAGGCAAGGGCGTCAACAAACTGGACGTGGACGAGTGGCAAGTGAGTCTTCTTTGGCTGGGCGTAAGCAGTGGACGGGACGCGAAAGGGAGGGGCGCTCCTGCACGGCGGAACAGGAAGAGGAGACTTGGTGTGGAAATGGTGCCCCGAGGCCCGAGGTGGAACTGCATCTGCAGTTCCGCGGCCCCTCCAAGGCAGACAGGCGCCGCCCCTAGAGTCAGAGACGACCTTCCCGTCGCCAGCAGAGCACGCGACATGCGCGAACGAGCTGACGTGCAGCCTGTGGCTATCAACCTCCCACCCCACCCGCCCCACAACCCAGAGGACCCCAACTCTGTTCCACCTCCCCATCCAAACGCCGACATTACGCTTCTCATCGCCATGCCGTCCCAGTCGTTGTCGTGTCCTCCCGACGATGGTCAGCTCCCCCTCCTCCATCTCCCACCCTCCCTGTGTCCGCGTGACGCCGACGACTTCGAAGATGGCGGCTACTCTTTCCCTTCCGTGCAGCTCGGCTCGACAAATGTGCGGGTAGAAGCTGACTGGGCCGACCTGGACGCGCTCAAGCCACCCAAGCCGCCCAAGCCACCACGGACGCATCGTCCTAGGCGCCGATACGAACCCAGTCCCATTGAAGGCTTCACGCGAGGCCTTTTCCGCAACAGGGCTGTCTAGACATTTGTGTTGTATATTCACCTACTCGTCCTCTAATAGCCCGCGCGCGGGCATGCGCAATGCAACTAATATCTACATACGTCGGTAGACAATACAATCTTGCTCAAAGTTCAAGCACGTCCTCCTCCTCCTCGGCCTCCTCAGCGCGCTGCCGCTCGCGCTCGACGTGCCTGTCCGACTTGCGCTGCAAGTCAGGATTCTCGACGAGTATCTGCGCAGTGATGGTAGCGTTGCACCCGCTGAACGGACATCGTGCCGCGCGGTTCCCTCGGCGTGCGCTCGTAATGATCTCCATGATTGCGTCCTTTGAGTATGAGTGGTTGCACGTCTTGCTTCCGTCAGCCAGGTCCAGGAGTATCAGATCTCACCTTGTGACGGCGTTCTTGTAGGCAACAAGTGTAATGGGGCAGGTGTAACGCTGCGTTGTGCCACCGACCTCGATGTCGTCGTCGTCGTCCTCGTCGCCCGCTTCGCGCGGCAGCCAATGTGACATGGGCGGACATGCTTCGTCTTCGTGGTTCACTTCCCACACGGCGCTGCGGAACGACACAAACCCCTCGTTCGTCTTGTCTGCTCATCAGCGCGGTCCCAACCGGACGTACACTTCATGCGGGCAGTCTGCGCCTCGTACTCGGCAATACGATCCTCTACCTGCTTGGTGTAGTAGTCTTGCATGTTGCTCTTAGGTGTTAGTCGAGCCGGCCGATACTAGAGCTCACGATGTGGTTCTCGTGATTGATCTTGCCAATGATGTCGTCAATCACGTCATGACGCAGCTTCAGGATGCTCTTCTGGTCGATCATGCGGAGGATGCCCTCTTGGATCTCAGCGATGGCCTTCTGTCAGCTCGTTGCGGTAGGCCCAGCAAACTCGGCCTACTCACAGGATGGTTTTCTTTCGCCCGTTCCAAGGCGCACGCCACTTCCTTCCCCATATTGATACCAGAGTCGAGCTTCGTCTGCACCGTCAGAAAGTGCTTCTTGAGGTCTCGCAGCTGCGGTCAGTTGTGGAACGGCCAGTATGTGCCTCACGGTTTTGATGCCCTCTGGACCAACCGGAACGTTCACAAAGTTGTCGACATTCCACTGCAGCGCGGGGTCGTCGTCTTCTTCCAAGTCATCGTCTTCTTCCTCATCCTGGACTCTAGGTTTGGCTTCTCCGTTTCGGAAAGGTTTGCGATCATGATGCCCTTGGGTCGATCGTTGTGAGTCCACCTCCTCAGTTGTTAGGCGTCTTCGTGAAGACGACGCGGTGTTGTTGGAGCGCGACATCGTTGATGGTCAGATGCGACCAGCCTCCAGCTTCCAGATCAAGATGACTAGACCGCACGCGTCTGATGAGAGCCACGTGAATGTCACGTGATGAACGCGACGCGTCGCAACCCTGAGAAAGTACACTCACCCACCTCGCCGACATCATTTACTCCCACCTTCTTCATCATCGCCACTGCTGTCCTCATCCACGCTCCTCGCTCCCCTCATCTACTTTCCTAGTCAAAGCTCATCGCCTCGCGTCGGAGTCACTATGTCCAGCCCCCTCACCGCTGGTTTCTGCTGGGAAGTGTATAACAGCGCCGACACCCCGGAATGCATCCCCACCCTCCAAGTGATCAACATCAAGGCCATCCAGACGTCTAACTCAAGCACGGTCCGATTCCGGTAAGTCATCGAACCATCATTCTGACGCGACACTGTTTCTGGGCGGCTTGACAGAGAGCATGTGCATGCCACTCCTTCATTTGAGGGCCGAACTGAAGGAGGGATAGGCTTTCCCTCCATTACGCCATCATGCCAGACTAACGCCACAGTCTTATCCTCTCGGACGGCCAGCACTTCACCCAGTCGATGCTCGGGACGCAGCTCAACAATCTCATTGAAGATGAATCGATCAAGAAGAACAGCCTCATCAAACTGACCCAGTTCGTCATCAATACTGTCCAGAATAAGAAGTGAGTGACCACCTACTCCAGTCAACGGACCCAGGAGGTAGCTAATCTCAGACTCCTCATTATCCTCGGACTCGAAGTGCAGCCATGGCAGGGTGACAGGATTGGTTCTCCCGTCAACGTCGAGTCAGCAGCCCGCGATGTGAAACCCGCGGTGCCCGCGAGCACTGTGGCTGCCCCCCCACCAGCTGCTGCCAACCGTGGTGGAGCGTCCAACACCCGGGTACAGCCTGCTGGTGGAGCGCGTCGCGGAGGCAGCGGCAAGGGTGATATGGGGCCGATTTTCCCCATCCAGGGCCTTAGCCCTTACCAGAACAAGTGAGCAGAGGCCAGCATGGTGGCACGGAGATGAGAGGAGTGACTGATCATATAGGTGGACAATCAAGGCTCGCGTCACCCAGAAGTCGGACATCAAGCACTGGTCCACCCAGCGCGGCGAGGGCAAGCTTTTCAGCGTCAACCTCATGGACGAAACCGGCGAGATTCGCGCCACCGGCTTCAACGACACCGTCGACTTATTCTACAATATCCTTGAGGAGGGCAAAGTCTACTTTATCTCGCGCGCTCGTATCAACATCGCCAAGAAGCAGTTCAGCAACCTTGACAACGAGTACGAGATCATGCTTGAATCCAACTCAGAGATCGAGCCATGCGACGATGACTCAGTCCCGCAAGTAAAGTACAACTTCAAGCCGCTGGCCAACCTCGATGAGGTTGCTAAGGATGGCATCGTAGACGTTATCGGTGTCGTCAAGGAGGTGCACGACCTCGGCTCTGTCACCTCAAAGGCAACACAGAAGCCTTTCTCCAAGCGCGACATCATGCTTGTTGACCAGTCTGGACAGAGCGTTCGTCTGACCCTCTGGGGCAAAACCGCTGAGAACTTCTCCGCGACCGACGAGCCTGTAATCGCCTTCAAGGGTGTCAAGGTCGGCGACTTCGGCGGGCGCTCGCTGTCCATGTTCAGCTCGGCCACCATGTCGGTCAACCCCGACATTTCTGAGGCCCACGCCCTTCGCGGGTGGTACGACGCTGAGGGCCGCAGCAAGTCGTTCAACACGTTCTCCAACGCCAGCGTCAATGGTGCGATGGGTACCATCAAGCCCTCTGAGCTCAAGACCATCGGCGAGGCCAAGGACCAGGGCCTTGGCATGAGTGACAAGGTCGACTACTTCACGACTACCGCCACCATCATGTTCATCAAGCAGGAGACCTTCTCGTACCCGGCATGCGCGAACCCCGACCAGAGCTGCAACAAGAAGGTCATTGACGAAGGTGCGGGCTGGCGCTGCGAGAAGTGTGACCGCTCTTGGCCTGCGCCGATTCACCGGTGAGCTCCTCAACTCCCTACACGGCTGACGCGCAGCTACATCCTTCAGATGAACATCATGGACCACACAAGCGCGTTCTGGGTCACGGCGTTCAATGAAGTCGCAGAGCAGCTGCTCGGCATCTCAGCCAACGACCTCATGCGCTTCAAGGAGGAGGGTGACCCGCAGTTCGAGAAGTACATCTCCAAGGCACAGGGCAAGACTTGGACATTCCAAATGATGGCCAAGCAGGACACATTCAACGTGAGTGGTCGACCGGCAGTGTCGAGTGGACGAGCTAACATGTAGGACCAGGTCCGTGTGCGCTACCAGTGCCGCCGAGCTGGGCCAGTTGACTTCGTGGCCGACAACGCCGACCTGATCACCAAGATCAAGGCTATGGCCGTCTAGTACAATACCTGGCTCGGCACATGAACTTACTCTGTATGGTAGTTGTGTAGTAGACATTTTCGCGAATGAATGGCCGACTCTTGCTCTGAGCTTGACGTGGCACAACTGAATTAGTGTCGTGGCTCACATCGATGCACATCACTCATTCGTCGTACTCATCATCTCAACATCTGCGCCAGTATTATACAAATGACCATCTGTTGATCATGCCATGCGGGTTAATGCTGCTATGTGGGGGTTGTCTCCCGTACCTAGGGGTGCTTCTGGCAAGACAGCGACCCGGAGGAAGGGCGAAGGGGACACTGGAGGTGGATTGCGGAATGAAAATGCTCATGGGGTCGTCTCAGTCATCGTCTTGCTTCCTCCACATCTAATCGTCGTCGTCGATGACGATCACATCGTCGGCCGATGCCCCGCCAGACCGGCGACTGCCGCTCCCGCCGCCGCTGCTTCCTCCATTCTCCATGCGGGCCCGCTTCGACCGGCGGGGGGCAGAGAGCTCGACCTCAGCGTCGTCATCGTCCGGAACCTCAATGGGAGCTTCACTGTTGCCTCCACCCGGCGCCGGGCGCCGGGTGCCGGCGATCTGAGGAGGAGGGGCAGTCGATCCATTCACGGGACGGTGTATCGTCCCCGGTCGTGAAGTCGAAGCCCGCGGCGCAGGCGGCGGTGCAGCCACGGGCGTGTCCGCCTTCGGCTGCGCGTACCTGCTGTCAGAGATGCCTGCTATGGCAACTCACATCTTGACCCAGTCCTTGGCGGTGGAGTCATGCTTCTTGCGATTCTGCTTGTATTCGATAGCGATAGAGGGTACGAGGGGGTCGGCTGGGTTGGGGTCCGTTAGGAGGGAGGAAAGGGAGAGGATGACCTTGTACAAGGAAAGGGCTGGAGACCAGGCCGATTTCAGTAGCTATCATTAGCTGGTTCAAAACATGTGCGGCATAGTTCAAGTCTGACGCAAAGACAAAACAATGCTCTCTCGGGCAGCACTCACATCCAGGCCTAAAGTTAGCGTCTCTTTGGTTATTAAGGACTTACAGATTGAGCCTTGCGGACTGACGTTGCAATGGTATACTTTCGTCACAAATTGAACATGAGGTGGCGAGAAGCTATGGGTCAGCCTCGTAAACACCTCAAGCTCGACTCACGGATAGTCTTCGGGCACACGAATGTCGACGTCAAACAAGCCTCCCTCATAAGGCGACCCAGCTGGACCTGGAATCGTTGCTCTCCACTGGAAGATGTTGCTTTCGTTTGGCGCGAGCTTAATCGCGCCGAGGTTCTCGCGTGCAAGGTCCGAGATCTGGTTTGAGCGCTGCACAAGGTGTCACGGCGTTGCGTGGGAAAGCAGGGAATGAGATAGACCGTGAAGCAAAAGGGCGGAAAGAAGGGGGCCGCGGGGAGGTGGCGCGCGACCGTTCACCCAAGCAGCAGGCTGGTGCTCACCTCCTTGCGTATGCGCTTGGTGGCCATCTGCTGTTAGCCTACACTCGTTAGGAGATGACTTACCAAGGTACCACCTGTTCCGGGCGGTCGTCGCAAAGCCATTGCTGTGCGGTGTTGAGGAGGCGTGTAGAATAGTGGTCGAAGAGAAGAAGAGAATTGCGGCTGTTGTGGTGGTGGTGAGGTTGCACAGTGACGGGTTGACTGTGCGAGATATAGATGGCCCAGACTTTCCGTCCACGTGGCGTTTGATCCCATGGTGGAGGGAGGGGCTTGGTGGCAAAATCGAAGGTTGCTCGATGGCAAAGTCATGGTCGGTTGGACCGATGTTGGCAAGTGGCGCTATCGCAAACCAGTGCGATCAGTGCAACAAGCGCTTTTGAAAAGGTGTGGCGTAGACATTGGATGAGTCATCAGTTGACGTACAGCTGGCGGGAATATAGTATGATCCCAGGTGGCTGGCGTTCAGCACCTGAGACGGGTGTGCCACTGTCAATCATCGGGACGGAAACCACCTGCGGGATGCTCAGATAACCATCTAGTACATAACAAACGCGCAAAAACAGTGCCAGCAACCCCTTTCGCAGCTAGATCCCCCGCAACTTGATGTTGTACATGTCATTAATGTATATCATTATGTCGCGCCAGGCGCGTGTTGGCAGCTGGCGACGCTGTCGCCAGCCGTGCTCCGGATCTCTGTGCTGTCTCCAATGGCGCCTGGCCTTTTAGAAGTGGCCGCCCTTGACAGAGCTGCGGTCCGCAAAGGGATCTGACGGCCTGCGGGCGGAATACTGCATTCTGGGCGGGCGGGGGAGGCGGCTAGAGCTGAAGCTCGTGCGCAGGCTCGGCGAACCCTCGGGCGACCCAAACTCAGCTGAGATTGTCGGAGACTGCGGCCCATGCAAACGAGTGGTGGACGGTGTGGCCTCGCGCAGAGGCATAGGAGGAGACGGTGTGAGCGCTTGGTTGCGAACCTTGAGGTCAAACTCGGAGGGGAAGTACTTCTTCTGCTCGGCCAAGTCGGTGGCACGCTGCGCGCTCTCGATCTTGAGCTGCCGCGGCAAGAAGAAGATAAGCCCCAAGATGTAGAGGATGATCCACATCATCACGATCATTCCCCACCCCACACGGAAGCCGTAGGCCGGCACTCCGTGACCGCGACGCACCCACTCGACCGTGAAGCCGGACCAGCAGGCTGACCAGCCGACCGAGACGGTGACGATCCCGAAGAGCACATGAAAGAAGTTGCTTGGCCCGCGGCCACGCTTGGTCTCGAATGTGTACTGGCGCATGCGGTGGCCCGGCTTGTAAAAGTGCGAGAAGGCGCCGATAATGACCTGGAGAACGACCAGCACAAAGAGTGCGGTGCCAGTCTTGCGGTGCGCCGAGTCAATCTCACCGCCAAACGTTAGACCCAGGCCAAAGTTGACGCAGACGAGCGCAAGGGCGAAGAAACCCTGGTTCAAGATGTGGAAGTAGAACCAAGATTTCGTTGTGGTGATGCCGCGCGTAATACGAGGAACGACGACACCACCTGGCAACACAAGCATGGTGACAAGCACGCCACACGTTACGTGGGCGATGAGCGCTAGACTTGGTCCGCCGGTAGCGTTATTGGTCGCCTTGGAGGAGCCATACCCAATCGTCGTGGGGCCGGGCACATCGCTGTACTCGGCCTCGAAATTGATGAGCTCGCCTCCGTGCCATGTGTGCTGAATCAGGCCGGCGGTCGGGTGCGTGCTGTCGGGGCGCGTGTTAGACAATGCCCAGATCACAATCGTGTTGTTGGCCCCATCTGAGGGCATGTCAAAGCTCAAACTCGTTCCGGTTGTGTTAGACCAGGTTCTGCCAGGGTTGAGAGTTGCGGGCCGTGGAGGATTGGGATCAACTGCGCATTAGATCACATCATCACCAGCTTTCAAACGTACGGGATGGCATGACGTGTCGCGGCGCCTTGCGTTGGCTGAGAGTGAAAGTGCCGTCTTCATTCGGCCACATGATCACCAGCGGGCTCTTCGCTGCTGTCAGTTACATCCGGTCTCTAAACGAACGCATAACGAGGCCCCAGCCGATGGCCATCCACCCAAACTTCTCCGGATCGATTGGCCTGTCTGGGTGCGTATGGATCGTGTCTGGCATCAGCACTTCTTCCTCGTCGTTTGACGCACAAGTGTCGACGTTGTCGGCGCGCGTCGCCGTGATGCAAATCCGCTGCCGTCAGCTTCGGCTCCAATTGCCACTCACGTCATTGCACACATTCGTTCCAGCGAGCGCGAGCGCGCCCTGCACCGCGCACAGAGCAAGCAGCAGTGGTCGCCACATGTTCGAAATGAAGTTGAAGATGAGAACAGTCAGATCTTCACGACTTTGCTACAACGTCGAGGTCGAGGCCGGGTCATCCGGAGGACCCCACTAATGACCTCCCTGTTCACGACAGGAGATGACTGCACCCCATCGCTGTTCCGCTTGTTCTCGCTTGTTCCCTGTCGCCCTGCGTTCCAGAGCGCGTGACTTGAGCCAGGCCGCGCATTGGACATACGACGGAGGGCAGATCTGAAGTGAGCCCAGCGCCGGAGGTGTGCACGCAAGGTTTCGGGATGGCAGGCACGGCCCGGAAGGGATGGGCGTCACCCGCATGCCGTAACTGTCCAGTCTAGTGGTCCGCCTGCCAAGATGTTTTGCTACAGTCCGAGAGATTAAGCACGCGGATGAGCAGCTTACAGAAACAGGCGAGATGAGCGGACGGGGAGGTAAAGAGGGTGGGCGTCTCGGGGACAACCACATGTCGGATCGCGTGCCGTCATGGGCATGTCCACCTGAGGATGGGATCTGACACCGAGACAGTCATGTCCCGCTCAGTTTGCATCTGCCAGCCGCGATGAATGATGCACCGCGTTGGTCGCCAGAGTAGGGTGGTGAAGATATTGATGCACACAAGGAACACAAACGCGTCGTACCCGTTACGTTCCTGTCCTGCAGGACTATCATTATGTCATGTAACTCGATTCTTGCGTTCCCTGGACTCGATGGGAATCGTCGTCGCTGTGGTAAACATGTCAAAGGCACTCCCTCGCGTCGAGCTTGGAGGTTGTTTGATTCAGCACCCTCACACCCGCATGTCTTAAGATCCTGGGCCGGTGGCGCCTTCTTCCCGGTGCCGCGGCGCCGCTCATGTTCATTTCGTTGCGGTGGAGCGCGCGACGCGGCTGCACGGGGCCCGGCACCAAGTTAGGTCGTTAAGAAGGCTTATGCCCACATGTTCGATGTAGAATAATATCGGACAGCGTTCACACGGTCGTCGCCAACTGCATCGATCTTTGCGTTTTGGCTCCGGTACTGGTCGCATGGTCGGGGCATGCTGGAACATGTCAACTTGACTGGAACCCATCCTCACAACGGCTCGTGGCTTTCTTGAGAATGTGCCGTTATTCCCCCTCGCAACCAGCGATTTGGGTCCGACTGCCATATCCACCCGTACACCTCGTACGGGAGGGGTTGCGGGGCGACAAGCATATGTAGCCTGCCGTCTGATCTGCAGGAGTGGCATTCCGGAGTCAGCGCCACCGATCAGGCGGGAAGCTGTTGATCGTCAGCAGGGGATGGAGATTGACTGGGCCCGTCACCATGTCCGCGCGCAGTTACGCAGAGTCCAAAGTCGTGCCACAGCTTATGATACATTTCAGCTCTACCTGTCATTGTCCAGAAGGTGCGCGGCATTCGCAACAACCCCTTCGGCTCGCCGGTTGTGCACGTTGACGTGTTCAATGCGGCTTTGCAAGTCGCGTACCTGGTCTTCGAGCTGGCGTGCCCGCTCTTTGCCTCCCTGCTTCTCGGTCTTGATCTTCTCACCAGCGATGCGCAACCGATTGTCGTACTCCTTGACGCGAGCTTCCCACTTGCTCTCGGCGGCAGCGGTGCGCGCTCGCTCTTCAGCCAAGCGTTTCTCGAGCGCTTGCAGACTGGCAACGGCTTCCCGGGCCCGGCGCTCTGCCCTGTCTGCCTGGTCAAGGGCGCGCTGCAAGTCTGCAGTGCTAGAGGAGGAGGAGGAACCGCGGGCTCTCAACAAATTGAGCTCGCGTTGAAGCTCGGCGACGCGGCTACGGGCGTGGTCGAGCTCACCATCCTTCTGTGCCAGCTTAGCGCGCTGCTGCGAACGTTGTTGCTCAAGCTTCTTAACGCTGGCTTCAAAACCGTCAAGTGCGCGCCACTTTGCGTCGAGTTGCCGCTTAAGGCGGGTCATGTTCTTCTCCATCGCAGTCTCGACTTCCTTAATGCGCTTGTCGAAGTCGGAGCGCACACCGTGAATCGAGCGCATACGCTGCTGGAGCGTGTCCCGGAAGACGACAAAGTTGGACGGCGTCGTGTTGTCTTCGGTACCGAGGAAGCGGTTGACATCTTTGAACACTCTCAGAAGTAGGTCGGAGCGTTCTTGCTTCTGTCGCTCGCTCTCCTTCTGAACCTGCATTCGCGCGTTTTGCGTCTCAGTAAGCAGCGGCTCGAGTTCCTCGAGGCGCTCGCGCAGGGTTGACACTTCGCGCTCGTGCTGCTTGGCAGTCTTTGTCATGACATCGAGCTTCTCCGAGACACCCAGGCGGCCCTGCCGCTCGCTCGATAGGCGGCTCTCGAGGTCGCGCGTCTTGTCGATCTGGCTGTCAGTTACAGCAAGGCAGCGTACTCACAAGTTCGGCAAGCTCCAGCTCGCGGTCATGGAGCACCTGTTCCTTCTCACGCAGCTCGTCGCGAGCGCGGTCGAGGTCATCCTCACTAGCGCCAAGGTCGCGACGCAGGCGCTCAATCTCAAGCTCCAAACTGCGCTGGTCGCTAGTCGCGGCGTCACCCATCTTACGGCGTTCGTCCTCGAGCGAGCGCAGTGCATTCTGTACGTTTGTAAGGTCGCGGTCGCGCATGGCCACACGATCCCGCGCAGCCTCGAGCTCGGCCGTGAGGCGCTCTTGTGCCTGGTCGCGGCTGGCAAGCACGCGGCGGTGGTGGTCCGCATCCTGTGCGCGAGCCTCCGTTTCACGCTTGAGCGCAGCAGAGATCGCTTCGCGCTCTTCGGTGGCCTTCTTACGAGCGCTCTTGAGTGCGTCAATAAGCTCCTCAAAGTGGGATTTATCCTCGTCCGCGCGGTGGAGCTCCGCTTCCAGGTCGGCCTCGCGAGCCTGTAGCGCCTCGACAGTCTCCTCGAGCTCGTACACACGCTGGCCAAGCTGGTGTCAGACCTTCCCTCACCGACTGAACTCACCCGTTCTACCTCGTGGTTGGCCGCGATAATATCCTCTTCCTTTGTAGCATTGTCCATTTCAATGCCGCGGAGAGTTTCAGTGAGACGCTCAGCCGTCTCGCCCTGGGCGGCCTCCAGCTCAGCCACCCGGTCTCTGGCAGCCAGAAGCTCATCCTCACGCTCCATAAGGAGTTTGCGGAAGTCTTCAAGCTCCTGTTCGCGTTCTGCCATGACGTCCTTAAGCTCCTCGGCCTGGCTTCGAGCGACAACAAGTTCATCGCGCCACTCAACCTCGAGAGCGTTGAGTTCGCGCTCGTGATCCGAAATCTTGGCGTCAATCTCGTTGTTGAGCTCTTCGATCTCTTGATCGCGTCGCTCGAGCTCAATCAGCGCTGCGTCATGCTTGTCGCGCCATTCGTTAATTCGGTCCTCGAGTGCCTCGACGTCGCCGTCCTGCCCCTTCTGCGCGGACTCAAGATCAGCTTTAAGCTCGACAATCTCGGCCTCAAGCTTGGCAATTGTGCGCGACTCGCGGCCTCGTCCAAGGCCTACGCTTTCGGTTAATCCACGCGCCTCTTCGCGGACCTTCTCGAGCTCGTCCTGCGCAATGTCGGCCGTGTCGCGGAGGCGGCTCATCTCTTCAAGCTGATCGTCGATTTGACCACGCAACTCCTCAAGATCGTACTGAAGGCCGCGAACCTTATCTTCATACTCCTGGCGCACCTTGGTGAGCTCATCCTCCAGGGCCTGACGCTTCTCCTTCTCCTCGCGCCACAAGCCTTCCATTTCCCGAGCCTCGGCCTCGCCACGCCTTCGCCCTTTGTCGTCACGATCGCGAGCCGTGGCAGCCAGGTCACGATCCTGCTGGAGAAGAAGTTTCTTGCACTTTTTGAGCTCCTTGGCGATCGTGAGAATTTCAACACGCAGTTTGACGTTTTCGCTGACCACGCTCTCGAGGTTGTCAGGGGCCATGGACGCGAGCCGCTCCTTGAGAAAATGATTCTCGAGCTGGAGGTTGAAGTTCTCCTTTTGTAGCGCGTCCACGTTCTTCTGTCAGCCCTGTCCTTTCCGTTGACTCACCTGTTCCTGCTCGCGAAGCGTCATCTGGGTAGACGGCCCAGCGGCGACGCTGTGCCGCCCAGCAGTCTTGCTCTTACGCAGATCGCGGCGGTGAGACACGTTTAGTGACAAATTGTTTAGAACCCCATCGTCTTCGGTCGCCTCGCCGAGGCTTCCGTACCGAGCATCAAGAGCATCGTCACCTTCCTCCTCAGAGGAGTTATCACCATGCCGGCGCTCTCGACGCGCCCTCGGAACGGTGCTCGGTGGAGGTGAGTTGAGGAGGGCCGCTGCAGGGTGGTTCGCTGCTGCGGGTGTGTACAGTCCACCACCATGTCGGTCAAAGCGGTCAGATGCCGGAGTCTGAGAGCGGGAGACGGCTAGGGTCAGCGGGATGGTCAAGGCGGGGAGAGACCGGTCAAGGTGTCTAGACACGGGTTTCCAGACAGGAGAGCTCTACCAAACTCGAGAGAACGTCAAAGCATGGAGAAAGCGGAGAGAGGAGGAAGGGGCGAGGGAGGAAGCGCACGGCGCGAGCAGACCTCCACTTGCCCTACCTCTCGCTCAAGGATGTCCGTCGCACGCCTGGAACACTCACACTTCCTGGGAGTGGCCCCAAAGCTGTCCTCGTCGGCGGAGTGAAAGCTAGAGCCCAGAGAGCCGAGGGAAATGTCGGGGAGTGTTGCTGACGGTGGGATGGCTGTTGATCCGCTGGACGCGATGGACGAGTTGAGGACGCCCTCCAAGCCACTTGCGGGAGGCATTGTGGTAATGATAGTGCCCTCTTGCGAGGACGCCTTCTGGTGTGTCGTGCGATGTAAGCTAACGTTGATATGTCGGAGAGGGAGAAGAGAATGCGAATAATGAGAAGAGAGCGAAGGAGACGCGTTGATGGGATCGTGAAACGGGATGGAGGACCGCCAGGGGCAGGTGGCAATGTTGTTGACACAAAGATGAACGGAGTCAATTTACTTGTTTGGGCTGTTCCGCGCGTCAATCACGCGCCAATTATGCGCCACAGAGCCAACATCCACCAACGCCCAGCTCTATCAACACTAAGACTACTTCAAGCGAAACATCTCACAATACCATAATGATACAATGCATGCGTGTAACACCGTTCAATGATAGTCTCGTCGCCGTCGACTTGCAGAGCGCCACTCTTACCCGCGCCACAACGGCTGGCTCCCCTTAGCGAAGCCTGGTGGCGTGAGGCTAATGCCTCAGCAATTGCTAATCCTCGCCTCAGGCGCCCACGTCCTCCCCTCTGGCCGCTCCCCTCTGGCCGCTCTACTTGAACAACAGCTGACACGAGTACACCTTATCGTCGTTGTCCCAGTGCTCCCACACCGAGTCGGGGTCCTCTTCCTCCTCGACCATATCCTTCGCGGGAATGGCGAACGCGATGGTCTCGTACGGCTCAGCGGCGATAACGAGGTACTGGAAGGCGCGGTTCGGAACCTCACGCTTCTGCTCGAACGCGCTCATGAAGCGCCGCCGCGGCCGCTCGTCCGCCTTGATTTCGGGGTATGCGATCGTGAACAACAACCCAAGGCGCTGCGTTAATGGGTCACGGATCTTGACGATCTTGTAGCCTGTCGTTAGCGCGATCCTATGTAAAGCGGAGGAATAGGCTCACCAGGACGGCCAATCTTAACAAACACCTTCTTCTTCACGGTCTGCGTGGTTGTTGGCGCGGCTGTGAGCATGAGCTGCTCGTGCTGATCACGCGCGGCACGACGGGCAAGGTTCGTCTGGTGCTTCTTGCCCTGTGTGTGCGCAAGGTACGAGCCCTCATTTACGTGCAGCGTCAGGCAGAGGCGACACTCGAGCGTGCCGAGATGTGTCCTAGGGTCAGTAGCAGCTCTATTATCTGATGAAGGACGAGGTGCGAGGGCTCTGATTACGCGGCGCCCTCACCGCCCGCATCAAGCTCGCGTGGCTCATCATCACTACTAAATCGCTCCCTTCACATTCACTCACCTGAGAATATATGGGTCCTTGGCCAGGTCGATCGTCTCCATGGCGAGCTTGCGGAGGCGCTCGCGACGGTCCACCGCCGACTCAGATGCGCCCGCCACGCCGGCGCCGCTCTTGTTAGCACCCGCACGATTTTGGTAATCTGTTGTCAAAAACAGCTCCTCAGAGCGTTGCCATAAGAGACGTACCCATGGTGGATGCTTGGTTGCACGAAAGATGAACGTCGAGGCAGAGGAATTCGTTGCGGTTAGGTGGCAAACCTCAAGCAGCGGCGGACAAGGCCATATCTCCGAGTGTGGCACCGGAGCCCCGGATTCGCGCAGATTTCGAAGATCAGCCATGTCTTTCTTGCTGGTGCGGTTCTTCAACGACCTCATCCACTACCATGTCACTCTTCGCCTCGGCCTTTGGCTCTCCCGCCGCTGCCGCCTCTTCGAGGCAACTCGGATCTCCCGCTACCGGGGGCAAGAAGCGCAAGCGCCCTTCGGCGGGCGGAAAGGAGGACCAGCTTCGCGCGACAGAGGCCAACCTCGCCAAGCTGATGGAGCGGGTCGACGCCGGCCTTCCCGACAAGGGTGGGAAGGAGAAGATTGGCGGCGGGCTCGATAAGAAGGGGAAGAACAAGAAAAAGGCCGAGGAGGATGACGAGCCGACGCCTAAGAAGCAGAAGGGAAAGAAGGAGCCTAAGGGCAAGGCGGCGACGGGCAAAGCGACCAGCAAGGCGCCCAGGACCAAGTGGGCCGAAACGGACGATGCGAGCGGGTCGGGTGCCAACTCTGTCGCGGTTGCCCCGTCCGCGCGATTTACCGGTGCCAAGGCGGCGCGTGGCAAGCCCGAGCCGTTCGAGTTACCGATGCCCGCAATGCCGAAGCCGGCAAAGAAGGACGACGGCTTGACCGACATGCAGCGAGGGATGAAGACCAAGCTGGAGGGGGCACGATTTAGGTGAGTATGGATTGGCTGGCGTCAACCAGCTGTCCTGTGGGCATCGTGCAGGACTGTAAACTGACACCAGGTGGATCAACGAGCAGCTCTACAGCACTAAGAGCACCGACGCCGTCGACATGATGAAGAAGGACCCGAAGATCTTTGCGGATGTGCGTCGCGCCCTGCAGCCGTGAGAAAGCACTGAAGTTGACGACAGTACCACCTAGCGCACCGCGCGCAGACGGCGGCGTGGCCATCTCCTCCCCTCCCTCACATCGTGGACCAAATTCGGCCTCTTCCGCGTGGCACCGTGGTCGTCGATTTGGGATGCGGCGACGCTGGGCTCGCGCGTGCTCTCGTGCCAGAGGGCAAGGTTGTGCTTTCCTACGACCTGGTCGGCGACGCGGGTGTGCCCGGCGCCGACGACAGCAAGACGAGCGCGAGCGGCGGCGGGGAAGGCTGGGTCGTGCAGGCCGACTTCCTGAGTCACGTACCGCTCCCCGGCCGGCCTGGTGGACTGGCAGTCACGGACGCCAGCAAGGGCTGGGCAGACAAGGGGAAGAAGCTCGGCAAGAAGGAGAAGCGGGACAAGGCGGCCAGCGAGGTCGTCGACGTCGTGGTATGCTGCCTCTCGCTCATGGGCACAAACTGGATCGGAGGCGTGTACGAGGCCGCGCGCGTACTCAAGTTGGGGTGAGTGATAGTGAAGCGACGAGCTGACGGCAGGGGTACGCTGCACATTGCTGAGGTCACATCTCGTCTCGTGTCGCCCGACGCGTTCGCTGCCGCTGTGGCCAGCTTCGGCTTGGTGCTTGAGGAGCAGGCGCAGCCAAGCACGCACTTTACGCTCTTCCGTTTCACGAAGCGCGCTGTGCCTCAGGGCCCCGTGCGCGGCGAGGCGGGGTGGGACGCTCGTGTGCGAGAGGGAGAGGATGTCCTGCGCGCGTGTGTGTACAAGAAGCGGTAGTGCGTGTCCTAGAGGCCACCATGGAGAGTTGGACGGATGACAGGCACGTGACAGGAGGTAATGCTTGTAGGCGGACTTCTTGGTCGTATTCTCGACTTTATGCAAGTCCGGTTTGGAATGCAAGGTTACTAGTTGCCTCATAACCACTCGGAGTCATTCCGCAAAGCGCCTTCACCTTACTTCATATTTTACACTACGAAACTACGAGACCACTTTGGAGCAAATTCCTGTGAGGCAACTCACTTCTTCTGCTGCTGAGCCTGGGCGTCCTTGTTCTCGCCCATCTCCTCGGTGCCCTGGGGCTGTTTGCCCTTGCCCTGCTTCTGCTTGCCCTCAGCCTTGGCATCCTGCTTGTCGCCCTTAGCCTGTTATCAGCACCAGCTGGGGTTGTATCGCACCTGGCGCTGGGCCTGGGCGGGCTTGTCCTGCTGGGAAGCGGGCTTGCTAGTCATCGTGGTTTAGGGGTGTTGGTTGGGTGTGGGTTGAGTGGTGGTGTGTTAGAAGTACTGCTGAGAGAGAAAGAGAGAGAGAGAGCTTGGTGAGGTGAAGAGTAGGGCTACGGGATGAGCTTTATATCCTCAGAACTGGACCGGCTAGTGGGGACTGGGGTGACGGTGTTGTGGGGGAGGCGTGCGAAAGCACATCTAGCGGCAGAAGCGCAGACACGTTCCCATGCGTTAGTGTTCTCACATACAGACGTCATGAGGAGTGTACCATTGAGTAGTGTAGTCCGTGTATGAGGACGATACACGCTGCCGGGCCACAGCGGGAGCTGGTCTGAGTATACCGTTCACCCGTTTGTGAGCCCCGCCGAGCTAGGTGGATGGAGGTTGGGGTCAGCGGACCGCAGGGCAAAGTGGGTCCTCAGCACCGCAGACGTGGTTCCTGCGTCTCACGCTTATGATGTCTGCGGCGGGCCGATGGCTCTAAATAACGTTGGCTGCGTCAAAAGCTGCGAATGCTGAACGTCTTTGACTTTTCAGCGGTAGGTCGCTCGCTCAGTGACTAGTTATACACGATGCATGCCTATAGTCTAGTACGCCGCGGCGGCGACGAGCTTGGTGAGCTCTGCGGGTCAGCTCCACTGCCACTATCCCACCTCCACAAAACTCACGCTTAAGCTGCACGTTCTCCTTGACTACACCCGCCTTGACGTTGTTGTCACCGTTCTCCGGAACGACGGCAACCTCGCCGTCAACCGACCACTCAGCCTCCTTGCACCAGGCGGGCACCTCAGCAGGCTTAAGGTCGAGCCAGCGGGCAAGCTGAGCGAGGCGGACGCGGGAGAAGGACGCAGCGATGGTCGATGCAAACTGGTTGCGGAGCTTAGGCACGAGGTCTTCGTGGGCCGGGAAGTAGTTGGGATTGGAGCGGAGGACTGCGGTTAGTTTTAGACTCCAGACGGCAGGCCGCCTCAAATATGCCTCCTTCGTTTCCCCACACCGGTTCCGCTTCACACTCACGCTGTGCGGCCTCGCTCGACCCGTTGAACTCGGCCCAGAACTTGGTGAACTGGCAGGTGCGCACGAGCTCGTGGAGGTTCTGGAGGAAGGGCATGGCGATGATGAGGCTCTCGTCGTCAGAGTCAATGTCGTGAACGATCGCGGCCGGCTCGCGGAGGAGCGCGAGGCAGAGGTTGAAGTCTGGGCCGTGAACAGTGGCGCTCAGCGCCTTGATAAGGATGTTGAGAATGACGTCGGGGTTGGAGAGCTGGGGGTTGAACTGGTAGCTGACGTTAGCGACGATTGAGGGAGCAAAACACCGTCGCGGCTGAGAGAGCCATTGACGAACGAGCATAGGACAATGCGGCCGTCAGAGCTAGCCTACAGCTGACCAGCAACAACACCCATCCCGTCGTCACTGCCTCTCTCGCGCATGTTCCCAAATCGAACGCACAGCTTCAAGATAGCAAGGTTCGCCAGCAGGTCGTACTCGCTGCTCGCGATCTGGCTCTGGAGGTACTCCTCCATGAAGCTCAGGTTGGACGGGTTATACCTGTCTGGGTGTCAGCGCAGCCTCGCACCAAACCTACCAACGCCATGGATGAGCTCGTGGATGACCTCGGTGCGCGAGCTCGGCGTGTGCCACTCCTTGAGGTTCTTGGGGGGGACTGGCGACATTTTGCGTCCTTTTGGGATGGGTATCGTGAAGCTCGGCGCCGTGCTCGTCGATCGTTGACAATGGTGGCGGCAAGCTCAACGAGATGGCATCGAAAACGGTCGCAGCCTTATCAGAAAATGACGTGGACACGTGACGCGCTGATCGGCGCGTGCCGTGACGTGAGGCCGTCGTCCGCGGTCCGTGTTGACGTCGTTGTCATCACCAGCAGCACAGAGACATGCAATGAGCGACCACCCGCTCGGTACCAAGGTCCGCGTCAACGCTGGTACCGGCGTCGTACGCTGGGTTGGCGCCGATCCTGCCTTCGCCCAGGGCAAATGGGTCGGCATCGAGCTGTGAGCTACATCTCCTCCACCAGGCTGGAACTGATCGCAGCGACACACCTACGGGCAAGAACAACGGTAGTGTCAATGGCGAGTCATACTTCTCGTGCGAGCCGCATTATGGCGTGTTTGTCCGCCCGAGCCAGATGCAGGCGTTGGAATTACGGAGGGCGGTGCGTCTGACTTCGGTCACTGGAGACCGACGCAAGGACACAGAGGAAGGAGCCGCTGACACCAGCCGCGCACCTCCACGCTGCCGTCTAGCTCTGGCTCCTCGCGCATTACGAGTAGATCCACGACTCCAGCGCGTGCCGGAACGGGCGTCCGAACGGCGCCCACCCCGATACCTGCCACCCCGAGCCGCTCCGTTTCGAGAACGTCGAACGCTGATGTACCGCCCTCCCCGGTTGCAGGACCAACGGGCACGATCCGCGCGGCGACGCGCACTAGACCGCCAGCGATAAGGACGACTGGTCCCGCGGCTGGGCGGAGGGCGAGCGTCCTCCCGTCGTCGAGTGCGAGCTCAACAGTGCCATCCCCGCGCATTCCCGCGTCTCCAGCGATGAGCCGCCGTGCTTCTATGATCAGCAACAGCCGCACGCAGACGCCAGTCACGGCGACACGAGGTAACACGACGGCGCGTAGGGCGGAGAGGACCGACGAGGAGCTTATGCCACCTCCCCCGGTGCCCGAGCGCGTTCCACCAGAAACCCCCCGTCGTCCTGCAGAACCCCAGCGGAGCGGCAGTGGCCTCCCCTCGCCCCGACGCCTGTCTCGGCGGTCCCCGATTCAGCCTGAGTCTCCCTTTGTGGCCGTGGAGCGTGCCGACTCGCCCGAAGAAGGCGACACTACCATCCTTGCATCACCCATTAGCTCCTCCGTCGCCCTTTCCCCTTCCACTCGTTCACTCACTATCCATGGGAGCCAGTCCCCCGCCTCTCTTCAGCCCTCACCCATTCCTTCCACTCCCTCAAACCGAACCTCACCTCCTTCTCCTAGTCCTCGCCTGCCTGCAACGCTCCCTTCTCCACAAGCATCCACCAACCTCTCCCTCACTTCCCCACGCACTTCCACGACACTCCCCCCTGCCTCACCCCGCTCTCCTCTCACTACCCGGCGACCGCCCACTCCTGACTCCACGGCGGCCGTGTTTGCACAGAAACGTGAGCTCGAGGAGTTGCGAATCAAAGTTCGTCTTCTGGAGAGCCACCGCGCCGAGGACCTGGCGACGATCAAGAGCCTTGAGAAACGTGCTGCTGAGGGCGACTCGCTTCCGGCTATCCGCGCCAAGCTCCAAGGTGAGTTTATTGCTCTTCTTCAACTGACAACAAGCCAAGTTCCAGGAGCAGGCGACAGAGATCGCCCGGCTCAAGCGCGAAAACTCGGACGTGCGGTCTGAAAATGAGCTGCTCGAGTCGCAACGGCTGGACGCGTTCGAGCAGGCAGAGATGGCGACACTCGACCGCGAAGTTGCAGAGGAGAAGGCTGAGGCAGCGGAAGCCGAGGCCCAGCGACTCAACGAGAAGATCCTGGAGCTTGAGCTCGAGGTCGCAGTGCTCAAGGAGGAGAACGCTGAATACGAGAAGCCTATTGATGGGCTCGAGGGCGGTGTACATACATCCATCGCGTACATTCAGCTCGAAAAACACAACGAGCGGCTGAAGGATGCGGTCATCCAGCTGCGCGATATGCTTCATGAAACCGAGAAGGAGTACAAACTTAAGATACAAGACCTCGAGAAGGAGCTGAGCAGCAACACCGACTTGAACGGGCGCTTGGAGCTTACAACGGCCAAGCTTGCGCACGCCGAGGCGCAGGTGGAGGATTTGAAGCAGCAGTTGGATGACGCGCTTGGCGCCGAGGATCTACTCGAGGAGCTCACCGAGCGCAACCTGCAGATGAGCGACAAGATGGAGGAGATGCGGGCGACCATTGACGACCTCGAGTCCCTCAAGGAACTCAACGATGAGCTGGAGGAGAACCACGTCGAGACGGAAAAGCAACTCGAGGCTGAGATCGACCGCGTCACCTCCCAGCTCAAGGAGGAGGGCGTGCGATCGGCTGAGCTCGAGGTGCTCGTAGTCGACATGGAGGCGACCATTGGGCAGTTCCGCGAACTCGTCGGTAACCTGCAAGCCGAGATCGACGAGCTGCGTGAGCAGCATGCTTCGCAGCAGTACGACTCGGCAGCAGCGAGCAAGGAGAGCCAGGCGCTTCTTAACCTCAACCTCAAGCTGCAGAGCTCAGTAGTCAAGACGCAGTCCAAGACTGTCGATCTCGAGTTGAAGAAGCTTGAGGCCGCTCAGCTAGCTGAGCACCTCCGCATCGTGCAGGCTTACTTGCCCGATGCGTACCTCGAGTCGGAGGCAGACTCTGTCTCTGCGCTTCTCTTCTTCCTTCGCGTGGGCGAGAAGGTCAACATGCTCACCAGCGTCATTTCCAACATCCACGGCCTTCCCGGGGCGCTGCACACTGTCTCATCAGAGGCTCTGGTCGGGGTGTGCGAGCTTCGCGGCAAGCTGCGCACCTTCGCAACCCTCAACCGTCGCTTTGCGGCAATCATGCGGCGCACCCAACCAGACGACTACGTTGCCCTGGGGAGGGTGGTGGGCGAGCTCGCCGGCGTCGAGTCTCGAGTCGATGGGTGGATCGCGAGCGTCAAGACGGACGAGTTCAATGACGGCGAGTGTGCGCGCGAACTGGACGCGCTGCTCGCGCAGTTCAACCACCTCGCCGAGGTCATGTTCAACCACCCCCTCGACGCGGGCGAGCAGCAGGTCGCGGCGGCGTATACACTCGAGGACGACCTGGACAACTTTGCCGCCGCCGTCGGCTTCGTGCGTACCGAGATCATGGCGCTCGTCAACGATGGCGACGTCGACGTCGAGCTGGGCGAATACACTCTCGACGAGGCTGTTTATGACCCTGTACAGCGCGTTTTGAACCAAGTACGCGCGGTCAAAGCGCCGGCGGGCAAGCTCGTCGCCGTCATTGAGGAGGTCGCGGCGTCTGAAGCCGCTCTCGCACCCGAGTTCTCGGACGGCCTGCGAGACCTCGTCGGTTCCGTCAGCGCTGCGGTGGACATGGCTGTGCGCCTGGCACAGCGCGTGCGGCAGCATGTCGAGTCGCTCCGCTCGTCGAAAGGCGCCCTGCGTCTCTCGGACATCGACAAGTTCCTGGCCGAGGTTACGAAGACGGACGGGGAGCCGTGGGACGTCATCGCGTCCTTCGTCCAGCGCCTCGGCGCAGACCTGTCGGACGTGCTGCCCAAGTTCCGCGCAGCCCCGAAGTCGGGGCAGACCATCTCGTTCGCCGCGCCCGCGCCCTGGCTCGCGCGCGTCGCGGCCATCAAAGAGGCCGCGTCGTACAACGCCGAGGCGGAGCGCCGGGTGTCCCGCCTCTCGGACGAGCTGCGGGACATGGTGCGTGAAATCAAGCTGCGCGACCAAAGCTTGCAGGAGGGCAGTGTGAAGATCGAGACGCTCGAGCGCCGCATCGAAGGCGCGCGCAAGCAAGCCGACCACATCCTCGAGTTGGAGCGCGAGATCGCCAAGGCCCGCAGAGCCGAGAAGGAGTACGAGGACGCGATCGAGCAGCTGCAGGCCGACCAGGCGGACTTGGAGGCCGAGAACGCCAAGCTCCGCCGGCGGCCCGCGAGCCAGGGCACGGCCCCGGCGCCGGAGCCCACGACGGGCGAGCAGGTCGCGGGGCTGCGCGCCGCGCTGCGCCACTTGCGCAGCGAGAACGCCCTCCTCAAGTCTCGCGATTTGTACGCCGACGTGCACATGCTCCCGCCGTTGCGCGCGCTGGCGCCCGCGCTCACCGCGCCAGATATGACGCAGGAGGACAGCGACGCCGAGTCGGACGGGCCGGCGACGCCGCTGGGCAGCCCGCGCATCGCACACCCCGCCCTCCCCGCCACGAAGATCGCGCTCGAGACCGAGTCCAAGATCCTCTTGCGCGCTGTCGCGGCGTACGCGGCTTCGCCGCGCATCGTTGACATCAGCGGGGTCGACGGGTGGAGCTGGCACTCGCGCAAGAACTCGCCCGAGGCGCAAGCGTGGCGGCTGGCACGCGAACGCGGGCGGCTCGAGGGCCGCGTGCGCGACTTGGCGGAGCGAGTGCGTGCTCTGCGTCAGTAGAGGTGATAATTTACCATGCATCTAATACCTCGTTCTGGGACAGGAATGGGGATGCATGGCGAGAGATGGCTAGGCGATTGGAAGGGACAGGGATAGATGGGGCGTATATGGAAGGAGACCATTCACATGGCGGTCAGTGGCAGCGGAGGAAGGTGTTCGTTGTCCTGCCCCGCAGCAGTTGCCTACTACCGCTGGCTCACGCGCCGCAGGTGAAGACCACACTCCTGCCGTCAGTGACCTTCTGAGCTCCCACTGGGGGGCCGCGACACTTGCTGAAGCTCCTCGAGGGTCTCGCGCCGTTTTTTAATGGCCTCGCGGCGTGCCGTGATCTCCTCGTCAGGCTCGCACAGGTCGTGCGCGCGCTTCCGGGTCCCATCACTGACGGCGTTGAGGCCGAGCGCGTCGCGGAGTGTGGCGGGGACGCGGGGCAAAAATTTCGCAAGGAGGTAGACCGGAAGCTCGCGGCCAACCGTGTCCTGCAACCGAGCGATAGAGCGCTGCAGCTGCCACTGCACGAAAGCCATAAAATTGAGCAGTGCGGAAACGTAGGTTGGGTGCCACTGCTCGGGGTGCTTGGCGAGCGTGGCGGGGAAGTAGTTGTGTGCGACCGGTTCGTTGACCTCGCCACCCTCGGCAGCGGGATACGCCGCGGCAAATGTTTGCATATAGGCCTGGACGGTGCCGCGGGCGTCGTCTGGGCAATGGCGGATCTCGACGTGGTCGGGCCGAGCTTTCTCGCTCTCGATCCGGGCAGAGATGTAAGCCGTGACCTCGTTCTGCAGGGGGGCAGTGAGGGTATGCAGGGCTTGTCTTGGGTCAGAGACTGCTGCACAACGAGGTCGCAGTGTGCATCTCCGACCGGATCAAATCAAAAGGGTGTGAATAGCACGTACGTTGCGATCTGGGAGAGATCATCCTTCCCCTCGCAGACCTCGTCGGTGATGACTCCTACGAGGTTTTCGAGTTCGGCCCAATACGCTTTATTGTACTCGTGGCATCGTCCGGCCCAGCGCGCCACCACGTCCTTAAGAAGAGCGGCCCGCGCTGCGTGCATGTTGATACTAGCACGTGCATTGCGGTACCTGTTGTGAGCACGGTTCACACACGTCTCACTTGGCAAACAGAGCGTGGACTTCGTCCAAGTAGATGCCACTTCCGTGTGGTGCTTCGTCCGCTGCATCTTTCCGCAGCAGCGGAGTAAACGACGTCACCCGTAGGTCTCGTTCAAACTCCATCTGGATGTCGACAAAGCGCTGAGTGGGCTGGCCGCGATCCGTCAGGTGCTCTTCAAGGGCTTTGGCGATGGCCTCGATGATGCCGTGCAGGTAGTCTACGGGGTGTTCCACAGGAGGTGGAAGCAGCGCCTGTTGCTCGTTGACCTCGAGCGTGCTCTCTTGGATACGACGGCGGAGCTTTGGCACACTGTCTCAGCGTGTAGCGCGTGGCACAACTTACTTGCTCTTGACGAGCTTCTTGTACGCCATGTTGATACGCTCTTGCGTCTCACGCCAGCTGAAGGAGCGGCCGGCGACCTCGGCGAAGTCTAGCCATTCAGGCTGGCGGAAGAGTTCCTTGCCGTGGTCAAAGCTATCGGCCCTGTTGCGATACTCGCTCGGCTTGCGACATCGCACGGGGTGGACGCCGTAAGCTGGCACGAGCGAAAAGCTTTGGTTTCGGCCTAAGATAAGGTCTCCCCAGTCTGACTCCGTGGGGGTATCAATGTGGTCAGGTTTGGTGACGATGACTGTTGGTCAGACCGCTGGACCCTCTTGGAACCTGCACTGACTCATGCTCCGCTTTAGTTCCGGGTCATGCTTAAGAACAAGCTGCACCTCGGGAGCATTCGTGCTGGGATCACCTGCTGTCAGAGTTGGTACTGTAACACTTACTCCCACCTGCAGCCAGGCAGAGGAGGATGAGGCTTTCAGGTTTGCCCAGATACGTGTCCGCGAGGCTCGTGGCTGTCGCAGCACTAATACCAGACTTGAGGCCTAACGTCAGTATGTCCCACTGGGCCAGCATACCGGGTAGATCGACAATGGAGAGGTCAGGTTGCTTCGGCCCGGACACGATGAGCTGCACAATGTTTTCACTGAGTGCAGGCCCACCGATGTCATGGCTTCCCTTCCCCGCAGCACCCTTCCACACCTCATATGTGCTGGCATGAGTTCAGATCGCCATCCACCACATGAATTTACCTGAGCGGCAACGAACCATCCGTTGCAAAACGCGCTTCCAGGCCGGCAAAGTGAAGAACCTCCTGCAAGTCGTCAACACATTTGACCGGCTCCTCGGTGAACTGCATTCGCTTCGGAACACCTGGGGCAGGGTCGGCGAGGCGGATGTACACCATGGCCGAGAACGGCTCGCGCCGATGTCGCGAGTGGATGTGCGTGGGCCCACTGCCGTCAGCTACGCTGAGTTTCATTCCGTCATCTGCAACGTCATCTCGTCCCCGTTGACTCACAAGGTGGACGTCTTCTCAGCGCACCACAATGGCACGCGACAAATCATGGAAAGCCTGTCCTCAGCTTGAACTGCGCACCGGGTGGGAAGGCGCTCACAGGCTACTTTTGCCGACGCTTTGCCCCCCAACAGCAACGACAAGTGGGATGGGGATCTCATCAGCATCGTCAGGACAGCATGTCAGCAAATCAGCGATACATGGGAGCGAAGAGAGTAGAGTGCTCACGAGAGCTCGATGAGTTTGTCGAGAATTCGGAAGGCCGATACGCGTTCGTCGCTGGGCTGAGGAGGAAGGCTGGGGGGCGATGACGATAGACGGTGTGGTGGAGACGCGGCGGATGTCGCAGGAGGCGAGGGCAGCGCCTGAGGTGGAGTCGACGTCGACGACGCCGCGGTCTTGCGGGCCGTGGCCGTGTTGGGGCTGGTCGGGGTTCGGGGCATCTGCAAGGGTGACGGTGCTGAGCGAACCATGATGAGGAGGGTGAGAAAGAGGATGAAAGATGGGGAAGGAGGAGAAATGATGATGCAGGCGAGGAAGGCGACATGGAAAGCCCGACATGGCCGACATGCGCCCTGTCCCCGACGCGCCGAGGTCAGCTGCTCGCGGCGGGGTCAGCTGGTAGATGAGTGTGCTTGCATGGCGGTGGGCGCATGCTGTATCACGCATGCAGACGTGTAGATATATGCACGGAGGAGGAGGGGCGAGCGAGGGAGCGAGAGGATGAGCAGTGAGTGAATAAGTGAGAGAGTGAGTATCGCCAGAGAGATCATGAGCAGCGCGATGAGGTGAGCGGCTGGAGCGGCTGGAGCAGCTGGAGCAGCTGGGCAGCATGGGCAGCTTACTGACGACTGGAGAACAAGGAGGTATGAAGATATGGGAGTTGAAGAGAACGACCATTCAAGAATGGCCCAGTAGTGATGAGTGACGCGCGTCATGTGACATGGTGGGTGCCCTGCGATCTCCGCATTCCATTGTACGCACTGACCACCCCTCTGTCTGGTCATGCATTCCTTTTATTCATCTTGATGATCCAAAGCCTGTAACGTATATTGCTTGATATATCATGAGATCATGAACGAATGAATTTGGAAAGAGAGTAGAGCATGAATCGGGCTTGGTAATTTGGTACAGAGGACGCGCAGGGAGGGTCTGGAGTGATGTAAGCTGCGTACTTGTATGGAGGGTCAGGGTATCAGGCCCCAGGGGGGGAGCAGGGGTAAGACGCGTGTCCCATGTCCCAGCCGCGTGCCAGCCGCGACTGCGCCCCGGAAATCTCCTTCCCAGGCGCAAGGAGTGGGCCAGATGGGCCTGGCTCTTTGGGCTTCAGGCTTCAGAGCCAAGGCCGAGTTTCCAGGCGTTTCAGGTGGGGTGGGTGGCAAAAGTCAATTCAAGTAACTATAATCAACCATCTGGTGGTATCCGTTAACCGGAACGTCAGACCCTGAGACAACGTCTCCCATCAGGTCCTGAGATGGATTAGGCCAGTGGCCGGCCTGTGGGTGTGCTTGGTCGACCAAGCCGCGTGCCACCTGCCACCTGACCGCGGCTTGGCCCTGGACACTGGACAGCCCAGAGCCCAAGAGCTCAAGAGCTCGAGCCGCGCCCACAGACATGGACCATGGAATCAGGCATAGCAGATGCCGGGGGCGACCTACACCCTGCTCTCGATCATCCAACCTGCTCACTACTCATCTCAACCTCTTCCTCTCCATCATCTACTCCCTCTGTGTCCCCCCACCCCCACTTACCCACTTCTCCGCCCTCGGCCATCGGATACATTCGTCTTTTATCGTCTCGGCCGGCAATCGGCTTCGACTGGGGCTCAAAACGCGCGCGCGCGCAGCTGCACGCAGATACACAGAGGGTTCAACTGGGCGCGCGCACTGGCGCCGCCTCCTTTCGGATACCTGGAGGATTACCCCTAGCCAAGCCCTCTTTGCCTCTTTGGAAACGCGAGACGTACAGTCGTCGGCAAGCGCCAAAGCACCACCACCCAGTGGCCTGAGCGCCTTCGGCCGCCCAGTCGTCTGCACGCCTGATCGCCTAGCCCACGCCGCCCACGCCGCCCACGCCGCCCATTCGAAAGCCCACAGCCACCCGGTCGCCATCGGCATCGCACGGAGCTGCGCGCGTCTGTCCGACGAACCGACCGTCTCAACAAATCGACAACACAGCCCACTCTGCACTGTGACTTGTCCTCGCCAGATCACCTGTTCGGCATCTCAACTTGCACAAACGCCAGAGCCCTCTCGACCTGAGCGCGAGCGCGTTCGCCCCCTTTCCCTGGAATACACCTCTCATCTCACCCGCCCAGCCCCCAGCAGCCAGCAGATCATCAGCAGAGAGACCGGCCGGCTGATCTCGAGCTCGTTCCCCCCCCCCCCCCCCCCCCCACCCGCGCCCCCGCACTCGTCTCTCCACCTCGCTCTCTCTCTGTCTCTCGAGGTATCTCATTCTCTCATCCATCAATCCTCCCAATCCCCCCCCCCCTCCCCCCCTCGGCTTGATCGCCATCAACCTCATTCTCTCTTTCATCTGTTCATCCATCTCATCTTTAATCACCGCTACTGCTGCTCAGCCATCTACTAGAGGGCGCAGTGCGACCTTCCGACCCTTGTCTCTCCTTTCACCATCCACGCGCCCAGCCATCAACCGCCCTCCTTGACTTCCCATCCTACCCACCTCCCCCCTTATCGCCTCTAACACTCTCCCCAACCATACAACCCACTCACCCCCCCCCCCCCACACACACACATTCACCGTCAACTTGTTCACTCCGCAGACATTGCCCAGCATTGCCTTCCACTCCCTTTGGGTTGCGCAATCTCAGCCCCCGGTGCAACAAACCATTTAAAGTGCTCGTGACACTTCCTAATCATGTCCTCCGCGGTTGAAACCGACGCGCGGAGGGCACGGCAGGTCAACTCTGCCAGGAAGAAGGTACGCTTCTTTTGGGTGTTACCACTACACCCATCACCGCCTTGCCTGCCTCTCACGCTCACACTCAGCTCAAGCAATTCCGCGCCTCCCGCACCTCGCACACCCCATCACCATCGCATGTCTCACGAGCCTCGTCCACTTCGTCCGAATCTGGCTCTGTCCTCAACAACAGCACTGCCGACAACACCTTTCCCCGCCGTGTGCCCAGCAGCAGCCATGGCAAGGCTCTTCTCGATGCTGTCACCGATGCCGAAGCTTCAGGCAAGATGGACACCATGTCACGTCACGCACGCCAGGCCAGTAGGCATCAGCGACAGCGATCTTCCATGACACTGTCATGGCCGCCTCAGCTCAACCAGAACGCGACACCCCGTCCCACTGTCGTCGGCCTGTTTGATTTGCCACCATTGGATCCCTCGGACGAGGCTGCTGCGAAAGCGTCCGACGCAGAGCAGAGTGATACCGCTACTTCCTCGCGCGAGATTGTGACAACCCCTGCGACCCCACCAGTCGAAACTTCCTCACTTTCGTCGGACCGCGAGGGAGCTGCGGTCGCCCGCTTGAACGCTTTCAGCTTTGGTGCAAAGCCGAGCTCGAACAAGCCCGCGCTCCTCCCAGCCTTTCCCATCCGCGAGTCTTCTCCGCCCAAGCGCTTTGGGACGGGGCGTCCCTCAAGCGTTCGTCTTTCTCGGTCCTTCTCACCGCTCGACCTGCTCGAGGGCTCGCCTCGCAACAGTCTGTCCTCTCCAAACCTCGATAACCGATCCACCTCTCCTCAGCCGCTACCTCCATCACGGCGGCGGCACTCCCACAATCGCTCGGAATCGATCTCGCTCCCAAATCTCAAGCTTGGCCGGCCTGCATCGCTTGGCCTGCCTTCTCCCGGGTACCCATCCACGCCCAACACGGATGCCAACTCGCGCTCCCGCTTGAGCACACCCCAAGCTACTCCGCAGAGTGGCTCACGCCTTAAATTCGAGCCGAGCGACAAAGAAAAGGAAGAGTCTCGTCGGCGCGCGCTCGACAAGCTCACCGGAGGGGGCGACAGTACCCCTAAAGCCCCGCAGCGCGAAGAACCTAAATCTGCGGAGATCTCGCTGCCCGCTTTTGAAGATGACGACGATCTTTCCACAACATCTTCACGGCCGCCTTCCGATGCCCTCACCTCGACTGCCTCGTCTAGTCGCCCCTCTTCCTTTACTTTCGGATCGTCGTCCTCGTTCAACAGCCTATCGGCATCTCCCCTGCCCTGGTCCCAGTTTGCCGAAGACAACAGCGAGCGCTGGAGTTTTGGCCAGAGCTTGGGCCAGAGCTTTGGGCAGCGCTTTGATCCCAAGGAAGATGCGCCGGCGTTCGGTTCCTTTGGCTTCGAGATGTCAGGTCCCTCCAAGACCTCATCTGTGCTTCTCAACAGCAGCAGCCTCGGCGTCCTCACGGAGGAAGACGAAACGGAATCGGATGCAGATGACGAGGGGATTGACATGATCTCGAATACATCGTCAACCGCAGACATGCACGAGACGCCTGAATCAACTCCGGCTGGACCCACGCCCTCTCGTCTCCGGGAACTGCACTTGGTCTCATCCGTCTCAAGCCAAGGATCTAGCAACCGCCGCAGCTCAAACCCAGATGTTGCACGGAGCCTCGCGTCTGCTCGCGAAACGCCCACAAAAGGTGGGTATGGAAGTATTGGACGTGGTCGGCCCCGTCCTCTAGCACTGGATACAACCAGCGCCTCTGCATTCAAGGCTGCCAATGCGGCGTCTCCCAGCAAGGGTGCACGTCCCTCAAGCCTCAACCTTGGCCGCCGACCCTCAGGTACGCGTGCGAGCTCCATATCGTACAAGAAGGACGACAGCGGTAGCGGGTCATCATACGATTATGCGAGTTCGCGCGGCATTACCTCGCCACCGTCAATCGCTGGAGAGATTGCCTCTCCCCCGTCGGTGATGTCGCCCCTTGCCGAGTGGCCCTCGGGAGCTCGCGGTGGGACTCGTCCGTGCCCTCGTCCCCGCAGTGCGATCCTTGGCACCTCTGGACGCGTCCTTGGCGAGGTCGACGAGGAAGGAGAGGACAATTCTTTTCGCTCCTATGATGAGGCGCTTTCGACTGGGCGAGCCAGCACCGAGGCGTCGCGCAACAGTTACGACGGCTCAAGTTGGCCTGCAACTGCTCGCCGTGACAGCCGTGACCGCATAGATGCCGAGCTGGAGCGTGATGCCTTGCGCGAGGACGTTGACCTGTGGCGCAAGCGATGCCGAGGCCTGGAAGAGCAGGTTGAAGCAGAGCGTCGCGAGAAGCATGTTTACCAGGAGCGTGCCCGGAAGCGTGAGTGTTGCATTGCGCAATGTGCTGACAAACAGTTGGCGACCGCCTCCTTGCCGTCTCTGCCGCGTCCAGTGCGATGACTCCCGCCAAGGAGCGTGAGGCAGCGCAGGACCGCCTCATCGCAGAAATGCGTGACCAATTGTTCAGCCTGACTGCGGCTTTGGAGCGTGAGCGCAAAGAGAAGAAGGACATTCTAGGCCACATGGCGGATCTTCAGGCGGCTCTCGATGGGTCGCGAACGCCACACGTCACGCCCAACTCTCTGCCCACCACGCCCAAGTCACGCCCGCGCAAGTCTTCGACAGCCAACGGGTTTGGAACTCCACCAGAGGCCCAGTACGCCGACGCTGATATCCTCGACGCCATGAGCGACGATGACCCGGCGCCTACCCCGTCCGGCGATGACAACAATTGGCGCCGCATGCGCGGGTTTGCCTTCCCCCAGGGTCCTGTGGAGAAGGGTGCTATGGAGAAGCTTGACCGCGAAAGCAAGCGCGAGTCATTCTTCGGCCTCTCGCGTCCCCGCGCCGTGCGTGCTGCACCGAGTATTGGGGGACTGGGTCTCGACTGGGCAATGTCGCCAACAGAGCCAGGCTTCGACCTTCCGCCAATTGAGGTTAACGAGGCCAACCGCGACCTCATCCGCCCCGCGTCAATTTTTCTTAAAACGAAGACTGCGTCGAGAACTCTACGGGAGCGCGAGGAGCGCGACCATCGCGATTATCGCGACCGCGTGACCGAGTACGAGCGCCCTCAAGCTCGTCCCCCTGCGCCAACGCGCCCTTTGCCACCCGTTGACATCACTCCAGAGCGCCAGTCTACAGCGCCCGCGAGCGGCTTTGGTCTTGGTTTCTTGTCTGGGTATCTGCCCATTCCGCGCACCACCCCGCCGGTGGTGCCCCGCGTGCTGGTGACCCCGTCGACCGTGTCGCCCAAGAAGGCACCGAGACTACTGGAGCGTGAGAACTGGACACACCACGTCGCTAGCGCGGCCGGGGCCATTGACATGCGTCACTCGTGCCGCCGCTGTGTGGGCGAGATTATCGAGCTATAGACGATCTGGGGAAACCTTTGCTTTGTACCACAATTACCCATGTATAAGGAGGTTTTTGCACGTGCGAGGTGCACAGGCGGGTTGAGGGGCTGACTGAATCAACCATCTTCGTATTGACCGTCGCGCCACAAACACTCTCTTATGAAATCCAGTGCGAATATCCGCAGACTCAGCGGGACATCCGTCCTCTGCCCTAGATCGAGATCGGAGACGAGAGGCACCCCGATAACATTCCCCAAGTCAACGTGACCACATCTTCTTGTCCGGCACCTCCTCTGCCCCAGCCGCCCACCGCCGTAAGCTCCAATACCTCGGTCTCACACATTCTCACGTCCACCCACATGCATGGCTACATATAGCCCCATGACCCGACACCCCGTTCTCTAGCACCACTAACACAACCTGCACCACCGAAGATGCTCCTCCCCAACCCCCTCTCCGTCCTTGGCCTCCTGGGGCTGAACCCCGCCATCTCCAACCCGCCCGAGTGGTACGATACCACGACGGCGCTGATCACGCAGGGCCCGCACTGGCTCCTCAGCGCGCCCGACACGACTCCGGGCGGCAAGGTCGTGCTGTGCGTATTCTCCGCACCCCTCCAAGTACACGTCGCTGACGGAAGCGAACACACACGCCCGCGCGCCGGCATCCTCCCGCGGCACCGCTGGGTCGTCGCGCGGCACGGCGACACGCTCCTGCGCGCGTACGGCACCGACCTCTGTCTCAGCGTTGACACATGTACGTTGGCGCGATGATGGCGCTGACGCAGACGGGAACGGGTGGGCGCCCGTCGACGGCGACAGCGTCGTCCTCGTGCGCTGTCCGGAGAGGGAGGAGCGCGCGACGCTGTGGGCTTGGGAGCGCGCGGCGGACGGGCATGCGTTCGCGCTTACGGCGGACGGCGAGGGCGAGGATCGCAAGTTTTGGCTCGCGCGGCCGGATGGCGAGGGGCCGGTGAGCGTCAGCGAGCGGTGGGGCGAGACCGTCATGTGGGGCGTCGAGCGGCTTGATTGGATCGACTGAGCGGGCGAGAAAATGTGAAAGTGTCGAGCGGAGATGGAATGGGTGTCATAATGGTAATGGAACGTGCCTCCAGCTGGCCTCGAGTGCAGCCAAACTTGTGATGAAAACATATGGTGGCGATCACAGCAGGCAGTACTTTTCGTCGAGTACGCCCAGCTCACGTACACCCCACGCAGCCCATGCCTCGTCGACAGCATCGCGCGTGATAACAATCTCGACGTTGTGCCACTCGCCGAGTTCGTCCTCGTCTGCTTCGTCGTCGTCGTCGTCGTCGTCGTCGTTGTCCGCGCCACGCTCCGCCTGCAAGGGCAGCAAACGACGCCGCGAGGACAGGAACCCGAGCTCGGTAAGCACGAGCTGCACGTCGTCTGTGCGGAGGTGACATGCGCGCGCGAGGTCCTCCAGCGTTGTCGTGAGGGTGTACTGCCCCTTCTGCACGAGTGGTCTCTTGGTCATTTCTGCTGTCAGCCAGAGCCCCCCTCACCTCCCGTACCTATCCCGTTAACGACCACGGCCTCGTCCGTCGCATCGGCGGGCCTGCGATTCCGCAGCGAGCGCCCCTCCTCAACGTCCTTCTTGACCTGCACGGGCTCGGCGTCGGCCAGCAGCCTCCTGCACACGCGCAGCACGACGGCGACCCAGAACGCGAGGTATCCCTTCAGCCCGAGGTCGGACAGGGGGCGTTCCGGTGTTCCTGGGGACGGCGCGCCGCGCGTGAGGTAGTAGCTGAACTCGATGAGGAGCTTGCCGAACCCCCTGCCCTGGTGGGGCGGGAACGTGACGATGCACGCGAGGTTGTAGTCGTCGTAGCTCGTCTTCTCTTTGCTGAAGAACGCCATGACTTGGTCGCGCTTACTCGTCGCCGCATCGCAGAGCACATAGAAGAGAAAGTTCTCGACGTGGAAGAACACGGACTGCGTCAGCTGCCGTCCTCCCCGGACATACTTTGTGGTCAATGAAGAGCTTGCCGAACAAACTCAGGTTCTGGCAGTACAGCTGCGCGTCGGCGCCGTCCACTTCCCAAATAGTATAGCTGCCGCGGCGGTACGCCTTGCGGCCCGGCGGCTGCATCTGGGCGCACGCGGCCGTGTGCCGCTCCCACCCCGCCCGCGTGTGCATGTACTTGAAGCACAGGTCGCAGACCCACAGGCGGCCGCGGGCGCCCTCGCCGCCCTGCCCGACGCCGTGCGAGAGCACGTGTGCGCTCCGCTCGTTCGTGTCCGACTTGCGCTTGCGCCCGCGCGGCGCGGGCGCCCGCCCCTCCTCCTCCTTCTTCTCCGGCATCGGGTATGGCGAGTAGTACCACGTCTGGACGAGGTACTCGCCAAACCGCACGTCTTCGAAGTTGCGCACGCGCGTCACGGCGTCGTGCTCGCGCTCCGGCGTCGAGCGCTCGCTACCCGGCGCGTGCGAGTCGTTCTGGCTGTCCTGCCGCGGCAGCTGGAGTCAGTAGCTGGCAGACGAAGAGGCGGAGGGGTCTCACGGCGACTCTGCTGGGCCCGGCTTCGACGACTTCGTCTCCCACTGCAGAGAGCGGAATCCAAGCATCGAGCCGCTTGTCCTCGCCAGGGAAGGAGATGTACACCTCGCGAGCGCCGAGCTTGGCGGTGCGCGAGTTGAGGATGCGTGCCGGGCCTACGGTCAGCGTTGCCGCGGGTGGTCAGCTCACGCGCTACGCCTCCTCGCGAGACGAGATACTGCCGCCCGACGACTACATCGCGCACCCCCTCTGGGACGCCAGTGAGCTCGAGGGCCGAGGTATGCGGCAGCGTGTTGGCTGCAGTCATTGTTGTTGAAGTGGAGGAGGTGGAGGGGTGCAATTGGTGACGAGCATGGGCCCAGCGGAAAGCGGACGGAAGTAGCGCGAGCTCAATTCAACTCCATTGATTGTTGTGAAATGGGACCTCCTGGCCGACCCACTCTGACTCCGCTGCCCCACTCCAAGCATTGCCGCATTATATGTTCATCCATCTATGCTACTTGCGCACTCCTACGCGCCACGAACCCGACCTGGTCAATACCCAGTGCGCGCCGCGCTACAATGACCCCGACGAGCTCCTTAATCAACTCCTCAAGCACGATCATGTTATCGAGCACGCCCGAGAGTGTCGTGGCAGTCGGCTTGTCTTTTCGCTTTTCCTGCTGCTCCCGATTCCCCTGCTCCTCCTGTCTGTCGGCGAACACGTCCTCGATCTCTACGGGCGTCGCGCGCCGCCACGGCCCGTCCTGCCGCACGTCGACGGCCTCGACCTCGACCGCAACGGCGGCGGCGGCATAGTGCGATGCGAAAGGCGTGTCGGGGGCAGGCGGGAGGGAGGAGGTGCGCGGCGGTGTTGCGGGGAGAGTGTGTGCGCGCAGGGGCGGAGGGCGCTGCGGCGAGGGCGGGAGCGTAGCGGGCGACGGTGTGGGCGGCGTGGGTGGCGTCGGCGTGGCTGTTGGCGTGGTGGGGCGACTCTTCCGCGGGCTCCAGAAGGAGCGTAGCGACGTCGCGAGCGACACGCTTTTCTTGCGCTCCCCGAAGGGCGAGGCGAAAGGGCTCGCGATGCCCAGAAATCCGGGACTCGACGCCGACGCCGGTGTTACCACGTCCTCGAGCATTGCGCTCATCGCCTCTTCGAGATGGTCGGCGAAAAGAAGGCCCTGCCGCCGTTCCGAGAGGAGGCGGTCGAAGCCGGACACGGCGGCGCGGAAGCGGCCCGAGTGTCGCACGAGCTCTCTCAGCACCTGGTACAGCGCAGGCAGGGTATGGTGGCGTGGCTCATCGGCTTCCGCTCTGCTCGGTGCGCGGGAAGGCGCGGCGTCAAAGCTCGTGTCGGACGCACCGTCGTCGATTTCGGACACCGGCTTAGCCCACACGTCTTCGTCGAAGTCATAGAGAAGCCACCCGGCCAACGAGCGGTGCGGGCAGCGCACAAGAGCGCTGAGCGCGCCCGTCAGCGCAATGTTTGTATCTGCCGGGTGGGTGAACCATGCCGCTAGGGCATCCAGCAGTGCATGCACCATCGGATCGGACGGCGATAGAGCGTGCTGGAACGGATCGAGTTCGTACTCGCCCACTCTGATGAGGACAGGCGTGCCGTCGTCGCTCACAAACTGGAGGGGCACGCGCGATGCGCGCCAGCACCCGTCCGCCTCCAGAAAGTTATGCGCATCCGTGACGTAGCTTCCCAGGCCCGAGGCCTCTGTGTTCTCCTGCACGGCGTCGTCGAGACGCGGCACAAGGGCACCATACAGCTCGTCCTCTTGCAGATGCACGTCGGTCGAGTTGACCGGAACGGGGAGGGTGGAGGGCACGGTGTCGGTGAACGAGGGGGCGGGCGAGGAATGTTCAGACGGTGGGAGGGAGGGGCGCGCGAGCGCGGTGGCTGACGGCATGCGCACAACCGACAGTAAACTTGGCGCGATGTATCGGCAGTGGTCGGAGAGCAGGGCTTGCAGGAGGTGCAAGGCTGCCGTCTGACTCGCGGGACATGTAGATTTGACGTTGTCGAGAATGAGGTCGCGCAGGGTAAAGCGTTCGTCGGTGTAGTACCCCAGCTTGACGATGGAGGGCATGAAGTCCATGGCGCCGGTTTTGCGCGCCTTTCGTTTCCTCGGCGACGTGAACACCGGCACGGCAGCATTCGCGTCCATGAGTACGTTGAGGATACGCTGCAGCACCGGCCCGTCCTCGAGGCTCGAGAGGATGACATCCAGGTACGTCAGCACGGCGACGGCGCTGCCATCGGTGCTGCTGCACTCGAGTATCGAGGGGTAGAGGACGTTGTCGACAAAAGCCGTCTGCAGGGCGTCGAGGGTTGCGTCAGCCACGGCGGGCCCGAGCACCTCCGTCGTCGACACGGTGCGCGCGTTCGGGTCGGCGCGCAGCGACGCTGCACGGCACCGATACATGATGTCTCCGAGAAACCCGAACAGCTTGAGCAGCAGGTCGAGCTGGGCATGCACCTCCTCGTCGGTGGAGAGGAGGAGGTCGTCGTCCAGGTCCTCATCAGCCGTTTTTCCAAGTATCATGCCTCCGTTCAACGTAGCGTCGTCGTCGCCCTGCTCGGCGAGCGTAGGTACACGCAGCTTGTTAGGCAGGAGAGAGTACGTCGCGCCGAGCCCGGCAGCCATAACGTCGGCAAAGTCGCCGTCAAGGATATATTCCGCGAGCGCGTCGCGCGCGTCCTGCAGCGGATCACTGCCGTCGGGACCAGGTGTTCCTGTGAGCGTATCCCCGCCGTCGTCGTCGCGCGACAAGAACGCAATGTCGAAGAGGAACAGGAGGCCGGCACGGGCAAAGTCGCCGATCCGCCCGTCGCGATGCACGAAGCGCAGAAGGTACGAGAAGAGGAGGTACTCGAAGTGCGTGGCGTCGGCTTCACGACGCCCTGCACTCGCGGCGGACGCGGCGTCAGACGCGGGATCGGTGGTGAGGACGGAGGAGCGGTATGTGGGTGTGGAGCGGCCTGTTGGCGTAGGCGCGCGTCCATGAGGCGGGGAGAGCGCGCGCTCTAAAGGAGGCGACAGCGCGCGGGATATCTGAGAAGGCGAGCGCGGCGTTGGAGAGAGGGCGCGCGACGTGAGGTGCGTTGAGAGAGACGAGGAGCGCGGTGGAGTCGAAGGGAGGGTGGTTCGGACCTGGGGAGGGGAGGCAGGCAGAGGGGATCGAGGGGGTGCCGGCGACGGAGGAGCGCCAGACGAATGGTGCGGGATAAGCCACCCGCGGTCGTGGAAGAAGATGAGGAGGAGTGGTGGACTGTGGTCAGCGCGGCGAAACAGGTAGCTCACTATGCCCTCATGCGCGAACATAGAATGCACATGAGGTCGACGAGGTCGTCGTCGAGGTCGTCAGGGTGGTGATCGTCAGCGGCCGCGGCTGCGCCGAACGCGCGCGCGGCGCCATCAAGCGTCTCCGTCTCGCCGACGCAGGAGCGCAGCAGCCGGCGCAGCGGGCGATGCACGGCGTTGTGAACCAGAAACCGCTCCGGCATGAGGACGACGAGGTTGTTGACCATGCGGAGGACCTCGGCTGGTGTGAGCTTGCTCCCACTTCCCACACTCCCGCTCGCACTTCGACAGTGCCGCTCGCACTTCGACAGTCCCGCTCGCACTGCCACTGCGTCGCCGGCCGTCCCACCACTCACCTTTGACGCCGCGCGGGCGATCGCGCTCACACAAGCGCTCCAGGGCCGCGAGCATGTCATGGCGCAAGAAATACTCGAGACAAGCGCCCGTCGTGTCCTCGTCCGTCCGGTTGCTCTCGTACACGAGCGCATCGGTAATGTGCTTGAGTGCGCGGGGAACGGGCGAGTGTGCGATGCCGCGCGCAAGCTGGCGCTCATCTGGTGCTGTAAGGGTGGCGACGACGGCGGACCACGCTGCGTCAAAGTCGGGAAGCGCGTCCGGGCGCGGGCCCGCCGCCGGCTTGGGCGCTTGTAGGAGGCGCGTGAAGAAGGTCGAGACCTCCATGGCGCATGCCGGCGGGTACGAGTGATGGGAGAGGTGAGATGAGATGTCAATATCGTTCGGCTTCGGGTGGCCATGGCCACGACTAGGCCGGGTTCAGGCACCCGGCCCGAGCGTGATTTCCGGCATCACTTCCGCTCTGTAACAAGGTAATGGCCATTCATGCGTACAACTAGCAGATTATGGGCTACAACGGGCTAGAACGCGGCTAGGCAGATAAATAGATAGGTAGATGGTGGATAGACAGCTAGGCTGTGAAGGTAACCCACTCGGGGCGTGTCACCTCCACGATGGGGGGTGGGACGTTGCTTGCCCCAACGTCGACCAGGCCGGGCGGCTGAGTGGGGATGCCCCCGTCGTCGACGTCGCTCGTGCTCGACATGGTGCTGGCGGCCGAGTGCTTTCTCTTCGCAGGCGGGGCAGGAGCCTTGCGCCGTGCTCTGGGCCGGATTGTGGGCAACGGCGTGTTGCTCGCGCTCCGGTCGAGGGGTGAGTCGACGTTCGTGCTGGCGGCAGAGCCTGGTCGCTCGAGCGCGCCCGCCGACACGTCAATGAGACTGGTCACGCGCACTGGGTTTCCGTTGGTATACGGTGACTTGTGCGGGTTTGGGAGGGCGGCCTCGAGCGAGCACAGGTTGACCGTCGTGTCTGGGGACAAGTGCCTCGGCCTCGGCGCCGCTGGTTCGGATTCAGCGCGCCGTTCTGCGCACTCCTTCACCGCAGACAGACACCGGTGGACTAGTCGCTTGGTAGTTGGGTCCACATCGTGGATGTGCTCGTTCGCCACGAGCGAGTTAAGCACCAGGGTCAGCTGCGAGCGCTTATACGTGTCCGTCTTCATCTGGGAGTTGCACAACAGCGGGTAAAGAACGCGCAGCATGGTGTGCCGCAGCTGGTTAAGCTCCTCCGGGAGGTCTATGAGCATGCGGATGAACACGTCGATGACGACCCGCAGGTCGTTCGAGTAGAAGTACTCCTGTGTGCCTGGTGTCGTGAAGAGCAGGTAGAGCATCTTCAGGATGATGAGCTGTGCGCCGAGGCCCTCAGGCGTCTCGACATCTTCGGCACGGTTGAGCATGAAGCACATAAACTCCCCGAAGGCCTTAGAGCTCCCGAGCCGCCGCATGAGGACGACGAGGACGCGATTATGTCTCTTCGTCTCTTCAACAACGCCGTCTTCTGCCGCAACCTGCTCCTTGCCGATCGTAGCCAATGACACCGGTGCAACGCTGTGCGCCCGCGGCCGTGTTGGACGGAGAGGTGCCGTTGGTTCGGGTGATGCGTTCTTCTCAGCCACGAGATTGGAGTGCGACGAGCAACGCATGCGTTCCGGCTTCTTGTGATGTTTCGGCAGCGACCACACCATGAACTGCTCGTTGAGAGCAAGGATGAGCTTGACCACCGCCTGACCTAGGACGTCGTCACGGTCGCTCCGCGACTGCTCGACAATGTCGAAGAGGTGGTCGATGAAAGTGTCCGTGAAGAGATCAAGCTCAGTCTCAGTGAGCCGCATGACCCGGCAGACCTCGTATAACAGCTGCGTTGCGGGCAGGTGTAGGCGGTGCTCGATTGGCGGCAGACCATCTACCCAACCTTCGTCGTCCGGGATGACCTCCACCGTCTCCATGAGTGTGGGCAACAGCTTTGCCCACTTTCGGTGCGACCGAAACAACGAAGGATGCCGCAATCCGTAATGCGCGATAAGATAGTACCAGATGTATAGTTCGTGGGGGTTTGTGTTCTGTGTGTCAGAGCAAGCTTGTGAGCCTGCAGTTGTGTACTCACGTTCACTGCCTGCGACATCATGATCCCCACCATCCGCTGGTCGTTGAACTGGAACAAGTCCGAGTCGAGGAGCAGCTCCATGGCGCGCCGAATATCTTCAGGATCTCGCAGGAAGTCGTCTGCGGTTAGTCCGTGATTCACAGATCAGATATCAAAGGCGCGGGCGGCCGGGGGGTGAGGGGGCGGCTGGGCGTGGGGC